>NW_027094065.1:3415675-4040067 GCF_022702325.1 Drepanopeziza brunnea f. sp. 'multigermtubi'
CTACCTCCTCGTACGAAGAGCCGGATTGGAAGGGCCAAGTGTGGCAGGCTTAAGTGAGGTACCGTGACAATCAAAAAGCAGTGTTCTCTTTTTCTGGGTGGCCCGTAGAAGATTTTTTGGCCAAAGGGACGCGGAATCTTATAATATGCATTAGCACAGACACGCTGCATAATGAATTCACCTCATATCATGATGATAAACACCAGCGCAAGCAAATACAGCCATCCATAAACAAACTTTGTATGATCTGTAGGTTACCAGCATAGGTAATATAGGTATCATCCGCCCTCCTTTGATGCAACACCCACGATCAGTTCAGCATAAAGCATCGATCATGTACATTATCAACGCATGCCCATTTACCCTCTAAGCGCCCACAGCCTCAGGCGCCTTGTTAGCATCGTAACCGTACTTCTCCTTTAGCGACTCGACGAGCTCAACGTACTTCTCCTTCGCCTGGTCGCTAGTGATGCCCTCATCGACAATCTTCTGCCACGCACGCTTCTTGGCCTTGCCCTGTTCACGGAGCGGATCTCATCAGCACCATCCATGTTCTGTGATCAAGAATACCACGTAGAGATAGATATCTCTGTGCCACGAGAAGGGGGCTGTAGATGCTATGTGTACGTATGGTGGGGCTTACCTTGAGATCAAATGTTCCCGGCTGTTCCGACTTGGTGATGTCCTCCCCGCTGGCGACTTTGTACAAGCCTAAACAACAAGTACCGTCAGCGTCTATTCCATCCTATCACATCTAATGTAAAAGGAGGGACGTCAGGGCATGGTGGCACGAACCGTAGAGTTGTAGGAGATCGTCGTTGGAGGGCTTGGATGTCAACTTCTTGGAGTCGGCGACGGCGGTCTCGAAGGCGGACATGATGATGGTTGTTTTGTTGATGGGGGATTTTAGTTGAGTTGAGTTGAGAGGGAATTCTGGAAGGGGTGCGTTTGGTTGTCAGTTTCTCTGGGATGTTTGGAGATGGGTAATTTGGATAGAGGAAGAGGTGGGTACAGCTTACTTGATATAGGTGAGTTTTGGAGATGTAGTGTGGCGAGAGGGTTGAGAAGGAGTTGAGATGGTGTTGATGTCTTGGAGATGGCACGAGGTGGGATGGCGGGGTTCAGAGCGGGGCAAGCAAAGCTAGCTAGCTACTGGTAGCTAGCTAATCTTCAACGTGGGCATTGCCAGGGCAGGGAACTTCTATTGTTGAGATTATCATGTACCCAATAATGCAGATCAGGAGCTATCCTGCGATGAATTACTGTTGAACCGTACGAATGAACCTCAGTAGCTCCTCATTCCACCACAGATTGCTGTGTAAGTTCATGGCGTCCTTCTGCTTTTGCGCGTCTGTAAATATTATTTCTTTGACTACCAAAGACTTGATCTTTCCATTAATGGTCACTAAAGAACACTGGTTTCCTGGACTGTAACCAAGGTGGCTGATACACACGCAGAAAAGCCTTCTGGGTTAGACATTACCATCAATACTTCTCTGCCGTACCATTCATGCCCAAATATGGCTGACTCTCCGCAAGATATTTGAGTAAGGTTACTTGAGGCCATGCCTGCAGGACCGGTAAGAGTACAGGCATGCACTGACGACTGGGTGGCGAGATAACAAATGACCTGCACCGCATTCTGTATACACAGATGGGACAGTAGCTTTGGTCCGAAGCCCTCCGTACTGCCACAACTAAATCAGTAAATAGGGTGAAATGAGACCAGTACATTTAGACTTGGAAAGGGGGGCCTCGCTTACAGGCAATTAGAATCGAGAATGTCAACATTGAAAAAAATAACAAGTGCCTTCTCCGTCCCGTGGTATATATGTGCAAGATATGTCTCATCTTATTCTAACCCGACCTTCAGCAGTAGTATCCCGAGTATAACTAGAAGGAAATCGAGTTCTATGCCGATGAAGTACTGGCTTTCAAAGGCGAGTATCCCAGTCTTGACTTGGAAACGAGCTAGAAGAAGGTAGTACGAAATATTGAAGCGTGCAGGCTTTGATAGAAGGGGGAATTATATTCATCAGCTTTGAGCATCTCCTATAAAAGTGGTATAATGCGACGTCGACACAGTTAGTCTTGACTTTGAGTATGCCACAGAGCTAAAAGAGCACCTCTGAAAGGGCTATCAATCACGGGCTGGACTGGATGCGGCGGTGCGCACCCTGCCAAAAGCAAGGATTCAGGGATCACCAATGACGTCTGGCAGCTTCTACCTACTTACAGTTACTTACCGCCCGCACCAGGCCGGGCGTAAAACCAAACAACAACAACAACAACCATACAGTAGTACAACAATGTACTTCAGCAACGCTTCTTATCTCCGGTACAAACAACAATAGTACAGCCATACGCGACTTTACAATGGCTTCTCTCCTCCGTCAACTGGTCGCCGGCCCTCGCTCTCGCCATCCAGAGGCAGGACTCGACCTGTGCTACGTTACTGACCAGATCATCGCGACATCAGGCCCTAGCGGTACCTACCCCCAGCGCGCTTATCGCAATCCTCTCGACCAGCTCGTCAAGTTTCTGGACTATAAGCATGGGGAAGATTGGGCGATCTGGGAGTTTAGGGCTGAGGGAACGGGTTACCCGGATTCAGAAGTCTACGGACGAGTGTGGCATTATCCATGGCCAGATCACCACCCTCCGCCGTTCAGGCTGGTACCGATGATTATGGCGGGCATGAGAAATTGGTTGCACGAGACTGATGGGGATGAGGCCCAGGCAGAAGACAGAGCAGAGGTGAAGGACGCGAAGAAGGGAGAGAAAAAGAAGAGAGTGGTTGTTGTGCATTGCAAAGCAGGGAAAGGACGGAGTGGAACGATGGCGTGCAGCTATTTGATCTCGGAGTGTGGGTGGAAACCAGATGAAGCTCTGGCACGATTCACGGAACGGAGAATGAGACCTGGATTCGGCCAGGGCGTCAGTATTCCCAGTCAGTTGAGATGGGTGGCTTACGTGGACCGGTGGACGAACTCCAAGAAGATCTATGTCGAGAGACAAATCGAGATTATGGAGGTACACGTTTGGGGACTGCGGGATGGAGTCAAGGTACAAGTGGAAGGCTTTGTTGACGAAGGAAAGACCATTAAGCTATTTCACGTCTTCACGAAAAAGGAGAGGGTCATAGTCGAAGGCAACACCCCTGGTGGAGGAGGCATCAGGGACAAGATTTCAGATATGGCCGGGCTCCAAAATGAGGGAAAAGTAGCCGAGACGAACTCGGCCCACACATCAATAAGCAAAATCCCTACGACTCCCCAGGCAGCAGGAACCTCCAGCTCAGGCTCTACAACAACCGAAATCATCGGGACCGAGTCTGGCCCTACAACAGCCGAAATCACAGGGACCGAGTCTGGTGGCTCAGCCGTAATCTTCAAGCCCTCAACACGAGTCGTCCTCCCCTCGAGCGACGTTAACATCGCCTTTGAGCGTCGGAACAAGGCGTCCATGGGCTGGACAATGGTCACAGCCGTAGCGCATGTATGGTTCAATTGCTATTTCGAAGGCAACGGCCCCGAGCAAGGCGGCAAGCCAGACGAAAACGGCGTCTTCGAAATCGAGTGGGACAAGATGGATGGTATTAAAGGCTCAAGCCGGAAAGGCGCTAGGGCTTTTGATAAGATGACTGTGGTATGGAAGGCGTATGATCCGTCACCCAGCGAGGGCAAAAAAGAAGATGTCGTTACCGAGCCCGGCCTTGGTTCTCCTGTTCCTCAGGTGGCGCCTGCCAACTGGAAAGGGGGAAATGATACTTCGCCCGACTTGGGGAAGGATCTCGGGTTGAGAACCGAAAGTCCAAGGAGCGTGGAAGTTAGCAAAGCCAGTAGCATGAAGAGCGGTACTCCTAATGACGACAATGATTCCGAAGAGGGTGTCAAGCGTAGTAGTCAAGAAGGAGAGGAGAATATCGGTGCAGACGATATTGATGTGAAGAGCCTTCCACAGGCACAAGCAAATGGCTCAGAGCCGACTGTTTCTCAGGTCAACCGGGGCCTTGACACAGCATCGAAGACAACGTCGAATCAAACCACGAATCAGACAGCGAGCCAGGGGCTCAGCGCGTAAGATTTGGCTTTATTTATCTACACTATATCCGTAGCGGCCTCTTATTCCCACCGTATAAAAGACTAACACCCACAGCTGTGAAGCGGTAACTGCTCCGCCGCCTACAGATCCTTCAGCTGGGAAAGCAGCAACTACTGCTACATCGTCTCTACCTGATGGGGTACCAGAGGATCAGCTTCGGGATGCGAAGACTCATGGGCTGGGGCATTTGCAATCTAGTAAGAGGACCATAGACTCATAGGTCGTGTTGTTTGACTATGTATGATAGGCGCAATTCGGCAGTACAGGGCAGAGCCGTACGCAGAGACCGAAGCAGGAGCCGACCGGCTTGATTGCGAGGAAGAAAACGTATGATACCAAGGCGTTCATCGCGGCGTTCCGGGAAAGCATGTACACTATTGTTAGAAATTGACGCAATGAATCATCACTCGAGACTGGCCCTTGTTGTAAGCGGCCAAGATCACCGCTTCAAATGTTACAGTATTATCGATCGTAAGCAACAATCATAGAGACAGACGTGTAAGCAGTTTGATCGCTGTAAGGTATTTTGGAGGCTGGAACCCCCGAATCAATTCCCAGGATGAGAAAAAAGAAGGGAGAGCTTGCGCGCTGGAATGGGAAAAATAAAAAAGGCAAAACAAACTCCCACCTCGCGGTGGGAGAAGAAAAGCCTTCGTAGCAGGTTTTCATTTTGATCCGTATGATATTCGTAATATGTATGCGTTCTTGTCGTTGTGTGGTTTGGTGATTCTAAACCACTCGGCCCCAAATCGTTACACGTTAGAAGTTCCCCTCCGAGTACACCCAAGCTTGACCTGAAGATGACAACGTCTATGCCATCCACGCTGCCTGGGATACTTGCTACGAGTCGCGGAATTGTGAATTATATAGACCATCTGAAATTTTTTAGGCGAGAGAGGGTTATGGGCTGGATTGTCACACCCCCTTCCCCAAAAATAAAAGGAAAGAAAGATTGGAAATTGAGAGGTGAAAATGGGTTTACGGCAAGCCTCTTTCTACCTCTCGCAAGAAGAAGAGAAGAAGGATAAAGGAGGAAAACTGCTCTGATTACTTCTTATAATAGATGTGACGAAGTAAGCTACCTATCCATCATAGGCTCTCGGGCCTTACATATCTGTTGTTGGAATCAGATCATCAGCGAGATTAAATATCTACCTTTTGTCAAACCGAATCAGAACAGGAGGCGGCCCGTTCCAAACTCCGCAAAATCAACGACCTATCTTGTCAAGGTTAAGAGAGAGCTTTGAGGACGCCGTGGGTTGAGAAAGGAGCTGTGTACTACGTCGTCGACGCGTATATATGGACGCGAGGACTACCGTAGCTATGTCGATGTCTTCGTTCGGTTCCTGATGCGATGATGCTTACTGGTTGCTGCACTACAATACTGAGTATTATACATACTCCATCTCATGAGGGAGCGCGCGGGTGTTTATGAGCGGATATCCAAGTTTATCCTGTGTGTTGCTAGGGAGAGGAGGCTCCAGTACAGGGAGAGTATTAGAACGTCCTGCAGCACTTTTACGGATTTCTTTCCCCAACAAATTTATGACTTCCGGGGGATTTCTCGTGGGAGATGTATTCACCGATTTCCTCAAGCTAGTAGCGCTGATTCTGAAATAACGACCTACTGTTCATCGGGATGCGGGCGCCGGATATCAAAAATGATTTGGTGGTACTTACAACAGCAGTAATACGTAGCTCTATCGCGGAGCTTTGACAATGAGGGGGGGGAGGTTGCTGCATTATTTCTACCTCACTTGGCAAGTTATCTCGCACGAGCTCCGGTGAGTTATACTAGTTCAGCGCCTTGTACTTTTACGGCTTTTCGATATTGCAATATCAGAGGCAAGATCATCGAGCTACAACCAGAATATATCTCTAATCCACGTCGTAGACAGAGGACCGGGAATACATGACCTACCGCAAGAGGAAGTGTGAAAAGGGCTCTTCCAAGATGGTATTGCGTATTCACTTGGCTGTAGCGGGCCGGTACTGGATTCCCCTGGGAGAGATTTCCAATCGATGCTTGTGAGTCGATGGATGCAGGAGAGGGCCTGGAGCTCGAGGAACGTTAAAGGAAGCTTCGTAAATAAGCCTTAATAAGGTTTGGTGATGGCCGAGCGATGAGGGGTGGCGTGGCGGGACTGGAGTTCAAACTTCTATGCCGCAGTCCGAGAAAATCCAATTTGAGTGCCAGGGAACTTGCGAAATAGTTTTTACGTAGAAGCCGGGATGACCAAAGTGTAACTTTTTTGAAATGATAGTAAGGTTATGTACTCTACCCTTAGCTCACCTCGTCAGCGCGGCTTCCCATCCTGAAAAGAGTCACCAGGTAAGGATACTCAAGTTCGTTTTCCCAGAAGAGCTGCGGGAAAGCCCAGGTCCATGTAGAAATTTCGGTTCTTTGAATTATCCTGAACAACTGGTTTCACCCGGGACGACAGGTCCTGGAGGATGTAAAGGTGTTTGGGAAGCGCCGGGAATGCTGTGAATGAAAAAGGCAGGATTGGGGAAGGGACGGATAAGCAGGAAGGGGGTATTGAAAGCGGTTATTAGTAATTTAGCTGATGGGTGTGTAGTATGCGAAAGGCAGCCGATGCTCGAAAAGCGTGGTGGTTGTTGTTGAGATCTTTTGAAGGAGTCGGAAGTTTTGGATAGTAAAGGATCCGTTGGTTTGTAGGAGCATTGAGACGATGACATTGTAGATAGACGATGTTGACTATGTATTTGCGTCCTAAGCACGACGCGAGGAATGGCGTTCAAGGTATGTACGGGGTCAGGCTCAGCCGAATAGCCAACATAATTGACTTCACCGCCACACCCGACTGGCACAGAAGCATGCATTAGTAGCACTTTCTCTGAACTCGGCAATCGAGCAGTGGCGACCAAGAACATCGGATCGCAGGGGCCCCTTTCCCATGTTAACAACCCGGGTGAGATGAGATGTCTTCCGAGGCCCAAGTTAGAGTTCGACGTCTCGCTTCAAGAAAAGGTGGCTATTTGGATCCGAGCTATATCAAAAGATAAGCGAGAAAAAGAGAATTTGGCATAACATTGCTAGGTGCACATAGTCGCACAGCGAGGCAGAGGAACAAGTTGGCAGCAGGGCAAAAGTCGTGTTTATGTCCGGAACTAAAAGCCATGTACGAAGTAAATATAGAACAAAAGGGCTGTGAATTTGGTGGCGATGCCATGATCACGCCGAAACGGCTCGCGTTTGTTCCAATTTTCCATTCAGGCCACTCAGATCCTCTGTCTCCCGTGTGAGGGTACTATTTCCATTCCATCCCACGGGTAATCTCAGCTGGGGAATTTGTCTCTTGTAAACTGGTAGCAAATACTCCAATCCAAGAGGCTTGCAAAGTTGAAGGTGAGGAAAATGGAGAAGATAACAACATCATGCAAGAATGAAGAAAGGTAAGGAATATGATTGATAAAGTATGGTAGAGCTTACTCCGACGCTCCAAGGGAATAATATGGGTGTAAAGGTGAAGGAAGTTCAAGTTATTGTTGTCGTCGTCGTCGGCTGGCCTTACTAACTGATAGCCCAACCCATACCCCTGTCGACTAGGTAAGCCTTAGCTTAGCGCAAAGCCTCGAGACATTTGCACAATCGCGTTCTTTGAGCTAGAAGAAGAGGGGCAGGACAACGCACTCAACGCAACTCCTCTCCAAGCAATACTGATCAACACCACCAACAAATCCTTTTTGATGTTGATCGGAGCTACACCGCTATGTCCGCGCCAGAAGAACCTGTAATTGTTCCCACGATCTTTGAACAAAACACCATTCTAAATTGCCAACCCGAACCCAATCCCGACTTGCCAGCGCGGACAATCGTCATGGCTGGAGATAAGCGGCACGAGCAAACATCTTCACACAAGGAGGACCCAGCAACAATGGCCGCCAGTGAGGAGTTGAAGCACACCACCATTTCTGACAAGGCGGCGGCTCCTCGAGTCCATGATCCTGCAGACGTGCCTGCAGCTGAAGACAAGGTCATGCAGGAGAACGCAAAGGTGAGCACGCCGGAGCTAGAGGCCGAGGCCGAGCACGCAGACTCTCAAGACGAGGACCTGAGGGAACGTTTATCTTCCCCGAAGAAGAAGAGAGGACGAGACGCGGACGAGGATGCGCAGGATTCGGGGGACGATGTTGACGAGCCAGGATCTTCGGCTGATGGCAGCGTCGCAAATGGAAACCGAATGACAAGGTCAGGGCCAGAGAAGAAGAGGCCTCGGGATACATCGGAGGAGCTATCAAAGTCTGCGGAGAAATCGACAGAAGCTGCTGTAGGCCATAGCTCTGTTATCATCAAGAAATCATAGGCTAATCCTGTTTTACAGCCCGAGAAAGTTTCAGCTGACCTTAAAGTGACCGACGAGGAGACCGCGAAGTCCCCAACGAAAGAAATCCCTGCCCCCAAAACATCTGCCTCTGCGTTTGCTAGTTCTGGCTTCGCGTCTCTTGCAGCCTCCTCAAGCTCCCCCTTTGGAAGCATCGGTGCCGCAAAACCCAGCATATTCAGTAGTGGCACACAACCTGCAACATCTGGCTTCGGCGCATTATCCGGGACAAAGCTTGCGAGCTCAGCCTCAACTACAAGCGGATTTGGACTTGCTTCTGGAGACAAACCAGCTTCGGGGTTTGGCTTTGGCGGCGGAGTAAGCTCTGGATTTGCGGGCCTTGCAAGTGGCAGTGTTTTCGGCGCTAACTCAGGCAATGGATTTGGAGGTGGATCGGGGGCCAAGCTGTCGAGTTTCGCTGCACCCCCTGGGAAAGACGACGAATCATTGTCGAGTAAGCCAGCCAGAGCCTTTGGAGCACCAGACAGTGATGAAGACGATGGAGCCGATGTGGATGATAGTGATGGAGGCGCTGTTACAGATGACGAAGAGAGTGCACCTGCTGTCCACGAAGAGAAGAAGAAGGGAAAGCCCAGTAAAGGTAAGACTTTGAAGAGGCGCAACGTGTGGAACGAGAAAGTAACATATCTACCAGTTGATGATGGAGAAGCTGGTGAGGCTACATTGCTCCAAGTGCGAGCGAAGCTCTTCGCAATAGAGTCAAAGGAGGTTGGCTGGAAGGAACGTGGAGTCGGTACGCTCAAGATCAATGTGCCAAAGTCTTGTGTCAGCTTCGATGACAACGGTGTACCGATACCCGGCTCATTCGATGCATCTGGCCTGGAGGATGATGACGAAGGAGCAACGGGCCCTCGAGTTGCTCGTCTCATCATGCGTCAAGAGAACACCCACCGAGTTGTTCTCAACACCGTCATTGTCCGAGCTATGGAGTTCAAGGACAAGCCATCGACCAGCGCCGCCCAGATCATATTTACTGCATTCGAGGGTGACAAGGAGCCGACGCCCATCAATATGCTTTTGAGAGCAAGCATTCCCTCTTCTTGCAGTGAACATTGGCTAACCAATTCTAGATGTCTGAAGCAAATGCCAGAATATTCAGAACCGAGTTGGCATCTGTCCAACATGCATTATGAATACTTACGCTCGGGGGAAGGCCGCCGCTGATCAAATACCTCAAAACATACCCACAATTTTGTTTTCTTTCGTTCTAGAGATACACCAACTTGTGAAGGCTTTCTTTGGGCGTGGGGGGGATGACTTTCTATTACTTTTGAACTTTGTAGGAGTTTGGCATATCAAAGGCAGCATAAGCGCGGTTGGGAAGGGTGATGCGGGTGACGGATTTGATGGAACGTGGATTGTTGTGCATTCAGCACGCTCTCAGCTATCTATAGAATACTATGGGTAAAATTACACTAAACGCATGACCTCTGATGTGCTCTCTCCCTATTTTAACATTCCATGTGAGATGCACGTGCTCTCGTGTGGCCAAATCCCGTCGCGTCTCGTTCAAAAACATGAGCGACGTCCTGACTCAAGTAAACCTTCGCCATGGCAAAACTACAGGCTGCCACTGTATCTAACCAGATAATTAGAAAACGCAAGCGAAAACAAGTCGAGGAATCAGAAGAGGAATCTCCAGCTCCGTCCGAAGCTGGCTCTGAAGCCGTCTCGACCACATCAACGGTTGCTACAAAAGCCCACGATGGTGGCACGAAGCCACAACGACTTCCCAAGCCAAAACCGCCCCCTAAACTATCGCGGAACGCCTCTACGCTATCAACCCCTGTTAACAGTGCTGTCCCATGGCCTGCCTCCTTCCAGTCGCTCGAAAAGACTCATCGCGCGCTGAACCTCGTCTTCACGTTCTGCTCTACGCGCAAACACCTTGCTACAACTTTCGACAATATTAAATCGGCTGTGGAGGGACATACAAAGCGGGAGCTGAGCATTGAGGATGTTGCGCGGATCGTGGCTCTGCGTCCTGGTGGGATGAACTTCTCCTATGTGGATGAGGCGATGCTGCAGGTCGATGTGAGGGGCTCCGAGAGAGACGACACATTCAAGGGAGGCAGAGCTAAAACATGGCACGCAGCTGGCCCGGCTCCAGATGCCTCTGTGGGAGGCATCACTGGCGCCGAAGGACTGGGATATGGTGGAAATGTAACAGGAGATGGCAAAGAAGTTCTTTTCTTCGAGTTTCTGGATGGCGATCTGAAGCGTCAGGTCAAGGATAAGAAGACGGGGGAAGCTACTAAGGCTACGAGAAAGCTACGGGACGAGGACCTGAAGATGCCAGTGTTCAGTCAGAAGCAGATGATGACTTTGATTGAGAAGCGAAACCGCAAGTTTACAAGTGCTATCAATGCCTTCCTGAACCGCTGTGAGGCTGAGAACATAGACCCCGAGGATACATTATGTTCGGAGGCCAAACTGTACATTCCAGAGCCTTCCTACTCACGGATTACGTCACCGAAGCCTGACGCCAGTCTTCTGCCCAAAACTATCCCAACAGAGAGAAAGATGATTTCGGAGATTGTTAGCGAAATCAGGGAAAGCGAGTGGTATACCCAGCAGATTGTTCCAGACGGTCATCGAGTCTTTGATCCGCAAGAAGCTATCTATGGTGACCTCAATTTCCAGCTCAGTCAAGATCTTGTGAATGCCTTGTACAATACCAAGAACATCACACAGCTATATGCTCACCAAGCTGAGGCTATCAACAATCTACATGATGGTCACCATGTCGTCGTTTCCACTTCAACGAGCTCTGGAAAGTCGTTGATCTACCAGCTTCCGGTCCTACATGAACTCGAAAAAGATCATAATACCAGAGCCATGTACATATTCCCCACCAAAGCATTGGCCCAAGACCAACGGAGAAGTCTTAAGGAGATGATGAGGTTCATGACCGGTCTCGAACAAACCATCGTGGAGACATTTGACGGCGACACTCCTATGAGTGATCGAAATCTAATTCGAGAGGAGGGTAGAATTATCATCACCAATCCCGATATGCTTCACATTACCATCCTCCCGCAAGAGGAGAAATGGCGGACTTTCCTACAGAACCTCAAGTATGTTGTAGTCGACGAGATTCATGTCTATAACGGACTCTTCGGCTCGCACGTTGCATTGATCATGCGCCGACTGAGGAGGATTTGTGCGGCGGTAGGAAACCGTCATATCAAGTTCATTTCGTGTTCTGCTACAGTTGCGAACCCCATGGAGCACTTCAAGACCATCTTCGGAATCGAAGATGTGAAATTGACGGATTTCGATGGGTCGCCATCTGGACGCAAAGAGTTCCTGTGCTGGAATACACCATTTAAAGATCCTGGAGATCCGGCAAGTGGTCGAGGAGATACCATGGCTGAGGCGGCAAGACTGTTCTGCCAGCTGATATTACGTGGTGTGCGGGTTATCGCATTCTGTAGGATACGAAAGGGCTGCGAGGTTTTGGTGGGGGCTGTGAAGCAAGAGCTTGCCAATCTCGAACGATCGGAATGTATGGCTCGAGTAATGGGATATCGAGGCGGCTACACGCCTCAAGATAGACGTCGGATTGAGAGCGAGATGTTTGAGGGGAAATTGATGGGGATCGTCGCTACTACTGCCCTAGAGCTGGGAGTCGACATCGGATCACTCGATGCAGTCATTACAGTAGGGTTTCCATACTCGATCTCAAACCTCCGACAACAGAGTGGTAGAGCTGGGCGTCGAAACAAGGACTCTTTATCTGTCTTGATCGGAGACTGTTTCCCTACGGACCAGTTCTATATGCAAAACCCGGACGAGATCTTTACAAAGCCAAATTGTGAACTGCAGGTTGACTTGCAGAATCTTTTAGTACTGGAAGGCCATGTCCAGTGCGCTGCCTACGAAATGCCGATTCGTCCAAATGAAGATTCTGCATACTTCGGGAAGATGCTCCCAGAACTGGCAGAAGAACGAATGATCAAAGATGAGCTTGGTTTCTACCACTGCCATGATCGATTTCGCCCTTTACCATCCAAGTACGTCTCGATCCGAGACACAGAAGAAGACCATTTCGCGATCATAAACATCACTCACGGCCAGAATGTTGTGCTTGAAGAGCTTGAAGCGTCTCGAGCGTTCTTTACTCTATACGATGGCGGCATATTCTTGCATCAGGGAAACACATATCTGGTAAAGGAATTTAATCCAGAGCGAAAAATTGCCAAGGTGGAGCTCGTCAAGGTAGACTGGACCACTCAGCAACGTGACTTCACAGACATCGATCCAATCGAGACTGAAGCCATTCGCCGGATACCCAAGTCCCTCTCACGCGCTTTCTACGGACAAATCAAGATCCAACAGACAGTCTTTGGCTTCTTCAAGATTGACAAACGCCGGCGAATTCTCGATGCGGTACAAGTAGACAATCCACCCGTCGTCATATTCAGCAAGGGCATGTGGCTAGATGTCCCAAAGCAAGCTCTCGAAATACTAGTCGGGCGCCGTCTCAACGTGGCAGGAGCCATCCACGCCGCCGAACATGCAATCCTCAGTCTCATGCCCAACTTCGTGGTCAGCATGCCCGGCGACGTGCGCACCGAATGCAAAGTTCCACAGAAAGAATTTGCACAGAAGGAAACATCTCGCAAACGACCCGCCCGCCTGACCTTTTATGACGCGAAAGGTGGAGCAGGCGGATCAGGAATCAGTACCAAAGCCTTCGAGTTCATTGACTTACTGCTGAAGCAAGCAGTGAGGAGGGTTGAGGCGTGTCATTGCTACGAGGGGTGTCAGGAGTGTGTAACGAGTGAGCAGTGCAAGCATGCAAACGAGGTCATGAGTAAGGCGGGCAGCGAGGTCATTTTGAAGAGTTTGCTCAATATGGAGATTGATATCGATGCACTTCCCATGGGTAAGACTCGCCATCATGGTATGTTCTGCGACTGTACTAATAGCTGAGCAGGACCCGAGGAGTTGGGCCCGGCTGGCATCGAGACTGTCGTGCTTGCGAAGCCTGTTCTTCCAAAAGGCAGGACTGTTGAAATTACTGAGCCTGGCGCGGGTCGTAATAAGAGGGCTCATGTTGTAGTTGGGAGGCTCGATGAAGATGGTGTGGAGACGGAGGTGGCCATCAAAGCTGAGCCTGAGGATTGATCATGTCGAGATACCTAATGAGCTACGATACATGAAAATGCATCTTTAAGAAGCACCCGGTGATAGCGTGACGTCGCACCTCGCTTGTGCGTACTGATTTGAGAATCATCGGCTCATCAAGACCCGCGCGAGGCCGCCCTCAAAGGTAAGACCACGGCTTGAGAAAAATGAGTCAGTATGGAGCACTCAAAAGAGACCTATTGGGTTCCACCTCGACTCCATGAATATTCATCGGGCTTCACAAAACGAAACCACCGTTTCCGTTCACCTAAAATCGGGGCGCGAGAGTCGATCGATAGCACCATGGCGAAGCAGGAGCCAATAAGAACAAGATTAAGACATATAGATCGAGCTGGAGAAATATTTTTTGAGGTAAAGAAATCAAGGTGGTAGAGGATGCGGAAAACTAGAGAGCCCAGCAACTGGCCCTGCGCAGAACTAACCAGAGTCGCCCATCCAAGAATCGGCCCTTGTTAAATTAAGCGAGGTGTATGGCTAACGTCCCTTCGTCCTTCTTTTTCCCATGCTATATCTTGCTGTCAAGTTGGATAAGAGCCAGCAGGTTGTTTTTTCACCTAACCCATGAGCACAAAACTTGCTTCTGCTCAAAGTTTTAAGGACATCCAGAACCATCACTCTGAAAATACGGCATGGCAATCATTACGCTATTTATCCAGTATTTTTGTTGTCTTCTACTCTTACAATACAATCACATCTGGACAGACTCCAGTTTGTGTCTCGCTGTCCACATATCCACCTAGAAAGAAATGTGCCTCGAAGTTCGGAGTTGTATTGCCAAAGTACCCAGGTATTATGAAAGACCATAGCAGCGCGAGACTGCCCGAGGATGCTCTGGAAGTGGAGCGCGATCGTCTTGACTCCCTTCACATGAACCGCCTCATGTCTGTTCACCAGCTCGAACTTGATGTCCTGGTGGAATATCGCCGCGATCTCGTCGGCATCGAGCTCTTCCATCGGCCCAATCACCTTTCAGCACATGGCTTTGGAACCAGTTGTCTTCGGGTGGATATTTTGGCTTTGCTACGTCTCGTACCTTCCCGTCATAGACCGACAGGTCTGTGCAGCCATTCCTACCGAGTAGAATGCTTCAAGAGCCACCAAAGCACAAGATCATATAGATTAGAGTTGAGGACCAGATACTTGGGCAAGTATATCCGAAATAGGTACTGAGATCAGCTTATGTAAGATAAAAATTCTGCGCAGAAACTAGTCTGGGGGAAGTTATCATTGGAAAGATATATACACGTGCATTTCATGCTGACAAAACTTTAAACGTGATTAAAAATAAAACAGCAGCGGCCGTGACGATTGAAAGACAGTTTGTTTAAACCTGGTCGGTCTCTAATCTGCGGGTTCTGGCCCCAGATTTTTTTTAGATGCATCTCGAATATGAAAGAAATCCGACTAGCAACTGGTCAGTTTCACCCAACTCGGACATCATACTATCTCTCCAACATTTCATACTCGGAACTTCTAGGTCAGAGCAAGAGCTGCCCTGGAGAGTCGAAGCAGACTAACATTCATCGAAAGCGCGCTTTGGATTTGTCTCGGTGCCGCTAGAGCGGGTGTAGACCTTGGTAGGTCCCCCTAAAATGTCCTTGATGAGATTCCTTCCGTATTTTCTGCCAACCTTTTCGAATGGCCGAGACCCATCTCCTCACCTGAAGCGTTTTCTCGATTTTTCCGTCTTTCTCGGCCCTTGGAATCCAAGAAAACAAAGGGGCAAAGCTGGTAGAGCCTCGTATCATCAGTGTCAATGCCTGATCGTTTGACCTCACCTCGATCCGTTTCTGATCCAAGGCTAGAAGTCTCGGATAGCCTATTTATACGGGTTGCATCTTTTACATAACTATCAGCTACTGTCGGCCCATCCTCAAATTTGGTACTTTGGACCGAACGACTGCACTATCGACATCAAAACCACGACAAAACACGATGAATGTCTCGAAGACAAATGCAGCCTCAGATGAGGAGGCAGCCGATGCCCTGTTCTGGATCGCATTTCAAGATTACAAGCACCGATATGCCCCAAGTCCCCTCGATGGCTTGGCCAGTGACGTCCAGCAGAGCGAATCCGATGATTTACGGCTTCGAACCCAAATACAAGGCAAGGAGCTCCGTCAGGAAGACGAATTATATCAAAACTCGCGGGATTCGCATCGGGCTCCCTATACCTTGGCCACCAACACCCAGGTGTACCCGCAAGCTCCACTTCGTTTGATTGATGAATTTGCTCATACAGGATACCACGATCCACTTATCAGCCATACAGGTCTTCCCTATCAACCTTTCCCAGACTTCGGTCCTATTGGGTCACCGCTGAAGGTCAAACCGACCATTCATGCATCCGGTAGCAGCACGTCGAGTGCAGCTTCTAGGAGTCTCATCGCCAGCCTCCGAGATGGCACAAGTGCTCTTCCATCGGGCTATCGTGGATTCAATTTCCCAGGAGAGGCGCGGAACTTACCTTCAAGAAGCCCCCCACTATTTCTCGATGGGTACCAAAGAGTTGTCGCAGATGGAATTTTGACCGACTGGACATCTCCACCAATGACAAGTCATGATTGTGCGCCATTCCAAGGCTTCACTTCACCAGATTCATGGAGCCAACAACAGTCCATAATTGAACCGAGTGCAGGCCCGTTTCTTCGTTCAGACGCAACTCCATCATTCGCTCTACAAGAAGGCGGCATCTCATTACATCCTGCAGGCTCGATGGCTGTCCGGCCACCCAGCCCTCGTAATTTCAAGCCGACAAACATGGTTGCTGGGCAGAATGGTGTGAATCCTTTTGCAGGGAGTTCTGATATTTCACTCAGATACCGAGGTAACATAACCTCTTGTGTCAGCCAAAAACAGGTTGCTCTCCTAGCAGATGCATATAACTGTACCCTGTGGCTTGTAAGTTGTTACTTCTATCTTTCCTTCCTGGTATCTGGGGGCTTGGCCCGAGGTATCTTCAGGATTATTAATATCCTGGATGCTGAGGCTAACCTTCGTGCAAGTGGAACATTCCTTCAACGATCCACGTTTCCGAGCTCTTTGACCAAATTGACACCGGAGCTGTTCAATGCCTGCATATGGTAGGCAATAGGGCCATTGATCTCTCCCTGATTCTTCCTACTTTTCCCAACAAACCTGAAGATGTCTCTTCTCCCCTTCTCGACACGTTCTTAGATGGACACTTACTGACTGCCCCGTCTCCTAAAGGTGCCTCCGGATTCCCAGCATAGCACTGCCGCTGCAAAATTGGCATTTATGACTCCAGAGGCGGCCGCTGCCTTCAAGAGCAAGGCCGAGCAAGGCATTTATATACTTGAATTTAGACTCTTCTTGAAGTACAACCGAGACGGATCCCTTCGCAACAATTCTGGCCAGTCCCGTGTTCTGGTACTCGACATCGTCGGCCCTGGAGAGATGACGACAATGGCATTTTGGTACGAGTACTTCCGCAAGATTTGTGTTTTCCAATGGGACCGCGTTTTCGAGCTGCCTTGCCAGAATCCCCACAGAAAGATCTTGCAGTTCAATTTTGTTCGGATGTCCGGTCAGTCTCAAGCTTGTATGGGAGCCATTCGAGCACAAGAAGAGTTCGTCGGATTCGTTCAACCATCATATGGTCTTGATCCATGTGGAAGTCGGGCAGCGCGGGCTTTGGAGCAGCATGCATTGCGTCTGTTCTGAGACGTTTGGGGCTGTATCCACCTTTTTTCCTTGAGATACTGGCTCAGGACCAGGGATGTTGTTCTTGAATTTGGGATATTGGATGATATGACGGAGATTTCTGAACCCAAATAATTTTTGGGGTTTGTAAAGCCCCTTCGATTTTCAGCAGCAAGCTGTATCGAAATGAAAGAGAATTGATTGATCATGTTACATAATTGGGATTTGGACAGGTCACCTTCTAGACAACCTTCGGCTATGGAGTCAGGAGGGTCTTAGCCCGTGGTAACTTGATATGCACAAAAGTACTGGAGTAAAGATCCAAGAAGTCACCCCAAAGACTCAAGACTTAGCTCGTCGATGGATAGTTGTAATTCGGGAATATGTATTAGAATCTGGAATAGCGCTAATTAGGTACTCAGCTCCTTGTTCCAGTCTTTATATCTCCTACCTCTCGAGACCTTAGACTCTATACTTTTTTACTTCTCTTCTAGATTCTATCAGTATAATTCTATTTTCAGGCCGTAGCAGAAAAAGAGCCGTCATAAAAGCTTTCAATAATCCATCATAGCAGCCTGGTGTCCCGCTTACAATACAAGTTCCACTTGATTCAAAGGAAAAACTCATAGAATCAGGAGTGCAGAAGGTGTAGTAGATTAGGTGTGAGACTACTGAGAGCTATAGTACAGGTGTACCTAAGGGAACAGCCGAGAGGCTAGTCCATACAATGGAATATAGGCGGCATTCCAATATTCTAACAAAAACAAAGTCCGAAGCACTTACTTGCTGAGCGAAGGACTCAAAAAGGTTTGAATTAAGAGAAAAAATGCCTCGTATTTCATGCATCCGTGACTCTAAGAAACAAACTCTGAAGAAATATAGCACACAGTCAAGCTGATTGACTTGACAAACTTCGATTTTGAGGAGTGTCGTTGAATATCATCTCGCCTGCAACCTTGGCATCCGGCCTAGTCTGAACAGAGAATCAGCTGGTATGCCCTGGAGCCCTGTAGCAGCTACCATTATAAAGGAGAATAACCCAGCATTTTATATTTCTTTCCCAACATTTACTAATGACTGGCACTGGAAATCTCATTGGGATAATCTCAAGTCGGATCGATCACTTGATTTGCTCCACACCAGAAAGGGGCAGTTGAGATAGCAATCCAATGAATGGTGAGGCATTCCTGCAAATACGAGATTTCGATTTTTGGTATATTAATCTTGCGCTCCCACGGACCGATCTCGCCGGTACTATAAGTTTCGAGCTGCCTTCATCGGTACATTTTAGCCGAGTCGCAACTCGAATGCGTTGACTGTGAACCGAATCATCGCTAATCCTATCCATGAAATCACTTATGCGATATAGGGACCCCCAATTTGCCGTGTCCATAAACTGACATTGGACTGCAAAGCTTAAACTGAACGAGTTGAAAGATGGTGGAGATTCCGCTTATGTGTGCGACTGTAATTCTCAATCTTATCATACACATCACTACTCCTCGAAATGTTGCTGTCGACGAAAGAATGGCTGAGAATCTCCCCAGGCCAAGGTTTAAACGCGAGCTTCTCTTCAGCCCTGAAAACGCTCAAATGCTCTACTTCGACCAGCGGCAGATCTATTTTGGCGGACCGAGTGGAATATCAAATTATAAATCATCAAGAAGTAGGTGCTCGATGTGCACTGCATTAAACTCTGCCACCCAACGCTCAGATCGACAGCTGGTAGCCGGGCAGTGGTTGACTTTCACTGAACGCATGCTATCTGCTCGGCCCAAGGATTTTCTTCGATACAACGATAGCTATTACCAGGTGATCAGATTTACATCGTTTAGACAGGGTTTAGGGTGGAAGCCGCGAGTGGAAGACTCGCCACTTCCTTTACGCAAGCAAGCCTTTCCCAGTCAATCATCTGCATGCAACCGTAACCTTCTCAGTCAGTGAGCCACTGCAAGAGACTCGAAATTTCAATCGTTCTCCAATCTTTATTTTCTTCAATAAGCGCATGTCCATATTATACTTGTGCGAGCTTGTATTCATTATAAACAGATAGTCGCCTGCCCGCTCCCTGCCCGAACCTGAATCACCTCGGGGCACTTCCGACCTGCATTCCCGCTGCTTCGATTCTGCAAATCGTCGGATCTGTCTCCTCCTCAGAGTACTGTGCTGCGAGTTTCTTACGAATGCCGTAGCCGGAAACAATCGAAGCCATGTTGATCCTCAAGGCAGAAGGCAAGAGACCTGGTGAAGTGTACAAGATCAACTCCAGCGAAGCGGCTAGTAAGCATTGTTCTACAAGAGCTCCACTCCCTATTTTCTGACCATGAGTGACTTCGTGATGTATACAAAAATACTTGCTGGGTACGTTTTCTTACTCGTCAAGCAGTCCTAGAAAGTTTTGTCCGTCAACCTTGGCCCCCCTGGGAGATAAACGGGTATCAGAGGCGCCTCAACGAACTGTCCGAATATCGAGACAAAGTGGACGCAACTAGCTTGTCCAGACATGACAAGTTTATCTTTATGGAAAGTGAAGAGGCACGATTCGACGGGAAAGAAGAAAGGCGTAGGTTGGCAATTGCCATTGACCAACTTTGGCAAAATGGGTGTGAGTGCTCGTGCTTTACCAGAGTTTATTTCGCTGAATTTCTATACAGTGTGGTCTGGATTTGCCATCTGTTTCCCGAATCTCAAAGTCGACGATACGTACCCAATGGGCTGTTCAAGTCCACCTAGGACGGGCTACGATCGACCCTTGCAATGGAGAACAAAAAGAGATACTGCGCCACCTGCCTTTCAAATATTTGATTTCCACTCTCCTGCAACATCACTGGTCAACTCAGAGTGTTCAACTTTATTAAATCCTTTTGGGTCATGTCCTTCATCCAGCACTTTAAGTAGCTCGGTGCTTAGCCAAACTGTCCTGCCGCAACCTGAGGAGGGGTTACAATTAAGCCCAAATTCCAGCTCTCCACAGGTCGCGCGCATGCAAGAAGAAGCAGGAATTGGGCTAGGTCCCGAATTCTATGATGAGGTGAGGGCCTCTAAGATCAGACTCGTCAGAGGCTGTCCTGAGAATCTCAACTGCCAAGTGAAAATATCCAACTTGCCTGAAAAAGTGTTCACAAGTGACATTATCGACTCCATTCACGAAGGAGGACTTGTGTTCCTCGGGCTGAAGCTAGCCCACCCTCCAGAGCGAACTTCTCACGTCGCCTACGTAATTTTCAAGAAGCGTCAGAGTGCAGTCGAATTTCTCAAACGCGGCAATATGGGTATTGTGATTGGTGGGAAACAGGCCGAGGTTAGGCCAGCAGAAATGAAGACATACCCCTGGCCAACGGAGCTCTTGCACCAGACCCGGGTTCTGGAGATTGAAGGCCCTGCTCATATGGTAGATGGCAACAAGATCAGGCGTTTGTTCTCTGAATACGAATTCAAATTCTTGTATCCGCAGCAAAAGGTTATTGGAGATAGAAAGAAGGTCCAGTTTCACTTCTTGTATGTGCCGAAAACCGAAGCTACATAACGAAAGAAATCGCTGACTGTTGTGTAGGGAAATTATTGGAGGATCGAGAGAAGCATACCGCCTCTACGCTGGTCATATTGTTGATCACGGAGATTTAGGTCAGATTACCGTCAAATTCGCGCCAGATCCTTGTGGAGATTGACGAGTTCGTAACTGTATCGGTACTTTGCTGGCGGGCTCGAAGTCATGATGAATCATTCATGTCTTTATTGTTCAAGCGGAATATTGAGAAAGTCTCTGTATTAGCATCAGCGTAACCAGATCATCTTTTTTCATGCATGAATTTTCAAACATGATCTCCAGCCTTTTTGCGCTCTTCCATGCGTTGTGCTTGCACGGGATCGAGGCCTCTAGCTTCCAATAATGTCCCAAACCCAGAGGACCAATAGGTTCCGATCAGCATCGTGCCCAGTTGCCAGGATTCCGCCCGTAGTTCAAGTAATGATAGGGCGTGATAGAGCTGTAGACAGACTATATAGAGGGCCACAATCAATAATGTGCTGTGTACTGGAAGCTTAGTTATCTTTTACCGTGTCAAATGTGGTAAATAGTAACCATTTCGTAACATATAGAGCCTAAAAGCAGGACTATTGGATCTAACGTTACTATTGTTTTGCAACTTTGTTGAATAGTATTGAAAGCTGGCTGGACACTGAGATAGGCGCCGGAAGAAATATATAAACAAACCGGTATATTGGAAAAGATTCCGTAAGCTGCGCTGTGCTGCATGATCTCCGAGTTACTTTGCCAGCGACCTATCAATCCAGCAACAGGTATTCTTGAATTGAGTTTGGATTTTAAGTGTTGCCTTGGAGAGTTCCACCAGGAATCTTCGCGCCTTTTCCAATGCTCTCGACTGGGGGCTTGTTGTCGCGGCGTTTGAATGATACATTTTCCTATTGCAAAGCGGCTCTGTCAGTGGAGTATAATATACCACCAAAGTATCTGCGGCATATCGAATTGAATGAGAATGAAGGCGGAAGAGTTGCGGCGGGGTAGCAAGGTGGTAAATAGGCTATGTCAACCTATTGACTTGGTGACTTTAGCGGTCGACCCAGGCACTAGTGCCAAGATTAAGCGAGCCAGAGGCTTCCACATATTAACGCGACGCGCCTTGTTCGAGGAAGGACTTTTCTCGAAGTAACGAAATCGATACATCGTGCATCGCAGAGATCGCGAAGCTCGGTACAGTACGACCTTCATACTCGAGTACCAGAACAACTTGCACCCATGTCGCGCAGCTCCAGATCTCAGCAGCTGATACCCTCAGGCCTTGCGCTCGCTACTATGCCATCGACTCAACCCGCCTCACGCTTTGATCCCGTTGCTAGTATTGAGAGTATCGATCTCTATGATAGTAAGCTGTTTGAGAATACCAGTACCTACTACTGATACTGACCATTATGAAGCGCGAAACATCGAAGTCTTGATCCGCAACCCCTCCGCTCTCCTGGGAATGTATGATCCAGCATTCTGGCCTAAGGAGAAGAGTACCCTCGAGTTCAAGATACGATATGTACCACTGGGTATGAGAAACGGAGGTGAGTGCTTCAGGGTGCTATCAGCGCGCCCTCGTATTAACATTCTCAAGTCATCGAAGAGCATCATCGCATTTGTGACGAGGATGAGAGATGCCGACTTGGAAAATACGTCGACTTTCTGAAGAATACTGGTGGTAAGGAAGGGTCCATAGACTCAGCTCGTTCAATTGCTAACGGTCTAAAACAGCATGGAAGGGAATGAGTGTGCACTTTCCGAACCTCCAGCCCGATTACATCATTGATGGAACACCCTACTTCATGTTCAACGGCGATGTTCCTCTCAGATGGCTCCATGAGGGCGATGGAGAATCATCTTCGGCATCCAGCCGAATCATATCCTCTACCTTCTCCGATGACCGAATCACACGCCCAACTCGTAATACCTCATACTCTTCGATCAACACGACTACTGAACCATCAGACAAAACGAAGCTCTACCAACATGAGGCATTCGCACCTTCTTTTGCCCTTATGGACCAACCACGACCGATAAGTCAAGATATGAGAAGGCGTGCCCTAGATGCTGGAATCGACCCAGATCTCACACACTACCGGGGTGATATCGACCAAAGCCACCTGGAGAACGCGCTCTGCCCAGAGGCCTACAACTGCAGCGTCTTCATCTCTAACATACACCCGAAAACATCAAAGAAGGAAGTATTTTCGGCCGTCTCTGAGGGCCCCATCTGCAACAGCGTGTGGAAGGCTCCTTTCGACGATGGTTCCCGCTCATGCTGGACCGCTGCCGTCTCTCTAACCTTCAAGGAGCCCCAGGCTGCCAAGAACTTTCTACTGAGATGTAGAACGTCCGGGGTCTGGATCCGTGGTCTGAGACTTGCCGTAAGCGAGAGCAGAGATAAAGCACGCCCCGTTCAGCCAAGCAAGTTCTTCCAGACCGTATGTACACCCGATCCCCCTATCCCATCTTGCTCGCAAAATCCTCTTTGGAAGCACCATAGCACAAATACAATTTCTGACACATGTCAAATAGCGTCGCTTCGAGATTACCGGCCCAGCTACGATGGATGGTCAGATGATTATCGATTACTTGCATACCAAGATGAAGTTCACGCTTGTCGACGCCCTTGAATATATAGAGCCCAGCGGCGGGGAGAAGACCGTTCAGCTTGAGTTTGACTCGATCAAGGGTGGCTCGCGCATGGCCATCCGCTGCTTCTGGATCAAGGTCGGAGAAATGAACGAAAAGCATCTGTTCCAGGTCAAGTACGTCGATGACCAATACTACGCATGAGAGGGGTAGCGGCGGACTTCAAAGCACTTGAGGGATATGGTTGCGGCCATCTCAAGTAGGGTGTCCCGTTTGGGTCTTGGGTATTAGGTCTTGGGCGTTGCTTGGATACCATGGGCCCCGTTTTGTCTTGCTGAATCATTGTAGAAATATTTGGAGTTTTTTTGGGGGGGGGATCATTTAAGAGTATTTCGGAGTCGTATATAGTTTGAGAACCATCATACTCATCAAGCAGTCGGATTGATTAGGAAGCACAAAGACCAGGGAATGTAAGTCAGTTGCGCCGAAGATGACGGAAAAACATCGCCTAAGCGCGATAAGTTTTCCTAGATTAGCATAAGGTAAATCTATTACGGAGGAACATGCATTTATATTCTATGATGCCTTTGCAATCAATTCCCGTATCCAATACCATAGTGCAGATAGACGTTAACAAAATTCAAATGTTCCCTATACAAGTGTTTTGGCATTTCGCTTAGCCCTTCGCCCAAGATCTCATGCAGCTGCCTGCTGCAAACCCGTCTGTCCTAAGACGGAAAGCCCAGCTAGTCACGAAGTTCTCCCCTCCTAAATATCTATTGCCTGCACTCAGCTGTATCCTATCCGTCAGGCAGTATCACAATCCCCTCCCTCTCTCACCTACTTATTTACCTACTTACTTACTTACTTACTTCCTTGCCCAGCCCCCTCGGCCAAACGCCAACCCAGCTAGCTAGCTAGCCAGAGCACTCCCGAATCCAAACCCACAGAAAAATCTCCTGCCTTCGCCTTCGGAAGGGAAGGGGGGAGATAAAGCCTCACAGCAGTGCACCGCATTGTCTTCTTACCTAGGTCCACGCCGACTCACTGGAGCAGAAAAACAAAATCGTTCTATTTTTCGTTTTTCGTTTTCTTTTTCCACAACATCTGCCAGATGCGTGGCGCCCCCCCCCACCTTCCGTCTCATCCACATACCCAACCCCCCGCAAGTCCAACCTCGAGAAATCAGAGGCCGCTAGCTAGCTTTCCCGTCCCGTATCCCCCAAACGTCCTAACGTCCCCGTGCTCTCAATCTCTCAAGCTGTCGAATTATACCAGTTATTTATTTTCTTTCTTTCTCTTTTTCTTTCTTTCTTTCTTCTTCTTCTCCTCCTTCAAATGTATTTCATTTCATCTCATTTCAATTCATCTCTCAGTCTTTTCCATTTCTAAAAATTTCCTTCTTTTTTTTTAGAGAAAAACACATACTGCCTGAGAGGGACCGAGAGGGGATCACGCAGACTTGATACACCAGACACAGCAAGAGCGCGTGGGCAGGTACTTACCATCATCGACTGGATGGACAAGGGGCTTTGCTGCCTGTTCTACGCTCTGGTAGTAAGGCAGTTTCATTTATACGGGGAGATATTGTGCTATCTCTCCTCATCTTTGTCTTCGATTTGTTTTCGGCTTTCCGGGCAATTTGCCTTGCATCTGTATATTAGAAAAGGTTCTTTCCATAGGAACGGTAAACAAGTTTCCATTCTGCTATAGTCTACCGAGACATCAATGGATGTAGTCTTACAAGTTGCTATACACATTAATTTATTTCTGTTAGTCCCATCGCTATAAATGCGACTACAACTGAAACTTTTTCTAGTTCCGCCAAAATTCACAAGGGAATTCCAAGACATACCTGCCCCCAAAAAGTAAATCATCTCCTGACAAAAGCAATACCTGATGCTGCTATCAAAATGGCCCCTCGAGCTGTTCCTCACATAAATTTTCTAGTAATCACATACCAAGAACCGTTTGAGAATTCGAATCGAAAGCCGCACCTCCTAGGTATCCACTGTGACCTTGAGGAAGAGGATTGGGGTAAAAATACGCGGCAATAGCGATGTTAACATAAACTATAACGCAAAGAGATCCTTCGAGGTAGTTGGACTTCTGGTCTCTTAGGAAGTTACCAACCACCAGGATACCCAGAATCAGAACAATGATGTTGAACAGGTCGAAATTCAAATCCATGCGCTTGTCCAATGCCCATCCGACGAGAACAACGAGGGGGCCATTGAAGAGAGAAGTCTGGATGGTTGCGCCGAGAACATGTGCAAGTGCCATATTCATTTGATTGTCCCAAGCTTCGTCGATGGCACCGAGATGCTCTGAAAACTTTTCAACCAGTGGGACGAGGATAAGACCTATGAAGCTGTCCGATATGCCTCGGGTATGAACAATGAACTCGATCTTTTCAACCAAGGCTATGGCGATAAGCGACACCAGTGTGATGGCAACGGTAAGAGCAAGGATGCACTCAGTGAAGGTCAGCTTTTTCTTTGTGCCGTCTTCATGATGGTCAGGCATGTGCTCGTCTTCCTCGAAAATCGCATCGTAAATACTCTCATGGGTACGGATTTGAAAGTAGGTGTAGACGACATAGGCGATGATCAGGAGAATGGACGAGATCCGTGATATGTGGAGGACTTTGTCTGAAACTTCCTCCGGTGAAGTGCGGCCATCATTAGAAACGGCAGTGTGAAATGCAGCAGGGACAATTAGACCAAACCCGCTGAAAATCATCAGCATGGTGACCATTTTTCAGGAAGGTTGGACACACGCAGTCAACAGCAAGTCGCTTCCCACTTCACCAACAACCTCGCTGAAGTTCAACTCGTTGTGGCGAAGCCCACCAACCACGAAACACATACCAAGACAAAGGAGCTGAGTAGCTAAGACTGATCCAAGGATGGCAGCCTGGATAACGGCGAATTGGTCGGTCTTGAGCAGGACCATGAACAGGACGATTTCAACGACCGACCCCAGGGTTGTCTCGAGCAAGACGCCAAAGACCTTGTGTAGCTTTCTAGCTAGCTCCTGACCAGCGAAGCCAATCAAGTTAGCACAAGGGATCATGGCGATGTAATTGAGGATGAAGACAACGAGGCCAAGGTCGGGCCGCAGGTGGCCGACTGCAATGGCTGCTGGAACGACGGGCCAGAAGATGTTGCAGATTCGAGATGCTCTGCTGGTGGAGCGCCAACAGATCTTGAAGAACATCTGGGCATTGATGCCAGATCTGCCACTCTCTCCTGCTGGCTGGATACCGGTGTATATCCGATGGAGATTCGGGTGATTGTGAGGATTGCCTTGAGGATTGGCATTGTAGTGGTGAGGCAAGCGACGGCTCGACGAGCCCGCAGGCCCGTCTGATCTCCGGCCAGACATTGCGCGTGATTTCTTCATCTCGGCGTCATTTGGTTTTATCGTGGCGGTATCGGTCATCGTTGTGGCTGTGTGTTTGGTGGAAGAGTTTGGAGAGACACGAAGATGTGGGCGTTTGACAGATTATATAAAGGGCTCGAAGGATGGCTCTTGCCATACTTGCTTGAGGAAGGCTCGAAATTGGGGGAGTCTTATTGGAATTTGCAGTTGAGATGCAGGTCTGCTCTTTCTGTGTTATATCAATTTGTCATTCGAGGAAGAGGCCTTGAAGAGACTTAGCGAGAGATGATTAGTCCACCACGCTGTATGGTATTGATTTCAACAGGCTAAAGGAGGAGTAGATATAAAGAATATGGATCAAGAAGCACAACCGTCCGGATTACCTGATTCCTATTCATAGTGTATAAGCAAGGCATGATCTCCGAATTCATTACACTCCGCCGTCAATAGGGACCTCTTCCTCATCTTTGTCGTTCTTTCCGGACCGTCTCCAAAGCGAGATGCTGAACATCTTCGTCCTCTCCACTATTCCCGGATATCTTATCAAATAATTTGGCAGCCCTATCGTGCTCATCGGCTTGCTTCTTCTTTCCACGGTCATGCTCGGCGATCCGCTCACGGAATTGAAGTCGTCGCTCTGAAGACTCAACCAAACCTCCGCGTCTTCCGCTCCTGCGAAGCGAATTCCCGTTCTGGTCCTCGTCATCGTATGGGAGGGGCATCGCTGGTACGCTGAGATCCCCAATATAAAGAGCTAGCATACCTCTAAGCCTGAGGATGTTGTGGCTCGTTAAATACAACTGATCATCCACAAGATGGTCGAGTTTTGCTGCGATGGCTTTGGACGCCGCCAACGCAGCCTTGCGGACGTCCTCTCTCTCTGCCCACCTCTTTTCCGCTCTTTTGCGCGGCGTTCTCTCTTTTCTCCGCTGGTTTATCGTGAATGAATCATCTTCGGGGTCTTCTCCCCCGTCCTCGCTTTCTAGACTTTGACTTTCGTCCCCGCTCTCTTGACTCTCGTCCCCGCTTCCATCCTCTTCGTCATCTATTGCTTTTTGCTTTTCGACCCTTCGTAGGCCATCTTCATATTCGTACTGGATCCCGTATAACTCACAGCCCACCATCGCAGGCCAGAAATCGACTGCAGTGGCATGACCACGGAAAAACTTCCTATGAGGAAACTCGAGTATCATTCGATGGTAATACTCACTAGCTTGCTCCAGGCCTTCCTTAGTACCCCATCTGCTCTCTCTGCCCTCGTCTTTGACTTGCTCTGCAAAATCCTCAGCATCGCTCTCTGCATCATCGTATGAGTATTTCTTTTTCTTATCCAGAGACCGCATCAGCAACGCAGCTCCAATCTCCCAGTAGCCATTCGACCGCACGTCAATCTCCTTCCCAGATATCTGTACCCTCAGTAGCATCGCCCAAGCCCTACTTGCCCTCTTAATGTCGCCCTCCTGCAGGCACCGATGTAGGATCGTCGTCAGAACACTAAGATGCTGGTTCCTCAACCAAGGTCCACGACTCGGCCTCTCGACTGCATCCTTATCTTCCTCTTCCTCTTTCAATTCTGGCCATATATCTTCCTCCTCCTCCTCTTCCTCATCATCATTAAGCCGGCTCCTCCTTCGGCTTGCCTTTCCCCTCGCAGAAGTGTCGTGCGACCCCGCTGTCCTCGGTAAGCCACGATGCGGAAACGCTTTCACATCAGGCAGCTGCTCATTCAGCTCCAAGCCAGCCAGCCTATACTGCACGATCTCTGCCGGCGTAAGACTGAACGGGTTGGTGGAGGTTGTGACGCTACTCTGTCCGTCCGTGGAAAAATTCTCGTCGTCGTCGCTCGAATGCGGGGACGAGTGCGAACGTTTGCGTTTCCGCACAGGAAGAGACGTGAAATTTACTCGAGCGGTCTTGGGCTTCGAGAACCGCGTCAAAGAAGACGACGTGAGAGGGAGTGCGAAGAGCGGCATCGTGATAATATTTGCGGGACGTTGGACGAGGCTGGCATTAGGTTGGCTTTTCGCATATTATTTTCAGCGTGGGGTTTGAGTTTGGGGCTCCAGTCACGTGAAGGGGAGCTTGTTCAGACTAGACTTCGGATGAGAAGTGGACCGGGACTGCATGTCTGACTACCTACTCAAACTCTCCCGGTCACGATTTGCCGAGCCTGCGCCACTACCACCTGTAGTCATAACGGCTACTGTGTTTTTTATAGGTCATCGCTTATCTTATTTAGGAGAAACACGGGACGAGGTCGCTACGAGGTCTGCGCGCTCTTTCCATTTCGATTTCGGATATAGCTAACTCCGTCGTCATTTTATTCAAGATCGGACGAAACCCAACCCAATCAATAACCGAGTCTTTTGCCGAAAATAAGGCGCCGATACAATACTAATGCGGCAACCTCCGCATCAGATTAAATGCCTTTGGTCCTTTTGAATTCATGCCTAACCAACCGATGCAGCAGCAGCATTATGCATCATTTCCCACCGCTATGCTGAATGATGGAGCTCCAAAAAAAAAAAAAAATCATTGGCCGCTTGCGATGATGGATATGCTGGAGAAGGGAAACAGACTAGGTATGTATGCGGTGTCGGAAAGGAGCGCCATGACTCTTTACGTTTGGCGTTTTCGGAGTTGTTTTTGTCGGTCGCTTCTGCGCTGGCCCCTGAAATAGGCGAGGATGTTGAGATGTGTATGGATACGCATGGACGCAGACCACCCATATAGCTTTCGAGACCAGAAGCTTGTGATTTCATACCTGACCCGTTTAGGCAGCAGGTGAAAAAATTATCGAATCAGGAATTGAGTGGAAGGAGGAACTCGAGGGATCAAGACTCCAGTTCGAGTCTTCGCGCTTGTTAAGTAAATGTCTTGATCCGCCCCGTCACGGGAACTAAGCGAGATGCTGATCAGCCACCCTACATAGGTAAGCTAGCTACTGATAGAATATTCAAGGCAGAAATAATTTGAATATGTCAGATTTTGAAACCTGAAATTTTATATTTAATGAATTTTTTTTGGAACGTGTTCGCCGTGAGACAGCTCGACAAGGGAAATGAAGCTCGAGCTGCGAGTAAGAGACCAGAGAAGCAAAGAAAAATCTTATGTACAAAAATTGAAACCAGTTCGCAAAAAAGAAAGCAGGCCATGCAGGGAATTCAATTCTCAAGTCCAGTGAGAAGTAGAAAAGGTGCCTGCCTGGCGTATAGTGTACGACCCAATCACAGGAAAGCTTAAGCAGCTTCGACATCGGCGCCGTAGACACAGTTGGTTCCATCGGATCCAGAACCGATAATGGTCGGCTCGCTGCCCTTAGAAACACCCTGGAAAGTGACGCAGATATCTTGGACGCCGGATGTCTTGGAGTTGGTGATCTTTGCGGTGTCTCCGAACTGTTTAAATGAATATTAGCTACTATGATCGACGCAGAGAGGAAGTTCAGGAGCTTACGTTAGAGTTGATACCAGCGAGCATTTCTCCGTCGGATGCAGTGATGTCGGTCATGATGACGTGGCGCTCGAACGAGGTCTTGCAGTTACCGCAAGAACGGTAGAGTTTTCCGAAAGAGCCAACAGTGAAGCCAGAGATATCGACAGTCCCGGCGCCGTTGTGTTGAACAACCTTGTCAGTAGCGCCGAAAGCACCACCGCCAATGATCTTTGTCGTCTCGCTAGCCTGTTGGACCTTGATGGAGAAAGCATCCTCGCAAACGGCAGTCCACCAGACGTTGGTAATAGTGCAACCACCCTGGCAATGAATGCCTTCGATTTGGTTGGGTCCGATGATAACGTTCGAGAGAGATCCACCGGCTTCAATGTTGAAAACGGCATCGCTTCCTGCACCTTCGACTTGTCCGGTGCAGGAGACACCACGGTCGTACATGCCCATCTGACCGTCGAAGCTAGCCCCGGCAGCAATGGTCTGAACAGCGTCGAGGACAGTACTTCCAACATGATCTGGGACACCACCACCGGATCCTTTGGACCCGCCGTAACCGCCCCCAGTGGTAGGCGAAGCCGTGGGGTAAGGACCTTCTGGTGCTCCACCCTCCTTGGGAGTCTCCTTGGGAGCTTTTGGTTTCCCACCCTCCTTTTGAGTCTCCTTGGGAGCCGTGGGGTAAGGACCTTCTGGTGCTCCACCCTCCTTGGGAGTCTCCTTGGGAGCTTTTGGTTTCCCACCCTCCTTTTGAGTCTCCTTGGGAGTCGTGGGGTAAGAACCTTCTGGTGCTCCACCCTCCTTGGGAGCTTTTGGATTCCCACCCTCCTTTGGAGTCTCCTGGGGAGCTTCTTCACCTCCGCTGGCAGATACTTTGGTGGCTGTTCGACATATTAGCGTCCATGATCTTCAAATCACAAGCAAAAGAAACTCACCCTTAGCCGCCTTGGGCTTCTTCGTCTTGGTCGTCTTCACCTTCTTGGTCTTGGTCTTGGTCTTGGTCTTCTTTGGCTTCTTTTCCTCCATGGCCTTCTCGGGCTTCTCGGTCGCCTCAATCTTGACGTTGGGCTGGTATCCAGTTGGGACGGCAGGTCCCATTGGGTAGGCAGGGGCTTGAGTCGGTTGCACTTCCGGAGCTGGGTTCTGGTTGTAATTGCGGCAGGCGAGCGATGGAGAAGCAGAAACGCCGAGGCCAAATGCCATAGCAGCGACTTGGACGGCGTAGAACTTCATGTTGTCGGTTGAAGAGTGATCTGAAAGTGATAGAACGTGAAGGTTTTTCGAGGGCAATGTTGATGTGAAAAAAAAGACGTCTGCTCAGCAAAGTCGAATATTTTGAAAAGATATCTGTCGCAATGAGCGGAATAAAGTATTTGAATGATGAGATGGAGAGAATAGTTTAGAGGAGGACCGAAGGGTGTATTTGTATCGGACATGGCATGACGTGGAGGTCTCAAAGAGATAGATGTACTCGAGTAGAGTAGAGAGTCGTCATGCCGGGAATACGTCGACGTCCCGCTCCCCCACCCGATCCGTTTTCTTTAAATCAATTTCTTATTAACAAGATACAGCAAGATACAGCAAGAGAGCGCAGCACTTTGGCAAAGGCTTGCACCTCTTGTTTCAGAGTCCGGCAAAAAATACTCTTGGCGCCAAGTCAGAGTTCATCTAATTCTTGACACATCAAACCGATCGTGAATCGTGTGCGGTCTCTTCGGATCTTTCGTCCCATAGTACTGTCGCCCCCGAAAAGAATCTAGGCCATAGGGTTCAACTCGATCCGGGTGTGGTGGATGAAGATCTTCTACTTTATCGAAACCCAAAAAATTCTCCTTTGACAACACGTTAAAACATGCTTTCTTCTCCTGATCTATCTCTACTCGTGGATCTATCTCACTCTCCGTATTCTCGGGCTAGAGCCGAGATAGAGTGGATTTTGTTGGCTCTGCCCGCGGCGTCATTCAAGCATCTCCAAGCATTGACGTCGTTCGAAACCATACCCGCCGCCCAGTTCACCAAAGACATGAATATAAGAATTAAAAGTTGATTTCTGCTTGTCGCCGTGAGCAGTTAATTACCGTCCCCGGTCAGTGGTATGGGGCTCAAGATCGTGTCGAGTATACTAGACCACGTAGTTGGGATCGATGCTTTGTACCGAGTATCTAGCCAATCAGTCGGCTTATCAAATTATAGTTTCAGGAAACCGGAGGCTTACTACTAGTATAGTGGTGCTTGATCAAGCCTCAAGCTCAAGGTAAGAAATCGCCACATATATCCTTGTCCGACCGACAAGGGATAAACCCTCAACGGTTGTTCCTCCGTTCCTGCCTGCAGTGCCGGGGGTGATAACCGCCACAGAGTCGCGCGCGTCCGCTCCAAGATTGAGGTTCAGATTACATGACGATCATCAAGAAGTCTGTTCTCTCCCAAGAATAGCTCTTGATTTACTTTCCCGATCGAAAAAAAAAAAAAAAAAAAAAAAAAAAGGTCTGGATTCCATCGGCCTCGAAGATTATGTCATCGGAGGGTCGTCGTAGATTGAGAATCATCACGGGCTATTTTTCTGAGGCTGATTGTACTATCCTTCCCCATGAATAAATGTCGGACCCAGTTTAGCTCCATATATCGTAGAGCGGTGATTTCTGAATGGCTTAAAGCCCTGTCAACTCCATTGCACAGACTAAATACTGGCTCAAATATACTTTTCAAGGCTAAATCAGTCCTTATAAGTAGTAGTAAGTTGATTGGTTTAAGATCTGGTAAGATCCCTTGCAAAATTATACTTTCGACATGTATTTTTGGGAGGGAGTATGAGTCAGGGGAGGAGGCGGGGACTTTTTACTAAGTACGTACGTAGTACGTACTACGTACGTTAATTGACTCAAAATCATCCCGTACCTCTTTCAGGGGCAGGGCCGGTCTCTGTCTAAAATCCGGAGCTCGCCCTAAAAATGCTTATATTTGCGGCGTGGACCCACTCGGGTAATTTATCATGCCGCAGTTGGAAAGGGGAGCTCAAGGATGTTGCTCCTCGCTTACAGCTTCAAGTACACAACGAAGTCGACTCCTGGGAAATGATTGATGACTTTGAACTATGCGTTATCGGGAACTATGCGTAATCGGGAACTATGCGTTACCGGGAAATCTTATTCGATCGAAACGGCCTACAGCAAAAGAGCTCCACATCCAGGGTTTAGCGGAATGAAAACAAAAAATTAATCAATACTGAGTGTCAGATCTATTGGAAAATTGTTGGTTATGTACCTATGTATGTATAGTATGCGTACGTACTTACCCGCCCACGCCAGTCGACTGACGCAATGCTGCCGAGATCCGTGCTTTTGTGATTCCGACACGGCCAAGTTTCAGGACAGGACAGGACGGATTCCTTAAAGTTTTCAAGATAGCAATCATCATCATTATCAAGCCATCATTCACTTAGCTCAGCTCATCTCAGCTCATCTTCTTCTTGATCTCATACCATATTATACCATACCATCCATTCATTCATTCATATCGCTCCTCCACCTATTTCTACCTCCATTCCTCTCCCCTTTCTCCCCCTCTCTTTCTCCCCCACCCCCAAGTAACGAATACCAAGTAATCTGTCCCAGCTTTCAAGCTTCTCCCCCTCCTCTATGCCACAAGACTCCTGTCCTAGGAGCACTCACTCACCTAGTCAATAATTCGGCAGCAGCTTCAACTTTCCTTCCTTACCCTTATCACATCATATCAAAGTTTAATCAAATATAGCTCACCTACCCCCAAGCTAATGCCTGCCTGCCTGCCTGCTGCCTGACTGCTAGTCGGCTTTCCTCTCGCGGCCGATGTGGCATTGATAGATTACATATCGTCGAGAGATTAAGATAGGTTCGCAGATAGATGATGGTGGTAGCACTCGATCGTGGTGATCACCTTTCCGGGTGGCAGCCATCTTCTAATCTTCGGTTTTGCCTCCCTCCACATACGCCTCACACCACTTGCAACGACTAAACACGCAAGACGTATTTACCTTTACCCTTACTCCTCCCCCATAAAAAAATTCAATACTGAAAGACTCAATAAGGATGCTGCCGTAAGTCGATCAACTCAACGCTGCCAAGATCCGACGGGTTTCTATAGTGCCGCCGCTGCGGCCAGGCTGTTCGTTTCAAGACAAAACAAAACGGACTCGCTCGTTTCCTTTTTTCACTTTCTATTAATAGTATTAGTTGACCTCACCTTTTTAGAGCCCTTCCCTACAAAGTGGGGAAAAAAATTGTGTCCGACGAAAGAAATGTGTCTGTTTTCGTACTTTTTCATGAAATCACTCGTTTTATGAAAAGATGATTGATTAAAAAAAAAACCTGATATTTTGATATATAACAATATTGCCACTTTATAAAATCGATCTACAACGCGCTAGGTTATATATATGTGTATTATTTTTATTCAAGATAAAAGTTAAGTAGAATTTGACGTATTAGAAATTTCTGACGATCAAATCGGTCAAAAACCTTTTAAAATATCGGTGTTTCGAGCAATAAAAATCGCGACAATAGGTATTTAATCTTGGAGAGGGGATGCGTTGATAGCTCAGAATTACACCGATTAATTATCCAACTTTTGTTTCTATATCTTAACTAGTTTTTAAGTTTTTGAACAATAAAATGATCATCACGCGATTTTTCGTGATCTTTAAGCTGATTTTGGCATGGAAAAAAACAGACACATTTTTTCCGCCAGACTTTTTTTTCTCGCCCACTGTAGGAAAGGGCCCCAAAATATCGAGATCAACTCCCACTATTTCTCACCGCAGCCTTTTCTTTAGCTTATCTAATGGAATTTTCAGCAGTATGCATAGCTTACTGCTAAATTTTATTGCTTAAAGGTTTCAAAATAATGATTATTATTATTAATAAGCTATCATTCACTTGGCTTAGCTTAGCTTGGCTTATATTTTTCTTAATCTTATGACCATACTATATCCTACTATACCATACTATCTATTCATTTATATTTATTCACCTTTAAGTAACAAATACCAAGTAATCCGTCCCAGCCTTTAAGCTTTCAGCCTTCTTCTATATCACGAAAAGACTCATGTTCTGAGAGCATTACGGCATTGCAGTGTTGCGGACAGCATTTACTCAAGTAATATTTCAATGGCAGCTACGACTTTCCTTACTTCTCTTTATAGTTTTATATTGAAGTTTAATCAAATATACTTCACTTAATCTTTAAGCTAACTTATGCGCATATTATGCATAACGCTTGCTAGCTTTACTTTCGCGGCCGACGAGGCAATGGTAAATTAAATTTAGTCGAGAGAATAAGATACACTAGAATATATTTGCAAATAAGCAGTAGTGAGAACACTCGGTCGTATTAAAAGAAAGGGGGAAAGAGGAAAGAGAGGAAACTTTTGCATTAAAAAAATACATTTTAAAGCAGAAATAAAGTCCCGTAGAAACTCGTGAGAATAAAGCGACACAGCGTTGCCCTTAAAAATAACTCGTAAGCATCGCCCGTCCGTCTGTTCATCCCTCCTTCCTCTGGGCCGTAATTGACATAGCGATATCTTCTGTGTTGCCTCTCTCTCTCCTTCTCTCTTTCCTTATACAACGACTATACATACAACCATAACTCCAAACCAAGCACCTTCTCCGTCAGCATCCTCCCAAACAAATCAGCTTCTACTTACTGCTAGCAAAGCAGGCAACAATACTTTCCACCCTACTCTCCTTCTTCCTCTCTTCCTCCCTCGCCCAATCGCTTAGTCACTTAATCCCTCTCCCTTCCATCCCCCCATTTCCATTCTCCTTTTCCCTCATCCATCCCCCCCTCTATATCCCATATATCTCCTTTATCTCTCTTCTCCAACATTCTGCTCCCATCCCTCCTCTCCAAAATTCAGAGTTTTTTTTTGCCTTCATCTTAACTGTAAAAATGAGTTCTTAACTATAATCATAACTATAACCATATTCTTAATCTTAATCTTACCACAACTAAAGTCAAACCCGAATCTAAAACCAAAATCTAAACCCAAATATAACCCTAAATCTAAACCCGAACCTAAACCTAAATACTCCTCCCCCTCCCTCCTCCCCATGTTTAAATGTCGGACCCAGTTTAGCTTTATAAATCGTAAGGCGGTGATTTCTGAATGGCTCAAAGCCTTATCAGCTCAATTGCATAGACCAAATACTAACTTGAAAGATGCCTTTCAAGGCTGGATTCTTATAAGTTGATTGGTTTAAGCCCTGGTAAGATCCCTTGCAAAATTATACTTTAGCATATATTCGTGGGGGAGAGTACGCAGGAAGCTCTTACCAAAAGCACAGCACAGCAAAGCGCAGCACAGCACAGCAAAGCATAGCCCAGCACAGCCATGACTACTTGACGCAATAAGTCTTTCTTGCACGCATACTCCCCCCTTCCAATGGATACATGTGGAAAGTATAATTTTGCAGGCATCTCACCAGGTCTTGAACCGATTAACTTACTACGTAGTAGTATAAGGATTCGTTCAGCCTTGAAAATTATCTTTGAGCCAGTATTTAGTCTGTGCAGTAGAGTTGACAGGGCTTTGAGCCATTCAGAATCACCGCTCTACGATTTATGGAGCTAAACTGGGTTCGACATTTATTCATGGGGGGGGATGGTAGAGCAGTCAGTCGTTCCATCACGCCTCTCATCACAAGCCCACAGCCTTATAAAAAGACTGGGCTTAACTACTCTAGAGTGATAAGTATTCCATCAGGCGAAAGCAAAATCAGAACAACGAACAAGCCTCTCAAACGCCGCCAGCGCAGAACTACCAACGACAAATAATCCCTCCAAACTTATAACCCCGAAAAATTCTCCTGGCCCAAGGATAACGACCACGAACTCCACCGCGAGCACCGTTCCCGAGGCATACAGCTTTCCTCAAAGCACTTCTCAGCAAACCGGCTGACTTTCATCTGGCCTTCCTGGCCACTGCGCAGTTCTACTCTAAGCATTGCACTCGCTGAGTGCTACCTGGATGCTTACTCTTACTGTTTCCGTAGGGAGGACGGGTTCTGCTCCGCCCTACGTGGATTGTAGGGGTCAATACCATACACGCGGGCTGGGTCCATTTGGGAAGCGTGGTACCTCCCCGAGGGAACTCATTCTAATAGTATTGTAAGATAAAAATAAGTTGCGTTTTATATTGGAGTTTTCGACTTGGTCCCTTTTGGCTTTTAAGGCGTTCTTTCCTTTCGTGTACTATCGTGTGCATCTACGACTGACTCCGGTCCGGCCTCGGTACTCGTACTTTTGCGATTATAATACAGCATGCTTTTAAGCTGGCTACGGCAGTATCTGCTTTGCTACGTTGGTTTTCATTAACGAGAGGATTATCTTTCATTATGATCTAAAAACTCTCTTTCAAATACTAGCCCTAATTTTCTAGTCCCGCGATATCACAAAATTCTTATAAATTATAAATCATAAACCACAAACCATAAACCATAACCCACCCCCCAAAAGCATTTCACTAACAATTCACACCGAATCAGTCTCTCACCCCCTATCGAACACGTACGTATAGCTTTACAAGCCCTCTCAATCCGCACAAGTAGCTACGAAACATCATCGTTTCTCATCTATCGCAAAGCAGGCTATAAAGGCCCGCGTCCGCATCTCTTGTGTATGAGCCGTTGTATTTGCAGATAGCTTTTTTTTTTCTTTCTTTCTATTTTTTACTTCTTTTTTTTTTCTTCTTTTTCTTCTTCTCCTTTTTTTTGTATCGAAAGCGCAACACCGTATCGTCCATCAAATCGTCTGAAGAACCCTTTCCCTCCCCTTCCCTTCCCACCTCTCCCACCTTCCACCCCATTCCCTCTCTATCGCAGATCCTCCTAGTCTTTTCAATCGGTATGCCCGTCAGACACACATCTCATCCGACAAGCTAATTCACATCCGGCATCGTTTTCAAAGGGGGTGTTTTTTTTCTCTCCCCCCCCCCCCCCACCTTTTTTTCTCCAAGTAAATTTTTTTTGTAAAAAAAAAACAAAGGAGGACGCTCGTTCGCAAATCCATCCATCAATCCATCCATCCATCCGATCACATCGCCGATAGAGGGAAAAAAATCTCTCCCTCTCCCTCCCTGCTCCCCCCTGTCATTTCCGCAACAGGTATGTAAGAAGACACCAGGTACTACGAATCAAGACAGGCTCAGAATCTCCCTGTCGTCACTGGCCCGAGAAATTGTGCAGGTAGTCAGTCCATAGGAGAAGAAGAAGAAGAAGAAGGATGGGATGAAGAAGGATGGGATGAAGAAGCTGTCTGTCGGTGATCAAATCAAAAGCAGAATAAAGAAAGGGTGGCAGGCGTACCGTGTACTATATACATAGAGCGTGGTATTCTTCGAATTTCCCCTCATTTATATATTTATATATATACATATTTGGCAAGAATGCCAAGTCTCTCCCGAGTTTAAAACCCTAATAAGTATTCCAATTGAATAATGACGAGTCATATACTCGTCAAGTGTGTAAGAAAGGAGGGGGGGTTTCTTTTGAATGAGGCTCGCTTAATCTTATGGTTGATGCATTAGCAGTTACCGTACCTAGTACTGTACAGACAGACCAGACAGACCAGCCAAACCAGCCAAAAAGAAAACAAAGGAGAGACCCCATAGCATTGCTTACTTACTTACTTACTCACTTGCTGGCTTGCAGCTTGTCTACGCACAAGAAGTCGACACAAAAACAAAACACACTGCCCCCGACCCCGACCCATCATCTATCAACCAAAAACACCCGTAGAAAAAAGACAACAAAGAACACCAGAGGCTCCCTAAAAATGCCGAGAACACCAATCCTCTCTCTACCCTAAGCCTTGAAGGCCAACTCCTCACACGTCGCCATTTCACCACCAGTTCCCATTCCACCCCCACGTCCGCCCAACACTCAGGCCCAGCGAGCTAAGCGGACCACCAGCCCCCTTACCCTTCCCAACAACACTCGGCACAAAACTCTTCAGGCTCTCTTGTCCTACGCTCCGCTTGTTCTTCAGCGCCAAGTCCATAATCCGACTCCGCTCCTCTTTGATCTCGTTGAGACTGTCCCCTTTCCTATTCGGATGATTCGACGGCGAATCTACAAACGAGCTGAGCTGACTTGGGCTACATCCTTCATCCACGCTAAAATAGTGATCCGCACTGATGCTACCTCGCGGGTGACGAGACCGGCCGCCCCCGCGGGATGCACGACGCATTTCACTCCAGACTTTGCGCGCGGGGTCCACGTCCTCCGAATGGCGCTCATCAGTATAGGTGGAGCGGATAGAGTCGAGACGGGCGAATGGGCCGGTGAGTGGAGGAGGTGCCATGGTGCCCTTTGCTGAAGCAGTCTGGACCAGCGGAGATGGAAGCTCTGGTATTCCGATCCGAGCTGCAATACTCGTGTTGAGGAAGGGCTTGACGGTTTCCTCACTCGAGCCTGCCGCATTTTCAAACCTTTTTTCTAAAGGGATCGGAGTTCGTTCGCTTGCTAATTTGCGAATGACATCTCTGGCGCTTTCGGATGGGAGGTAAGTTTCGGCCAGATTGATCAGAGGATTGGCTTCAAGTGGAGAGTTGATCGTCTGACAGGTCTGTGAATTTCGAGGTGACCAAGCAGACAGTGGATTGTGCCTCTTGATGACAGCAGTTGCTTCCGTCTGCAGCCTGGTGATGTGCATGCTCATTCCCTCTGCTGTGGTAGCATGGCCCTTGATGTTGGGAAACGCAGAGTGCTTGTACGTGAGCCGAACTGTTAGGTATGGAGTGAGCGTATCGCCCAAGTCATTCTCCAACTGGGCAATCAGGCCATCAGACGACGACTCTCTGATATGAGTAGGTGGGACGAACTTGCTAAATCGTATCTTGGCGAGGATAAGTTGAGTTTCTCCAGCCCTGACTATTTTCGTCTTGTGGAGATCGCCAATGATTTCCGAGACGAGACAGCCGCGACCGGGATGAAGGTCAATACGCATGGAATGTAAGCGGCCATAGGGCCATAAATCTGGGAGGGACGTCAGTTTGATTTGCAACAGCCAGAGATAAAAGAAAAAAAAAAGCACACCTGAAATGTGAACATTGCTCAGTCGGCCGCCACTATCCCGGTTCTCGCATCCATCCGCCTTCTGAAGTGTACCGGTGATCTCGATGGCTACCCACAGGAAACAGTTTCCCGTATCAAGACTCGAGATTTCAGGGGTAATAATGATTTGAGGGCAAAGAACAAAGACGTCTGGACCAGCAGCCCTGTCGGATGAGCTGTAAGACGGCGAACCCCTCATATAAGAAGAAAGTCGAGAATTAACGCTGATATCGGTGGTATCCAAGCTTCCAGGCTCGAAAGAGTAACCACTGTCTGTGGAAATGATGCTATCTGTACAAGACTCGGCACAGCTAGGCTTCCTGCTTCGCGAAAGTCGACGGACCAAGGCGACTTTTGAAACTTCGGACTCCTTACGGCGGACTGACTTGGAATCATCCGACATGCGCCCCCCGATAGCTCGCAGGAAGAAGTTTTTAGACTTTGAAGGACGGCGTTCAGAAATCTTGGGCGGGCTCGCGCTGGGTGGAGGCCGAGGAGGCCTTCGGATAGTCGATTTAGGTGTAAATAAAGAGTGTCGATTGTCTCGATCTGCGTGACTAGTGGGTTCGATGTCTTGCTTGTGTTGGTAGAGCTCCGACTTGAGGAAAGCCCCAGCGCTGTTCGCTCTTAAGTTTGCAAGAGCTTGAGCTTTCGGCGTGACTTCCAAGTCCTCTTCCGGCTCATTCAGGTCTGCAATCAGTTAGTATGCATTTCATCACTCATCCCGCTCCTCAACTTACTCGAGTACTGCTTCAAAAGATCTTCAACCACACTCCCTTTCCTAGCCTGCCCAGCAGGCTCATCCAAAACCGCCCCCACCCCAACCACAGTCGCCCGCCCTGGCCTCTTCTTCCTCACCGTCAACGGTCTGTCGACTCCCTGCGGTGGACTCCCCTTGCTCTCGTCACTCCCAGCAGAAGCTCCGCGACTTCGTCGGATAGCTTCTCGCGGCGCTGCACAGTGGGCAACGGTCTGACTACGCTTGATGATCCGAAGGGGTTGGGGCGTTGTGATCTCTCGTTGCTCTTGTCCGCCACCCGCGGATTCGCGAAGCTCCACGCGAGCCGATCGCTCCTTGACGGATGCCATATCCTCTTCGTCAAACTATCACTGCCAACAGGCTCCTCCTTGTCGCCCTCGCTGTACGATCTCACCCTCCTCCCTGGAGGTCGGGTCTGGTTGACGAACGTGCTGTAGTCCTCACGAGAATCGATACTCTCGAGATCGATCCACGAGTCGGCGTACAGCTGAGTAGAACGGAGATTAGAGCGCCGGAGCTTGCGGCGGCGGTTGGCCTTGCTGGTGTCGGACCAGGGGACCGACTCGTTCCAGAAGTTCTTGAGGTGGCGGCCGAGTCGTTTGCAGACGTGCGAAAACTTGATGGCAATAAATGCTGCGGATACTGCTATTACAATCGGAACGAGGATGAGTGCTCCGATTGCTGAGTTACTGCTGCTCATAGCCAAAAATCGAAGAATGGTGTCATGCTAGAATTGAAAGATACGTCGATGGAGAGAAGAGGTCATCCAGGGCAAGGCAAGTCTTGTTTTGTTTGACCGTGGGATATGAACGCTTGGAATTGGGAAGGGGCGAGCCAGAGGGATAACCTCTACCGCTGCCACTTGACATCGAGTCGTGTATGATAAAAGGAAACCGCAAATTGACCTCGTCAAGATATCCGGAAAGTAAACAATCTTGCTATCGAAGACATGGATATTCGCCAAAACGCATTGCCAGTAAAACTGTAGTTTAATGCATGATGAAACCCTCGATAGGCTGGCATGACATTTTGGACAAAAAGACCCCGAGCCTGAGACAAGGGATGGAGGAAGGAGAAGGTAAAAGGTGGGAAAAAGATGCGGTGAAAATTTGGCGGCACTGCATTTCAATCAGAGTCCCAATACCGCTCGTCTATGAGCCATAAAACATTTTCACGCTGGTACTGGAAATAACAACTTAGCTCGGATGGGTGTATCGTGCCCACTGGTCCCTTTAGCATCGAAGTCCCAACTTCTCTCCCACTCCTCTTCTCTCAACCATAACATCAGTAGGCTGCCCAGCAGCGGGTATTGTCTTCCGTCGTCTCTTTCTCATGATCCAACCTTCCACACCAAATCCTCTCCCTGGACAGCCGCCCTTCTCTGAGCATCCTCCTGAGCCCCCTCAACACTCTCCCGAATCCTCTCCATAACACCTCCGATCTCCCCTTCGTCCAGATTCAGAAACCTGATCAGATCATCTCCCGCCTCTTTCCCAAAGAGTACCGCCTCCGCCACACTATTGTCGACCCCCTTCCTAACCCTAACCTCCCACACCCCATCCCAATTCCACTCCCCCGGTCTCCTCTGTCCCACCACTCCCCCTCCACCCGCCAGACTCTTATACCCCTCCGGCGTCCCATCATCGCTACCCGGGACCTCGCTCAACGGTACAGGCGGAGGAGACGTGGGCATGACCTGCCCAGATTTAACCCTATGCGTCCGCCACGCATGCCACGCCCCAGGATTCCCCGCGGCCTCGAGCGGCACCGCATCCAGCACCGCCGCATCGTCAAACGTACTCCTGATATACCTCAACACCTCATACGTGCCCACCTCCTCCCTCTTCCCCTCACCACTACCCGCCGTCGTGCCGCTCCCCCCTACACTCCGGGGCGTCTCGCTCGCCCCGGAAACCACGGACACAGGACTCGACAACCCGCTCACGCTAATCTTGCCCGGCGTCCCCATCGTACTGCCATTGTCGTCGCGCCGCCGACTCCGCCGCCCAAACCACGTCGGAAAGCCCGCTCGCAAGCTGAAGCCCCCGGGCGGCAAGCGCTCCTCGTCCGTCGCGGACACGGTGCCTTCGGCGCCGTTCTGCGTGTCGGTCGTGTACATGTACGTCGTCAGAGGGGTGATCAGGGGGTGGAACATGTCGGTGCTGAAGGTGACGAGAGGTGGCAGGGAGGGGTAGGTAGGTGGGAAGGAGATCTGAAAGCGCAGGACCGACGGGGCATAGGGGGCGGGGGGGGGGGGACATTAGCCGTTTGTCTGGTAGGTACAGGCACGCTTTATTTTTAGGGACTTGAGGGCGCATGCCTTTGCGGATACAGAGGACGCCAGACCAGAGACTGGGGTCGCCAGGTGTGAGGGACACGAAGACGCCATGAGGACAGGCGTATTTGAGGCTTGAGCTGCCACTTGTTAGTGTTGTTTTCAGCGGGAAGGAGGAGGTAGCATACAACTCTATTAGCAAATGCTGCTTCCGCACCGCGGCCAGGTTGGAGAGGTGGCGTGGGGCCATTGTTGTAGTGCTAGAGTAATTGAGGTGATGTTGACGCGTGGAAAGTTGGGGAGACGTGATGATTGCCATTTTCGCTAAAGGCTAGCCTTGTTTGAATTGATGTGCATAAGGTACCCGGGCAGGGAGGAATTGTTTCACTGGGCATATACTTTTTTTAAACGAGAGAGAGTCTGCGTAATGTACTGATTGTTTACTTCGTGATACGTCTATTTTACGCAAAATGCCCCAGTGTCGCTTTAGGGTAACAACCTCTCGCGAACAATGAGCATCATCATTGACCGCCAGGGATCATCCATCATTAATCATCGATCCGTACTGATCGTGCATCCTATGACTGATCTACTTACTTTGCCCCCAATCTCCCCTCAATCTTCGCCCTCTCCTGCTCCCTCAACTGCTTCACCTCCTCCTTGCTCGCATCATACCTCGCAGAGACCTGATTGAACGGATTCTCCTCACTCTTCTCAAACTCCTTGCGGATCCTCTCCTTCTTCTGGTTCTGCCTCAGACCCTGCCCGCTGCCATCACTCTCCATCTCCTTCAGCCGCCTCTCCTCAAAGGCCGCAAATGCCGCCTTGAACCTTCTCTCGGGATGCTTATCAATCTTCGCATTCGCCTCCGTCGTCAGCGACAACGCATCGAGCGCGTTGTCGATACCTGTAGCATTGAGCGCAGCGGGCGGGGCGTCGTCGAGGGAAGAGAGGTCGAGGGGTCGGGACACGGCGGATTTCTTGACGGCGGTCTTGGAGTTCTTGGGCAGCGCGCGAGCACCTTTCTCTTCTTCCGCCAGGAGGGCGTCTTTCTCGGCTTTCTTGCGCGCCTGCTCTGCTTTCTTTGCGGCTTCGGCTTCCCTATCCACGGTTGCGTTTAGTGGTGGGGTGATCTCTTCTCGAAGGGTTGAGATGTCTCAGTTTTGATTGGGGAGGGACTTACTTCTTAGCGTTGCTCTTTGCGCCCTTGCTCCATTCTTCGTCCTCCTCCTGAGCTTTCTTTGCGTTCTGCTGGGCAGCTTTGGCAGCTGCGGCTTCGGCCTTTTGCGCGTTCCCAGAAGCCTTCTTCGTGTTCTCCCCTGCCGATTTCTTTCCTCCCATATTCGCAGTTGCTTTGTTGTACCTGAAAGTTGAAGTTTGGAGCTGCGTGAACTAAAGAAATCTTGTGTGGGATTGTTCTCTGCAAATCTGCGAAGTGGCAAGTTACCCCGCCATGCCACCTTCTTGGTGACGGTTCGGAGCCATTATTGATCCGGCAAGATCAGCAAATCACGTGCAAGGTGTCTCCGATAAAAGGGAAAAAAAAAAAAGAAAGAAGAAAAAAAAAAGAAAAAAAGTGCGAGATGAGAATCCAGAATCGAGAGTATTTCGGTATTTTCTATTCTCGTTGTCAGACCTGTTTTGCGGCAGAAAGCGCAGTTCAATACACTCGCGAAGCACAACACCGCCTGATAGGTAACGGATGCCGTGATCCCGGGTCAAGCGCTCCCTTGACAAGACAATTATATCATCTGTCAGAGACGGGAGATCTCGCAAATCTCACGTCAAACTCAAATCCTGCTGCAGTGAAGCCCAGAGAAGCGAAGCCGGAAGACGACGCGGTGTGTGGTTACTCGACATCTATGCAGTGTAGCCTCGCGATAGGCAGCGGATTCAGGAAGTCAACAACATGGACATCATATGACTCGGGCGGCCAGCCTTGCCTCGAAAGGAGCTCTATCAAAGGAACGGGCGGCACCACGTATGCTGCCGCACCCACGCCATGTGAGTTGTCAAGTGGTACGAGATCAGTCCCGATCTGAGCCAGCTCTGGATCCTGCTGTGTCAGGTCATCTCGAGCTGGCTGCTGTGTCTGTCCATTCGTCAGGATGTTGGGAGGCCTTCCCCCGAAACGAGCTGCTGCGAGCGCATGCTGATATTGAAAATGGGAGGCTGCTGCAGCACTTGGCCTCATGACCTCGGCGCTACGCGAGAGTATGCATAACAAGCTCAAAAGATCGGATGGTTTTTCGAGAACTACACCGTCAATCAAGCTTATTATTCAATGAGGTGAAGCTAAGGCGGCCAATTCGGCAGGCCAACGGCTTCAGCGTTGCAGAAAAACGGGGCGGCCGGTTGCAGTTCTGGCTTCTGAAGACAGATGATCGCCCGCCTCTCACCTGCATCATGCCTGTCGTTGGTGTCGATCAAGTTGGCAGATTAGTAAACCAAAAAGAAGAGGCCTTGTTACCTGGGCTAATGACCGGCTAAAGAAGCGTGGTCGCGGGTGATAAGAGGCTGCGACTCCATGGTAATGGTGATGGTGATGGTGACGGTGACGATGATGATGCCTCGAGCGCTGCCTAATGTATGACCAAGTCTGATGCAGAGCTGGCGTGACGAGACGAGACTCCAGTGGTGGACTTATTACTGCTCTCGAGATGCTCATTGTTGTGCAACCAACGAAGTCTGAAATGTTGAGATGGCTGCATCGAAACCAATAGCACGACCCAACAGGGGCGGAGATCGAAGCGTGTGTTATCTTTTCTTGGAAGGACATGCGACCGCGCAAGCGTGTGCATGTAGGAGGCCTATGTGTATGTATGCAGGGCGAGCAGAGTGGCAGGCGCTGCAGATGGTCCTTGGCTCGGAAGTCCAACGTCTTCTCATTTTCGAATTCGGACAGTTTTTCTCGAAGGTCTTACGCTTGTCGTGTCTTGTCTTGTGCCACCTAGGGGAGAAACGGGATTTGAGAAAGTCCCAGACGACTCGATTGGTTGGGTTATCCATACACCTACACCGCCATGTAGCGGCCGGGCCTGCTCTGGATATCAGACATTTGCGTCGTCTCAGTAGACGAGTTTTCTATGATAGCACATAGAGACGAACGACAGAAGCAGAGGGGTGTAGCCACCCGCCACACCTCTTCGGGTCCGGGGGGGCCCTGGGAATGCATTCACGATCCTGGGACAGATATAGCTCACCGATTAACACCGGCTTCAAAAAGGTAAGGTTATCGTATCTTGCTTGTATTGTGACCGATTGAGCTTAGATGTGATCGGAGCGTGCAGTAAAGCGAAAAGACACGAACTAGGTATGCAGCAAGGCTGAGCAAGCACCTCTTCCCAATGAACCTTCAGATATACCTACCGACCTCCCTGTCAGTCGTAGTGACGACGTTGCTGAGCACCAACCCGACCTCCCTCCCAATGCACTCAGCACAGCAGCAGAACACGGCAGAGAGGTTAAAATTGCCCACTGCACTCTGCACCTGCATCTCGTGACGGCTGTCTGAGGTGCCTTCTGCTGTCAAGGGCATTCGAGATGGAGACCGGGCGCGGGCCCCGACTGAAAGCGGCGAATGCCAAACCAAAGGCACCCAGTATCCCGGGTGTGAGAGCTTGCTGCGAGTGATAGCAAGCGGGCGCGACGAGATTCGTGATTGGCCACGCCGACGACAACTCGCCACAACCACGCCGGCCGGCCCGCGATCCTCAGTTGGACGAGACGTCATGGAATGGAGGAGAAGGAAGGCGGTCACGTCCTCCCTTCCGGAAGCTCCATCTCAATTTCCTTTCTCTGCTCTACCTCCGTACTCTTCGCGACATTGGAAATGGCGGTGTGAGCGAGTTGTCTGTCACGCACGCGCGTGCAGTGCGGTCGGTGCAACGAAGGCGAAGGCGAAGGCGAAGGCAAAGGCGAGACGAGACGAGACGTCCGGAATACCTATGGCACCGAGAACAAGAGGTCATCGTCATCGCCATGGTCGTTGTCGTTGTCGTTGTCGTTGTCGTTGTCGCCGCGGCTCGGTTTCATGCCCATCCTGATGCCGAGGGCCGTAGCTACTCCTAGATTAGTCTGTTGGTTTGGTTTTCGCTTGGCGCGGAGCTCGGAAGATGGTGTTCTGAGCTTCCGTCCAGCTGCTTTTTTCTGCGCAAGCTTTGTAGCCAAGCCGTGTACACGCTTGCTCGACCTGCCTTTCAACGTTCGGCTAAAAATCGAAGAAGCAATCATTACTACGGAGTACAGTAGTCTGGATAGTCGAATCAGAGACACAGAGTACGTACAGTAAGTAGCGTTAGGTAGGGTCAGGCGTCAGTCCATACTCGGTATAGCCGAGCACCTACCTAATGAGACCCACCTGGGCCTAGTCCACAGGTAGTAAAAATGGTCCGTTCGTCTCAATACCGTACAAGTAGTGATAGTTGTAGTAGTAGTACTTACGGAGTAGTAGTTGTACCACAGTACAGGCCGAAGTGTTGCAGCCTGCGGGTAGGTAGGTTCTCGCTGTTTTTGTAAGCTTTTATTCCTACCAGGCTGTGTACCACGCCTCCGCCGCGATTACGTCTAAACAACGCTGTCTCATACGTACTGTATGGATAGTTGGATTACTGAAACTGAGAGAAAAGGTCGAAAAAGCAGCGTTAAAATACCTATCGATTAGCATTCAAATCCATTCGATATGCTTTTGCTATATTCCCGATCCAATAGGACGCTTCTCCGATTTACTATTAGAGTCTCCTTCGACCCCTTCGAAAATCCTATTTCCCTTGGTAAAAACCCCTGTTTCGTCCGCTCAGGGTGTCACAATTACGCCTGTGACGCTGTACTACTGTATAGTTGTAGGTAGGTAGGTAGTACGTGGTACGTTGTACCGTACTTGCTGATACTGTACCGTACTGTTTGGCTTTTACTCGGATCCCATCGTTGGTCTTCCCCGGCGGAGTACTTGAGGAAGAGTTCCGCGGGCGCACTACTCCTGTAAAGGTCGAAAGCCAGGGTAGGGAGCGGACCCAGACCCGGACCCGGAGCCGGGACCCTGCTTTTCTGTACTGCCTTAGGCCTTGTCATTGGTCGATCCCAGAAAATCGCCGAGGCCCAATGACTATAGCCATAACCATGACCATGACCATCCATAACCATGACCATGACCAGAGGAGTCAGGACTCAGGAGGAAAGAAAGTTTGTGTGTGTTTACACCAGCAGTGCACCACCATTTTCCATCAACCCAAGCGAAAGTAGGCGAGGCCAAGCCGCCCAGGACCCGGCCAATTGGAAAGGGCCGATGGCCGACGGGGCCCTCTCGTGGGATGATCAGAGCTCTGAGACAGCGTTGGGCCCCTTTTTGTGTTCTTCTTTTCTCTGCAATCTCTTCCAAATACCTTCTCTGATCCCTGTCGAGGTCCCGATTCCGCGGGATAAGGGGATAGTGGTTGGCTCACTCTCCCCTACGTCTCAGGAATATAAGAAGAAGAATACGAAAAGGAAGCAGAAGAAAGTAAAAAACGAAGAAACAATCCGTAATGACAATTCGGTCTGCAGACATCATCCAATCCGGAGCGATATGTGCATGCAAAAGCTTCTAGCAAAAGCAAGAAGTGTGGTCGGTCTCCTAAATTCGGTTTTTCCCCCCTCCCTTCGACATCACTTGCAGCGGGCTCAGCAAACTCCGTTCGCCCTATTGCTTATTCCACTCACCCTGCATCTGACCGCAGAAGCAACGAACGGTTCTTTTTCAGGGGAGGGGGGTTGAATAAGAAAAAAAAAGAAGCTAAATAAAGAAAGAAGGAAAGTAAAAGACAGATCTGTACGGAGTAACTTCAGCATCTCGGATTCGATGCGCGGGGGGTGGAGCCTGGCTTCGGGTTGACCGTTGCTGGGAAATGCTGGCAAGCCAGAGCACTAGCAAGCAAGAGACAGAGTCTATCTACCGTACTCTCCTCTGTGCACAGTCAGATCCAAGTACTGTACGAAGAAGGACCCCTCAGATCGCTGCCCGGCGGCTGGTCCCCTGCCCCTGACAAACTCACAGCCCCAACCTGGAACAGCCCTAGCCTTGCGGGATCCGGAATCCGGAAGCATGCCCAACCCAACCAAAGCAGACAGACGAGCTGGAGTGGATGCTGACCGGCCAGGGGATGGGAGGTCCGTCGGGACCGGTGATCTGGTCGCGCTGGGACCAAACTCTCTCTCTCTCTCCACACGGGCCAGCTAGGTACTCGAGCTGCTGAACTGTAGGAGATGATTTCCGATGCCAAAATCTCCGTCTGCTACTCTACTTGCAGTAACATTTGAGACAGAGGCCCATAATTCGTATCAGGAGTATTGCAACCTGGTTCTCGGAATTATCAAGATCGTGATCGGGATCGTGATTGTGATCGTGAGCGTGAGCGTGATCGTGATCGTGATCGTGATCCTGATCGTGATCGTCATCTCGACCTCCGTAGATATGGTGTAGTTGTTATCGACTTTGGCCCCGGCCAAGGCCCAAAACTTTAGTTGGAGCCAGACGCAGTATCCGCAGATTCTATCTAATATTAGTATAGAGTTCATGATCAGTCCGTGGGATTCTTTTGCCATGTCATCTATCGCATCTCATCGCTTTTCATCTCACATCTCATCTCACTGCGTGACTTTTCAGCACAAGCAGCCGTCTCGTGTCGTGACACTGGCGGACCTATGTCCTTCGGAGAGGCGGGAGAAGGTTCCGTAGAGCCAGTATTCAGTCAGTCAGTCAGTCAGTCAGTCAGCCGCCGAGAGCTCGCTCGGGTTATCTTTCCTGCATCAGCATCAGCATCGTCATTCATGACGGCGCGGGAAAGTGTGTTTTGATGCCCACATCACGCTTGGGCGAAGGGGTCAGTTCTCACCTGGAGTATGTTTTTCTGCTAGTCGGAGTAGTCGTAGTAGTCGTAGTAGTAGTTGCAGTTGTATACTGTAGTTGCAGTTGTACTCTGTAGTTGTAGTTGTCGTTGTAGTACCGGTATAGTACAACTGTTATAGTAGTATTAGTATGGAACAACTAGTAGTATTAGTATGGAACCATGCCGGATCTAGCCAGGGGAGCCCGCATGGAGGAAAATTCAATTGCACTCACTTACTACTGTACGGACTGGCTAGCTGGCTAGCTGGCTAGCTGGCTGGCTGGCTGGCTGGCTGCCCGAACCAGCTCACTGGTTTGGTGTCAGTCACAACGTGGGGTCAGGGATGCATCCAGCGTGTCTCTGTAGTCTCCAGAAATTCAGCGTTGATAGCGTTGATTAATTGCATATTGATGCGGGTCAGGTAGATAGATGTAAGGGGGCCGAGTCTCTATCGTTGATCTGCTTCTTCAGCGCAAAGAGGACCAATGGCCACAATAAAAACCGACTGACATATATGCACTGACATATATGCACTTCTTTTGTCATATGGGCAACCCACGGCCGACGCCGCACACACCGCTCTGGCTCTGGCTTCGGCTTCGGCTCTGGCTCTGGCTCTGGCTCTTTGGCTATAGCCCTGGCCCCGGCCCAATGCGATGCGCGGAGCACCAGCCGGGCCACAAAGCGGGAGGGAAGACGACCTGAGACCTTGAGACCTGGAGACCTGGAGACCCTGTCGATAAGGTGAAAGGGAGTTCCTTACCCATATTTCTTATTTTACTACCGCATCCGGCTAGATCCACCGTCTCGCCTCGTCACGTCTCGTCGTCTCTCAGCGCAGCGCGTCCTCGTCACCGCCCCCCATGGAGGAAGTAAAAGTAAAGAAAGTAAATTACTTCTTACTTTTACTACGTACTTGTAGCTACCACAACTACCTACTAAGGAGGTACTAGGTATAATCTACAAAGGGCCCACGGCCCGGGAAAGAGGGCCCGCCTACTTTAACGGCCCTCCAAATTTCCTCCTGGCGGTCAAGTACATACATACATACATGAGCGTCCTCCGGCTCCCCTGAACACCACGTCTTTTCTATCCCTTCCGTCCCTCCAGACCTACTCATCACCATCCTCACTGCCATCACCTCAATCCTCAGCCTCGTCGTCACAATCACCATCCTCATTGCACAGCAGATCATACGCAATACTTAACACTCACACATGCCCTCCTCCTCTGCCACTCACCGCACCGCACCCGAGCTCGCATCAAACAGCAAACAGCAAACACCGCACCACACATATATATATACCTAGGTATATACACACACACACACATATATATATATATATACACACACGCAGCCACACGGTCGAACCATTTTCGGAACACCGCACACTCTCCAGAGCGAACAAAGCGAAGATATAACTTCACCTGCCCCTCCCCCTCCCCCTCCCCCTCCCCCACTGAGTTGTATATCCCGCTCCCTCCCTCACTACGCCCACATTCCACAAAGAACATCCAGCCAGCACCCACCTCCGGTCGAGTCCGGTCGAGTCCAGTCGAATTGAGTCGCTTTTCCCGCAATACGATAGAGAGAGAGAGCGAGAGAGAAAGAGACAGAGAGAGAGAGACACAGAGAGAGAAAGAGACAGAGAGAGAGAGACAGAGACAGAGATAGAGAAAGAGAGAGAGAGAGCTGCAGCCTTTAGCTATGGCAGGCGCACGACCGACGGCTTCCCGGAAAGGGAAACAGACTCCGCCCTTCCCAGTCAGGCAAATGACGATTCTCGGTGAGTCGATCCAGCGAGGCAGAGACAGACGGACGGATTGACTAGTTCTGCTTCGGCTTCTTCTGCTCTTTTGTATTCCGGATGTGGACTGACCCCGAAGCGTAGCCTTGTGTCGCATCTGCGAACCCATCGCCTTCATGTCCATCTTCCCATACGTTTATTTCATGATTCAGGACTTCGCAGTCACCACGAACGATGCCGAGACGGCAGTATACGCAGGCATGGTCACGTCCGCCTTCGCCTTCGCAGAGTTCTCGTCTGGTGTTCCTTGGGGCAAGCTGAGCGACCGCATTGGGCGCAAGCCGGTGCTCCTGACGGGGCTGGCGGGCACGGCGCTCAGCATGTTGATCTTCGGCTTCGCACCAAGTCTGCCCGTCGCGCTACTCGCCCGCGCCCTAGGCGGCCTTCTAAACGGGTACGTGGATTCCTGGTCCCCGTTCCTTTTTGCAGGAAATGTCGTACAAAGTTGCCCTTCTGACGGGAGCCTGCGTTGTAGGAACATTGGCGTCTTGCAGACCACAGTCGCCGAGATGGTCACGGTCAAGGAACACCAGCGTAAGTCTCATCTGACAGCTCACGATCGCCCCCGGAGAGAGTCTCTTGCTGACCCGTCAACCTAGCTCGGGCGTATACTATTATGCCATTTGTGTGGTGTCTCGGGTGAGCTTCCCCGCGATCTCTGTCAGTTCTCGCAACCGGCAACTAACCGTAGCGTGTTAGATCGATCCTCGGCCCAACGCTCGGCGGCGCATTGGCCCGACCAGTCAAGAACTATCCTTCCATCTTCTCCCCGGGAACGATCTGGGCGCGTTTCCCCTACCTGCTACCTAACCTGGTCTGCACTGTCATTGTGACTTGCGGCGTAATCATCGGCATCCTCTTTCTCGAGGAGACGCACGCCGAGAAGAAATACCGTCGCGATCCGGGTTTGGAGGCTGGCCAGTGGATTTTGAGAAAGGTGACAGGGTGCGCAGATTCGAAGAGGGCCACGCGGTGCGAGAAGGTTACGGATCTCGATGAGCTGACGTCGCTGCTGAGCGACGACGATCAGCCCCCGGGATACCGCACCACCGAGGGATCGCCGAAGCTGCCATCGACTCCATCGCCCGAACCCGAACTGTTGGATCTGAATACGCCGGTCGCGGTCCGGCCTCTCTCGAGGTCGCTCAAGCCAGCAACGACCAAGGCTTTCACGAGACAGGTCGTTCTCAATATCATCGGCTACGGCATCCTGGCTTAGTAAGTTGTTTTCACTCTATCTAATGCACAACGCAGAAGAATCTCTGCCAGGGGCCAAGAATTAATCGGTATGTAGCCACACCATGACTTTCGATGCCATGCTGCCCACGATGCTCAGTACAGAATCACCTCCGAAGGGATCGGATGACTGGCATCTTCCATTCAAGTTTGTCAGTGGCTATGGACTCGAAACGAAAGAAATCGGAGTCATCCTCTCCGTGCAAGGCCTTTACTCGATGATCGCCACCGTCTTCTTCTTTCCCATCATGGTGCGCCGCCTGGGTGCCCTGGGGCTCTTCCGAATCATCGCCATCACCTACCCCATCCTCTACATTGTGACTCCTTACCTGGTGCTGCTGCCGGATAACCTGCGCATGGTCGGCATCTACGTAGTCGTGATCTGGAAGTGCACCTTCAGCACCATGGCCTACCCCAGCAACGCCATCCTCCTTACCAACTCGGCGCCGTCTCTCCTCATGCTCGGCACTATCAACGGCGTCGCTGCATCGACTGCCTCGCTATCTCGCGCTTTCGGCCCAACTGTATCCGGCTTCCTCTTCTCCGCGGGTCTCAAGCTGGGATACTCGGGCCTTGCATGGTGGTGCAGCGCCGTTATCGCTGTCCTCGGGGCCGTCATCTCTCTCCGCATGACCGACAAGGGAGGCCGCATGGACAACAATGAGAAGGGCGTTGAGGAAGAGGAAGCGCAGCTCGAACTCGGCCTCGAAGAGCAGATCCTCGCCCTTGACTCGGCGCTCACATCAGCCGAGTCACGATCTGACTCGCAACTGAACGAATATCAAGAAACAGAAATTACCCCCCTTATCAGCAAGTGATGAGTTCTCTCGCGGGAAGCTCCACGGCATTACGACTTCACGATTTTCGTCAAACTGCTCTGAGCAATATTTTACTTCACCCTTCCGCCGGAGGACTCACCTGTATAAAAAAAACACTTCTTCCTTGCTATTTACGCTGTGCTCGCTTCAAGCATCGTTATTAGGTAGATATCCTCGTTCAGCGTCTCTTTTTCTACTCGGACTATGGGCTCTCATTTACAGCTACTTCGGATCTTTCGGCGCAGACTTCGGAAATTCGATCGGGAAGAGAGGAGTTATACAAGATGGGATGCCCAGAGAAAAATTCCAGCACAGACGCAGCTTTGCAGATCTGGTTTGGGACGGAGTTTTTGCTTTTGATCACTCTTATCTATGTTCCCCTTACTCCACATGCCCTCCGCCTCTGGGGACGAGTATAATGCACGGGAACATCAATCAGACCGGGGCTTCACAGACGAGGAAAAGAGGATGGGAAGGCAAGGGACAAGGATACGGGGACAAGCATTTCTAATCGGCGTTTGCGTTTTCTTTCTTATCTTTTCCTTTCTTTTTTAGCTTGCTTTATCATTGGATTTCTTTTCCATTGGATAGAATGGGGGAGCCAGCATTATTATACCTCTTTGCTTTTTTTTTCTTCTTTTTTTCAGTGCTCACGTGGAGCAGTTGCCGGCTGGCACGAGGAATTGTTGTGCATGGATGGTTAGGTGGCCACTTGTATATCAATTTTTTATCTTATATCGACAGCGTTAATGAATAAACCGATATTCTTGCCGAGGTGTTTTGCTGGCGGGGCTTCTCTTGCGTTGGAATCTTGATTCGCTGAAGCTCTTTGTCATGTCAAAGACCTGGCTGGGGCTGCGTGTTATTAGCTTGGGTTATGGGCTTCCGTATTCTCAGCGCGCTAACGGACGGGGAAAGGCAAAAGTGTGAGTGGTTTCTAATCGTCGGCTCGCTTAGATGGGCGTCTCTTCAGAAGGAAAAAGAGAAAGAAAGAAGACAACCGCACGTTGAGAGGGCAACCTGTAGGTACCTAGTATGGGGAGAGGGGTTTGGAATGGAAGAGATTTGGATTTCATTTATTTATTCATATATATCTGTTGATTGGGGCGGGGGTCATTCTCTTGGGGTGTAAATTTTGGGGGGGGGGGAGAGGGGGAGGTTCTTTTTCAAATTTTTTTTTTTTTTCATTACTTTGGTTTTTTAAGGGAAGAAACCACACCGACAGAGCCTTTATTCCTGGCCACCCACTCCACCATCCATCCATCTATTCTATTCGGTTTCTTCCACGGCCTGGGATCTCGTCTTCGTTTCTCGTTTCTCGTTTTACGTTTGTCTATGTAACGGTAATCTTTATCCTTAGATAGTTTGGCTGGCACTCGGTGCTCTTTTGGCTCTTGTTTACTCCCCAACGCCGCTCCGCGCTCCGCGCACAACAAGGCTAGTTCTTCACATCAGGTCCCCAGACGCCACTCACACTGCCTGTACTTCCTACGCCTACGGAGGAGACGCTCGGAGCGTATTGCGTCCCCGTCCCAGGCAGATACCTCATCCCATCCGCTACCAGACAGCCACATTCATATTCATCACTGGCTGCGTCGTCGACATCGGTGTCGTCGGCATAATACGCGGGTAGCGCTTCCTCCATGAATCTATCGCTCACGGGGGGGCTGGGATCGGATTCTGCCACTGGTGGTCTGCTTCCGGCCCCTGAGATCGGGATCGAAATGGGAACCGGATGGGGAATCCACGGCTGCGGCGCTGTTGGAAGCGCGGAGGGCATGGGAGAGCGGGTGGCTTCCTCCGCGTCAGAGAGAGGGAGAGGGTGCGGTTGCCGCTTCTCTTCGTCATCTTTAACGTCGTCCCCGGCCTCGCTGGCATTCTCGTCTCGTAGAGACATACGTGCGAGGAGCCGCGTGATGATATTCTTATGCGCTTCACGTCTCCGGGCACGACGTCTGCGGCGCTCCTCTCGGCGCGACGACCGGTGCTGAGGCTGTGCACTCAGGCGACGGTGGAGAGCGGCGAGGAGGAAGGCGCAGAGCAAGCCGAGGGTGGTGAGCGTGATTATCTGGAGTGCGCGATATCCGCTGCCTGTGGGGCTGTGGTGATGCGGGTCTGGGGGGCCTGGGGAGAAGAGTGCGGAGGCCAGGCGTGGGCCTCGGTGCTGGGAGTCGTGACGGGGAGGTGGGCGCGGAGGTGGGGGGCCGTGTTCTTCGTGGTCTGGCTCCATGTGGTGAGGAGGATGAGGGGGAGGAGGACCGTGATCGAATTCGGGCCCTCCGTGCTCGGCAGGATGGGGTGGAGGTGGAGGTGGTCTTGAGCTTGACCTTTCTGGGCCGTGTTGAAGACCTTCTCCGTGACTTCTGTGATGCGAAGGTCCATCGAACTCCGAGAATCCGTTTTCGCCGTGGTGCGGAGGAAGAGGGGGAGGAAAATGGGGTCTCTGTCCGCGATGAGGTGGGCCATGGCCGCGAGGCGTGTGGTTTCCACACTCGGACCCATGGTGTTTGCCGAAAGGACCATTGCGATGCTGACGGGAGTCGTCGAAGTCTTGGGCATCTCCGTTGATCTTGCCGTACACCATGTAAGCAGCGTGTTTAGCTTGCTGAGCCATGGCTCTCGCAAAACACCTGAGACTATCGCAGTCCGTAATGTCTATCTTGGCCTGCCGAAACTCGCGTTGGGCCAATAGACGCTCCTTCTGACGAATGAGATACTTGATCTCTCGGAGCTGGCTCCAAAGACAGCCCAGCTCAGCGCGCTCGGCATCGTGCTCCTCATGGGCTTCGTGGAATCGCTGCAAGGTCTCGCGGTTAGGGTTGGCGACAACCTCATCTGGGACAGACAGATCCGTCTCAACAGTCAATATCTCTGTCAGACCCGACTGTCTATACAGTAGCGAAAATCCGGTGTTCTCAATCGCCCTTCCATCAACGGATTCGATAGCGAATTTCATGAGCTGCGCATCCGGAACCCCGCTAACTCTGATGCAGTGAAACTCCCACGATCCGAGAACAATACTCTTCGTCGTTGTCGGGACGGATCCCTTTCCTGTCGAAACGTCGCCGGCCACGGTTTGAGGTAGGACTGTGCCAGCGACTGTCACGTTTCCGAATCCACATGCCGTCTCCGAATTGAGTATCTCGATCTGGAACCCCAGAGTCTCTGCGTTGGCATCAGGTGATCCTCTCGGGAGTTCAACATTGACGTGGCCGAATCGGCGGTCTTTGCAGGAGAAGAATCAGCACATGGTACGCTGACAGGACTGAAACTTGACGGTACCGTCAATTGACCTGACAACTCTGATGTCCCGCTCCTGGCCAACCTGATCGTTAGACATGAAAGGTGCTGCAAGTACAGGCGCGAGCAGGGCGCTGAGCCCTACAGCAGAAAATAGGCGGTGCATGCCGATGGAGAGGCGAGATTCGGCCGACGGTAGTAAATACCAGAAGCGAGAATGAAAAAGGGGTAACAAATGGATCAATGTCGACAACACCTGGACCATTAAATTTTTATCTGACGCCTGAATCTCGAGACAAGAAGAGAAAGGAAGGGAAAAGCCTGGTTTGATAAAAGTCCATTCCCCTCTTCTGTGGCTGCGCAATGTTCTCCAGGCCTCGTCGTCGGCGGGGTCGCTAAACCCAACGGACATCCGAGGGTGACGACACTCTCGCATCGACCCTGTCGGCAATCGGTGGGGGGCGTATGGGCAGTGGCGCTGCAACAATATAATTCCGACCCAGGATTCGTACGAAGCTTTGCTTGGATAGCGACGACGAGGCTTGAGCTGAATAAGATATCGGGTTTGATGCACGGGGTGAAAGGCTTAATCCGAGACACTTATACAGTATGGGTTGGTGTTGGGACGACGTTGGAGTTGACAGAAGAACCGGGTGGAGATCACTCGGTCGGCATCGGAAGTCCATATCTCATCTCAAGACCCGTGGCCGGTATTTGATGGAGCCAGTCGCTAGCTGGTATTGATGGTTGTCGATGGCTGCAATGATACTGGATCGCATCTGTCGTGGCGATTCGCTAACCTCAAGCTGAAGTGTGCGTCCACTATATTGCCTCTTGGTGTTTCCTTTTTCTCTACCCTTCTTTTTCATAGATTACAAGTCCTCATACCACCTACCAGATCTAGAGAACCAACCCACTTTCCATCTCGCATCATATAGACCCGCAAACTCTGGATGGGACATTGTTTCTTGCTAACCGAGTGAGTGGTTGTTGCGGGACGGACGACAGATAAAATGCTTGATGGAGGAGCGGTATGTACGTTCAGTAAGGCGTGGGATCTGTGGTTCTGCATAAACTCCATCATCAAGCCCACCACCGGGAATATTTGATAGTTGAGTCCATCCCGCTTCAGCAATATACGTCGAGATATGACCGTGGTGGTTTCTGGGATGGGTATGTAATATTCTAGTGCCTCTTCATCCCTCTATTCAACAATATCCACTCTTTGCGTGCTGGAAGGTTACCTGCATGTTAAACCGCACTGTCCGGTACTGAATGCAAGCGGTTACCTGTGACACAAGCTTATATGTCGTTTAAGATCTTGGATTGCCGTATTCTACTGCGAAAATATTCATGGAAAAACGCCGATGAGACGTTTGAAATATACCTATCCTCTTTGGCTATGTCCGTCTGTCAAAGCGAACACGCTACAGAATTTTCATTTGCACAACATCGAAAGGGAAAATGGTCCGTTTGGGGAGGCCGGGGAGGGTGGGCGCTAGTCTTAAATAAATCGAGAAGAGCGAGCTCAGCAATAACGAAGCATTCGATCAAGTATCCGAGAACAACCTTGATTTGCATTTGCATATGAATGTCAGGTTGCAACCGGAAGCTGAGCTTTTGTGACTGCGAAAGAGGGTCTGATCCGTCGGAGTTCTAGTTGCCTGGTGTCGTTGATTTGTTAAGACAGCCATTTTTTGACGGGCCTTGCGTAAGTAAATTCTCCGCAGTAAATGACCAGATTATCAGTCTGTACAGCTATTAGAAAGACAAGAAAATAAACGATACAGCACCGAGGTTACTCCGAATGACATTTTCCGGTTATTGTGATGCTGATCGACTCTGCTCGCTATTGACATCGGTGAGGCATTAAGTGAGATGATCAGATGAAGAAAGGATCCTAAGTATAAATGAACTTCAAGATCAGTATGTAGAGTACCGGTAGAACAAGCGCGCCAAGCCATGAGCAAATGCCAATACGAAGAAGCAATGCTGCTCGTTAAAACTGCACAACAGGGGCAATTGAGACCAGGAATTATAGATCGCAGACCCTATGGTAGCAACATATTTCTAGGGAAATGACTACCGGTAGTCGAACCACAACCCCTATTCTACAACAGACAGCCCGGTAGTACCATGGTTTTTCAGGAGAAAGACGGAGTACATGTCATACTGCAAAGGAGTGGAGCCGATCAACAATGATGCTCGAAGCACTAGCAGAAATCATCTTGGTGTTGGCGAGCGTTCGGTCACGTGCGGGCATTTCATGTTGCCTAACCGTATACCCAGCCCAGCCAAGACAACTTCAAAATCAACAACCACAACCCAGTTTTCATAATGGTATATACTCCAGCGCATGCGCAAATCTCTCCCATGAATCGCACACGCTTCTGAAACTACTTTCTGCCAATAATGTTAGAGCTAACGCGGTCCAGCTACCTCTCGGGCTTCTCACAGCGGCCCAAGGCCATCCTATGCTCGTCGAACTTAAGAATGGCGAAACACTCAACGGACATCTGGTTACTTGCGATACGTGGATGAACTTGACGCTGAAGGAGGTTGTGCAGACGAGTCCGGTACGAGTTCACCACGAATGCCGCGCCAGACACCTTTACATCGAGTCAGGAGGGGTCGAAGGCTGACTGGAGTTTGCGCATGTAGGATGGCGACCAGTTCTTCAGATTAGCAGAGGTATATGTCAAGGGAAATAATGTATGCCATATACCGCGCATCCTGCGAGAGATTAGGGGAGAAGAGCGGAGGCTAATATGCGCAGATCAAATATCTGCGGGTACCAGATGAGATTATCGACCTGGTAAAGGACCAACAGCAACGAGAGCAAAGTAGTGGTTACAGAGGTGGCAGAGGTGGCGCACAAAGAGGTGACCACGGGGGAAGAGGAGGAGACAGAGGACGCGGGGGCAGAGGAGGTGGAAGAGGGAGGGGTAGAGGAAGGGGCAACTGAGCTTTGGAGATGAGCTTTGGATGTGGCTGTTGATGGGATACCTGGCGCATATGAATCGGGAGCATAGCGTTTATGGGGACTTTCAGGATGGAGGGGCTGCGAATTGCTCTACCGGAGCTTCAAGCGATTCCAGAAATGCTCGATACCTGGTTGCGCGTTACGGTGCAAGGAGTCTGTTAGCCTGGAGAAAAATATGTTATGGCCTCAATGCTGGACAATAAATGGACTTCAAAGTCTGCCTGCGAATCATATCTGATTTCCTGCTCGCCCATGAAGCCATACCATACCTACTTTCTGCCCTGTGATGACGAGCGAACGCGATTTTGACACGCCCCACGTGATGAGAAGGCAAGGCTGACGTTTGACGGCCCAAATCTTTTGCATCAACCACCGGTCTCTTTCAATACACATGCACATTCACACCAACGAACGTCGATGCCACCAACACAAATCCCAATCGATGGGCTTTGGCGATGCCTCTGCCCCGCGATCAATGGCATCGTCATCTCCTCCACATCTCCTCGGACTGTAACAGCTCGGAGAATTCTAACTGCCCGAGGCACCGGCTCTGATCAACGACCGAACAGCCCTCGAGCCCTTCACACGGCCACCGAGGGCGAATCAGCCGCGCTGGGGACTTCCACCTACAGAACGACATCTATAGATACCTCTGCATCTGCAGAAGCTCCCCGAACCTTTGGGTATCGTGATCGAAACCTTGAATCTGGCAGCCACCAGCACAACCTCAGCTTGAAAAAGCCACCTTTGATGAGGACGGTCAAACTTACAACAACGGGAACGGGCGCGGATAATCCTGCAACCTTCGACAGCAATTTATGGAGCAGACAGATCCCACGACCCGGTTGGGCGAGTCAAGTTTCGGAAGCCCAGCGTCTAGCACTAGGAACCATCAGACAGGCGCTCGACCATTTGTCCATTCTGCAGATACACGACCTATTGCGGAATGTCAGGGCCGAGAAAAAGTCTTATGAGCGAGTTGTTTCTATTGTGGAATATTTAATCTTGGATAGAGGAGAAAAACCGGCGTTGATCCATTATGATTCTCTTATCAGGGCAAATGCGAGTTGCACGAGGGGAAGCGCCGGGTCAGTTCGGATGCTGATGGAGGAAATGAAAGCGTATGGCATCATAGCGGACTCTGGATTGTACCACGGGGCCCTACAGGCTCTTGCGATACATCCGGATTATCTGTTACGAGCGGAGATTATGCAGGAAATGAAGGAACGATGGCTTGGGCTCTCCCCCGAAGGATGGCATAGTCTGGTCGTTGGATTGATCCGGGACCGGCAATACGAAGTTGCAATGGACAAATTGGAAGAGATGCATTCTGAAGGGATAATAGTTCTGCCCTGGCTCTATGACATATTTCTGTTTCGGCTCTGTGAGGCGGATGAACTGGACGAGGCGTTCAAACTGTTAAAATACAGGTTTGACAACAGCAGAAACGAAATACTGCCTACCATGTGGTATTACCTACTTGATATGTTTAGTAAAGATCTCCACGTAGGTAGTCACTCCGCTATGATATTGCACTGTCTAACATCGATGCAGTATGAAGGAACAAAGTACATCTGGAAAAGGCGTGTTGATACCGAAAACTTAGTCTTGTCAGACGGAATCTGCCTTTCCGCTTTGAACCTCGCAGCCCGATACGCCGACCCTGAGCTCGCTACATCAGTCATTCGTATACTCTCCTCGCGAAAATCCCCCCTTACGGCTTTCCACTACGAGGCTCTGCTCGCTGCATACGCTGGAGCCGGGGACCTGAAAACAGCTTTCCGAGTCCTGGTCATCATGACCAAGGCTGGTCTTCAAACAGACGCCAGCACAACTCGTCCGCTCTTCCTCACCCTGAGCAAGTCTCGAGACCTTGCGGCGAAAGCCTGGGTCGAGCTGGAAGAACTAACCCACGATAGCCACGTACTCCCCGTGGCGGCGGCAAACGTGGTAATCGAAGCCACCATCCATACAGGCCAGGTCGAGAAAGCCGTAGAACTTTACAAGAGGTTACACGATATCTGCAAAAGCGGGCCAGACACCGAAACGTTCAACGCTCTTCTACAGGGAACATCAAGGCATGATCGCAAGGATCTCAGCATGTTTCTCGCGGGGGAGATGCAAGCGCTGGGCATCAAACCCGATTATCTGACCTACGACCGCCTCATCCTGGCCTGTCTCAAACATGACGATTATGAAGACGCGTTCCGCTACCTGGAGGAGATGGTGGACGTAGGAGCCGACCAGCCAGACGGCGGATGGTACATGAGGCCTGGTACCGCGAAGCTCATGATCGAGAGATGTGTTGAGAACGATGATCAAAGGGCGTGGAAGATACTGGACGAGATGGACAGGCGGCAGATGAAAACATTTTCCCTGCGTGATTGGGCAGATCAGAAATGGAAGGGGCCACCCAGAGATACGGATTTGAAGGCCAAAGTTGCAATGTGGGCGACTGTATAAGCTATTCCCGTGTAATATACCATCTGTACGGATGTAATTTTGACTTGATGTATACTTCGCTGCTTTTCAGATGTTCTTCTTCGAGGGCATGACCCTTCTTCATATGTCTGACTTGCTGCGCTGGTTTTTCAACCGGGTTCTCAGCCACTTAGCCAAATGATACACATTCCTGCTTGAATTTGCAACCAGTTCGATAGATATCCAGGGGCAGCAAATCCTAGACACAGCGACAAGCAGCTCTGAAGACCCCTCGGTCTCACTGTAACTGATATCCTCAAGTCGTGCTGTAGAAGCTGGCCCCTGAGCCAGAAACTGATGCAAGACTTTGGCTGTAACAGAAAGAAGAAAGACTGGATCTACCCTCACATCAGAATGATTGACACGGGCGTTCGTTCGCTTCTTATTTAACTTTAATATCTTTTCAAAATTATGATACGAGAAATAAGACTATGCACGCCTCCATTCTCAATTGATGTTCCTCAGAACCAGCGTGGCCTCCATAGAAAGAGAAAAAAAGTCAAAAAGAGAAAAAAAAAAAAAAAAAAAAAAAAAAAAAAAAGGAGGCCAGAAATGCCATCGAAAAACGCCATGCAAAGAAATACTGATAGCTCTGATTTCTCCGCCCTGACTTCCATCCCACCACCTTCGACATGCCAGCAGCCAGATCCGAGAAGACCACAACAACGACGGATCACACATCCCGATGGCGCCTGCCACCATAGAACAGGTTTCTCCTCGCGCGATTAGGAGCATCCTCATCCCACCTGGCGATCCCACGCGTCGCCTGTATCAAACGAGCCAAGATCTCGAGTCTCGCATCGACACCCGCCTGCTCGACCCGCAAAGCCTGAGTGCCGGCCTCGTCTCCGCTCTGCACACTCGCCTCGATCAGCGCGTCGATGACTCCGTCTCGGCCCTCCATGATGGCGAACTCCGACTGGAGTCGTGCCTTCACGGCGTCGGTGTCGCTGCTGTAGAACCAGTCGCCGATGGGGAGGTTCAAGGGCAGCGTGCCGGCCGGGAAGGGCCCGGGTGGGAAAGAGGAAGAGGAGGCTTCAGGAAAGGCCTTTTCGAGCTTGCGCATGTCCTTCTTCATCTTGCGCATGCCGTCGATGCGGGCCTCCATGCAGTGGAGGAAGAGGAGGGTGCGTCGGACGGGGGGGAAGTCTAGCGATGCGAATCTGATCCGCTTATACTCCATGCTGAGGACATCGTGTGCGTCTTCGTAGGCGGCCTTGAGGGCTCTGACGGGTTGGGTGGAGTAGTAGATTGTGGGTGTAGGGTGCTGGACTTCGGGCTGTGCCTGCGGGCTCGGGATGGGGGAAGCCGGCTGCGGAGAAGCGCCTTGAGGGGCTTGAGTCTGGTCGCGGAAGGTTGAGGAAGAAGAAGAAGAAGAAGAAGAAGCGTGAGATGGCAGGACGAACGACTGGCCTGGGTTTGCGGAGCTCACAGAGCTGAAATGAGCGCGAGCCAACTGGTTGGAGATGAAGTCGAGGGGGTGTATGGTCTTGGAGAATACGACGTGGGGAGGCACTTAAGCAGAAAAATCAGCATTGTGGGCGTGAGGACCTTGAGTAAATGGATTTTTACTTGCCTATGCCAGGTCTGAGAGGCTCCGGGCCCATTCCGAGCGGCTGCTGGCGGGGAAGAGCACGGGGGCCTGGTCGTGGTGGAGAATCAGTTAAATCTATAACTGGATTTATTCTCCCCATATCAGGCCTGAGAGGCTCAGGAAGTCGGTTGCCCATTGCGAGAGGCTGATGGAGGGGAAGAGCACGGGGGCCTGGTCGTGACGGAGGACCTGTCAGATCGACAGGTCTCTCTTGCGTCCCCTCATCAACTGGCTGCCAGTTGCTTCTTCTCTGAGCTATTCTCCCTTTCGATCGGTATTGGGCTTGAGAAGAAGCACCATGGCCGTGTTGGTGAGGGAAGTCGCCAGAGCCAGGCCCCATCTGAGGAGGCGGATTGGGGGGGAGAGGAGCCATGTTGTCTGGATTGGGGTGTTGTTCCTGTAATTGTGTTAGCTTAGCTGCTTAATAACTTCGGCTTGTCGAAAATAGGCAGTGAATTGGCAGTGAAATGTCAGTGGATTGGGAGTGGATTGGGAGTGTTGACACGCTGCCGCTAAGCGAGCCACTAGCGCCTGTGCAGTAAACATAGGGTAAACTCACCCCACCCCGGCCCTTTTCCTTCTGTTGCCTATCATAGGTCTTCTTGTGCCAACCGTCAGAAGGTAAACCGTTCCGGCAGCCCCCAGGATTCTTTCCCTTCCAACATCTAGTGCATGGAAAACTTGTCAGGCTGAGGTCGCAGGCCTGCTTCTGCCTCACACAGCTATAGCACCTGTCACTCGGTGGCTCAGTTCGGCGGAACTGCTCCTCGTTCCACCAGAACTGAGCCATGGAGTTGAGCCACCCGCGCTCTTCCCAAGGCGGTTGCTGTGGTGGCGCCCTCTCGAGCGTAGGCAGCGGGGGATACCGGGACTGGAAAAATCAATTAGCTTCGCTCGCAGGATCTCAAAAAGTCCCCCCCCTCCCCCCCCCCCCCCCCCCCCCCCCAAAAAGATACCAAGTCATACCCTGGTGCCTGTGATCTCCAATACGTCACTGTCTGACTCCTCGATCTGATCTGCCAAAATTTGTGCCCTCCGGCGCGGCATAGGGGCGGCGCCCTACAGTGGTCGTTAGCACTGTACTCAGAGACATTCAGCACCATGGCACGGAATAGGAGATCACATACTATATCAGCAGCGCGACCATGAGGAGGAGGCCGAAACTCGGCCTCCGCCTCCTCCTTCTCCAGCTTCATGTTCTGGCTTCCTCTTGCTTGCATGTTGATGGTGGTCGAATGTATGTGGTCAAGGGTAAAGAACTGTATCGGGGCTCGATGTTTCTGAGGTAGCATTGAAAGTATGGATGTTATTAAGATCAAGTAGAAGGGTGGTGTTAGATGAGGTTTACATAGATACAAGAGGGCCAATCATTCACGGTGGTCGACTACCAGCGCTATGAAATCATATAATTCGATTGACAAATTTACATTCACCAACCTCCGATGACGCACGCGTCAACTGTTCTTGGCCTTCTACCGAAATTGTTCATGCCTTGCTAGTAGTTATTCCGGCGCCGTAACTGGAGGAGAGCTCAAAAAAGCTCGCTGGGTAGTCTCCATGCGGGTGAACAACAGGGGCATTGAACTGGCAACAGCAAGACAGCTACGGAGCAATTGAAAATTTTCTGAATAGCTTTCAATCGTGATTCAATGGTGATCTGCAACTCTGCAAGCAGTCCACGTGGCCGATCTACGAAAGTGAAAAATGCCCGTGGATTCAAGTCATCCCTGGTTACAGTGCCTCAAGCTACCAGAAATCAGAAAACAGTCACCATCACTCTATTGAGAATTGCTATTAATCACCGTATGCGGCATACCGGCGTTGAGGAGGCACTTCATCAACCTTGGAGTTCTGTAAGTATAGGCATTCAACGATTGACCGAATCATTTCCTCTTCTCTGTCCACCAGAGCAATGTATTCAGCGTCCAATATGCCATATTGGGACCGCATTGGGTATGGATTTAAGTTTGCCGGAAAGATAGCAGCGCACGCGCCGCATTCAGCAGGTATCAGGAATATCGTACCTACAGAAACAACTCAAGGAAAACCCCAAGAGAAGAAACCCCATTCGCAAACCCAGACAGTGGCAGATGACCAAACATCTCTTATCTCTCCTCACACCCATAAGAGAACAGAGAAGTACGAACTCTTCTTCCGTGTACATAGCGCGAAAAGTGTGGAGGCTGTCTTCAAACTCAAAACTCAATTGCTTGGAAAGAGAGGAAAATATAAAACTTCAATCAGTACTAAAGACCACCTAGCTCTAAGAAGCCACCATTGTAATATAGCCTATTCCCGTTCAAGGACCTCTATCCTGTAACATACACGAACGTCTTTAAAGGCATTGAAGGTTGTAGCCGGAAAAAAAAAAAACCCTCTGAGAGAATAAACACCAAGATTTTTCTCCGTATGCAATCCAAGACCCGGCAAGTAAATTAAAAGGTGGTAGGGAGTAAGAGAGGAATGAGAAGCATATGTAGAAAGGTTTAGTCTCAGAGAAAGGATGTAAAATATCCCATGATTCGGAAAGCCAAGCAGGAAGGTAGAGAGGAGCAGATGCAATGGAGCAAACTATCAATCCTTCATGCCAATAGATGACTAATTGACCTATCAATTGCGGACCGGAATGCCATGCCATGCCATGCCTTTTAACGCCAGTCCACGTCCCAGATTTTAATTCATCAAATAGCAGTGAGGTACTCAGTACCGTATTTCGCCAAGACTCCTTCGCTACTTTGTGCATCGTGTCTCTCTGCTATCATTTTTGTAGACTCGCAAGGAAGTAATGGATCTGAAATAAACACCAAACACCTTCTCCCGGCTTCTGTGCAATTAAATGCCACTCTCAACTACGCTCATTGACGGTCCACCGTCTCTTCGGCGCAATCTCGCGCATCTTCTCGGCCAGTCCAGGCGGTCTGGGGCTGCCCCAAAGGCCGCCTCCGAGGGGGGCGACGTCGTCCTCCTCGTACTCATGGCCAGCTTCTTGTACTTTCTCATTTTCTATGGGAACCTCGGCTTCCTTCTGCTCATCTCCCTTCTTCTCAGCCGCTGCCGTAGCATTGTCACCAAAGTTCAAGATCATATCATCCTCCGGCTCCTCTTCAACGTGGTCTTCCTCTGGCCGGGGAGCGCTCCAAAGCCCGATTGAAGTTTGTCGGACGGGAGTAGTGTAGTTGCGTGGGGTGGAGCCGGCGATGCTGGCTGTGCGGCGAATACTGCCGAAGTTACTGGATTGGGGCACAGGGCGGGATCTGACGGAGCTGGAGCCGTCGAGGGAACTGGGGCTGGCGTAACGTTCCCGGATAGATTCTCGGAATATTGGGAGACCCGCCACGGATTGGGAGCGTGAGCTAGGGGTAGTTGACGAGCTTCGTAAGTGCTCAGTGTTTGCGACAAGTTTGACATCGTATTTATCAGAAATTAAGACCGTCCTAGATGATGAACGAGAATGCATAGGAGTTGTAGTAGGCGAGGTCGGAGGAGTTGGTTTGCGTACAGCCATTGTAAGAGAAGCCATTCCCACGTCTAGTAGCACTGGTTGATTTGTCAACGCTCCAATCAAAGCATTGCATCCAGCACCATGGGTAACAAGAATGACCACCAGATCTGTATCTTCATCTTCCACGTTGTCCTCGCTGCTGGTCACAGTTTGGCGGTTGGGCGATTTCGTGAAAAGCTTTGCAGGGTCATCGCTTTCACTGTACCAGCTAACCAAGTGATCCAGCCCCTTTCGGAATCTCTTGTGCATCGAACTCCACTCCTCACCATACTCTCCCCCATTTCCCCAGTTCTGAGGCTCCCGCATACTGTCCCATTGATAGTCGACATCAACACAGGCGTCTCTCGAGTGGGCGACATAGCCAGCTGGAATCGGATCTGCTGAAGAGATGGCATAAGATGGAATCGGGGGTTGATATATCCCATGCTCGGCAGCCGGTGAATGGCTAGTACCACTTCTATGGCTTTGGCGGCTCACGTTGCTTCCAACGCTGCTTAGACTACTCGTCCGGTCCCTCCTCGGAAGCGATTGGCCAAGAGAAGGCAGAGTTGACAGGGCACCTTCATCCTCCTTCTTCTCTCCCGTAGTTGCAACAGGACTTCCCCAACCACCTGGAAATCCCACTGGAGCCTTGGCTGGATCTCTCATATGACTTAGCGAGCTGTAATCTTCCCTCCTCAGTAAGTCCGCCTTGGCTCCCGCAACCATCATGACCGAGCTCGGAGGGGGGGTGATATGTTCGAAGTAATCCGGGGACAGCCATTCTCCAAGGAACGCATCCACACGCACCGTAGACTTTTTGATGTTTTCCGGCTGCTCGCTTGATCTTCCATTAGGCTTCGACCCTACAGGTTCTGGAATCGGTACCAGAGACGGAGATCCGATAACCACCGACGGGCGAATCCTAGGAGACGAATGCATGGCCGTAGCTTTTACTGATGGCGAAGACGGAGGTTTGTGGTGACGGTGGGTGTGTCCAGGATTCTGGGCCAGCCCCGCACTGATCGCGACGGACGTCTGTACGCATCTCAAGAACGGGCTCGAGTGGATAACGACTTTGTGCCTCCTCTTCCTGGTCGGCACATCCGAAGAAATGACTTCATCGTCCGTCTCTCTGCTCCGGAGTATGCTGGCAATCCGTGCGCCCAGGACTCTCGATTGGGTCCATCCGCCATAGGTGAGAGGGGGATCATAGGGTGTGGGAGATGTGAGATGCCATTGCTTGTCTGCAGCATCTAAACGTGCGCCATGTCTGTCAAGGAGTTAGTTGTGAATGGGTACAAATCCATCCTCGACCAGATGATGCGTTGCAATGAAATCTCCCAACCCAGCCGGCTAGCTAGCTTCATGAGACATATCAACACAGAGGAGGCACATACCGGACAACGATAACTACAGCTGGAGGCCAACCCATCTTGATATCATTCTAGGACTGGGACGGGGAGCTATATGGAAGAGGAGAAGAAGGAAGTGGAGGGTCGGTAGGCGGTAGAGTAAGTATGAAAGTGTGTGAAAGTGAAGGGAAGGCCAGGAGCGGGAAAGGTGGATGACGATGGTTGGATTGTAGGATGACTGATCTGATTTGGGTGCCCCGCTCTGTCACATGTTCTGTGGACCCTGGCATACAAGTACGGGGTACGGAGGTAAGAACGGAGGTAAGAGCTAGCTACACCAGCCACACATGGCAGTGCTGTGGCTGCTGAACTTCAGGGGAACAGACCTCTACACTTCACTCGGCTTGAATTTCTCTCAGTTGTCAACAACGTCAATCGTCAACATCCTCAATCAATAAATATACCAGAGGCGTATCCTCTCTGCCCTCGGCCTCCGCCTCCGCCTCCCCCTCTCAGTCTCTTTCTATCTCTTCTCTCTCTTCCCCTCCAACATCGATACCCTCCCCTTACCATGAAGCTCAACAGCCTCCTCCAGCTCCCCCTTCTTCTCGCGCCCTTCCTGGCCTCCTCCCCCGTCGCAGCAGAACACACCAGCAACTGGGCCGTCCTGGTCTCAACCTCGCGCTTCTGGTTCAACTACCGCCACCTCGCTAACGTGCTCTCCCTCTACCGCACCGTCAAGCGCCTCGGCATCCCCGATTCCCAGATCATTCTCATGCTGCCCGACGACATGGCTTGCAACCCGCGCAACGCCTTCCCCGGTACCGTCTACTCGAACGCCGACCGCGCCGTTGACCTGTATGGCGACAACATCGAGGTCGATTACCGCGGGTACGAGGTCACGGTCGAGAACTTCATACGGCTGTTGACAGATCGCGTGGGGGAAGAGATGCCGCGGAGTAAGAGGCTGTTGACTGACGATCGGAGTAACATCCTGGTATATATGACGGGCCATGGGGGGAACGAGTTTCTGAAGTTCCAGGATGCAGAGGAGATCAGTGCGTTTGATTTGGCGGATGCCTTTGAGCAGATGTGGGAGAAGAAGAGGTATACTCTTTTTTTTTCCCCTGTGCCCCGAATTTTATGGTGCAATACTAATGGAAGACCAGATACCATGAACTTCTCTTCATGATCGACACCTGCCAGGCAAATACTATGTACTCCAAATTCTACTCGCCCAATATCATCGCCACCGGGTCCTCCGAAATTGACCAGTCCTCCTATTCGCACCACGCTGACAACGACGTCGGCGTGGCCGTCATTGATCGCTACACTTATTACAACCTCGACTTTCTCGAGACTCAAGTGCGGGAGCCTAGCTCCAAGAAGACACTCGCGGATCTATTCGATAGTTACGACGAGAGCAAGATTCACAGCGATCCAGGATTTCGATGGGACTTATTCCCAGGTGGAGAGCAAGCCGGGAGAGAGAGACTCGTGATGGACTTCTTTGGCAACGTGCAGAATGTAGAGGTTGAGGGTGGGGGGAACGAGAGGGAGTGGAAGGAGGATTTGCTAGCGTTAGGAAAGAAGATTGCTGAGTTGAGAGAGAAGGCCGATGCTCAGGATGCGGCGACGAAGAATGCTACGCTTCCAGAGCAAGGGAAGAGCCACACCACGCGGAGAATGAAGGCTGCAAAGGTTGAAGTGGATGATAATTGGTTAGGAAAGAGAGCTGTGGGAGCTTGGGCGCTGCTTGGATGTGCGCTGGTCTGGACCGCTGGGTCATATTTGGAGGCAATCTGAGTCCAGATGGAATGCCGAGTCGTTGCAACACATGCCTATTTAATTACTCAATACCATTCCCAATACCCTTAACACTTAACCCGATTTTTTGTCCTCGATGCTCGACCCAAGTCTCTGTATTCCTACATCATAACCACTCACTCACTTCACAGCCAGAGACCACGGTGCCCAACCATCCTTTTCCCACAAGTGGCGAAAAGTGGGTTTGACGTAGAATCTAGGAAGATTGAAATTGACTTCGAACAGAAACAGAAACCAGTTTCCATCTTATGTCGCCTGTAAACAATTATTCTCCCGACTTCTCTTCCTAAAAATAATAGCAATAGTCCCGTACGTCGCAGTGAACGCTCCCAGGGCCAAAGCTAGGCTAGCAACCGCAAGCATCACTCCTCTCCCGCTTGGTCATCGTCCCAGAACATCTCGGAATTGGGCACTCCTTCCAAGAGCTAGATAGACTGCGCTCGTACATTCCTCACACATTTCTCACTCCAGCTCTACCGCCTCCCGAAGTGTTATTTTCGACACCGCACGTCGGTCATCGGAAAACTGCGAGGCGCTCCGTGATCCTCGATCATGTCCTCCGACCATCCATCTGCTTGTTGTCAGCACTTCGTCTTCATAAGTTCCTCGCAGAGCTGTGTCCGCAGTTTCCAATAGGGTCTTCCGGAATTTCTCATTATTCTCATGATAATCATTAAGCCACCGCTGTATTTCCGAGACGACCTGTTCTGTCTTTGCGGTCCACGTGTCGATCTCAACCTCCGGATCATTACCGAAACCGAGTTTAGGATAATGGCTTGGAACGTTTCTAGGCTCGATGAACCTCACAGCTCACAGGGTGCTTCGCCAACATTCCGCGCGAGTTGACCACGAGAATCATCTCCCCCACTCTCTCATAGTCCGAAGAATTCAGCAAATGAATCTCTCGTGCGTTATCCTCGATCCAGTCCTTGAAATTGAAGGCCAGACGACTAGCCATGGAATACCATGAAAATCTTCCATCAGCCATTCCCAGAATTTCGTGTAGCAATTGATCCAGGCTATATCGGTCTTGGAATTGATGAACGCCTCGTGCGTTACCAGACACTACCCCAGAAATCTTCCCAGTCGAGATGGGCGGCAAGGCGGATCTTCTTAAGCTCCGTGGCGGCCTCCTTGCAGACGAATGGAATGTCTCCCTTATGAGAGGGGCAGAAAAATTCAAGATCCATGCACCCCTTCTCGTAATTTTCTGCAGGCCGAAGTACGAACACCTCCGTACACAGCGCGTTACCCCATACCATGACACTCAGCTTTGGCGGCAAATTCCCCAAAACAAGTAAGTCTGCCTCCGCCCCTCTTCAGCTTCAGATTCTGCTTCTCCTTCCCCTTCTTCAGCTCCTCCTTCTCGTTCTCTAGCTCGTCGTTTCGCTGCCTCTGCCGTTCGAACTAGTCGAGTAGTAGCTGCACGAGTTACTCCGGCGAGGTTCGTACCAGCTGCAGTGTTCCTTCGTCTGCCGAAAAGAACTGAATTGTCCACCGCACGGCAAGACATTGCGGCAGGTAGCGTGGCATTGAAGATGCGTGGATGTAGTAGGTAAGAGGCTTTTGTGGGGGATTTATTGAGCTACCTCTCCGGCGCGGCCGCTAGCGCGTTCCCGCAGAGGAAGGAGCGGGCACGCACTGGGGCTGGGCTGGGAAGGAGAGCGAGTCTCAGCAAAATCATATGCTATTCCCAGAATCTAGACTTGCAATTCTTTAATTCTTTCGGATTAGGCTATTCGCACTTATTTCATACCTAGTATATCTATTCTGAAGTAGTTGAAGCCGACCTTCAGTCACAGATCTATCTGCGCATAGACGTCTCGCGGAACGAGAACCTGGGAAATCCTGACATACGGAAAAAAAAACTGCCCCTCCCACAGCAAAATTTCTTCCCTCTCAGAGGCTCCGAGAGCCGTCTAGCTTGTACTGCCGTGGGCGGGCGTCAGATGCGTCTGAACCTCGGAGTACGTACCGCGGTAGGCATTCTCCCGGCTCTCTCACGTCGGACGGCAAGTTTCTCCCTGGAATCTGCGAAAAGAAGGATAACCCCATAAATAAATGACTCTAAGTGACAAGTCTCAATACCTTTGCCCCATCGCACAAGTCCCATCTTCCGCTTTCTCGTTGATGCTTTAACAGATATTCGTGTAATAAAGTAGAGGCGACTTCTCCCTTTTGTGCAAATGAGATCATAAGAGAGGATTTGGTATATGTTGGTATCACATAAGGGGTGCGCGCACAGGTTGAGGCTCGATACGAATAGCAAGTGTTGCATTCGTGGTATTGTTAAGTCTAAGGAGAAAAAGCTATTCTAGGTGAGTAGGAAGTGGTAATAGTAGTGGTGCCAAGTCTGCACGGCCCATTGCACACGCTACTAACTCCGATACCGAGTTTTTAACTCCGATCCTTCTATTGTTTCAAGTCTATCATTCCTACACTCGTAGTTTCTCTTTTGCTATTGCTATAGTAGCAAGGAGCAGTCGTAAAAGAGTAATAATAGCTCTCGCTCTCAAATTCCCAACCTTCTCGGTTATTCTTCTATATTCCCGTTCCTTCCACTTCCGGCGTTCGTTTTAAGCTCTCTCCACTTATCCTTTTACGCGCACGCTAGCACGCTAACCTTGTTTGTATCCATAAAGGTTATTAGCGCTTTATTTAGATTAAGCTTTGTTCAGTATTGCGTTAGCTGGATTATATTTTCCGTTCATCTATCCAACTTCAGCTAATTTTCGTCGCTTTATACGATAGCCGAAGAGCTATAATATCAATCATTAATTTCTTCTCTTTCGTAGTTCTAAGCTCAACGAGGTATTCGTAAAGAAAGTAAGAGTCAGTGCTGACCATTATAAGAATTTCCGGGAGTTGCAGTTTACTAGTTACTATTTTTAGCGTAGTGGCCACCCAAATAGCAATATCTACGCTTAAAACCATCTTGAAAATCTCCGAAGCGAAGACTAATCGTGTCACACGCTCGCATTTTGTAGAACTTGCCGCAATAAGGTTCTTGCGAATTAAAAAAGAGCTCTTAAACTTCTCTTTAGTTGCTAAGATAATCAGGAGTCTAATTTAAGAGCTACAGTCTTTGTTACTCGCAAAAGATTCATCAACGAATACGAATAACTTTGCTATGTAAAGTTCGTCATCATCCATTGAATTCTCTTATTTAGAAAGGCGAAGTCGTCCTTGGTAAGTTCCTGTTGCTTGTTCATGGCGAGGAGGCTAGACTTCTATGTCGAGTACCGAGGAACGAGGTCGCGGGTCTTGGGTCCAGTAGCTGGGTGGAAGTCAATTGGGCCTACTTTGACTTGGATCTAGTATGAGTACTTCCTCGGATCTCAACGCCAAGCTTCGGATCATCTCTCGGAGCTCAAAGGGGTACTCGGGGAACTTCAAGAAGGCGGTGGCAGGGGAGGCGGGGGAGAACGAGAACGAGCGTGTATTATGTGAGATGAATTCGTTGATCACGACATCCTCAGTGTCGCGGTATCTTCATTGTCGGACTTGAAGGCTTGGATCTCGTGGCTGGAAGTCGATTGCACGAAATCTGTCTCCGTGAGCGGGCTCGTCCAAAAGAGTTGCACCATGGTTGTAGTTGGGTTCGGGTTTAAGTTTGAGGGTAAATGTGGTTGTAAGGATAGGATCGACAATTTATAAAGCTGGGCCTGTGTCATCAGATCGATGCTCTTGCTCGACGTGTTTGTTTGTACCTGGTGGTTGACCGTTTAGGAAAGAGTCGCTAATTTTTTTCTTGCTCGATTAGCACTAGCGCTAGCGTAACCTAAAAGAAAAAAAAGAGCTTTAGCTTTGTTTACTATTAAGGATTTTACCAACGGTAGACAATGGTGGCAGAGTGCTCATTTATTCAAGGCACTTGTTGCAACGTAACTTCCAGCACGTGGTTTCTGTCGGTCCTAGTATTCTTAAATAGGGATGACAAGGTAAAAGCCAATATCCATGAACAAATAAGACGGAATAAACAGAAAACGAATGTAGTGCAAGCGATATATATGAGGTCAGAAAAGGCAAACTTAGCGATAAGAACCTTCTTCATTACCTACAGCTTTGAACACATAGTGGGAAATGAGAATTCTTCCCCCGAAAGCTATGTGGTGCTTTTTATGAAGTGAAAATCAGCGCCACATCGAAGGCACATGTATACCGATGAGCACTTACTCAGATAAATCTATTCATCGTGGTTGTGTGTGTATCGTTTACCTGTCACAGCGACGCTTCAGCCGGAAGCTCGATAATGCAGGAATACAGGGCACCGTAGCTCTCTCAAAATGTCACTTCTGCCACTTACGGCGCTCGAGAGGCCCTCATCTGATATACTATCTTGAAACCGGATATTACTTCGTAATTGCGGTTCGTAATAGCGGCGGTAAGATAGTAGCGGCGGTAAAATCTTTACTTCAAGATCAACGGATCTCAACGCTTCTTCCGAACCTTAGTCGTCATCTTCAAGAAAACCCCGAGAACTTTGAAGCTTGAAATGACCATCGTGGCGATCCTTTTCAAACCAGATCATCCGCAGTATTGCCTTCTATATGTAGTCTTGTGAGGTTGGTTAGGAGAGGGGGCGAAACTCACGTACCGGCTCTACATGGATCCCCTTTCTTGCTATAATGCCCTATCTACTACGTAGTTGCACATGCAATGTAGAAGCTTTACGCCCATCGATTTTTATTCGTCATCGCCCGTTTGATTTCACTTTGGTATTGTAGGCCAACAATTAGGATTCCTGCCACGATTCTGTGAGACTGCATCACCAGTACTGGTTGTTTACCTGAACGGCTGTCTCGGCTATCAGCAATTCAAATCACTTAGGATGGCAAGACAACAAACATACTGCAGGGATGTCCAGATTCGATTTCACTAGAGGCATATATGAGTTCTGAATGTCGGATTCCGAGTCCCGGTTGTATGGCACGGCACGTGTGTGCTTATGACTTGCCTTATTTACGAGAAGTCTTTATACATTCTTGGCGCCCAGGGAAGGCTACATCATACTCGAGCGGCCAGAAAGTCTGTACCCATGCCGAAAATCATCCTAAATATAGTAGTGGAGTCGAATTTCCTAAACTTCAGGGAGCCAACCATACAGAGCGTTGCAACCAACCCCTTTCCCCAGTTTAAAAGATCAACGCATGGGTACGAACTTTTTGGCCGCACGACTATCAGAACCGTAGCATCTTGCGGTATACCGTACTCGTAGTCAGTTTGTCGTGATATTTGTCGGTACCCAAAAGCAACACATCCCAGGATCCTCGGCCAAGGTGCACATCGGATGAATCCTTCTCGGCTGCAGTAAAGGCGTGCGGCCTGAATTGATCGTCGTCAGACTTCCAAGAGGCAGACAATATCCAAGTGATGCTCGCAAGTCGCAACTCAGCCCCGGAGGACAAGCTTTCTCCACAAGCCGGAGAAGCCTCGGATAAGAGACGAAAAGGAGGCTTCTCTGTCTGCCCAATTCATTCGGTCATACGGAGTAATTCCTTCTCCAGGATCTTGATAAAGTTAATTTGTCGCATAACAACCTCTTTGGCGAGCGTGCTTTCGTCCGATGGAAGGAGCTCTACTTAGTCTCGCACTTCTCGTTCCGTTACTTGACAATAACTTAGGGTATAGAGAGGAAGTGGAATGGTTTCCAGCATAGGTGTTCATTTGTTATTATTTGTACAGGGAGGGACCATGTGCCTGTTTGGCAAAAAGGGGGAACATCGAGCAAAGATCTAGCCGAGCCCAGAAACTGCTTTTGCCGGCCTTCGAGCGAAAAGGGGTTAGGGGACGATGCTTATATGCTTTCAAACTCTAAAAGATGAATTGTCCAATACAACTACTACGTATTTTATGCCGACCGAACCAATAAAGTCTCTTCTAGATGGCATGACATAAGTTTAAGAAACTAGCTGAACTAGGGGAGGTCAGACTGAAGTATTGGGACGAATGATGTTTGTTGATTGGATATGAGCTGCCTGACAAGGCGTGGCCAAGGTCAGATTACAGATTATGGAAGAGTCCCGGGCCTCCCGGGGCATCATCTCGTGTTTGCAGATGCTTGCAGACTTGGCATTTGATGTTTGTAAAGATGCAACAAAGTAGAAGTACAAAGTTCAGCGGATCGTCCGAACTTTTTTTCAAGAAATCGAGATCTACGGTCCCCGTCTCATCTCAAAACACCTCTTCATCATGTTTTCTTCAGCGCGAACGATCTGCCTTGGTCTCTGCGTCGCCACTACCACACTTGCCTTTCCAACATGGCCTGACAAAACTGATGAACTGGAACAGACAATGTTTGTTGCCAGCGGGTATGGGAGAAGGGTGAGCACCCTATTGTCATTTCATGTGCAGAGTTTTGTTGACGCGAAAAGGGCTTCCTGGACGACATACCCACTTGTGGTTTCAGTCACGAGGGACCCGAGGGATTGGGGCGAATCAACTCCGCAGAATGGATCAGAAACGGCTTTCACGACATGTCGACGGCGGACGTGATCGCTGGGACCGGGGGCCTCGATGGATCAATTATGTTCGAGACCGAGAGACTCGAGAATGACGGCCCTGCTTTCAACCACACATTGGGTTTCTTGGGTGCATTCTACGGGTCAGAAACCTCCATATCAGATCTCATTGCTCTTGCGGTTTGGGCTGCCGTGAGACAATGTGGCGGCCCTCTTCTTACTATGAGAGCCGGACGAGTCGACGCCACAGAAGCTGGACCGTACGGTGTTCCGGAACCGCAAGAAAACATCACTTCTCTCACGGACAAGTTCGCGCGACAGGGATTCAACAGCGAAGAAATGATTGCATTAATTGCTTGCGGACACACACTTGGAGGAGTTCATGGGGCCCAGTTCCCAACCATAGTTCCCGATGCTGGGACCGCAGGGAACAACTTCTCTACCTTCGATTCTACGACGAGGTTCGACAACATGATCGCGACTGAATACATTGCCGGAACCACAACCAATCCACTCGTTGTCGGTGCCGACCCTGCACTGAACTCCGACGCGAGGGTGTTTTCATTAGACGGAAATGCTACGATGCAGTCGCTGACCGACCCTGCCGTATTTGCAGACACATGTGCCCGACTTCTGACGAGAATGATTGACACCGTACCGGCTGGGGTGGTCTTGTCGGAGCCTCTAGAGGCATACGATGTCAAGCCAGGCTTGCTAAACCTCGAGCTATCCGAGGATGGAAGAAACGTCACCTTTACTGGGAACATCCGAGTGAAAACGACTTCCCGTCCCAGGACGGACATCACGTCTGTCTCACTTCTCTACACTGCGTTGGATGGAACTACGGGGACCATCCTCACCCGACAAGCAACCTTTCAAGGCGGGTCGGCCACTGGCCTTACCGATGATTTCCAGGTAGGTGGCCTTGAGCTCCACTCTGAATCATGAACTGACAGGCACAGCACTACGAGATTTTCGCTGATCTCCCCGCCTCATCATCCATCTCCTCCTTCACGGTTTCCATAGCCTTGACCAACGGCACCGTCGAGACCTACGACAACAACGGCGTCGGATACCCCGTGTCCTCCACTATCATGCTCTCAAACAGCCGCAGCTGTCTCCGAACAGATCTCCCGTACAAAGCAACGATCGTAGCTGCTGTAAATACCCCTGCCCTATTCACGTTTCTCTTCTCATCGCTGATCGCTTGACAACAGGTGCGCGGCACATTCGCCCCCGAGGACGTGAAAATCGTCTACACCGTGCCAGTGCCCCGACAAGGCAGCATCATCCCCTCTCTCGTAACTAAAAATGCGACCATGGCCCTCAACAGTACCCTGGGGGACTTCGGCATCTACTCGGTTGACGTGCCGCTCCTCGTGGACCAGCTGAACGAAATAACCTTCGATCTCTACGCCGGCGAGAACAAGGATTATTATCGGAACGCGGCCAATTTCCAGTCGTGCTCTTAGCTTCATAAATCTGCTAGTAATATGATGAAATTAATATGTTTATCAAAGATGTGAAGGAAAAGTCCCTTGTTTGCTTAAATTTCCAGGCAGCTTCCTCACGTACGTCCTGCTTTCTCATGTCCCATTGAACCTTTCGCTTAACATGCCCCCTCGGGTTCGCCAAGTACCTTAAGTAAGCAAACAATCCATCGACCAACTATACTCCGCCCACGCGTCAGACCTACCAACAAATTGAAAGTATTAACAAAAAGAAGAAAAAAAAAGATATATAACCGCGGTGTATCGTACCCAGCAGTCAACCGATTCCTTCAGTCCATCAGCTACCTACCCCCTCCTCTGCGTCGACCCGAACCCACCAACTGCGACATACCAAAACACCCCGCATAGGCGTCACGCGCCTTCCGCGCTGCTGTTATCCATCCCCCCTTCACCCGCCCGCCCTGATTCAAAGGCCAGCGGGAGAGTAGGTACCTAGGTATGCCAAACCCGAGCTCGAAATCGAGACCCTAGGTCGGTTACATCGATGTGTCTAACGATGTGACCCGGTGCACCGTGCATCGCCGTTGCGGCAGGCGTGAAACACCGCTCGGGACGTCGAGTCTCGCCGAGGTCTGGCAGTGTCAATATCAGCACTGGGAAAGGGGTCTCGCGGAGATCGGTCTGCTGGTAAGGAGGCGGACGGGGAGAGGTTCTGACTTCTTGCGTTGTCCTTGTGTACAGCTTGTTTGTGAGGTTACAAGATTTTCGGGGGGGGGGGGGGGGGGGGGGGGGAGGGTTGTTTAAAAAATAAAAATTGAAAATTTCAGGTTATGATTTCTGTGTTGTTGTATTTTAATATATGTGTGTGTGGGTGTGGGTGTGTGCAAAGTAGAACACGGATATCCAGCGCTGTGTCGAAAGAATGACCGCTGGATGCATTTTAATCCTAACTAAATAAACAGAGCTGAACCAGGCGGCGTATAGCCTAACTAACAGTAACCAAAGCACCATATTCTTGTCGACTCTTACACACGAAAAAAAAAAAAAAAAAACTCTCTTCAACATCCACCACCGAATTCAATATATCGATCCCTCCCTGCTCCCGACCAACCTACATCACCCTTTGTATAAACAAATATATATATTATCTTATCTACTAGAAGAAAAAGAAGTATGAATTTTTTTTTTTTTTTTTTTTTTTTTTTCTTTGAAAAAATAGAAGAAAAGAGAAATTGAAATCGCGAAATCAGAAACACCCTACACCCAGCACTGCTTCCCCTCCACACACATCAGCTTGCTTCCTCCGAGCTTCCTCCGAGCTTCTTCCTCGTCCGAGAGGGACAAAGCAGGACTCCAGCCTCGGCACCCTAGCCTCGGCAGTCCAGCCCAGCCCAGTCCAGCCCTTCTAATCTATTTCCAAGCACGAAAAAAAAAAAAAAAAAAAAAAAAAAAAGGAAAAAGGAAAAAAAGAAAAAAGGGAAAAAAGGGGGGAAAAAAAAGAGTGGTAGAGAAAAGGACATTCCTCCTCTTCCAGACTAGGACCGGATACCCTGGATTTGCTTGACTCGTCTGGAATACCTCTCTTTTTACGTGCGTACGTGCGTACGTGCATACGTGCATACGTGCATATATACGTGCATGTAAATTTCACCTGCGCGTTGTGCGTACATATACGTATAGGTAGGTATACATACACATACACACATACACACATACACACATACACACATACACACATACACACATACACACATACACACATACACATCATCATCATCCATCCATCCATCCACCCATCCATCCGTCTGCGCAAAAACAGCTCCTTGCAGTTTCCAGTTCTCCTACTTGGTAGAGAAAGAACGTACGTACGTGGGTACGTACTGTACGTACGTAGGTAGGTAAGTACTTATCACAAAGGAAATGGTTGTGGGCTTTTCTGGGTTTGAGGGAGGGAGGGGTGGATGGATGGATTGATTGGGGGAGGAGAGAGAGAGCTATGTAGCGAGTAAGTAGAGTAGCAGGAGGAGAGCTTACGGGTTTTGATACCTTTCTCTTTCTCTCTCTCTTTCCCTTTCCATCCCCATCCCCATCCCCATTCCCATCACCGAAGCCATCTTCTCACGCTATTCAAGTTCCACCCTTTCTTTCTTTCTTTCTTTCTTTCTTTCCTTCCTCCCATCTCTCCAGCCCGCGCCTCAAAAATCCAAATCCTAAAAAGAAGAAAGGAACAGATAGATAAGTAGATCGACAGACAGACAAACACATAAACACAAACCTAAAACCACACCCCCACCCCACCTCCTCCAGCAAAACGCGAAAGACATAGTAGTAGAAGTAGCAGCCGCGCGCTCTTATGCACCTATCTACCTATCTACCTACCTATCTACCTCCCAAGTCAAAGCAAAGCAAAGCAAAGCAAAGCAAAGCCCCTACCCATCACCGTCACCGTCACCGTCACCATTATACATGCACCTTTGCCTGACATCGATCCCATCTCCCACCTCCCACCTCCCACCTCGCACCTCCCACAACCTCAAGCCGCAAGTTATAAATGTCAAGCGAATCAATCCCATCCCCTCCCTCCCTCTCCCTCTCTCTCTCTCTGCCCAGGCTAGCGGGATCTCCTCTTTCTTTGTAAACGCTCGAGACGGGCTGCGAGGGATGCGGTACGGTACTGGGTTAGTTGATCTAGTCTGGGGGAGGATGTTGCGGGATGGGGGAGGAGGGGGGGGAGGGGGGAGGAATTTCGGGATGGTGGTTACCGGTACTGATTGATACCGACCTACCTACTTGTGATCTGTGATCTGTGATCTGTGCGGAATTCAAGGGCTAGGAACAGAATGGAGAGAGGGAGATGTTGAGTGAGGGATGGGTGCGGCTTGCGCTGTGATGGTGTTGGATGTACGTGGTTGGAAAACGTGCTGTTTGCTGTGAGAGAAGGTCCCGTCGAACAAGTAGACTTGTAAAAGGGGGGAAGAGGAGGTTGTTAGCAGGTATCATTTATTCATTGATAATATGCAAGTATGATTCATCCATTGTTATTAATATTGAGATGGAGGATAGAGAGGTAGGGCAGATTAGCCTCTGAGGGTGGATAGACAGGCTTTGACCCGTTAACACTATCTATCCATCACCATACATAGAGATATATATATGTATATTATTTTCCATCTTCAGAAACTTGGAGCTGTTTGCGGACGCACTCTTGTATAGGTAGTATACCCAGCAAGCAAGCCAGTAAGTAAATAAGCACTCGTAAACAGATCCTTGAGGCGATGCTACGCTGCGATAGGTCGCAATGGCAATGATCCACCCATCGACAGCCCCCAAAAAATCAAATCAAAACAAAATCGACAAAAACCAAGCCACGACAGCGGCATACGCAGAAAGCTGTAATTGTCTCTCTTTCTTTCGCAGAATTGGTCTAAAAATGGTATCGGTTCTTTACACACAAAAAAAAGAAGAAAAAAATAGGAATGCTTGGTATAGACCGACTTGGCTAGGAGAGAGAGTTGCAGTCGCATTCCCTGCGTAGGTCACCAGTTGATGGTACTGGAGTTGTGTTGGAGAGGAGAGATGGACTTTGACGTTATATACTCCGTCGAAGGCGTGAGTGTGGAGGGTATACGTTTCTGAAGAGGTGGCTTGGGTGTAGGTATGCGCCTAGCTAGCGCCCTGGAGAAAGAATTATATATATATATATATATAAATATGTGTGTGTGTGTGTATATTCCCGTGGGGATGATGTCAAGTCGAGAAGATTAGAGAAGAGCAGAGCCGCAAATAAACGAGACAAGGTGGCGGTATCGAGGGCAAAGAAAAGAAGGAAAGATCTGTGCGCCAGGGTCTGAGGTTTCTCGTTAGCAGAAAACGGCTCTACGAACGATGGTCGATGGATCAACAGGACGGAATGATTGAGATGGATCAATGTGAAGATGCACCAATGTATAGATGGATAGATAAATAAGGGGGTTTCCCATTTCTCCTTGGGTGTCTCTGCTTGCTTTGCTGTGAAGTGCTGGTGATGCTTGCTTGCTCGCTAGCGTGACCGCTGGCGTGAACGTGAACGCACTGCATCATGACCGATTCAACCGCCTTGTGGGTTTCAGGTGTCGCGAGATGTATTAATCCTTGTTTTGGAGATGGGAATGGGAATGGGGATGGATGGGGAAGACGCGGCGGGTCGGGCGCTCTGTTGAGGCTCCTGAAGGAGGGAGGTAGCGTCAGCAGGTTAGCGATACTGACCTACCTGTCGACCAGGTAACTAACCTGCTGAGCATGCTAGGGCAACGACCAGTCTCTCTCTCCTCTCCTCTCCTCTCCTCTCCTCTCCTCTCCTTTCCTCTCCTTCGCTTCGGAAGTCGGCACGCTCGCAGGTCGCGAAGCGCATAAGGTAGCAATAAGTAGGTACGTGTCACGTGTAGATGCGTTTAATGAACTATTTTCAGCCTTCACGCGGCTTAAAATTAGAACGGGAAGAGGGATGATGAAAGACGTCAAGACGGCCATCCCGAGCCGAGGACTTCGTGAAACAGACTCTACAGTAGAGGAGCGAAGGAATGCAGGTACGCATCAACACGGGCCGCCCTCTGGGACCGGCGCCGGCCCGCTAGCAGGCCCGCTCGCAGGGCCGCCAAAGCTAATAATACCGATAAGGCAGAACAGAATTGGATATCCGACCAGAGGACTAATTGCAAAAGAAATACCTACTAGTAGTACATATATATCCCATGCCGGACCTACTCGGGTGGCCAAATATTAATTGTGGCTTCATGCATCTTACTCTATGATTATACGTAGTATACGTAGTATACGTAGTAGATGAGGTCTTAGGATAGATACTATTATTCAGCTCCGCACGCAGAAAGACAGCTACGGGTCCCCATCGGATCCGACGGTGTGAGGTAAAAATAAAGTAAGAAAGAGACGAAGGAACATACGTACCTAGTAGTATCGTCTTTGATGGAAACCTGTGAGATGCCATGAGCTCGAAAGGTTAAAGAAGGCAGTTGCCTAGATACGTGATTGGCTGGCCGGGTGACAGACGAGAATGGTCGTGTTGGCGTTTGGTTGTTCGCATGGTGATGCTCGAGGTCCAGCTTCACGGGTCCCCGTGCGTGGTGAGGTCGGCGTCGAGACGGCGAGGGCGAACGGGTGAACGGGCGAACGGGCGCGCGAACAAACGAATGAACGAACGAACGAGTGGTGACAGCGACGCGACGTGGCTGGGAGTGGAGAGGGGAGAGGGGAGATGGGATGAACCAACAGAAGTCTAAATCTCGTCTTCCTTCCGAAGAATACGTAGTACGTAGCGAGCGTAGGAAGAGCACAGGAAAAGGAGAAGAAACTATAAACTATAAACATTCGGTGTGGCTATCCATCCCTATATCTACCTGTCTATCGACCGGCTCACGGTGTTGATGAATTGTCCTTTTCTGCGCCCTTCCGTCCTTCCGCCCGTCCGCCCGTCCGCCATCTCGACATCTCGACATCCCCCCTCTATCCCCTCTATCCCTCCTTCCCCCCCATCCTATCTTATCCCATCCATCCCGTTATCCAGACGAGACGAGACGAGACGAGACGAGACGAGACGGACGGGCCACGGCCAATCTCAATTTCCTTTGGACACATCCCCTTTGCTTGATTGGTCGGCCAGCACGGGCTGAGATCGGTTCCTTGCGCTATGCTCGATTAGATGCTAGCCTATCACACTACACTGGCACCCCCCTGTCCTTATCTCCGTAAGCTTTTCCGCTCTTGTGGGACCCGAACCAATCAGCGACCGCTGCCATCACGAGCGACCCATCACAGCCCCACTCACGGTCTACTATTTTGGCTAGTCGGTTCCCCTGTCAACCTTGGCATCTGGGACCTGCATCACTGATTCACTCACTTTCCACCTGCGACCCCCGACCCCCGACCGTCACCTTCACCTCCACCTCCACCTCCATCTTCACCCTCACCTTCACTTCGACCTCGACCTCGACCCTCCCTTCCCACCTCACCGTCGCCAGGTGCAAGAGAGAAGCATCGTGAGGATCAGTCGTCCTTCTTTTACCGACTCGATCTCGGTCTTTGTTCATTCCCACTCCCACTCTCACTCTCACTCTCACTCTCACTCTCACTCTCACTATTACGCTCACGCTCACTCTCACTTCGCTGCTGTACTTTCTCTCGGTCGATAATCACATCCACATCCATATCCACATCCACACTCGCACCCACCCGCACCCTCACCCTCACCCTCACACCATACGACCTGACCGTTCCACCACCGAGACTGCCTCTGCCTCGAAACCCCGATATCCCCCAACCGAGACACAAATCCCAACAAGACCACCGACATACCATCGCGATGGCCCATAATCACCTCCACCGTGTCCATGCGCGGGCCCCCGAGCCCCAGGAGCAGGTCGTGTCCATCGTCTATGTGACGGCGAAGCCCACCTTCACCGGTGCGATCGCAGGATATTCGACTCTGGGCCTCGCCATCAATACCAATGCCCCGCAGCCCGACGACCTGGAGGACCCTACGCCGGCCATATCGACGCCTGCCCGCAAGACCGCCTCCCGACCACAGAACACCCTCGCGACCGAGACAAGGCTCCCCTCCGCCATCTCGGTCCCAGTCTCCATGTCCGTCGGCACCTCGCTCCTCGCCGCGACGGGCAGCCCGACGCCCAGCGCAGATCCCAGCTCTACCAATGCGGGCGCTGCTGACCCGTCGACCTCTGGCAGCAGCCCCGATGCCTTGAGCACAGCCGGAAAGGTGGGACTGGCCGTCGGTCTCCTCCTCCTCGTCGGAGCTATCCTGGCCATCCTCTTGCTCTGCTACAAGAAGAAGAGAGACGCAGCCCAGGAGGCCGAGGCCGGTGAGGATGAGAAGTACGTCGCACCCGCTGCTGGAAACATCGCCCAATCCTCCGTCAGCGTGCACGCAGCTGCCAATGCGCCTCGTCTCTCGCTGCGCCCCATCACTCAGTTCGAGCCCAACCTGGGAGACCAGCAGGCCGCCAGCCACCTGCCGTACCCTACCCACTGCCTTACCCCGGTCCCCGAGTCGAGACCTGCCACGCCCAAGTCCACCACGTCCATGCCGGAGAACCCATTTGGAAACCACGCGGAGGTTGCGCCCGTCCAGAACCCATTCGGCCCTCACGCGGAGACGATCGATTCCACCAACGCCGACGGCCCAGCTGAGCTTGATACGATGACTATCGCTGCGATGCCCATGCCTCCTTCCGGGGGACTCCAGCGGAGTGCGTCGAAGCGGGAGCATGGTGGCGCTCCGATGGATTTCACCAAGCCGGGCCCCATGACGGGTCCACCTTCCCCAGCCGGTACCGAGTTCAGCACCTCGTCTGCTTCCCCTAGTACTACATTCCAGACCAACGGAGGCGCTGCCATTGCTGCTGCCGGTGGTAAGTCTTCCTGTCCCACAAACCCCCCCCTCATATCCGCTAACCTCATAGGTCCCGCCAACTCGGCTGTGCACCGCGTTCAACTCGACTTCAATCCTAGCATGGGTGACGAGCTGGAGCTGAAGCAGGGCCAACTGATCCGTGTCCTCCACGAGTACGATGATGGATGGGCTTTGTGTATCCGACTGGATCGATCCAAGCAGGGAGTCGTACCACGCACTTGCCTGTCTACCCGTCCTGTCAAGCCCCGTCTTCAGCAGCCTCCCATGCAGAATGGTCAATACAGTCCCCCTCCAGGAATGCGCGGCTTTGCTCCCAATGGGTTCAAGGGACCGAGAATGGCACCCCTCCAAATCCGTCCCAACACACCCAACGGCCAGCAATACGGACCTGAGTCGCCAGCTGGATCCATGCACCAAGGTCGACCTATGACTCCCAACGGCCAACAGTTCTACCCAGCTTCCCCCGCCGGCTCGATGCAGCAGCACCCTTCCAGCCCAGCAGGCTCGATGCGCTCGTCACCTCAGCAACGTTCCCATGCCAACTCCGCCGCCCAGGGACCAGCTGCGCGCCTCTCACCTGGCTCAAGTCCAATGAAGCCCGCGACGATGCCCGAATCCGACCGCCCCACCACCCCCATCCGAAAACCCGTTCCAGGCCAAGCCTTGTGAATCTAATTCATTGGGAAAGGTCTAATTTGCTTGCTTGAGCGGTAATGTTGGTTGATACACGGCGCACTGGGAGGACGGGGTGCGATCGACCGACAAAACGATGGACACGACCGACAGATATTTTCCTTTGACCTGGCTTCTGGCTCGAATTCTGGCACATGCTCTCGCTGGCTACGGCTGGAAGACATGCTGTTACTCCCTTCATATCTTGAAGCACACCCTGTTTTTTTCCGTCAGACTTTGAGAGAACTTGGCCTTTCTTTCTTCAAAAGTACTCGCACAGATCGTTCGCCAAGTGGCCGAAGAATGAATGGAATTGCTAATGTGTATGTATGTATGTCTTGTACCATAAATGATGGCATTTCGCCCTTGGGAATGTCTACCTTGCGTTCTTTGAGAGATGTGGTGCGAGGCTGGCGTGTTACTTTGAGAAAGAGCGGCACGGGAAGGGGTGGTTGGATGATGGCTCAGCTGGATCGGGAGACTTTCAGGTTTTCTAATTGCTGGTTTTGGGGCCTGGTTTGGCACGGGGGAAGGGGGGTTTTCGTACACTGGTGTGCATTATGGAGGGGTGGTGCACTGGTGTGCAGATGAGGATATGTGTATGAAGGGGGAGGATCGATTGCTTGCTATGCTGGCTGGATAGCTCCGTGAGCGTTTCACGAAATGCTCTCTCGAGTTTGTGCTGGCAGAGCGAGGATGAGATTTTGCTGCCGGGGAAGTAGGTGAGCTGTGGAGGGGAAGGGAATGGAAATGGGGGGGAAGGGGGGGGGGGAGCGGAACTTGGGGAGTAGATAGATCTTGCCCAGCAAATGAAAACATGTTTGCATTGAAGTCCTTTTTTCTTTCCCTTCTTTTCCTTTTCTTGTACATATTTATGTGTATGTGTATGTGCAGGGGGAGGCGGTGAGGGAAGGGAGTTCTAGAAAGATGGATGGCAGCAGCAGCTGTCGCGAGCTGGTGAGCTGGTGAGCTGGTGAGCTATCTCAAGCGAGCTCGGCACTGGGAAAATGGAGAGTTGGACTTGGAGATGGAAGATGGAAAGGGCCAAGGGTTGTCTTTTGAGATGAGATGGACAGATGGACGGATGGATGCATCTTACGTTGGAAATCTCTCCCTCGAGCCTATCTGCAGCGAACACACACACACACACATATATACATCCCAAATAGAATAAATAGCCCAAGCCCAAGGCCACGAGACATCCCGGCTGGCATTCGCGCGCACCCTTCTCCGAACGGCCAGCAAGCAGCCCTTCCCCGCCTCCGCGTCCGGCTCGCACAACGAACACGCCCTCGTGCCGAGGACCACACGCCCCGCGACCGCTGGCGTCCGCCTCGCTCTTCCTGTGTTGTCGCCGGTGCTTCATTGGGAGGCTGGCTTCTACTGTTATCAGGAAGTAGCGGCTCGGCTCGGGCTTGGTCTTCGAAGAGAGCTCAGCTCGTGTTCTGAAACGAACAAGCTGCTCATTCGGTAGCTTGTGGTAGGTAATCAAGGAATTCGAAGTCTGCGTCCGAAATACACTAGTGTAAAGAGTCGGATGGAAATGAGAAGAGGGCATTGGTGGTCCAAGGGAAACACTGAACAGTCTCCAAAAACAACCCTTCCTCGTGCCCATTAGAAACGCGCCACTGGGACACAGACAATGAAGCAACCGAGGATCTTGAAATCAAATACAGTGTAGTAATGATAGAAAATTGCTCGCCGAAAGCTTCAACGCCCAATTGAGTAATTGAGATGCGAATTCGATCATGTACTCCAATGCGCTGAAGAGAAGTTTGTGTTCCACTTCGTAGTCATACCAGAGACCCATATCGGCTCCTTTCTTGTTGTTGTCTAACAGCAGCACCGTATACGCCTCAGAAAATAGAGCCTTCCAAATTCCGCACGGGCTTCTCGATGCTATACTCGACCTGGTGCAGGGCGATGGAAGGTTCTCTCAAGATGCAAAGAACGATGAGCAGGGCAAGACCGGTTCGCGGTACGTGGTACTTTCAAAGGCCAGGCCATTTGCGGTGAGGAGAAAGACTTGAAGGCCCTTCGTCCCAGCTGCCGGCAAAAGATGTCGAGTTCAGCAGTCAGCCGCAGGAGCGAAAACTTGAGGTTCTCGCGTAATGAGGTACCCAATGCAGCGGAATCAGAGTTCGGTACGCCTGCGGAAGGGAACGGTTCTGATGCCTCGGACCGAGACACTTCCATCACGCGAGACTCTGCATCCACTATGCCCTCGAGCTGGAGGCAATGTTCAGTTGGATCACTGTTGCCATTGCATTTCGGTTGGCGGTTTTCATGAACGGCGCCCTCCTCCATCCCAGCTTTGCTCAAAAACATAGAGCCGGTAGTCGAGTTCGGCAATATTCGCGTCGGTGTACCTATGACCGTCGATCATCGCTGCTTTGGCGGCGTGGTTGCTTGACTTACGTTGTTGTCGCAATAAGAGATGAATATTTATAGCTAAATAGAAATTAGGATCTTCAGGTAATTACCGCTCATATCACGTGCATCGCGTCGTTCTGGCGTTCCCGAGGATCGTCTACGTCAGTACTACCTCCCCCTAGACTTTCCGTGATTGCAGAGACTGGCTTGATGACTACGTCGGCATGGCTAGTACTGGCCCCACAGTAACAGAGCATGTCAGCGAGAGCGATATCGATGATTATGGTTATGACTTTTCGCCCGAAGAAGAGCAAATAGTCGAACGCCTCCTGGCAGGCAACACCATCGAGGACGACAGCCCGATAACGAACGAAACCGAACACTACGATGCGCGGCAGACTCTCAAGCTGCCTCGCGTGTTTGGCCGAGAACAGCGGTCTCCTCTGCTCCAGGCGGCCAGGTCCGCAGAGCAAGCTGCAGAACAGATCGCCCTGTCTGTTAAGGGTGGCGAGCACCCGCGTCGTAAGTGCGCCGTTGTGTATATTGAGTGAGTTCTAACTGATGGGCAGCGTCTAGCGAGGGATCTTGCTGCAGAGAATGCGCTTGGGTTTGGCAACGGCATTGCTGAGGAGCCTCCGAAGGAAAAGGAAGACCCAGCACGCCCGGATCTCAGGTCGCCGATAGAACGATTTCGAACGCAGCCGAAGAAGACGCTTTCTGTTACGGATCTGGTCTCGCCTGCGTGGTGCGAATTGCAATATTGGTACACTCTGACCAAGCATGGGAGAAAACGGCGCACACCCGCGATGAAAGCGGGAACTCGAGTCCATAAGGTGCTGGAGGATCAAGTTCATACCACGGTCAAGGTGGATGTACAGACGAAGGAAGATGCTTGGGGCCTTAGGATATGGAACGTAATACAAGGGCTGCGGACCCTACGAGCAACCGGACAAACCAGGGAGCTGGAAATCTGGGGTACGGTGGACGGGCTGGTTGTCAATGGAGTCATTGACGAACTGTCATACATTTGCCCGGATGCCGATCTCGAAGAGTCTCTAAGATCTCCTTCTCCCAAAACAGTCTCCGATCAAACTACGATTGCAGATTTCTTCAAAGTTACGGGCGGTGCAACTTTGAAAGAAGCCAGTCAAACAAAACGTCGCACTCGGACCAAGAAAGTCTATTTGTGCGATGTCAAAACTCGAGGAGCGCGCAGCGTTCCCACGGCTTCGGCGTTCCTCCCTACAAAGATTCAATTGATGCTGTATTATCGGTTGCTTGCCTCTCTAGCCACAAATACGGTCGACTTCTCTGTGTTGGCTGCACGCTACAATCTCGACCCTACCAAGGTTCTCTCTGATGCCTTTATTGCTCAAGTCGGAAGTCTGAACGACGAGTTTTTTGACGCGCCAACAGAACCGACATCGAGTTCAGGGTCTGGGACGAGCGCGACTCAGGACTCGATGAGCATACTGCTAGCTCACAACACACTCAATCTTCTCTGGTCGCTGATGATCACAGAGTTTCAATTGACGCTGCCAGATGGCGTAGATTCTCTCGGTCGTATATTGAAAGCAGAGTACAGATCACGAGACGATGGAGAGATTATAGGAGTAAAGACCGTGGCTATGAACGATGAGCATCTGACCACATTCATTGACCACGAAATGGAATGGTGGAAGGGTCAGAGGCAGGCCGAAGGTGTTGTTGAAGAGGAGGCATTCAAGTGCAGGAGCTGCGATTTTGCGGATGAGTGCGAATGGAGAATCAAAAAGATTGACGAGGCGAAAGACAAAGTAAGATCATCGAGAAAGAGACGTTCAGTTGTATAGTCATCGGAGTTGAAGGGGCATCTGCATGGAAACATGGCGTCTCGGGAATAGGATACCCAGGGATACACGGCTTGGATGTAGTATTTACACTCCGGGCGACATAAAGAGATCTCAACCCACTCTTAGTATCCTTTCTTACAAACATTTTCCGACTGCCGTTATCTGCTTTTCCATTTCTAAGGTCTCCTTCCATCCAGGCTTGCATGCTCATGAGCTAGCAGTCTTGTCATTGTAGTGATGGATCTACACCGGCAAATCAGTAAGTACTCCATGAATGCAGAATACGTCGCCAACTTTCGAGACGAACCGTCCGGTCCGCACACCTTACAGGCGTCATGTACGCATAACTCCCTAGATCAACCTACAAACCACGAAGTACCTCCCCCGCAAGCCAACCACGCATTCAAATCCGGCCTCGTCAGTCCCGCCACACTCCCCTACAGCGCATCTCCACTCCACGCAAACGTTCCATACGCGTTCTTGTCCGCCTTGAACTCCCGCGCCAGCTTCCCTGCTCCAGCCGTGCCGTTCGCAACGACGTTTGCGTATAGGAAGGAGGTCGTTGGAGGGAGGAGTTTAACGAGTTGGTCGGAGACGACCTGGAACTGGCCTGCGCTTGTTGCTGGAGACGAGACGCTACACTGGGCAACACTCGGATCAGCAAACGCATCTTAAAAAAAAACCTAATTGAGCAGAAGAAAAAACACATTCAGAGACGAGAGGAACGTGGAACCAAGCCGTTGGCTGGCTCTGCTTTACATACGCATATAATCAGATACTCTGCCCTCGCGGAGCCGAGCGAGATCGCCGAGGCAAGTGTAAGCTTATCGCAACTTTGTCGGGGAACACGATCCAGGGGTTTGTTGACTTCGGCTGTCGGTATCTGCGGATCTTGGGTGCACGATAAGCTGCTGATGGCGATTCTGAGAGCTGGTTGTCAAGTCTGCTATTGCTTCTCAGTCCCTTCATGGAGCGGATCCTTGGATTTTTTTTTTCCAATCGCAATGGCTGATCCTCATCTGCGCTTCTCTCGCTTTTCAGATCGACTGGTAAATTTTCCATGTACCTTGCGTAGAATGCGAGCCCGAGCTGAGTCGTACGGGATATATCTACTGCGAAGGACTTCCCCCCTCCGCCGCCGATATTACTGCTATAATACGGGCGAACATCCACATAAATATATATATATATATATATTTTTTTTGAGAAAGAGAAAAAAAAAAAAAAAGAAAAAGAAAGAGGGCAGCTCCATTGAAGCGCATCTTTACCACAGCCAGACCGTTAACGGCATTTTTCTAGAAGATACATACAGACCCCTTCCCATCGCGCCCAAGACACCCGCCCTCGCTCCATTCACCACGGATGTCTCCTCCCTTCCCAAGTCCAAAACGTCGCCGCCCCCTCCTCCTCTCTCTTCCCATCCTCCCTCGCACTCCTCTCACCCCCCTCATCATACCCACCCCAGCCCTTCTCCGCAATAACCCTCAGCATACACCCGACACTCTCCCGCGGAGAGATGATCCCCTCGACCTCCCACGCCAGGCCGACATCGGCCGCCATCTCCGTGCTCACCTCCCCGGGGTGCAGCGCCAGCACGACGGTGCGGCTTCCCCGCGGGCCGGGGCTGCCCGTGATCAGGTTGCTGATGCTGAGCGGCGACGCGGACTTCGCCCGGACGGAGTCGGTCGACTTCTTGTGCAGCTCGGCCGCGAGGTGGCGCAGGCCCTGGTTGAGGGCCGCCTTCGAGGCCGAGTAGACGCCGAAGCCGTCCTCGAAGGCGCGGAAGCGCGCCGCGGAGCCCGAGTCCGAGGAGAGGAAGACGAGCGTCTTGACGTGGATGGGGGCCGTGGGGGGGTAGGCTGGGGAGAGGGGGCTGCCGGGCTGGGGCTGGGCGCGCGCGGTGGCCGGGGAGGCGAGCGAGAGGAGGTGGGAGGCGGTGACGAGGGGCCCGATCGTGTTGGTGTGGACGTGGTGGGCGAAGGAGGAGAAGGAGCTGTAGAGCGCGAAACGCGTGTTGACTGTTTAGCGAGCTGGGTGCAACTGCGGGGTCTGGCCCCAGGCGTGGCTCTCCTCTCCTCTCGCCTGTTCAGCGGGGAGACGAGAGTCGTGAGGGAGGTGAGAGGAAGCAGGGGAGAGAGACCAGCTCCTCGGCACTTACACTTCAGATACGCGCCCGGGGTATTCCAGAATCCCGGCGTTCAGCACCGCGACGTCGATGACGCCCCTGTCGAGCACCCCCCCCGGCCGTCCTAGCCTCCGCACCTGTTCCGTAAATCCCTTGATACAGTCTTCGCTGCTCACATCGCACTCCAAGATGGTCAGGTTGTGGCCATTTCGCGTGCCGGTCAGCGCCCAGAGATTGCTCGCAGTGGACGTGGTGGAGGCGGTGGGGGCCCGGGCAGTGGCTATCACGGTGTACCCTAGATCGAGGAGCTGCGTGGTGAATTCCAATCCGATTCCGCGGGTGGCACCGACGATAAGCCAGATCTGGGGTGGTGTGGCTCGGAGCGAGGCAGCAATACCGCGCGGAAAGGGTTCGAACATGGTATTGCGTGATTGCGAAATATGCGTTGAGCAAGGAGGATTTGAAAGCGAAGGCTCTTTGACTTCTTTCTATAGGAGATCCGAGAGTCTGGGCCTCCGCTATCTCGGATCTGTGATGGAACGGTGGTATGACAAGGCGCGGAACATTACTGCGTCGAATGGGAAGAGTGGGATGCTCAATCGCTGATGCAATACACCTACCGACATATCATGATGGGCTCTAGCAGTTCCTGCGGTGTAAATTGTTGCTCAGACCTTCTCTTGACATCCGGCTCAACGATTCGTACAAAGCAATCAAAAAGAGGTGGAGTCCACTTTTATTATATTCCCTCGGTTGTTTGAAACCATGTCAACAAACCCCTAATCCAATCGCTACCACACGTGACCTGTGCATTTACTGTCTTCTAATTTACCGTGCTCAGCATATATAATCCTTCAGATTGCGTCAAGCGACGATGCATTAACAGAGATAAAAAGGGTTGTAGTAGCAGTTTTTATTCCGAACTCGACGGTGGGTGCCAGGTAAAGCAAAAAGAGGCACGTGTTCGCACAAGTATTTCACTCCCAAAGTATATAAGGAAAGACGTTATGTTATCGTAGATGTACATTCGAAACAGGAGGGGCTCTGAGTTATTAATCTTAGGGAGAGAGAGACAGAGGAAATATGTGGCGAGAAAGGAAAAGAGAAGAAAAGGGGGAAGTGTGTGCCGCCGACACTGGGCTGAACAGGCTCGTTCATTTTACTAAAGAAAGAAAGCCCACTTGTTTTTAGTTAGTATCAGCAATATGTAACATTTAGTAGCCGGTTGAGGGTATATATGTACAAAGACTCGTCATTTATCATCGAAGAGTATCATCTCCAGTTATTTTACACATCTATCGTGCCCTCGGTTATGTTTGATTTTACACCACATTACCCATCCATACCACAAATATGTTTACTTAACATCCGCTCCACCGCCTTGCGAGCCCGGCCGCTGCTGACCCCACTGTCCGGGCATGAACGCCGGGTTGATGTATGCGCCACCAGCAGGAGGTTGACCCGCTGAGGGATTTTGCCAAGGCATCTGCGGGTGCTGATTCTGATACGGCTGCTGTTGCTGAAATGGAGGTTGCATTGGAAATTGTGGCCACGGCATTTGTGGATTGTAAGCGACTGGCGGCATAAAGAAATTGGGGATGGATGGCGGAGCAGGAGGTGCTTGCGAAAGGTTTATAGCTTGCGGTGCTGGCTGTTGATATTGTGGTGGTGGGTATGAAGCTGGTGGTTGGGTGTAGGTTTGTGGACGTGGTGGCAGAGTATGGCCGCTATTTTGATTCTGTCCACCGCCTCTCCTATCTTGATATCCACCTCGTCCTCGGCCACGATCTCCACGATCTCCACGACCTCTAGCACGATCACCACGTCCCCTATCACCTCCTCTGCCTCGAGCTCGGAAGTTGTCACGGGGTGGTCTTCCATATGAGCCGGGGAGGCCTTCTTGCGGAGCTTCGCCACATCCAATAGAGTTTTCGAAGCCAATTGGTCGAGCAAGAGGGCGGTAGGGGCCATCGTCTTCCGCGTCGTCATAGCTAGGACCCGTCGAAGAATCGTGGGGAGTATGCTGCTGTTGCAATGGATGACCACCTCTGCTAGGACCACCATTTGGCGCCTTTCCACCTCTTCGCTCAATTTTCTTTTGCTTGACTCTTCGCTTGTGCTCGGCTTCGGCTTCGTCGTCGGAAAACTCCATTTCTTCGTCGCCAACTTCCTCATCGTGAAGGTTCGATGCATCTGAGCCTTTGAAGGCTTTGAGAGCTTGAGTAAAGACAAACGTTGAATGTTTTTCCGAGTAAAATACTTTTGTTCCGAGTGACAGGCCTGCCTGGGCGATCTCTCCTGCGTTTGTGAACAACACCGAGTACAGCGGCTTCTGTACCGGTCCAAGGATCTCTGCCACGACTCCAATAACACTTCTGTCTTCCAAGCATAACACCGATCCACTCTCGAGACATCTGAACTCACCAGATATTTTCGCTTTAATAACCAAAGTACTCTCAACGATATGTTCCACGTTTCCAACTTCCACAATCGGCATCTCGGGCGTGATAGTAACATCAGGTTTAGGAACCACAACATCTGGGACCTCGTTCTTCGTGCGCAATTGAGTTCCAGTACCCTTGCTTTTGCTGGCCCCCTCGTCGTCCGACCCACCGTCTCCCTCCATCAATATTCTTGCCTGTTCCTCGGGACTCATAAGCTTGTAGACATTGTCACCCTCTTCGCTTTCGTCGGACGAGCTGTCGTCAGAGGACGAATCCTCTGAAGATGACTCAATCGGGGAAGAATCGATTTCCCATTCTGGGTGCTCGTCCTCGGCAGTCGCAACCCCGTCAACAGGCGGGTCTGCTTCGACGAGTGGAACTTCTGACATCAGGGTATCTTCTGCGGCTACTGGCGTGTTCTCGACATTTGGTCTGGCAATATCAGGTACAGGTTCGCTTTTCTTCTCGAGCGACTCTGGGGCGCTATCTTGCATTGGCGCATCCTTAGCAGGAGAAGGTATGTTTCCGGGTATTGAGACTGGACTATTGAGTAGGAACAGTTTTTCCTGCTCGATATGGGTACAAATACTCTCCTCAATTGGTGCGTCAGGAGCGGTAGCTGGGGGCGTAGGTGCCACATATTCAGATATTCTCTCGTCATTTGCAACAACTGGACTAGGGGCACCACTCGAAATGCCTGGCAGATGTACGCCTAAGAACAGTCCGGGAATTAGGGGTTTCGGGGGAAATGTTGAGCCCGTCTTGGTGCTCAAGGCAGGCGTAGGGACGTCGACCTGGACCTGGACCTCATGGACAGCAGGAGCCTCTGGTGCAGCCGCATCCTGCTCGATAGCAGTGGCAGCGGCAGGCGCAGTGTCCTCCAGTTCTCCCAGTCCTCCCAATAAAGCTTCCAGACCTCGAGTAAGTGGTGGTTCCTCCTCAACTGTATCCTGCATGGTCGTATCTTGGGAAAGCGCCCGCGGTTGTGAGTGCTGGAGAGGTTTTTGGGGCTCAGCAACGGACTCCGGTGTTTGTTCTAGCTCTCGCCCTATCCGACACGGTGAATTGGCTGCGTTATTGTTGTTGTGCGGGCATGAATGGGTTGGAGAAGAAAGGGAAGAAAATACGAAATAAAATTGATGATATCCAAATATTTTTATGTGGGGCATCCCGTTGGCGCGGCAGGGATCATGGTCCAGGCTTTTGTATCTTGGCGAGACCTCGTCATACCTTGCTTACCTACGTACGGAACTGCTCCGTACTCTGTCTGTACTGTACTTTATTAGTCCTTCCCTACTTGCTGGTCCAGAACATCCATATCTTTGGTCGAGTTGAGTTGCTTCCGAATACCCTCACAATGCCTCCAAAGGCCACAACAGCAACAATGGGAACCCCCAACAGTGGAAACCCAGCCAAGGCCCCAAAGAAGAAGTATATTATTTATTCTGTCTTCTATATCCTACGATCTATGCCATTTCCTGACCCTCCCTGACAGTCTGCCATAGACCTCCGACTCCATTCGCCGTGAAACCCCTTGGGGCTTTCTACGTCTTCTTCATTGCTAATATAATTGCCGCACTGTATGCGCCGATCCAAGACTGCGACGAGACGTTTAATTACTGGGAGCCTACACACTTCCTCAGCCATGGCTACGGACTGCAGACCTGGGAGTACTCGCCCGATTATGCGATTAGGAGCTGGCTGTATATTATCCTTCACGCATTGATTGGAAACATTAGGAGGCTGCTTCCATTTTCCACAAAGGTAAGGGATCCAAGGGACTCTGCAGAGCCAGGCTGACAATGCCAGATGGGCGAGTTTTACTTCATTAGATATATCCTCGCTTTCGTATGCGCCCTCTCCCAGACCATAATGTTCCGAGTTGTCAACAACACTTTGAACCCTCGAATCGCATTGTTCTTCATGATGGCCATGGTCTTTAGTCCGGGAATGTTCCATGCGTCTGCCTCCTTCCTGCCATCGAGTTTTGCCATGTACATGACAATGTTGGGCATGGCACAATTTATGAATTGGAGGGGAGGATTGAAGACCGCACAGGGAATATTCTGCTTCGCAATCGGTGGGATCCTCGGCTGGCCTTTTGCAATGGCCCTTTCCGCTCCCTTTCTGTTCGAGGAGGTCGTCTTTGCGTTCTTGAGTAGTAAGGATGCCCTCATTGATGCCGTCATGAGATTCATCAGGGGCATTGTTGCAGCACTCATCGTCTTGGTATGTCCTAATGCGCAATAAAGTTGAATCAATGCTCACAAAAACAGTTATTCGAATTCGCAATCTCTGGATTCTTCTACAAGAAACTAGTCGTGGTGCCTTTCAACATCGTCTTCTACAACATGTTTAGCGAGCCAGGGAAAGGACCTGAGATCTACGGAACCGAGCCCTGGCATTTCTACATCCGTAACCTCCTCCTCAACTTCAACATCTGGTTCATCCTCGCCTGCTTGTCCCTTCCTCTTTTTACCCTGCAAAAAATATTCTCGCGACAATCGCAAGGAAGTACCATCACCGGACTCCGAAGCGTCATCTTCATGACACCCTTCTACATGTGGCTCGCCATATTTAGCTTTCAGCCCCACAAAGAAGAGCGCTTCATGTACCCCATGTATCCAGCCCTTGCTCTAAATGGCGCCATGTCTTTGCACATTGTCCTCGCTGCATTCGGACAATCAGACCCTAAGACCCTCGTGGGGAAAATCCCCGCTAAGGTGAAACTTCTCATTGTCAGCATTTTCATTTTTGGATCTATCGATGCCGGCCTTGCTCGTATCTTTGGAATCTACACGGCCTATTCTGCACCTCTGAAAATATACGATCCATTGGAAACTATAGGCGCATACGGGGACTCTATTTGCTTTGGGAAGGAATGGTATCGCTTCCCAAGTTCTTACCACCTCCCTAAGAACATGCGCGCCAAATTTGTCAAGAGCGAATTCAGTGGTCTTTTGCCAGGCGAATTCTCTGAGGCCAAGACGGGTTTCGGTTATTGGTCAGGCGCGTATCTGATTCCTTCGGGAATGAACGACGAAAATATCGAAGACAAAGGAAAATATGTAAGAACACCCCTCCCTCTCATTCTCCGATCCTCCACGTTAACACAGCATGACCAGGTTGATATCCGGTCCTGTGAATTTCTAGTCGACACCTATTATGACAACTCAACGGCTTCAGTATACGAGCCACACTACGTGAAAGACGTTGAGAACTGGGACATCGTGAAGTGCGAGAAGTTCCTCGATGCGGGAAAGTCGCATCTCTTAAGCCGGCTGATATGGGTTCCTGATTTCTCGCTCATTCCCGAGCAGTACAGGCGCAAATGGGGAGCGCATTGTTTATTGAAAAAGAAAGCAAGTGCATAGACAAAGCGGTGCTCTATGGACAATGGTGTTTGGAACGGTGTACAAAATAAATGTCTTTAGGAAGGGGTTTGTAAATTTTACAGTACTATTTACTGGTGAAATTTTGGGAAGTGGAGCTTAGTATGGTCGTCTAAGGCACTCACCGGAATTTCTAATTTCTTCGTCTTTTGACTGAAGCTCGATCGAACTCGCCTCTTGAGGAAACTCCTGATCTGGAATGCCAGCAGGGCTCAGCGCATCACGTTCAAAGCGGGACCAGAGCGGAATTGGCTGACCAGCCCGAGACTTCCCCTTTCTAGGACATGGCAACATAAACAGCGTCAAAGTAGACTGGCTGACCATCTGGCACGGGGTGGGTGCACATTTCAACATGCATTATTGGTCCCCAATCCCCCAGTGGCAGCAGATTCCAGTGGCATAGTTAGTATGTATACTGGCACGATTCCGTTTCCCCTCAGAAATATCTTCCCGATGTGGTGTCGCTATGCTGTTGTCGTTGTCGTCGCGGTGGTCGGTAGCGAGGATCATTGGCCCGAAATGGATAAAAAGTCCCTGGGGCGCCAGGATGATAAGAGCCGTACTATCCACTCTCGACGCGGGGTCAGCCACGCCGCCAATTCGCGTGGTCTTATCGACCGGAACCTTTTTTTTTTTTTGTATCGTATATATAAACACCTATGCGGTGCATTATGCTATGGTTCATGGTGACGTTGGTCCTTGGCAGCTCTGCTCATACAAATCATCTTCTTTCTCCCACCCATTTCCCTCTTTAAATCTTATCGGTTTTGGGGTCCTAGGCTAAGCGAAGCTTCAGAATGGATAAGCGATTCGAGAAGTGTAAAGCCTGGGTTGAGGATGTTATTTTGCAAACGAAATCATACGAGTCGGTTCAGCGAGCAAGTGGGAACACGAAGGTGCTGCTGTACGGAGCCTTTCTGCTGGCTTTCACCTCATGGCTTCTTATTCGGGCAGTCCATTACCTTATAAAACCAGGCTGCAGCAGCCGTCCATCAACACCAGATCTCGAGAAGCCATCCCCGGCCAGGAAATTCAAGGCGCCCGACCGTAAATTAGGAGGTCTGTACTGCACCTGTACCACTATGGCAGCAGCATCTATCTCTTTCGCTTGACAACAGCTGACCTCCCTTTCCAGAATGGCCGCCGCAAGCATTCAAACGGCCAACTGCAGCGCCGTACCCAGGCTGGAATGTACACACCACGAAACCAAACGCCTATCGTCCTTTCAAGCACGGGCCGTACCATATCACGATGGGTTTGCGGACGATGAAGTGGGATGAGTGGATTGGTAGGTCGCTCGCGAGCGCAAAGAAGCCGCATATACGCACGCCTAGCTGGATCCCAATAGACTGACGTGAAGCCAGAACTCGACAACCATTACCTGAAATACCACGCCGACAAGGCGCGCCGCATCCTGGAGCGCGGTCCGAAAGCAAGCCACACCGATCCTTCTGCTTTTGACGGCGCGTGCGAGCTCCTCGAGGAGCTGACTGCCTACCTGCCCGAACGCTACCCGACCCTCTACCGCGCCACGCCCGTGGGCATGGACAATCTCGTCACGGGCGAGTCGTTCAACGTCGTTGAGCGGCCCTTGATCGAGGACCCGATGCAGATGGCGGCGCGCATGACGCAGGACGACCTCGCCATCATGTTTGAGAGGGCGGATGGCCAGTACTACCTCTTGGCGGGGAGTATTCTGCTCGCTGGCTTCTGGAAGCTGGAGGATAAGCTCGGCATGCCGCTGAGTGAGATCCACTATCATGGCGATGTCCCCGGGTACAGGGAGAAGCTAGAGAAGGGAATGATGAATTTCTTTCGAAGGGTGCAGCCCGATGGGCCGGTGCAGCGGGTAACGTCTCCTTTTCCCCTCCTTTCTCTCCCTCCGTCTCTCTCTCTCTCTCTCTCCTCGCTTAGCGATCTGGGAATCTCCCAACCGAGTGTATCTCTCCCTCTTTCCAATCCGAGTAAGCAAATCAATAAGCAAAAACCTTCCTGACACCTGCCCACAGAACAACTACTTCATCCAAGTCGACTCCTCCCTTCCCTGGTCGACGTCCATCGGGCCGGAGGACGGGCCCGCGGGCACCGTCGGCTGGTTCTCGGCCGAGAAGAACCGGGCGATCGGGCACCACTACTTCCGCTCGGAGCGGCAGACGCTGCGGCGGCTCCCGCGCAGCGGCGGCGTCGTCTTCACCATCCGCACCTACTTCCACCCCGTCACGGAGATCTGCGACGAGCCGTACGTGCCCGGCCGCCTGGCGAGCGCCGTGCGGAGCTGGGGCGACGACGTCGCGCGCTACAAGGGGAGAGAGACATATGGGGATGTGCTGCTGGAGTATCTGGATCGCAGGCATGCGGAGCAGGTGGCGGGGGGCCTGGAGGTCGAGAAGGAGGAGGAGGTGGTGAGGTTTCCGTTCTAGGGCTCTACGGAGAAGGGGGGTTAAGCGAGGTCGAGATGGGATGAATGTGAAGGCTTGTTAGAAAATATGATAATTTTTTTTTTTTTAGAAATACGGGTGCCATTAGACATTGAGAGAGGAATGTCGAACAGAACACTTTGATCCTTCATTCTCTCGGGGCATAGATATACCCAAAGATTGAACCATTGAGAAGAACGCTGAATGGCTAAGCGAAGATAGGAGAAGCGTATCTAGAGAGAAGGTCAAAAAACAAGAGTCACTTGTTCCTATTAACTATCTAAGAACTCCGTTCTCCGCCCGCCATTCCCAGCACAGACTGAGAATGGATGCGGGAATTTCCGAAAATAACTCCGTTCGAATGCTGCGTTTCATTTCGTCGGTAGTATGCAAGAGCCCAAAGCCTGCGGTCTATAACTTTTAGAGGCGCAGTTCCCAGTCTACCCAAAACGCCACGCCGTCTATCCAGTTAGTGTCAGTTGGTATCAAATCTATGCTTAGTCCCGATGCCCTTCAAAATTTGCGAATGCAAGGTTCCTTCCTATATCCCTCGAGCCTGGCACGCCTGGCTTTCTGTTGCTCCCTTACGACACTCCTTCGTCTCCTTTCCGTCTATCGGCACGATATCACCGGACTTCGCGGCAGCCTCGATCTCAGCCCTTCGATTTAAGAAACTCAGATATGTCTGCCACCCAATGGCAATAAATCCTGCAAATATACTCCGGTATTGCGCATCAATGAAGGTGAAGCTGAATGCGGTCACCGCAGGCCACAGTTTACAACTGTTTAAAATCGACGTCGGCACAGTCCTCTTTATGCGCTCCCAGACCTCGGGAAGGCTATCGCCGGACAGGAAAGACTGCATGCCGAAGAAATAGGTGTTGAAGAGCGGGGTGAAGCATATCTGATTGACAGCGACTTTCGTCGCTAGCGACAGAGTTTTGGAGGCATAATTAAAGTTGTTTCCAAGGAACATGAACCTGTTTTGTTGCTGTGGTGTCAGCGCTGAAATCCCAATCTCGCGTCTCTTCTGTTCCACCTGTCCAATCATAGTGGGTATCAGGGCTTGTAATACCATTTGTAGCTGGGTATAGAGCTACCCATACTAATTACGAGGGCCCGCAGAGTCCTCTTATACTCGTACTCATCCCCGATTAGGTTTTGCGCCGACAGATCCCCGAGGAAATAGATCACCAGCGAACTGAAAAACTGCGTCGCATACGGTCTCTTCCGTTGGCTCCTCCCGTATGCCTGGAACCCTCTCGACAGAGGCCCCAATCGCTGCCATAGCGGTAACGTTGCGATGGTATTTGGAACGGGGATCGAGGTGCCGTTCGCGGGGTCGTCTTGCGGCTTCGGGCGTTGCGCATTGGTGGGGTTGGAGTTGGATGAGGTGCTGTGGTGCTTTCTCTTTGGGCGTGGCTGATGCCTGGGTGCGATTTGCGGTCGTCTGAGGACAACCCGGCTGGCTATCTTCATCGCGAGTACAGCCAATGTGGTGGTGTTCTTAGCTTGGGCGCATTTTCTTGAGGAGGTTTGCGACGCTTCGGGTGGTGTTTGTTCCTTCGGCAACGCCGCGGCTGGCGGCTGGCGGCTCTTGGCGCGATTGCAAATCCACTAACGAGCCCCTTTTCTTTGTATCAACAATGTTCAGACAAGTGATGTTTCTGAGGACCGCGCGGAGGCTGAACTTGAAAGTAGCCTCTTACCAGCTGTTATAAATTTTTCATCGAGTCTTATATTGTGGCTCGATGAATTCGCCATCACCATACCATGCTTCTATTGTTTGTCAATGTTGAGCCTTTTAAGCGAAGTAAATAGGGGGCGGGGTATAAAGAAACATCTACAGCATCATCCAAATTGCTCGTGTCAATCAAGGACAGCGCGAGAAAGCTTTTTAATGCATTACAATGAAAGTACGTACGTAAGTGAATGGTATAAGGTACAACGTGACTCATCAAATCTCCTCGAACTGGTCATATCCTTCACGGCTCGATCAACGAGGTCCACGGGATTGGTCCTCATTGTGGTGAGTGTTGTGTTTGAAAACAGAGTGCCAGCAAACGAAATTAATCCGCATTCTGGGATGAAATGTAAATGTGCACACTTTAAAGAGTGACAGCTCGGTCACTCGTGGCCGCAGACCGGGGTACAACTGAACTTGTCAGTACTGTCTCCAAAGGAGAATCATCAATGGATGATATGATGAAACTAGAACTCGTGATATACCTAAAGGCGGAATGGATGCTACTTTAGTCGGAAATGAGGTGGACATAGCTGTTCAGCAACACCCTCCGCTTCAAAACGCTGTTGAAGTCCTCTCCTCGCTCTTTATTAGACGTATTATGAGCTTGGATCAGGACCAGCAACAGAAATCCTTCGAGGATCATAGTAGTTGTGTTACAAAGAAGCTGGCCAGTAGTGGACCAAAGCATAATCGTAGCGGTAAGCAATAGAGCCACGACAAATGCTACGGACGCGACAGTAGCCCATTGCGAACCGCAAGCATCGCCGACCCATATACTGACTCGGGTGGAGGAGGACCTATGGATATCTGCTAAAACTGGAACGGGGACGTTCAGACGCTCGAGAAGTCTGCTGTCTGCGAGTTGGACCTTTCGGAATTGAGTCTTGGCTTGGGCTTCTTCGCGCATGTAAAGGTGACGAAGGACAAATCCGTCGATAAACCCAACAAGACCAGTGAATGTTCCAATAATCAACCACCTGAGATAGAGTAAGTATACTTCTTTTGTAAGTCTGGCGGATTGAAGATATTGAGCGAGTGGTATGCACGAATGGATTCACGAGACGACACGGGTCTGGAGAGATTTCCACTTACCAGTCGTCATCAAAAGACAAGACGGGCCCTACCGCGAACCAGATCGCGACAGCAAGGATAGAGATGGCAACACCAATGCCTGATCCCATGACATTGGCGAAGCCATCAATTTGACGTTCGACTCTGTTAGGGACGTCTGCTGGAATCTCGAAGATCTGGTTTGGCTTGACGTCCTCGGTCAGTTCGCGAAGGCGGTATTCAACTTCGGCGTCGATCTTCATTGCGTATTACAGGCACAACTCGAGACGGTCTTCCTGTTGCTGCTGAACGTTTTGAAGGAAGACACTAGTGAAGGTGAGACTGATAGCGGTTGCAGTGTTGATGTAAAGCTGTCACTGGTCGGAGAACTGCAGCAACGGACCAATGCCGACCCACTTCGGAGCAGTCAGCCATGTGCTACGCTTTTGAAAACTACCCACTGTATGGAAGGTCCCTTGAAAATGTTACGGTGGCATCAGATCACTTACAACAAAGATACCAATCCAATAAAATATAAATGCCCACAAAGATCCGAGCGTGATGGCGAAAAAGTAGCAGGTGCTACCCCAGATTTTTTTCCACCTTGTCTGCTCGCCTTGAGCAATACGAAGGCTTTCTTCGATTTCCTCTTCTATCGGTCTATTGGTTAAGACCTTGGGCTGTTCGCTGTGCGTCTCCATCCACCGGCACTCAGGGATCTGGCGTAGCAGGCGCTCACAGGTCATATTTCGTGATCTTTAGGTTTTCTAATAAGTAATTGCGAAGAAACTGCCATAGTGAACGGAGAAAGCCGCTGCTTGGAAGAAACACGTCACATAATTGGAAGTGTGTCCATGGGGCTACATACTGAATCTGAGCCAAGGTTGTCTTCAGTGCCAGAATTGCGTTCTTCTGTTGTCGGAGGAGGAGAATATCCGTAACGTAAACCTTGATTGAACTGGCGTTCTGAAGGATGATTTGCCACGTGTCTGTAGTCCCATATACGATTCCACACACCTAAGGACGGGAAGTCAGCAATCGTTGTAACGAAGACATTCTGAGGAGATGAAGAGAAGATCAACCGGAATAATTGTTTGGTATCCCCAGTACCTACGGCCCATAATGCTAGAAGTGCCATCATGAAAAAGAAGGTACCACTAGATCCTGCACCCCTAGTGATCCTGTCGAAGATATTTGGCCTTTTGGCTGAGGTTACTTCGGCGCCCAAAGACGTCTCAGAAACATCGAATACACTCTTCTCAGTGATAATCGGAGCAGATGAAGCTCGACCGGCGAACTTCCTATTCCTAACCTCCTGTGTCGGTGCCGCCGCAAACACTGGTCCGTTCTCAGGGGAGATGGAAGCTTTAAATTTTTGCCATCTTGAAGGCATTTTCAAGTCCGTCTGGTGTAATAGGTATGTGAATTTAGCTGTTTAGATAGTGAATATTAAGGAAAGGACGACGCATGAGCATGAGAAAAAGCTATGTAGAGCCCAAGAACTCAGGAGTGTGAACAGAAAAAAAATTTCTGGGTGTTTGTCATCCGATGGAAGACTAGTTCTTTCTCCCTCGGGAACGTTAGCCGATAATAACAAGGGTAGAAGTACTATTGACAGGTCGTCAGAAGGTCTGAACACATCTATTTAAGGAAGCAAGCAGTACTATGTAATGAAGAATAGTCGAAGGCGTCTCCAATAGCATCTGAGGCTGATCTCGAAAATGTCACTCAATCACTGAATGAGTGTTGCATATCTTTGGTGGTGGAAAAGTGACGAATTTGCCGATGAATGAACCAAGTGATGACTTGATCTGCCGGGTGATGTCAAGCTGAGGCGAGGTAGTCATGAAAGAAGTGTTAGACCAAGGCGACCATGTCCAGCTGATGCGCTTCGATGTAGATTTTCCCTTGCACACGTTAGGGCTATTGGCCAATGTTTGGATTCCGATTGCACATTCAAGCTTGGGGGGGCCCAGTCAAGCAATGTTACAAGCCTCTGATGGAAACTATCGTACGGCTCTCCCCCATGCATGAGCTTGCTGAGAGATCTTTCCTTATCTGCCAGAAATAATCTAAACAAATTTGCTTGTGAAAGTGTTTGAAAGTGATCTGGATACCCTGGAAGGAGCTAGCCGCTTGCGAGCCATTGCTGGCATTTAATGGTATTGAACAATACCTAATACGATCACTCCAAACTGATGACCTCGAAAATTCAAGCCAATCCTTTTCAAATTGGAACGGATTCATACTAAAGATTACATGGCTCCAGTGACCTCTAATCAAATGCTTGATTGCTTTTTTTTTCTGCCATAACGTTAAGTTCCCAGGTCTGGGCAGCCGCACAGACAGTGTTCTGACGTTGAATGAAGCATATTTTAGGCGAGTCGTTCTATTGTGCATCTTTCCGAATCGCCAACCTGAATGGTCTTGCTCCTTAAACCGCCCGTTTAACTGGCCTTTACTCCAACTCAGTTTAGCCCCTAAGGGTACGGTCCGTTTAGCCCCTACGCCCTATGGGTACGGGGGATGTTTGGAAGCTGGTGGCCGTGCCCCCAGCAGGGGAACCGGCATCTGCCCTGGGCATTTTAAGCATGATTTGTTTAAGCATCACCAAGACCGCCACCCGCCGACTAGCTCCAAATCGTAAATACGTTGGCGTTTCCCTATTTGATTTAATCAGCCGAGACTAATGAGCCGTTGGATGAATGTTTTCTCGCCGGTTGATATTTCTCATAGGCCTAAATGGGCATGACAACATGCCCAATGCAACCACTGAGCTTATTGCTGCACATGAATTGAAGGGTAATAAGCCTAGCCCGGAAACCCATCCTCGCACTCGCGACGAACTGGAGCCCAGCTTGAGTACTTCAGAAGTACCGAGTTGGAAAAATACTTGAGGCTCCCCGGCATCCCATTCCCCCGGATTTCGTTCAGGAAGAATATTTTCACTGGTCTGTCTGAGCCGAGTTGTTTTAGCTTCCTGCCGCGGCCGCGAGCAGCAGGTCTCGTCAGCTTCTCACTAGATGAAGGTGTTCTTGAAGGCGGCAATGGTCCCATTACCTCTGGCTGACGGCGCTAGCTTTTGCAGGGACGGAAGATAGTAGAGACTGCCGGCATTATTCTTAAGCTGAACCTCCCTCCTATGTACCTATATCTAAAATTTCCTAGATTGAATCTGCACGAAGCTTGGCAGGCGGTCCTCGAAACGACGACACTTTGAAATTGATGCCGCTACTCTTTGTCGGAATTGCTAGTAAGCCTCATGTAGCTTCAGCTAAGCGATTCTGTACTAACGTAATCCCCTTCTACTTCTCCCAAAGGGCTGCATGTTCGTGTACTGCTTCTTGCTTTCCTGCATCAATCTTCATGGTAAAATCCCAACCCCAACCTTCTTGATTCCTCTCCACCCCAAGATCTGACTTCAACATAGCAAGATCACCGGAAATATATCGTAGTAAATGAACATATTTGGGCTGATCATGTCGATTATCGGCACCAATTTCCGCAGAGTATGGTTCCTCGATACCGCAGGCGCCATCTGCATCGCCATTCTGATCCTCGCCTCCTCGGTGTCGACAGCCTACGAGCACATGTGGTTTCTGGTAGACAAGACGGCGCCGCAGGAATTCCTGAACAAGCTAGTCTACATGTCCATCACGCACGATACCAGAGTCAAGAAGATCGACACGCTAAGCAGTAACCCCCCTCCATCGCGCTGCGAGAAGAATTCTGATGTTGATTTCCCCACAGGCCCGAGCATACCACGCCGGCGACAAATACTACATTGAAGTAGACATCATCATGGACGAGAACGAGCAGCTGCAAGTTACGCATGACGTTTCTCAGACTCTGCAAAGAAAATTAGAGGGTACGTGTCGCTTAGCATCTTTCTCTGGCTGACTCGAGTCTCGGCAACTGACTTTTTTTTTTCTTTTTGTTTTTCTCTCTCTCTTCTTTGCAGGACTAGCAGATGTCGAGAGGGCGTTCGCACATGTCGATTATGACGGAGATCACAGTGTCCTCGACGAATATAGACCCCTGTACGAGCACGAGGAGAAGAAAAGCACCTCTCTTGGTCCGCGTCAAGGAGAAAGTCTTCAGGGCGAAGAGCCGAGAGGCAGCTCCTGAGACGAGCGCTGTTTGACAACTGGATGACTGACGCCAATCCCGGTTATGAAACCCTACGACTGTGACCGTGTACGGCATGATATAACGACTCTACGTAATTACTACTACCACTACTTGATAAGTTCAATCTTGGACGAAGCCGTCCATATATCTAGCTATCGCACGAACTTCATACCCCCTCCCCTCCCCTGTTTGACAACTCGCCTATCAGTCTCGCATCGCATCTGTAAGCGACGAACACCAAAGCACGATAAGGAAAGGCCTTCATTTCCTTGAATATTGCAACCTACCAGATTTAAAGGGAACACACCAGACACTTGAGAAGTTCTGCTAGGCATCAAGAACCGTACCCCATAAAGTCCCGACTCCATACAATATCCGTAGCGCTGATCTTCATCCGGGGTAGCCTACGGAGCAAAACCGATAATTCTGTCCGTGAATTGATAATGATTTAGTTAGCTATCTGGGATCGAGGCAGGGTTGGGTATCGCTCCCATTAAATAGGATCTATGTATCCCATTAGTGCGTCTCGTCTGAAATTTCATCTGGGAGGTTGATACTGATACTGATGAAGGACGGGGGGTGGGGGTTGGGGGTTGGGTAGGCTGTTATGATCTTGAAGGGTGAGAAGATGAAGAGAAGAGGAGAAGAGGAGAAGAGAAGAGGAAGAGATTGTCTTAGCTACGTATATATATTCATAGCAAGCGCGTTCTTTCAAGCTTACAGCGTGACCTTGTTAATTCAAGTCGCCTGGGTAGGCTTAGAGCTGTGGTAAGTATAGAATGAATTCCATTCCCGAATAAATCCCATCCCTATAGATCGGAAATAAGCAAAGTAGACTGCGCTATTGAAATCTCCAAAGCAAACTGGCGCAACAACAGTTGAGGTATAAAGCGGAGCTACCTACCCATGTGGCGCTCGGAAACATCTCCGTTAAAATCCCATCAAATAGTACAATACACCTTAATACTCTGGGAACACCGCGCGTCCAACATGACCGCCATTTAATCTTCCAAGCCCTCTCTGTCTGTGCCAGAAACTTCCATTGACTAGCTAGTCACTAGCCTCCCCTCCGAGTAATCAGCCGCAGAAACCTCCCCGGGGCCGTCGCCAGCGCCTCCTTCCTCTTAGCCCTCCGCACCCGCTTCTCCCTCTCCATCAGCATCGAGGCGGTAGTGGAGGTCGTCGAGCCACCGCTCATCGTCAAATAGGCTTTCGCGAGCTGCGATTTATCGGACACGGCTTTTAGAATCGCCGCTCCGGACTTCGTCGAGGCGAAGGCCCCGTGGCCGCGAGAAGAGGACGAGGCTGCTTTGAACTGCCCGCCTAGCGCCGAGAAGTCCCTCACCTGAGCCGACAGAGGCTGCGATTTGTCGACGGGGACTCGGTGGGTGGTGATGACCTGCGTCTGGGGTACGGTAACAGTGGCTTCGGTCGACGTCCTGGGATTCTTCAATTTGTTCACTCGGATCCGGTCGGGAACCACTCCTGAATTTAGGTTAGCGTCATGGTGGAAATCTGGGATCGGCACAAAGCGATCGCAACGTACTGATATTGACCTTTTCACCTTTGCAGATGCAGTATGGTTGTGAAGTGTCGTCGCCGCGGATTTGGCCTGATCCGAGCTTGACTCGCAGCCCGCTGGGTCCAAAAACATAATAGTTCCCATCTTCATCGACGCGAACTTCTTCAATCCCCTCGCCCGAGTTGTAATGGAGCCAGACTGCCCTGCCAAATCGATCCAGAAGCCAGGTCTGGCGCTTTACAAAAAGCGGGGGAGAATTTTGGATTGGCATGGTTGGGCTCGGATCTGTAGATGTTGCGGAATCGCTGTCGACTTCCGTAATAGCTTCCAAGCGGGTTGGCTCTAGGTGTAGCGGCCCAACCACAATCTTTGGTACAGTAAGTGCTGGCTCCCTGAGTACTTCTTGACTTCGAGATGTCTCGAGCGGGTGCCTCACAATGGATGAGTGACTGTTGTTCTATCTTGTTCTTAGCACCTCATTTTTGGAACAATTCTGGAGCCTTACTGTCACTGATCGCTCGCACTCTTTCTTTTCTCTCTTTCCAGGGGCGGATACAATGTTCGGCGTCCTCTCTGGCAGCGCCGACACGGGGGCTAGTCTGCTGTTTTGCTGACGACTTTTGGTTGGCCTAGATGACATATCGCTCGTTTCCTGTGATTCGGTTCGGGTCTCTGGCTCCAATATGTACGACCGACATGATTTGAAAGAGACACTGCGCCTTGGGATGCCATCAGATAAGGTACTCATGGTACTTATCGAGTCGCTATCAGATCCCAAAGATCCCGCTACATCTTCATCCTCCTCATCATGAGTTTCTAGGCTCGAAGCATACGCCGCAGATCCAACCGAACACGTGGAATCCCGTCGCTGATCGAACAGCTCTATCTTAAGGTCGTGAGATCCACCAGTGAATGTGAGGGTGATCGCATGCCCCAGTTCGTCCATTGTACTGGATCGATAAGGCTTTCGAGGCGATTTGAACCCAGGAATGACACTCGAGTGACGCGAGGTCGAAATTCCGTCAAGTACAATTTCAATATGAAATTCAATATGGATTAAAAGAATGTGAGATGAGAGATGGTCGTCCCAGAGGGTGCGACAAGTATAAAATGCCTTGATGCTTGGAAGTGTTGGACTCGGGTTCCGTCGAGACCAAACGCCATAAGCAATGCGCACTGTGCCGGATGGCCATGTTGATTGGATTTAAGCATCTAAATAGAGTTTGCTGGCACACCGTTCAAGCATAAGTCCTGGCTTGCGGTTTCGGGATCTGGACCAAACCCTGTGATTGGCACGTGAGCTTCTACACGTGACCATAGAGCGTGTCTCGAAGTTCAAGACGAACAACAAGTTCTTCCGACGAATCAATTAAATCAAAGCGCTGTACGGATTCCCCTTCTATCGACAGAGTATTGTTTGACGAATCTTGCACATTGCATGGCTGGTAGGTGCGTTAATTAACGCACACACCACCAATTTCTGTTGCGCCCGAAGATTTTCTTAGCATGAGATGAAGAAACATCAGCATAATCCGAGGAATTCATCTTCTCTGAGGATATCGCAGAAAGTCTTGCGCGGCAGGCCTCATCCGTTCTGGCATCGTAGACGTCTCCGACGAAGGCCTAACCATTGTGCTAGAAGGGCTCTGCAGTTCGGCTTGAGGCAAAGGAATGACGGTTTCTTACGCACTGAACAACGCATTTTCTCCGAAATATCAATTGGCATAGCTTGTGAAAACGAGCTGATCTTGCCAGTTAATCTTGAACAGGCAAAGAAAATGCATAGGTGGAGTGAGCTTTCCAAAGGAAAAGGCAAAGATCAAAGTTACAGAGAAATAAACACCTGTAGATCGATGCACAAAGCAGCGGTGGCAGCTCCGAGCGCATACTTTCAGTAAGCATACCGGTACCGGTACCGGTACATACCGCTCACGCACGTGGCGAGGACCGACTGGGCCAGCGCTCTGCTCACACGTCTCACGCCCCACGTCCCACGCCCGACAATGCCGCAGGGGAATGATGCAACCATCTCCTCCAAGTCTGAAGATAGCTACAGACAGGCAAAGTTTGAAGGAAGGGCAGATACTTAAGAATAAAACAGCACTGACCTTATTTTATGAGTGAGGCGCCAGTCGAATATTATTTCTTCCCTCAACCCTATCCGCTGAACAACACGACCCAAGACAACATACCCGGCCCATTATTAATTGTGCAAATTCATCGTCTTGGCCCAAATCTAAACACGGCTTAATTGATGTTATCTCCTCGTGCAAGAGGAAATGATGCATGGGGGAAAGTTACCGTAGTCTTAGAGTGGGCTATCAACAAAGACCCGGGGATTAACTCTGATTAGACGTCTTCCTCTCCCTTAATTGCATCAGCCAACTTGAGATACCGTATCGCGTCTCGGGTCTCTACAGAGTAAAAACACCGACGCGGGAGGCAAAGCTCCAAGTGGATACATAGCCTTAATCGTACCCCTGGTCGGAGTACATGTTGACAAGTCATCAGCAATGACTCGCTGCGAGCTGATATGCACAAAGTAAGCGACCGCATAAAGCGCAAGTATGTATACAGCCCTCCAGGCTGGGACTCTCCCCGCATCGACGGGTGTCTGGTCTGAGCCACTGCCGTATCCCATCACATAACGGCCGCGCGTGCAAGCGTAACAGATTGGATGGTGCGAGTAGGTGGTCTCCTGCAAGTCTTACCGCACCCGCGTGGTGCGTTAACGTTAGGTAGGTAACTGGGTCGCCGGCGACCCTACTTGCCCTCTAGCAGTCCTCTGGGATGGCCGACGGCGATAGCACGCTACTGAGTCCTGTTAGTTGAAACTGGAGATGTCAAGGTGTTGAAGGGCGCTTACGCTTGGGATGATAGGAGGATGCAGATGGGGAGGGGAGTATCAGGATATCGTCATCGTTGGGGTTTGCCTGGATTGACCGATCTTTCTGCACGTTTCAGCTAGGCTGCAGACGAGGAGAGCATCGCCTTCAAGTCTGATGTTGAAGACCTATCCACCACACTATCCGCCACAACTGCGTGCCGTGGTGTGGTGGTGGTGGTGGTGGTGATGGCTGCTTGCGAGGGAGGGCAATGATACTTGGTAAGTAAGATCACGTGAGTAAAACATTGTACGTAGTATACCGGTATTATGAATTATTCTGCCATCCGGGGTAGAGGCGGTGACGGGAGCTGGCCCGGCCCGGCCAAAACCTGGCAAGACCGGGCCAGCTCCGCCCACGGACACGCTTGGTGTAACTTGGCATGGCATAGCTTGACCTGGCCTGGCACCGTGCATTTGTTTATTCCACTTCTTCATCTCCGTACGACAACAACGACAACTACAATAACTACAACACCAGAGACTTCTATCCTGCTGACCACCTGCACGCACTCGTCCTTTGCTCCAAGGACACATCGATACAGCCTCGATTTTCTATTTACTCGGCTCAATACCCGAGCACAATTCACAGCCTGCTTTACTTGCTTGCTTGCTTGCTAGGCGAAATCCAAGCCTCTTCATCTCCCCGTCGACGCCAAAATCCAAACAAAACATCGCAATTCTCCTGCGCCAACGCTTTCGAAAATCTCCAGCTTCCCCACCAATCCAAGCCGCACGTCTGAGCGAGGCCTCGACAGAGCTTCCCAGTGCATAATCTGTGCGAGTGCTTCTCACAGACACAAATTCTGCGCAAACCTTCATGCCGTCCGGCGACAGCAACGACAACGAAAACAACAACGAATCGCGAACCTCCCACTTTCTCCCGACACACATGCGATACGAGCGTCAATATCATCCAGAAATCTGCCGACACGAGCAACTCTTAATCTCCATCTGGGCGGCTCCCGCCACCCAAGTCGCCCGCTATGGATCAAACGGCACATACCGCGCTGCTCGCCGCGAACCTGGTGTATGCGAGAGCAGCTAATACCACAGAGTCAACGACAGATTCCAGGCCGCCGGTCTACAAAGCAATCGGCATATCACTAGCCATCGGCTCAGGCGTGTTCATCGGAGTATCTTTCGTAATGAAGAAGGTCGGGCTACTGCGTGCCAATGAGAAATACGAAGAGGTTGCTGGCGAGGGCTACGGATACCTCAAAAACGGGTTCTGGTGGTGCGGCATGGTGCTGATGATTGTGGGAGAGGTGATGAATGCCGGGGCTTATGCGTTTGTTGATGCGATATTGGTGGCGCCTATGGGGGCCTTGTCAGTGGTGGTCACGACCATTCTGTCGGCGATATTCCTGAAGGAGAGACTAAGCTTAGTGGGCAAGATTGGGTGTTTTCTGTGTATTGTTGGATCCGTTGTCATTGCGATGAACTCGCCCTCGGAGTCATCGGTGGCCAACATCGAGCAGATGCAGGATTTCGTTATTGCCCCGGGCTTTCTCAGTTTCGGGGGAGTGGTGCTCATTGCATGCGCCGTGCTTGTATTTTGGGCCGGTCCGAAGTACGGGAAAAAGACCATGATGGTGTATCTCTCGATTTGCAGCCTGATGGGTGGACTCAGTGTGGTGTGTACACAAGGCTTTGGTGCTGCCGTCATTGCCCAGATTTCGGGGAAGCCCCAATTCAACCACTGGTTCATCTATATTCTGCTGGCTTTTGTCATCTTTACACTTGTCACGGAAATCATCTATCTCAACGTAAGTCTTCTATCCGTATCCCTAGAATCAGACTAACAGATATCAGAAAGCACTGAACTTGTATAACGCAGCCTTGGTCACGCCGACATACTATGTTATTTTCACCAGCTGCACTATTGTCACATCTATTATTCTCTTCAAAGGGTTTAAAGGATCCCCTACTTCAATCGTCACTGTCATTTTGGGATTCTTTACTATCTGTGCCGGGGTCGTTCTACTTCAATTGTCGAAATCCGCCAAGGATGTTCCAGACGCTGCCGTATTTGCAGGTGACCTGGACCAAGTCCGTACTATTGCCGAACAAGAGCAGTCCGAGATGGAGCCAAAAGCAGATGCCATTCGAGGAACAGCAGCTATCGTCCGACGCATTTCACAGGCCAGAGATAAAATGCAGTTAGCAGAAGCCAAGCGGCTACACGAAGAGAGACAGCTAGACCTTGTGCCCATCGGCGAGAACGAGCACGTCGAATGGGATGGTCTCCGAAGACGTAGAACAACATTCGGAACCAACAGTGTCCGCTCCCGCAGCGTCCGCTCCCGCGGCAACACGACCCCTTTTCCAGAATTCGACACCCACACCCCAGTGCAACACATACCCGTCCAGCATCCACCGCTCGGCATGTCGCGTTTCCCTACCGACTCCGATGACTCCGACCACGAGGACCACCGCCCTAACACGGGCTCCTCGCTCTCCTTCTTCCAGCGTGCCCGCTCGATCGTGGACCCCCGCTCCCGCAACACCACCCTACAAAATTCAACCCAAAGCCCTATGCACCCCGTCCCACTAACCGAAATCTCCGTCCCGACCTATAAAAGCGCGATTGACGGCACTCCAACCTTCTCTTACGGCCACGACGCAGGGGGCGGCGGCCACACGTACAATTCACCACCTGGGAAAACAGAATACCAAGGCGCTGGTGAACGCCACGTTACGATTGTGGAAGACTACCCCAGGCTTGGGAGCTCGGGGAGTCTGCATCCGAGTATGGCTCCTACGCCACCGCCACATTCTGCGAGGAGACAATTTTCGTTCCAGAACGTATTCAGGAAGGGACAGTCACCATCACAAAGGCAGGCTGGAGTCTTATCCGAGGAACAAAATCCCCAAGGGCAGTCCCGATCGCCTATGGCGCGCAAAGGTCTTGGAAATCTTCGAGGCAGCACACCCGCTGTGAAAGGCGCCACGGAGGAAGAAAGACTTGGTCTCGTTAAGGGGGACACGAATACAGAACGTCGGCCGGCGTTACCGACGTATGAAGACGAAGACGAGGGGAGTGAAGCCAGTGGAAGCCAGGCAAGGATGAGAAGTGATAGCGAGGGTAGCAGGGATCTGACGGGTGGGAGGAGGCAGCATGGACTCGAGGCTGGCGGGGTGCTGGAACACCAGTACTATGATCCGACGAGCTATGCACCACCTACCAGTGTGGGTAGAGGGACGGGGAGGCCGTTACCGCCGCCGCCGCCGGACGCCGACGACGAGTTTATCGGTGGAGGAGGTGGCGCTGGCAGGAGCGGCGCGTTTGTATAAGGGATTTCCTGAGATCAGGATAAGGATGAATGTACATCCGAGGTCAAGGGATCGGAAAGGCGGGTGAAGGTAAAATGACGAGTCATGACTTTCATTGAACGGACTCCGCAACGAATTTCTTTTGGATACGCAATGCGTATATAATAACTGTATTATAGATCTTATCGTTGCTAGTTTGCTGAGAGTGGATAGCGTCAGGGTACGCGTTGATGGTACGTGTACGAGTAACACGACGATGAGCACTGGAGCGGGAGGGGGAGGAGGCTAGGGGCTACAGGAACTTGTGCATACCAGCATCGAGACGAGACACAGCCGAGGGACCACAGTACCGGGAGCGCAGTGTATCGAGCGATGAGTATTAAAGCTTTACTCCATTTTTTCGCCTTTGTTTTCATTTTGATGCCAGGTAAACAGGTAAGTACCGAGCGGCGGGGTGATGATGAGAATAAGGTTACTGGGTGGATTGATTAGTAGGCAGGTATTTTCAAGACTTGTGTATTTCGGACTTGGCCATTCAGCCAAGTAGCTAGGTATCTGAGATGGCTACCAGGGCAGTATGCATTTATAATAACAATGAATAATTAAAGTTTTTCCAAGGGGTCACAGGGTTGAAGAACTGAATAGTGGGGGTTTGCTGGCATATACGAGTAGACTGAGGAGACTTGGGCATCCCGTTCGCTCTGCCGTCTACGAACACAAGTAAGCCTCTGATCGCGGTGGATTGGGTAGTAGGTGGGTGACCACCAGCGAATGCCTGCTGTTGTATGTCTATTACTGTCTCGTCTCTCTCTTTTTTTTTTTTTTTTGGCTCTTGATGTGTTGTGGAGTTGAGTTATCTGTCTGCTGCCTGCCTGCCTGCCTGCCTGCCTGCTGTGAAAGAAAGAAAGACTGATCAACGAACGGCCTCGCCAACCTCGGGAGATGAAGAATATGTAGGGTATCAGCACTTTTTATTTTTGTTGAGCAGTTGTATCTTCTGCCTGACTCGTCGGTTGGCTGAGTATGAGTGAAAAAAAAAAAAAAAAACTGCCAACTCCCGCTAGTCCTCCGTCACTACTGGAACGGGTTGTCGCGAAAGTTCAGCTTCGCTGTAATAGCAACACGGGTTTCCAAATAAGGTATTAGATCTGATTTGAGATGGAGGCTGCATCTCAACCTCTCTCGCTCATGTATGGCTAGCGACTGACATGATTTCCAGAGAGGACGGGGGGGAAAAACACCTCAAAATTATGGACCAATTTCTATCCGCACTAGATCACCGAACTGATGGGTAATGACAGTTCTTGTCCCCTCTTCACCCAGTAGACAAACTCTGCGAGCTGGTCGAGAACAGCGTGCACAATCGCCATTCCCCCGGCCGAATTCAGCTCTTCCAACCACGAACTGTGTGTGCCGACCAGACTCTCTCGAATCCAATGGTCGTAGAAAGCCTTGCAGAAAAGGCTCAGGATTGATGGGTGCTTTCCATAAAGGCTCACCAGAGTCTTGAACTGTGTGCAGCGACGAGATAGTGGCGTATCCTTGCCCTCTAAGATTTCAACAAAGCTTGCACATACATTTAGCCAAGTCATCAGCAGTAGAGACGTAGACAGACGATTTACGTACACCGTGATTTCCTTCCCGTTGTCGTCTACTCCCTGCCAAACCGACTGCTCGCTGTACGAGATGGTCTCCTTGTACAGCACTTTTTTGAGATTGGTGAGTGATGGGTGTAGGTCTAGAGTCGTGAAGTTTTGGAGTGAGCGTATAGGCGACTTGGTATAGGACTGAGAAATAAGCTTCGCTTCCGCAGTGTTCAGGCCCTGAAAGGCGGCGAAGTGCCAGCTAAACCCTAGCTCGTCCTTGAATGGTGCCGAATAAGAGAAGCTAGTCCGGTAAATTTGGCGGAATTCCGACATCGCGATCCAGCTAATGGAGATGATGCTGGTTCAATCTCAATCTACGGTGAAGACTGACAGAGGGCGCACGCTTATCTACGTGGTACTGCCTCGATTCCCTGACGCTTCTTATAGAGCCTTGGAGAGCGAAAGTCGGAACGCCCTGCTGTTATTCAAGTGCACACTCACATTCCTGACAGGCTCCAAGTTTCCGTGCAACCAGGCCATGAAAGCGGGTCTCTTCCAAGCGCAGAACGACGTTGCCAGGCCCCCCGAGAGACTCCAGGCCGTGGCAGACCGCATGCTAAACGTCTAAAAACTCGACCTCCCAAGACCCATGATAGCAAGGTTCAATTCCAGCCCCCAAAATGCACCCATACCATCGACAAGGTCGCGAAGGCCAACTTGGCGCCGGATCCCTGGTTTGCTTGGATACCAGAAAAGGCCACTATGAGCGATGTGGAAGCCTCTTACCGATCGGCACTCAACGCGGGCACCTCAAATATGATCAGGTCCCTTCCTTGGTAGGCCAAGAATAATGGCCAGAACGATGTTTGGGACCCTTACATTCTCGCCTCTGCTAACGTCCCCCGCGCTCGGCTCGATGCAAAAAAGTTGAAAGATATCGAACTGCGCCTTCAGGTGGCCACTCGTATCGTCCCCACAGCGGTCGAATGGACAGCAAAAACCAAGGAATATGGCTTGATAGTCTCAGAACTGCAAGATATATTGCGTGTGGCGTTTGGCGACGACCAGTTGCCATCCACAAGGCCACTGAATGGTCGTGCTAGATTACCCAAAATACTGGGACTCGCTGCACAGGGTCTGAGCCGTGCGAATGAACTCGAGAAGAAGTCTGACATCCTAAGACGCGTTGGAACTGTTGCACGCATTATTGCATACACTCTATTGGGGGTACCTGTGGTGTCTGGGGAGTCTGGTGACTCCGGCAACGCTTCTGACGAGCAGGCACGTATACTTCCCACTATCATTCATTGTGCCGCGCTGATCTTATGGGTTGATCAGTGGGCAAATGTAGCTGGCGGCAAGAAATGGATTGTGCAATCTCGAAGTCTTGCCCGCTTCTGGTGCCGGGCAATAGCAAGAATGCCGCACTGGCGAGGACGAGAATGGGCATTACATCTCATGATAGGTGAGCTGTCAGGCATTGCAACGGGACTTCCGGCTGACGTGTCCCGTGTGAGGCGAAGCGCCTCTACGAGCGTTGTTTCGAACAGCCATTCCGGCGGGCTGGGAGAGTTCGTATCGACGTTGGAATCGGAGATATACTGGGGAGATTTGCCGGTCTTACATAGGCTCCCCGGTGTGGTTGAGTATGTGATAGCGTTGCTCGATGGTTGCGTGAGGTGAGTTGTCACCTAGTCTGAATGGGGGCCGGTTGCTGAATTCGATTTCAAGTCAGAACGTGATCTTTCGCGCTCTGGGATGCCCTGATTCCTACCTGGACACTATACATTCCACGCCACCTGCAGGAACTTCTGACAAGATGGCTTCTTCGTCTTCTCTGATTACTCGATCCGTCGTGGATAATTGGGATCCTTCTCATGTCGATGGAGTAGTTCACACAGGGGTACAAGGGGAAGAGCCGTACTCAGACGATCCATTCGCACTTGGAATACCCCGCACAGGCGACACTGGATCGAACGAAATAACGGATCCATATCATATGGAGATACTTCTCGGACCCGTCTCTGAAACAGCAGGATGTGCAGATGCTACGACTCATGATGGCCTCCAACCATCCATCTCTGGCGGAATTGAAGTTATTACCGAGAGCTTCAATCACGGATTCGTTATAAATGAAGCTAATGTGATGCATCCTTCAAGCACTATCTCCCCTGAGCTGCTACCGGATCTGATGTCCAATCCAATCGCAGCACACGCGCTGGGAAGAAACCGATGATACGTAATTTCAACCAACCAGGAGGGATAGCGGTCTGCGAGTTCAATTGATATGAAAAATTATGGCTCGGCCTTCGCTGTGGTGATACAGCACTGGAGCCTTCGCTCTCGCCACCGCAGCCTGCGCGAAGTTAGTGCATCATGGCTTTGATCTCGAAAGGGACCTCCTCCATTCACAAGTGGAAATCTTGGAGTCTGGGAGCAGATTTTATATCTTGATTGACGGCCATTTTTGTAAACAACAGCCAGAGTTGCGCAGCCTTGATCGCCGTAGATCGTGAAAGGCCATTGTAGGTCCTCTGACACTCACTCTCTTCGTCTCACTTTCTTCGTTCGCAATCATTGACGTGCAAGCAGCACCTCAAGTAAATGAGTTGTTCGCCGAGGACCGATCGGTGTTATCGCATTTGGAAGGCATATGCCGTGATGCACCTAGCTGCCATTCTTGCCGGTTTGTCCTTCTGCGTGCGGCATTGTTGGAGGATTTCACATACCAAGCTAGCAGGAGACACGGCTCAAGATGATTCTGATAGAGAAGGAGAATGGCAGACTCTTTGAAATGAAAAAGTATACTTGAAAGGAAAGCATTCGGACGAGATGCCTGCTGTAATGCAAGAGGCAATTTTTATTGGTTGTGCTAGATCATAATACAGCAGCGCGATGATTAGATCATTTCGTGCCGCGAATCTGTTCGAAACAAGTCTTGAGTTTTTCATATACTTCATCCTCAGAGCCGTTGCAATCGATCTTGTAAGATGGATTAATCAAAGGGACGTACGAGAGAAGGGATGGATGGACCAACTCACCCCGAAGAAAGGGCTGCAATCCCGCAAGTGCTGCTCAACTGGCGAGTTCTGCTGCTTGAAAGCCTCGACCCTGCCTTTGATCACGTCAGGATCGTCGTCCAAACGATTCGAAGATGCGCCTCGGTTGTGCATACGCTTGATCAAGACATCAACATCACAGTCCAGAAAAATGGTATTGAAGCTCGGACAAATCTTTGGAGGTTAGCGCGAGTTGACAAATGGCATGACAGCTCACCATCCTCTAAAATTCGTTGGCCTGGCTATTGTTCCTTGGGAACCCGTCGATGAGGAGGCACTGTTTCTGTCCTGGTGCTGATACCGCCCCAATTCTCCGCTCCAGCAGATCGCGACCAAGCGCGGAGGTACGGGCTGTGGTGGCTTAGACTTCATATGATCGGATATTAACTCTGCATATTCGGATCCTTCACGAGCCATTTCCTGCCTCAAGAGATCGCCTGCTGATATATGGCAGATACCGAACTCGAGTGCGAGTCGGGAATATTGGGTGATCTTGCCTGAACCAGGAGGGCCTACAAATGTGAGAAATACTCGGTACGAAGGGAAATGACAAACCGATCAAGAAGATAACCTCGCTGTACAAGTCCCTTTTCTCCCAGAAAGTTTTTCGTGCCTGGACCAGCGCGTCCTTCCATGGCTGGCACGCTCCACTTCGGACTTTGCTAACCTGGTCCTCGAACATCTCATCGTCTCTCCACTTCCCACATGATTTCATCTCGTTGGCTATGAGCTCTAAGGCACACTCGATCCGGTCAAGATCACGGACAATCTTCGCGTCCTCGGTTTTTCCGTCCTCAAATTCGAGTCAGAGTTCCATCGTTTGGTCCGCGAAGGCCGAATTTGACTTTGCAGCCTCGATCTGGATATATTTCATCGCCAGAAGCTCGCGTTGGTGCTTCTCTTCTGACAAGGCATCAGCAACGTGGATTGAGAGCCATCTTCGACTATTGCCCTACCTTTTGATACTCCTTGAGATGGCGTTATATCTCCAACAAGTGACTCGGCCATGTCATGGACAAGGGCCATAGCAGCTCTCCTGCTGGGGTCGCCATCAGACTGATAGATGTCAGTAAGAGGAGATCTCTTGAAGATGGACAAACCTTAAGCAGCGAAGCCATGACCGTCATCAAGAATATATGGCCGCTGACACTTTCTGGGCAATCAACACCATGCTGAACCCATCCAGTGCGGGGAAGATGCTTGAGTGTCTCGAGAAGCAACATGAATGGTACAGGCGAGACGATCTCGTGTTGGTCCATTGCGACGATATCAATTCAGTTGAGAAGTGGGGGAAAGTTGAGTGAGGTTGAAAAGGTATCAACTGTAGCATTTGATTGTTTTTACAGGTTGTACTGAAAGATCACGCTGTTCGAAATAAGAAGTTGTCAGGAAGGCCCCTCGCTTGCTTACTGTAAGATGCGATGCGATTCATACCATCAGATAGGGTTAGATCGGGCCGTCATGTGACTATACGGCGTTTAGCCAGCGACAGCATGATTCTGAAAACCCAAACTCTGCGCCATGATGGGCGGTAATTGTGTACGACACACTATGTTTGAGGAATTTTCAAACAATGATGCGTCTGAGTGCCTTACGCAAATCGCGACACATTCGGGGTCGGGTGAAGAGTGCGCAAGCGAGGTACAAGCTCTTCTCAGCATCCGACCATTGTCTGCAACATCGTCATACTGATCCTCCTTCCAAAATCCGAGTCTTTCGATCAGTTAACAGCTATTCGTTTTTCAGGAAACCGAAAGCTCCCAACCTCAACATATGTCCCATCACTCAAACATCGACGCGGCCCCCTCGACCCCAGCACCAACCACGAACTTCCACTTTACATCTTCCCATCCTTTCCTCCTCTTGATCTTGACTTGCAAATCACCTTCGGGATGTTTGACCTGCTCACTCATAGCCTGCATTTTGACCTCAAGGACCCTCACCCCCTCAATGTCAAATGCGGCGACCAAGGTAGCCACGACCCCGACGATTTCCATGCTGGAGAAATACCTCCCGGGGCATAGCGCCGAGCCGCCGCCAAAGGGGCTCAAAGCTTGCTTCCTCTTTTTTCGAGTCTCTTTGTCGATTCCGGCGGCGGTGGAGGAAGTGAGGAACCGCGTCGCGTCAAATCTTGCGGCATCGGGACCCCAGATTGAGGGGGAGGTGTGCATGGTCTGACAGTGGAGTTGGATGATGCTTCCTTCCTTGAGTGTATAAGTGTCGTTGAGGACGGTGTCGGCGGTGACGACGCGGTTGGGGATTGTTGCAGCGCGGATACGGAGGGTTTCTTGCCATGCTGATACGAGAAGTGGACAACTCTGCAGCAGGAGGCTGATGTCCATTCTGGCTTCGTTGTTTCCTGCTTGGGAATTTGATATGGATGTTATTTCTTCCACTTCTTTTCGGATAGACGAGAGAAGAGAAGGAGAAGAGTAGATGAAAGAGACGAGCCAGAAGATCCCGGGGTTGGAGTTTATAGTCGCGGCCATCAAAACACCAATATCAAAACAAGCAACGTCATCTGTTGTAAATCCATTCGAAGTGAGGACATCATGGCGGCCACGAATGAGAGCACTAGCATCGCCAAGATCATTATTCCTGTAGTAATGTTTGAAAGCTTCCCGGAAAGCAGCTCGAGCCCGGTTTCCAGACGGGCATGTTACTGACGGAAGAATGTTGAGAAAGAGGAGGGCGATGGATTTTTCAAAGTCCCTAAGCATTTTTTTTTAGTAACAATCGGAAGACGAGAAGACTGGGTGCGATGCCTCACACCAGCGATTGAATCATCGCACTATTTTGGGAGATCGGGTTCGACGCTCCATACAACGCTTCTGCAGTAGCAATCGTGAAGCGATGCTGAAGCCAATCGTAAAGATCTACCGTTTCGCCTACGGCATCAACTTCATCTAGGAAAGACGCAAATCGAGTGAGCGCGACAGCGTTCGTCTGAAAGAGCGATCGACCGGGCTGCATCGTTGCGTGCATAACTCTGTATGTTGCTTTCGCGACGGGATGTTCTTCCTCGCCATTTCACGAGGGGCGATACCCTGCAATAGATCGACTTGCCGCTTCGTCATCTGGAAGACCCTCTTCGATACGGAGGTAGTAATGGGATCGAAGGACAGCGTCTTGGCATTGCGGAAAACGCTCTGAGCAAGCTCCGGAGATGTGATGATATAGATCTTCTTCGAGAAGATCTTGAGGGCAGAGATTGGCCAGGGATATTTCGAGCTGGGATGCACATTTTAGCAATGACGAGCAGAGGTATTATCGGGATACGCACCACAGCTTCTGGTAATAGTCGGCTTGAAGGGTAATCATTCCCAGAAGGTGGCCGATAATAGGGACTTTCGGATGGACTATAGGTGGTCTTCGCGTGTGTGAGGTTTGTACTGTGCTACAATGACGGACAAGTAGCACTGTTGCGAAAATGAGGCCTATGAGAACAGCATATAGATTGCCATGCTGAATGATCTGAGCCAAAAGGCCTGGCTCTGTTGAATCTATATTAGAGGACATTGAAATATTAAATCTAAGATTCACATTGATATGCTTCCATAATATAAAGCATTGCGAAAGATCCCCGCGAGCGTTTCGGTTGTTGAAGTATGGCTGGATATTGATATACCGGTAACTTTTGGTCAGTCTGATTAAGGTTGAGGCCTTGATTGTGGAACTTCATTCCGCGGATCACGTGCCAGCCTATCGGAAATGCAACTTTCTGGTTATATGTTGCGGTTTTCTGGAGGATTATGATTAGTACGAGTAAGTAATATTAACGACATGATGATGTGTATTTTCATCGCAAAGCTGTACGAATGCGACTAAAGTATGGAGATATCTGATCTTGACAAGCTTCTAGGGAGACTCGAACCGACAAATCTCGCCTGATTGCATTGTTTTATAGATGTTATTCACTTCAAGAGAGCTCCAGTTTTTGGCAGAAGATGGTATAGCCCACGACACTCATTATTAAAGCATCCTCAAACAGGAATAGGCTTTGGTTTTAAGTCGTTAATTCAAATGTCTGATCTTCGCTTAGTCCTCCCAAATTTTTCATATGCTAAGCAAAGATATAGTTCGAAGCTGGAGCCAGTTTCAAGCTCGTAATCTTACCAATGTTCTGTGAGAATACTCACTCCCCTTACGAAGTGGCATATCGACGCGAGAACGCGGTGACTGCGGCCAGCCTGAACAATAGTTGGGTATTGTTGCACGAGCTGGAATGGAGCGCGCCACAAAATGCAACCATCCTGTAATCTTACCGTCGACGTTACCGTACTTGCAACCGCCCAAACTTGTCAACCAATTGTCGACCGTCTCATGTTCTCGAGATCCAACATGCTTTGCTTGACTCCGGACTGAAGTCAATTCGAAAAATGGCTGCATGAGAACCTCCAGTCGCGAGGGTAAAATCTCTATCTGGGCCTGTGAAAACGGGTCGGTATGGTCTCTCAACTCTCGAGCTGAGCCTTGGGCGCATGATCCCAACGATCCAGCCTCATTTCCTTGTTCGGACGGGGCACGCGTCTGTGGCTTCGCAGCTGAAAAAAACACCAGTCCTACCTAATCCGCGCTTTTCCCTTCACCTCAGTTTCGGTCCTCGATTCTCTTCTTTTCTTCTTCTGCTGTACATACCCTTTCACCATCTCCAACCATGAAGCCAACAATTCTCATCCTTCCGACCTTTTTGGTTCCCGGCCTCATGGCTCAGACAGTGACACACATCACCCAGATCGCGATCTTGTCAGACCTCCCCCTCTGCCTCTCTACCGCCGTCGAGCTGGTCTACGATGGTCTCCGCACGAGCGCGTGCCCCCAGACAAACCCGAGCAGCGCAGCCAGCTGCCTCTGTCTGAAGACCGTCAACTCGGAAGCGATATCGATGTCGATGTCGATCTACGTCATGATCATGTGCGCCGGCATCAGCGGAAAGGCGGGCGATACCGAGAATCTGTCGAGCGGCCTGGCGGTGTTCTCGGAATACTGCTCCGAAGCCCTGGGCAAAGTGCCGATCACGACGGCGGGAGCGACACCTGCGCAGACGGGCGCAGGGGTAACTACTCGTGGTATGTTAAAAGCCTTTTGACCGCAATGAAAACCTATCAACCAGTTCTCTCTTCGTTCAACTGAATCGCGCTTATGTCTTCTCTTAAGTACCGATTGCAACATCCACTCCCGCAGCTGGTAAGACAGATGCAGATCAGAACGACTCGCCCGCTTCGTCGTCGTCTTCTTCTTCCACAACCTCTTCCTCTTCTTCCACTTCTTCGTCTTCGGGCCTCAGCCTAGGCGAGAAACTCGCCATCGGCGTCTCCATACCCGCGACGCTAGCCACGATCATCGCCGTCTATTTCGCATACAAGCAGCACAAAAGGGAGAAATTAAAGGCAAAGCTCGCGGTCCAGCTTCTACCCGGGCCGGTGCGACTTCCTGCCTCGCCACCATCCTCCCAGCTTGTTCAGCAACGATGAAGATCTAAATCGATCCCCTAGGGATGTCCAATCAACGCACGCGTTGAATAAGACCCGGTCGAGTTAGACTGACATGACCTCGAACCCGAGATTGCCTTGAGCGGAAAATCTTGATCCGGGAAGAAACGATGATGGAGTAATCCGGAGAAGGATCTTGAAGATTATTTAGTCGTTGTGTGACTACTGGTTTTGCAGCCTTTGTCCGATATGGTTGATTGGTACGCGGACGGAATCGTGAGTGCCTCGTTTCGATGCCCTGGCCGGTAGGACATGCCAAACTGGAGATGAATTGCTGAAGTTAGATGGTGGACGAAGCTTCCCAGAATGCCGGACCTGACAGAGGTTGAGGTGCTCACTTTGTTCAGTCGGGGGGAAGGCGTCAAAGAGGGCAATTTTCTGACGGAAACATATAGAATAAATAAGTGGGCTCGCTGCACCGGGAACTCGTCGAACACTTCATGAGAAGATAGCGACGAGACACGTTGGGGAGAAGCTGCTATGGCTTACTAAGTCCTTCCATATGCCATGTATTTTTATAAAAAAAACTAATATTCTCGACGTCAGCGACCTGGGTACTATCGGCACAGTACTACCGCTGGAGTTGATAAGGCTTTTTCTTCACGTATTAGCCCCTTTCTCCTGCTCATGTAATCAGATGTACCGAGTCTGCAGATTCCTCATCTAAGTTGAAAGGTACTTGATATGCGTTACGTACCTTCCCAACAGCAGCTTCTTGGCGATTATTAAGCAGCGGTGCATCTGATATACTTCAACCATTTGCACCATGAGGTCAAAACTTCGATTGCAATGGAGTGGCGCCGACGAAAGCTTTTTCGACTCTCGGTTAGCTATCACAGCTGACCCTTATTACTTACGTCGCATATGTCAGACTGAAACAAGAAGAACTTCTTGTAGATATCCGAGGGGCCTCACCGACATTTCTTTTGTTATCCTAAGTGTCTACCACGACATCGGTAACTTCCCGACCCATCCCTTGGTATTTCTGATTTCGACTTGGGGTGTCCAGCTATCTGGAGCAGCCCTTCCAGACTTGCTACAGCATTACTAGTAGCATGAAATTATGCGCAGATCATATGCATGTCATGTTCCTAGGTGAAAAGACCGCCTCGTAACGTTCATTCTACCGGTTCTCGCTCGCCCTAACTTGACATAACATATGATCGAGAAAAGAAATAGTAGCGACTCCTGCAGAAATCAACCGATGCGGTTTGCAACACCTCACCCATTCATCTCTTCCCATACATATGCAATATCGCCCCGAGTCAGCTACCCGCATCAATGTATCGACTCCCCTTCCAGTTGCTGTTGTGCAAAGGCAGACCTGCATTGCAGACCTGCATTGCACATTCCAGTAACCAGTATTATAACCTTATACCCCGCACGACAGTTGCATACCTATTGGACGAAGGTCCCCGACTGCCGATCAGACATGATCATATCTGCGGGGACCCCAGAGCAGAGGCGTTGGACGGGCTTGATGGCAGCAAAGAAGCTTCAAGCCGTTAATCGGCGACGGCACAGCGGTGTAGTACCTATGTATGTACTCACGTGCTACACTCCCCGAAGATCCCCATATCTGGGGGCAAGTGATATACTACCGGTACTATATGTGGCTTACAGCTTGTGGCTTGTGGAAACTGGCTGCGGGGGTGGAAGGACTTCCCGAGATGCGGTAGGTAGTGGTACATACAGTAGAGTCTAGACCCGCGTCAAGGATATTCGAACCAAGGATGTTTCGTCAATATCCCTATCTTCCAGGCGCTGACTCTCGTTTTTAAAAAACTTATTCAACAAGAATAATCCCACTTTAGTAAATGAGTACCTTTACTTACGGAGTAGAGATCTACGAAGTACGTAGTACGAGCCTTAAATCGCTTGTGTAACGTGATAGCGGAAAATCCTTCGAAACTTAACATCGGATAAGGTAAGGCTGAACTCTGATAAGTGAGAGACATAACTTTAAAGCTTAAATCGCCATGGCAAATTTGCAGCCCGGAATGAAAAAGAAGAGAAATCCTACTTCATTGAACGATATCAGGTCAACGACAGGCGAAGGTTATGACCTTGAATTTGGCCTCTGTTATTCACCCGTAGAGATAGTATCGGTCTTTCGCTCTGGAGTGAACCCGGTGATGATGGCGTTACTTTATCAAATCCTACACCTGATGCTCACTCATAATCACAATCGCAATCCTTTATCTGTCAGCCCCACTTTTCAAACATGAGGATCCTTTGGATAGGGATACATCATAACATCCTGATTTTGCCTCCGTCCTAAGGCAATCCTTGTGTCGAAGGTGTAGCGTTATTTTCCCCAAGGGATTGTGTTTCTCTTCTTCGATGATGTCCGGCCTCGTGATGATCTGCACCAAGAATCGTACACTCTTCATGCACGCAAGCCTCGTTGCTTAGCTGTTCTTGGAAATCCTTGGCTCGTGGAGTCAGTAAGTGGTCCGGTGTCGATGGTCGAGGTCGAATTCGAGGTCGGTGAAGCAGATCATGGAGGTTGAGTAGTCAGTTCCGAAGTGGACAGGCTGAGAAAGGGTTCTTGCTGGCTGGGCAGTCTTAGTAATGTAGAAGATATAAGAGCTCGGGTGCCGCCATGGCGAAGGATCGATCTCCTGTATGACATTCTTGTGTATCCTTGGACGGAGCTTAATCTTTCTTGTGTAACCTTGGCAGCCCGCCTGATCCTTCGGCCGAATCTCTTTCTTTGTAAAGGAAACCCCGAATCCAGAAAGGGAGAGCTTCAATTACCGGTACTCCAGCAAGAACAAAGCTGCGAGAGACGTTGCCCGTCATGCGCTTTACCCCAGCTCCAACAGGCCCTGAGCCAGCAGACCCGATCGTGAAGGGCATCATCCCAACCGCAAAGCAGAGTCTGTCTGATCTGCTCAAGTGGAAGCAGAGAGTCGTCGTGACCAATGAACATGGCGAAACTCACTGCGAATGGCACGACCCGGAGCCGCTCAAGAATCCCTTCTCCCTCTTCGCACAGCTAAGCGCACGCGATGTAAGTTGAATCCACGGGGGAGTAGATGCGATGTACGTACGGAATGAATACTGACTTACTGGTATAGTGGCTTTTCTTCATGGTAGGTCATTCGGGGGAGTTATCCTCACTCGTCTTCCTCCTACCATGTTTCCCATGAAACCCTTCGTAGACAGACATGCAGTCGCTGACTTTTCGTGTCCTCTAGTGCGGCTTCTGGGCCTGGACAGCCGATGCTTTCGACTTTCATGCCCTCTCCATCCAAACCGTCAAATTAGCAGCATACTACGATCAATCCAATACCAGCATCACCTCGGCCATCACCCTCACCCTTCTCTTGCGATCTATTGGAGCCGCCGGCTTCGGTCTCGCGGGAGATAGATTTGGCCGCAAATACCCCATGGCCTGCAACATGATAGTCCTAGGCCTTCTCCAGGTCTCAACCATCTACTGCAGGACCTTCCAACAGTTTTTGGCCGTAAGGAGTCTCTTCGGGCTCTTTATGGGCGGTGTCTACGGAAACGCGATTGCGATGTCTCTTGAGCACTGCCCAGTCAATGCCCGAGGCTTGATGTCTGGGATACTGCAGCAAGGCTACGCTCTTGGATACGTGCTAGCTGCATGTGCCAATCTAGGCGTTGGCGGAGGCGTCGAGACGTGGAAGGTTAGTCAATTCCCTCTATCCGTAACGAATCTTGGCTAAAGATTTTTTTTTTTTCTCAATCAAGACCGTCTTCTGGATTGCGGCCGGCGCTTCCATCGGAGTCGGGCTCATCCGTCTCTGCTTTCCCGAGAGCCAGCAGTTCCTCGAGGCCAAGAAGAACGGCACCAAGGACGCCTCCGCCAGCGACTTCTGGAAGGAGACCAAGCTCATGCTGGCCCAGGAGTGGAAGATGTGCGTCTACTGCGTGATCCTGATGACCTGGTTCAACCTCTACAGCCACACCTCGCAGGACTCCTACACGACCTTCATGCGCCAGGCCAAGGGGCTGGACAACGCGGCCGCCAGCCGCGCCTCCATCTGGATGAAGACGGGCGCCTGCGTGGGCGGGACCATCATCGGGTACGTGTCGCAGCTCCTCGGGCGGCGCCGCTCCATGATCTTCTCGGCGCTCATGTCCGGCCTGATGATCCCCGGCTGGATCCTCCCCAGCGGCGAGCGCGCCCTCTCGGCCACGGGCTTCCTGATGCAGTTCTGGGTGCAGGGCGCCTGGGGCGTGATCCCCATCCACCTCAACGAGCTGTCGCCCGCGGCCTACCGCTCCACCTTCCCGGGCCTCACCTACCAGCTCGGGAACATGATCTCGTCGCCGTCCGCCCAGGTCGTCAACCTCCTGGCCGAGCGGATCCACGTGAGCGACGAGGGCGGCCCGCACGTCAAGGCCTACGGCCCCGTCATGGCCATCGCCACTGCTGCCATCGCGCTGGGCATCGCCGTGACGGTCGGCCTCGGTCCCGAGCGACGCGGCCGGAAGTTTGAGAAGGAGCCCATTGCGGGGGCCCGCGTATCCGGACCCGCCAAAGATGTCGAGTACGGGGAAGATGACGAGGAGCATGATGTTCGGAAAGTCACCGTCGAGATGGACGTCATGGAGACGAAGTAATCTGTCTGGCTCGAGCGGTTACTGGTGAACAACCCATATACTATTCGGTGGGGATGGCGCCTGGCGGCTCAGGACCATCCGTTACTTGGCAACGATAGTTCCTTTTGTTATGAAATTTGGTACGGTTTTGATCGCTTTACTCATCTGCTTTTACTTCAACTCCTACTGTAGCTGCGACATATAATGAAAGAGATAGCGAAGAAGGAAAATAGAATATAAGAATAAATTAAAAAACGGGGAAAAAAGAGCAATCCTATCCCGAAGAGCATTGGGGCCGCTTTCTCGCGTAAATTCTAAGCCGTGTCAACAAGCTCAATGCTCGCGTGCATAAACGAATCCTTTAAGCGAGAACCGTGGGTAATGTCGTCATCATCAACAACATCATCAACACATAGAGAGAGCTATCAAGAAGCCTCCATGTCGCGCGCACTTGAAGAAATTCCAGTAGTGAAATGATAGTTGGATGGTTGGTTGGTTGGTTCGGATTTAGGTTCCTGTTAGAACGATCGAGCAACAGCAGCAAAGAACACCAATCTCAACTTCAATTTCAATTTCAAGCCCACCTTCCAAGCATCTCCACCCGACCGAGCAGCCCTAGCTCAGCTTACAAGCGAGCTCATCCAAACATCCCTCTCGTATATAGATACAAGCTTCAGCTTATACAATTTCCTCCTCCAATTCATAATCCCAACAATCCCTAGATATCACCCCTATCACCCACAACGCACAAAATAGCCTCCTCCTCCTCCTCCTCCTCATCGCGATATCAAACCCACCGCCCCACCACCCAGCCTGCTCACCTGCTCACCTCCTCACTTTCCCCTCCCCCTTCTCCCCCGTCCCCTCCTCCTCACACCTAACATCTCCAAGCAACAACTCCCCCTTCTCATCATACCGTCTCGGCTCATTGCGCGCAACCGCCACGACCGCGAAGGCGGACCTCGTCTTCGCGAAGATGGCGTCCATCTCCTCGAGGGAGCGGTAGGCTGTTTCTGGGTAGAAGAAGTAGACGATGGGAAAGATGAATGCGTTGCTGTAGATTGATTTTTGGGTTAGCTTGGCGAGAATGTAAAGAGAAGGGACAAGGAAGGGGTAAGGGAGGTGGAGTGTACATGACGGCGAAGATGACATAGGTTTTGTAGCCGATGGTGCTGAAAGCTACGGGCGTGATCATCACGACCTGGAAGTCTAGTCAGTAGAGTACAGCACAGCACAGAAAGAAAGCGGAAAATGTCGCCTACTTGTCAAACCGGGAGGAAGAAAGGTCAGAGGGGACAATACAAAATACAAAATACAGAATGGAAATAGATGAAATAGGAATAAGATATACCAGAAAGTTGAAAAGCCAGTTCCCCGACGTCGCGAGCGCGTTCGCCGGCGCCCGGATCCGCAGCGGCACAATCTCCGCCGGGTAGAGCCAGGTCATGCCCAGCCAGCCGACGGCGAAGAACGAGTTGAAAACGAACAGGAAGACCGTCTGGCCGACGCCGGCTTTGGCTCCACCCACCGAGTCCGTGACGGCGAGCGCGACCATCGAGAGGGACATGCCCGCCGCGCCGAACAGCATCAGGCTCCGCCTGCCGAAGCGCTCCACCGTGAAGACGGCGACCCAGCTCGCGAGGAAGTACTCGGTGCCGTTGCAGGCCGCGATGAGCTTGGCGCGCGTCGGGCCGAGACCGACCTGGTTCTGCAGCACGTTGGGGATGTAGTAGGTGATGAGGTTGATCCCGGAGATCTGCTGGAACACCTGGTTGACGTAGGCGAGGACGGTGCGGTGGAGGTGGCGGTCCTTGCCCGTGCTGAAGAGGTGACTGAAGCTGCCTCTCTCCATCTCGAGGACCGTGTCCTTGATGGACGTGTACTCGTCGCGGATGTACGCGCTGTCAACCGGCTTGTCGTTGAGCGCGGCAAGGACGTGCATCGCTTGCTCGTCTTTGCCTTTCAGGACGAGCCATCGTGGGCTTTCGGGCATGCTCATTACCAAGCCTTAGACGTGTAAGCCAGTCACTGTCGAGGATCTCAGATGAGTGGGGAGGGGAGGGGAGGGGGGAGGGCTTACCCAAGATGAAAAGGCAAAAGACAATCTGGAACGCAAGCGGAAACCTCCAAGCCACAGGATTGGGATCCAAGAAGTAGAATCCAAAGTCCAACCAGTATGCTATCATGATGCCTCCCGTGATGAGCGCCCCTTCAATCATAACCAGCTGTCCGCGCCGATGCGACCTCGAACATTCAGACTGCCACGTAGGCACAGTCGAGGTATTCAATCCGTTCCCAATCCCCGTGATAATCCTCCCGAGAATAAACTGCACAAGCTGATACGAGCTACATTGAAGGATGGCCCCAACAACCATAATCGACGATCCCAAGAAGATCGTTTTCCGCCGTCCAAGCGGGTTGCCGATGAATATACACAGGATAGCACCTGTGCACAGCATGCATCAGTATAGCGATCGCTTCTACTACCATGAAGGAGCGAAGCAGACTTACCGAGGAAACACCCAACGTTGTAACTCGCGACGGTGATGCCCTGATACGTGGATCGATGGCTGGACTCGGTATCGGTGATCCCATCTTGCATAGGATCGATACCGGGAAACTGCAAGCGGAAGGAATCAAGCGTGAGGAGGCCGCCGGTCACACCTTGGTCGTATCCGAAGAGGAGGAAATCTATGCCGGCAATCACACCGACCGCGATCTGTAGGTTGGCGCCTTTCAGGCCGAAGAACTTCTCGCTTGAGCCAAACATCTTGAAATTTTCCCGAGAACGCTGGATTGTAGGGTAGTTCTTGTCACGATCTCGGCGCCGGTTTTTCGTCGCGCTCACAGAACCAGATATGGTCGCTAACTGTCAAATCCACACCAACGCAAAAAACTGAGGAGAGTGCCAAACAGAATGAGTTTGGCATTCTGTCATATTTTGTATGCTGCGGGAACTCCATTCATGTAAGCATTACTACCGGCTTCAATGATATTACCCCATCTTCTGCCCAGTTTGTGGGGAAGTGCATCTGCGGGGGGGAGGGGGAGGGGGAAGCCTGAGTGGCATTCTGTCGTTCGGAAGATCCATTTAAGTAAATCGAGGCGCGTAGGAGCAAGCCCTTGACACAACTTGCCGATCTGTACCTGAAGAATTCCATGCATCTCGTAAGCTAACAGAGGGGAGCCTGCATTACTTTCGAGCTGGATATGAAAGAGCCAGGATTTGAAGTTCTGGAGTTAGTGTTCAATGTGACATGTCAGACCAAGTACTCTCATGAGTGGAAAATACAAACAAGCTTATCTGGGAACTTGTCTGAAAAACAATCGCTTTGGTCACCCATGGTGACAAGCACTGAGCACTTTCAGAGTTGGTGGTATCCACAGTCCAACTTCATAGACTCATAATGGTGGGCAAGCAAATCATACTGAACCTACCAATCATCAAAATCATAATAGATCCGACCAGATTCACCCAGATTCGGATTCAAGTCCATATGCCAACCCGACAGCATAAGCACATTGGCATGACGACGACGTCAGAAAGGTGGACATCAAATGCGAGATGTCTTTTGAGTCTTGGCTAAAGTGCCGGTTAAGCGAGGTGGCTCAAAGAAGGCCGTTCGGTCGGATTGCTACAAATGGAAGCCCGAGCGCCAGATGGAGATAGGTATGAAAGAAACTTATGCTCATTTTCGTCCCGTGCGAAGGACCTGCGAGAGCCGCGACAGGAATTCGCCGAGCGATCTTCAGATTCCCACAAGATCGACACAGCAGAAGGGACATGTAAACAAATGAGTCCAAGTAACTACAAGGCTTGCTGTATCTTCAACGAGAGTTGTAAAAAAGTTAGACAAATTCGCGTCGGAATAGCTTGAGGGTAGAACAGTATCAATGCTCGAAGTTGAAGGCTGTCACCACACTCGTGGCACCAACTTTTCGGCATCCACTGACTTCAACCACAACAACCGCCACCAAGGTATATGGTATATCGTGGACAAGATCCACACTGGACGATTGCCCTTCATCTCTCTCGACGGACGGAAATGCGTACCCGGCTGATATGGTATCTACTTCATTCCGCTAAAATCGCTGTCCAAAAACCCCTACGAACCTTGGCTGTAGCGCTGTCAGAAATGCACCCAAGCACAACTTCCCCGTCCACATGTACCGGTATCACCCTCCACCCTCTCACAGTTCACCTAGTCCTCTCCGAGACTTTCCCTCACAATCTTCCTACACCTTTTTTTGAACTCCTTGTTTCCTATCTTCTCCTCTCTCCACAATCGCCCGGCCTCGACATTCGCAGGGCTCTCGTCGTTCGGGCTATGGAGCAGACTGATGACACTCAGCAGTATCGTTTCTGGCGTCTGGACAGGTGACCATCGTTCCGCCGCGCTCTCGTAACCATATTGATCCTCCCCGGGTGGATGCAGGATCGAGATGCAGAGACGGCCGTCTTCATACACGTTGGGGTGGAAGGGAATTGGTGTCTTAAAGACGAGTGATGGCGGGAGATGGGGGTATTCTTTGGGGAAGGTGAGATGGCTGCGGAAATTGCCTCCTATGTTGTAGTTATTAGTGATTGGTTCTCAAAGATGCTGGAATGGTAGGGCTTCAAAAGAGGAATAGGTACCTCCGTAGTATTTGCAGTCGTCTGATATCATGAGCATTACCTCCCACTCGAAGACATTGCTGTTTACTAGCCCACACGATATTCCTGGTAGGTCCTTTGCGGTTTGCATGTATTTGAGTTGGCGAGCAAGGAGCCCGGCGGCTCCGGAGGGTTGAGCCATTGTTATGTAGGCAAGTTTAATAAGCAGATGTATTCGCCAGGTGCGACTGCTATGGGTTGTAAAGTCGAGGAAGTGAGGGATACGGAGGACTAGGTGCGGCTCGAGGGGGTGTGAATGGAGGTTGGTAAGGGATGTTTGGATGTGAATGGTGTGTCTGGTCTGGGACTCGGGAGGAAGAGGTTAGCTGGGAGGTATAGCTATAGCTATAGGGATAGCTATAGGTATAGCTGTAGCTGTAGCTGTAACCGGGGCAAAGCGAAGCCTCGAGCGGCAGACATTCACCGAGGGGTCGGAAGTCGCGATCAATCGGCGTGAAGACTCGAGAAGCGCAGGTACAGAGAGACTTGATCTGCCGTGAGATATCGAGGAGCGTGTATAGCAACAAAGAGCAATGCGACAGTGTTTCGTATCCGAAAAGAGAGTTTGTTCTTGGGGTTTATGGGTTTAAAGGGGGTTTAGGGGTCGCACAATTGCGTCCGGGTGTCTCGTCTCGTGGTTGATGGAACCACGAGGCAAGATGGCGGGGCTGCTCCGTCGTCGGCCTTGGCGAATGCTGCCGACGACAACAACAAACAATTCCCAACAAGATTAATGGCTTTGTAATTTCCTTTTCATGTGCTGTTACCGGTATTCTTGATAATGTGCACATGTCATCTTACCTGCACACCATAAAGAGCCTGCCTTACGCTGGCTATTAATAACAAGCTCATCAATGAGCGATAAAGATCTCGTACCTATCACTATAGCGCCTATTCCGCTGTCAGGCCAGCGACGGAAGTCAATAACTACTATCAGTAATATAGTATTGCTGGCTCAAGCTGACTCCAGAAAGAGTTAGGCTATGAAAGTATCTCAAGGAGAAGTTGACGGCCCGGCCAGGTGCATGCCACACAGTACATTTTCGATTTTCGAAGGAGGAATTCGCGGATAAGGCGCAACGGGAAAGTATCGAGGTTCCGGAGTTTGTCTTTCGTAAGATAGACTTTATACAGCCCGGCGGCATAGAGAGCTGAGCCTGTCATCTCGTGCATTCTATCGAAGAGTCTCCCAAAATATACACAGTCATCTCGCTTCGTCTTACTATCCCTCCTGCGGTGAGATTTCGTCTGAAGTGTAACCCCAGGTATCCTTGCAAAGAAAGTTGGTTCGTGGATATGGATTGGTAAATGCAAATGAGGCCCCCTCGACGCAAGTCGGATACCCGATTCCATAACCCTAAGACCAGGTACGAAGCCCGTCACTTCGTGACTAATTTCGATTGATTTCTGATAGGTTAGGAATATCATGGCAGTCTCCCAGGACTCCGAGGTTCGTGGCAACGGGTACCTACCTACCTACCTGACGCATCACAGATCTTAGCAACAACCTATAAGATACCACTACTGTGCCATCAATAAAAAGACAGCAGAAAAGGAAGCCGGTTCAACACGAGAGCTGTCCTATCGTATTTTCAGGACTCCATATACTTCTCTTTATTATTATCGCTGAGCTGAGTTTGAAGCCAACGCTCCTTAACTAAACAGTCTTCGGCATATCAGCGGTCATGCTTTAGTAATTTTTGTTCCCTTTGTTCTTTCCTTCCTAGTATTCGGATCCCGACTACCGATTAGTACTACTAACAAGCAGAGAAAGGTCTAAATCTTCAACGTCTGTCCTGAGCTGAAGACGACTGGTCTTCCCTCATCAGATATCGGCACTCTAAAAGGATTACGGTGCAGAGCGAATCACCGAAGCATTTTTTAAGCGCTATATATTTTCTCTATTAACTTCAATCAAATTCTGCTGTGTTAACGTTTAGTAAAAGCCTCAGGCCCGGGCTGGGCATCGATAAATCTGCACATAGCGGCGGCTCTCGAGACAAAGGTTGAGAATCGGTACTGCTTCTGCGTCGATAAAACCACTCATGTGTAGTACGAATTAACTCCGATATCATAAAAACGCATAAGAAGGCTTTCAGATCAGCTACTTGCGAGAGATAATCAAGTGAGACAGAAAAGTGATGGGCAAGATGCGCCTTTACATTTCCTCTAGAGGGCTCGCTTAATTTCGCGTAGATAAAAAAAAAAACCCCCATATCACATCGGCTGGGAAAAACTTGCCCACATATGTATATATGTATACATATGCATACTCATTATCTCACAGACTAGAAGTGCAAGTATATATATATATACATACTTGTAGCCACGATTCTATGCTAATTATCACTCGAATAAATTAAGTCAGGTATTAGCTCTTGCAGTATTAAACTGTAGAACTTGCACCCATCGCCGTGTGAAAACTAAGGGTAGATAGATTCTAAAGCACCAATCCACTGTCCTAAAAGCGAATATCAATCAAAGTCAGGTACCTGGCTTTAACACCACGTATCTTTCGCAGCCAGCTGTCCGAAAACGAAAACCAAAAAACAGGCTTAGGAACTTGGTAACGTAACAACCTCAATCAATCCCCGATGTTCCCCCTCCCGTGAAAGAGAGACTGCCGCTCTCTACCGGAGTCGACTCTCTATCTGATAATACTCTTCTGCCTGTATTTTTGATAGTGCACGTTTACAAAACCAGCTGAGAAGCTCAAATGCCACGGGACGAGTCGGAGCGTCGTCATCGCGAGCGCATTAAGAGAAGCAGTACGTCTATCTGTATGCTTGAAATTACGTTGTAAACCCTGCGCCTGATCTTATACAGAAGGGGAACTGAGACAAGTACACGTAATCCCTCCCTCTGTAGGAAGAATCGAAAGGATCAAAGTCGGCCAGCGCTCTCTCTTTCCATCTCTTTCTCTCTCGTGACGCAGAAACTTAAACTGCCCCCATTCTTTTCGTTTCAGCTGGCCGATCCGCGATGGTGGTCGTTATTTCCCATTATGAATCCGCACTTGAAGAGGGTATAATGGAGACGGTCACCATGGTGTATACACAGGGCCGCAGGTGCCGCAAGGACAGCTGGATACATCGCGCTGAAGGAGGCTATGAGGAAGCTACTGTTACTATGGATTGAATGCCTACGGGGCAGCTGGCTGGATCGCCCTGAAATAAGCTACTACGGTATTAAAAGTACCATTCCGCGAGGTCCGGAAAACTTACTCCGTAGCTTGCGGAGGGCCGGAAGTTTTAGCTTGCGGCCGGGCTGCGGCCTAGAATTATACCGATTAAATCGAAGTCGGGAAAATAAATTGATATCTTTACTGTACACAACTTCACATTGTGTTTCCTATGCAAAAGTGATGTAGGTTAGCGTCGATGTTCAAAGACTCGGAAGGCAGCCATATCATACCCGCGACGGTTGCGAAGCGAGAGCCCCTGAGCTTGCGGAGGGCCGCCAGGGGAAAGACCTCTCGTTGCGAAGCAATTTGCCCGTCGGCGAATCGTCTTGTCGGCGTATTGCATGCTTCGAGGCGTCTGTAACACATAATGTCCCTCTCAACTTCCCAACAGCATATCATGAAGCATACACCCCGCCTTTTCTCTCCGGCATGGGTCCGGTCCAAGTGCCGCGAGCCAGCACGGTCGCGGAGGTGACGATATAATGTGGGTACACGACAGATCATCGGCCGTGCAACTGCAGCGGCACGAGTCGAGCCGTAGAAAATGCCGGACTATCAAAGCCTTTCAGTATGCATGCATGCTCGGGACGGCGGGAAAATCAAGTCTGTGGGACGGCGGGAAGTAATTCAAATTTGCGAGACGGCGAGAGAGTTTTCAAGAGATGTGAGGCGGGCCGCGGAAGAGAGTTTGGTCACGATGCATCTGTCCCCTTTCTTGTACGGTAGTAAGTAAGACGGTACAAACCTACCGGTACTCACCCCAACGTCCCTGGGATAAGCGTCGCAAGCAGCACTTTGGTAGAGTTCAACACACGAGCTGAGAGGGCCGAAGGGGAAGGGGGTTGTCGTGAGTATCTCCGTAGTAGTAGTACGTGCTGCCATATAATATCCGAGGGCGTCGAGCCTTTCCTCCGCGGACCTGACCGCTGCGGGCTTGGAAGACTTTGGATTCGCGGTCAAAGTATCCGTACGTAAGCACGTACTACTGTACGTACTACAAGTACTACTAGTACTAGTAGAATACGTAGTACATTTCGGACCCAGTTTAGGCCCATAAATCATAGAGCGGTGGTTTCTTAATGGGTCAAAGCCCTGTCAACTCCACTGTATAGACTAAATACTGGCTCAAAGATACTTTTCAAGGTTGAATCCTTAGAAGTTGATTGGTTTAAGCCCTGGTAAGATCCCTTGCGAAATTATACTTTCGACATGTATTCATGGGGGGGAGAGTAATGTACTACTACCGAACTTCATTGACCAGCAACCCCCCCGATTTGTTACTCGTCAATCCCGCTAAGCGAGCTACTGGCGGCAGGGTAAACAGACCAGGCGGGACGTTCGCCTGGGCCCAGATCAGGCCCGTGGCCCCGAGCTGTGCTGTGCGGTGGTCCCTGTGTTACCCGCTATCTGAACGCTGGTGCTTCTCTGGCACCTGCACTGCATGGTGGCTTAGGATCTTTCTCCGGGGTCCCAATACTCTGTCACTGTGCCTGGGAAGAAAGGAAAGAAAGAAATTGTTCAGCATCGTGAGTTGACCCTTCTCACCCGTGGTAGAGGTCAACATAGAAGTAATAAGGCCTTCCCTTCCTACCGTTCCTATGCTGAGGCCCAGTCTGCAGGCAACCGAGACTGGGCATACCTATATCAATCGATCATTTGATCAATCAGCTTCAGATCTCAGTTGTGGCGTTCTGCGCACTTCCCCCCTATCACCTCATCACGTCCGACCCGTCTCTACCTTATCACATGAACCAGGGTCGCGATATAAATAAATAGTAGTACTTAAACCGATTGTCTACCCACCGCCCCAGCGTTGAGATGGTCCCAGCTACTTCGACAATGGGGATTCGTTGCCAGCATTGTGCTCTCGAGGTTACGAAGCTCGGATTCGACGCTGGACGTTGACCGCGACGACGTACAAGCATGCGTCCACGGCAGCACCGACATTGTAGCTCAATATCCACGTCGGCATGCCGAACAATACGGCCTGCAGTCCGTTCGGCAACTGCACTATTATCGACGGCGTGAGGACCAACGGGACAATCTTCACGCCCCCATACGATGCGACCTACCCCGTGCCACACTGGCACCAGAATATGGAGCTCGCGACCATCTGCGTCTTCAATTCACTTTCGCGTAAGACGCACCAGCACCAGCACCAGCACCAGCCCTTGGACGATGTTTCGGCTTGATGGGCCGTATTGATTGAGGGATGATCTGCAGCTGACGAGACCCAGTTATTGTGATTGCTGCGAGGCTACTTTATCGACGGAAGAAGTTCAACATGTTGAAAGGGGATGATATATGGATGGCCATCGCAGGAGTATGTATCGCCGTCTACAAGAACCGAGCTGGTACTGATAGATGCTAGCTACTCCTGATCGGTCTCTACGCCAGTCAATTAGGAGCTGTGAGATTCGGAAGCGGGCTACACATGCAGAATGTACCGCATTACTGGAGGGAGATGCATTGGCATGTATGTGTTCGCGAAGTTCAAAGTTGGTTGAGAACAGCAACTTACTCACAACTATAGTTTCAAACCGGCTTCTCAGCGTACTATCTCGTTGTTTCATGCATCAAGCTGTCCGTCTGCTTCTGTTTTCTCCAGATCTGTAGGCACCTCTCCGTCCATCGTTGCGAGACCATGTACTTACAGCCTTCCTAGTAACCCACAACCTCAAGGGCCTGCGATATTGTGTGTACGGCTTGTGTGTCGTTACTGGCAGTCTGGGACTCGTGTGCGCCATCCCATGGAATTTCGGCTGCCAACCCTTCCTGTCCAATTTCTACTGGAGCGTGACTTCAGAATCGTGCATCAACTATGATATATTCCGGTGGCGTAAGCAACCCGAGTCCTGCCCGTGCCCATCTCGCTCTGGCGACAAGCTGACAATGTTCCTCCTCTCCTCCCAGTTTGGATCAGCGTATCGGTACCCATCGACATAGCCATCATGAGCGTCCCCCTCCGAATCCTGAACCGGGTCCGACTCCGCGCCGTCGAGAAGAGGATCCTGCAGATGGTCTTCTGCGCCACCTTGCTGGGCACGATCTGCTGCATCATCGGCATCTACGGCTCTTACAAGACCCGCACCGTCGAGTCCCAACAGCTCTTCTACAACGAAACCCCCTTTATCATGATGAATGACATTGAAATCTTCGCTTACACCCTCGGCGCATCGTTCCCAGGTACGTACTTTCATACATCCACACATATCCCCCTCCCCCTCCCCCAAACACCTACCTGCCTACCTACCTGCCTACCTTTCTAACATGCCACCAAAAAACAGTCCTCTCCGGCTACATCGTCACCAAAGCCGACCGCCCCAACCCCCCCTGCTCCAACTTCACCTCCTGGGCGCGCTACGTCCCAGACCTCTTCCTCTCCTCCCCCCTCAACATCAACCTCCCCAGCCGCACCGCCACAACCACCACCATGTGCGCGCCCACCAAGCACCCACCCATCAAGTACCCGACCGGGCACCCGCAGCCGTCGTCGTCGTCCAACGAGCGCGACGACCTCCCGCTCTCCGCGTCCACGCTGTGCAATTCAGGAGCCGGCAGCAGTCTGAGCAGCTGCGGGGGCAACGTCGACCTCGAGAAACATGCAGCCCAGGATGCATAAGCGGAAGCGGAAGCGATCAGGAAGGGGGCTGTGCATGTGCATGTGCGGACCGAGGTTTTTAACGAGCGAGAGGACTCCGGGGGGAATTGGAGCAGCTCGCTCCAGGAGCTTCTGAAGGGTTCGCAGAATGGGAGTGGTGGTCGTGGATCGTGATGACGATTCGTGTGTTTAAGCGATGTGTGATGTTCCATCTATCTGAGCGAAGGCGTTCCACGGCGTTTTCATCACGAGTCGGGGCGGGCGCTAGGTATATATATACAACGTGGAGGTTCAGTCTGGTCTGGCCTAAAGTACATATTTCATTCACATCTATCTCAGCCTATTCAACTTACTAATATGTATATATCTTCTCGAACGATAGAAAATTTTAAAAATAGTTGGCCAAAGACTAACTGCCTACCTATACTTACTCAACAAAACGACGAGAAGAAAAAGAGTCGGAAAGCCAAAGTCAAAGCCGAAGCCAAAGCCATCTCCATACCCATACCTTAAAGCCATACGCTCCATTCCCATTCCCCAAACTACAACAACACAACCTAGAGCTACAGAACTACAGGAGCCCATATCTCGAACATCCCATCCCATCTCCTCCTCCTCATCCTCCTCCTCTTCCTCATCTCGTCTTCCCCGTCTCCTCAACCAGTACCCAAATCAATGCACCCCAATTCTCTATCAACACCTAGAATCCTCTTAACCACCACTCATCCAACCTCACCAAACCCCATCCTTCCAACCTCATAAGTCCACCCTTCCAAAGCCAAAAGCCACCCCCTCAATCGATGAACAACGCCCAAGTATCATTCGTTCGTTCCCTCCTTCCTTCCTTCCTCCCCCCCCATCCCGCCCCCCCCTTCCCTCCCTCTCGTCCTCCCTCAACGACTTTTCATTTTCATTTTCATTTCCATTTTTCGTTCTCGACAACACAGCACAAACACAGTACAGCACAACACCCAACCACAAACCCAACCACAAACCCAACACACAACACCCAACCGAAAACACATCTCGATCAGCGAACCAAGAAATGTCCCCCCTCCCTCCCCCTCCTAAAAAAAAAAAAAAAAAAAAAAAAACCAAAAAACCCATCGAGAGAAAAAGAAGAGAGACGGAAAAATTTACACACACACACAAACACACAAACACACACACACACACAAGTGAGCGGACTAGTAAATAAATAAATAAATAAATAAATAAATAAATGAGTGAGGGTGGCCTTGCGAAACCAGCAGTACTGTATGTAACCTGGCCTTGCCCGCTTATCTTACCTACCTACCTTAGCGGAGCAAGCCGAGATTCTAGAACCGTGTAGCGGACCGTGTAGCAGGTCTACACGGTTGGCCACTATCCTTCAAAACAGCTCGGTTGATAGATTTTAAACCGTGTAAAAGTTTTAGACCGTGTAGATATTTTTAGACCGTGTAGATATTTTTAGACCGTGTAGAAGGACTTAAGCGAGGGCTGCGCTTAAAAGGATAATCCGGGCGGGGTCACTGGTGTGGCTGTGCGCTAAGCCACTACATCTAAGGAGGCAAGTCTGAATTCAATTGGTGAAGGCTATTTATTACCACTTCTACTTCTGCTAAACAGCCACCTCTTCTACCTTTACTTTTGCTAGACTGCCACCTTCACTTTAACGTTCTCTTTTAGACCCTTTGTAATTTTCCAGCTTATGAAATGATGTTGGTGATATCGGACCGTAAGGTTGGAAAGAGAAGGAGCTTAAAGCGCGTCTATCACTATAAACAATTGATTAGTATGCGTAGCAAACAAAAGGAATAAAAAGAAAAGGGGAGGGGGGGGGGGGGGGGGGGAGTGGCTGGTTTGCTTTATTATTCGGCCAATCCATATTCGAAGGAATAGTCCTTGCAGATGAGCAGACCGCAGATGAGCAGACCGAAGGACGGACCGAAGGAGAAAGGACCGAAGAAGAGATCACTTGCTTTTTCGATACTAGCACGTTAGAATAGATTAGTATTCGTAGCAGATGAAGGTGAAAGAGGATAAGGTGGTTAAAAGTTAAAAGGTGACGCGCTTAATAGTTGTAATAGTTATAATAGTTAAAGTTTTATTAAGAACGCGAAGTTTAAATATATTCAGCTGTGCGCGGCAGAATTGAATTAGTATATCGGAGTTAAGGGTTATTAAAAGGCGGTCTATGCGGTCGCCTTCGCTAACGGTTTCTACACGGTTTAAAATTTCTACACGATCACTGCACGGCTTAAGGCTGCTACATGGCTCGCTATACGGCCTAAGGCTGCTATACGGTCAGCTATACGATTCTAGAATCCCGGCTTGCTCCGCTAAGGTACCTACCTACCTACCTTCCTACCTACCTTCCCTGCCTTCTCATCTGCTAGCTAGCCGTTCCCACGTTCTCCTTACCTACGTGTATCGATCGCGCTTATTAGGTAGAGGGAAAGGGAAAGGGAAGAAGGAAAAGAAGGAAAAGGAAAAAAAAAAAAAAAAAAAAAATTGGCCAGGATAACTTTCGCGTCAAGCTGACCCTTTTTTTGGTTTTACCACATCGCGTGATCCATCACCGCCGCAGCGGTTGGACTGTGTTGGGAACACTTTTATGCTGTCCGTCATTTTACAACTAGTCGGATCGCATCCAGACCATTTTTCAGCTACCAAAAAAGCTATGCTCCATAACAAAGGAGAAAGAAGAGCAGTTTCGCTGGGTCTAGCCGTAGCCAGAGTCGTGGGAGCCGTGGGAGCCGCGGCTCAGATACCTACACACCACATGAGGTATAATACATCTAAATGAACCCGTCCTGATCATCAATCCACCATCGTCACCTCTGTTTCTCCTCATTCGTTCTTCTCTTTCTCCGCAGGCTCCTTGGCTTGTTCAGCTTTCGCTTCGGCATCTTTCCGTTTGCCCTCCCGGTATTTTGCCATCTTCTCACTCATATACCTCCACGACCTCCCAATCCCAGAAGTCAAAATACCCTTCAAACTCTGACTCGTACTCGGCCACCCAATCGTTTTCTTGATCACATATCTGATCTCCTCTCTCAAATCCTCCGGCGGCTCGTTCGCAATCTTCTGTTCGAATCCTCCTCCTTGCCGCCTATTGATCCTGGTGGAATTCTCGTCGCTTGCCGCTTCTAGCATCTGGTTGAATTCTGACCGCGGAATCTGGTATTTCTCTTGATATTGGAAATACAGCTTTGACCTGAAATCTTTGGGGAGGCGGCGGACCATGTTACCTCGTTTAACTGGGTCCATGTCCTGGGCGAGGCAGACGTTTGCGGTTTCGTCGGCCGCCCAGTCTGGATCTGAGCATCTCGGGTCGTCGAAGCTCACGTTAGGCAGATTTTCGATAAGAGGTGAGTATAGTCGTCGGAAATGGGGGAGGTTGTTTCCGACAATGTTTGCGACTTTGGATTTATCTTCGGTCGGGAACGCCATGCGAGGATCTCCCATGTAGCTGATATTGGCTATCACTCCATACAGTTCCAGCTCCGTAAAATTGGGTGGGAGAAGTAAAAGTGCTGTTCGCAGCGCCGATAACAGGTTAACTTGATTGGCGAGACGAACTCGAGGGTCATCGCGTAGGATTTTGACTGGTTTCTGCAATCGCCCTGCAAGATACAATGTCGTCCACTCCGAGAGATCGGTACAGAGTGTGTCTAGATTCACCACCCCGTACTTTATCAGAGTCCCATTGACCGTCACGAATGGGTTGAAGTACACTCCTGCTCCCCACTTGTCCTGCACCGCAGATACTGCGCCTGAGCCGAGCGATCCTAAGGCTGAGTAGTGGTCTCGGTGTTGATTGAGATTCAAGGAATGCCAATGCTCGGTATACGACACACCGAAGATAAAATCGATCATTTTTGGAGTCCCACCCTGTTGTTTAGTGACGGCAGGAGGAGGCTTCGAGTGGATGGAGGTTGTCGTCGAAGATGTGCCTGTCTGTACTGCGAAATCAGTCTTAGACTCGGATACGTTTTCAGATGCTTTCAGTTTGACCAGCTGGATCATGCCGTTTCCCAAGAATGATCATCGGAACAGACTCTCAACAATCTACGGATTCTCCGACATGGTACTCAATATGGAGATTTTGTGCTCTACAGAACGCCCCTCCGGAGAATAGGGCGCCCTTGAACCTCAAAATACACATGTTTTCAATGTACGCAGGGGCGCTTGCCTCTACTGCCCACGCAGATCCCCAATTTGCAGACCGATGGTCATTGCACAGCGCGCTCTCCCCCCCCCCCTCAAACCATTGGAATGGGACTTTCGTACCTGTCTTGACTGTGGAAACACCCCCGACCCATAAGCAAACGCATATCGTATAGGCGCCCTGAATTTCCATAGAATCTGCCTCAAGGCCTCTTTGAACTCGTCGTTTATTATAATATGCTGATTTACGCCAAAATTGGTGTGTGGTAGCTCCGAGAAGTGAGAAATGTTGAAATTCGGGTTATCCTCCCAGTCGGCCGACGGGGAGCTTGTGTTGGAGGGGGAGCCTTTAGAAGAAGCTGAATCGGAGGCATGTTCTTTGATCGACTGTTCCTGGGAGCTGGATTCTTTTGGCGTTTGCGATGCGAAGGATCGGCTGATCGAGCCCGGAACTGGACGGATAGAGCGGTATCGAGCTGATCGAAGCCCCGAGGCTTGATGCCATGTTCCCAGAGGCCTTAAAGAAACCTGTGCAGCAAGCTATTAACGGAGGAATATGGAAGGTGATTCGTGTCCGTTTGCTCACGTAAAGGTGCCTGGAAGCCATCGTGCCGAGCGATAGTGGAAGCCGAAGCTCCGCAGAAGAATGTAATCAAAGATGTGTGTGCAGCAGATGCTGCAAAAATGCTACCGCGCGTTCGACATTGGTCCGTGGTGTTGTTGACGTTGAAGCCGAAGCTGGTGATGCTTCCTGCGTGTTTGGAGCTCACCGAATTCAATTCGACCCCACGCCACGCCGTCATCGGTTAGCGCCGGGACGTAGCCGGGCCGGATCCAGGTACGGAATGGGAAGTACGAAAGCACTGGCGCTAACCAATTAGCCTTGAAGGCCCTCCCATCTCGTCCTCGAAAAAAAGAACGAGAATTAAAGTTGTCACATCACTGTTTAGAGAGATAAAATTGTACAAGATTAAACCCGGTCAAGACCATATCGAACACATATCGAGGTGTTAGTTTAGCCGATACCTTGAAGTAAGTAAATTTAAAAGACCATGTCAGCAATCACGAGAACTAATCCATTTCCTCTTCCACGTATCTCCCTCCCTCAAACTTCGTAGACCAAAGAACGTGTTAGGTAATTACACTGTAAAGGACCAAAACTTAGAAACTTATGTGCCAGGAAATCTTTTTAGTGCAGGTCCACTTAGCATCTCACCCACTTCATCGGCTTTTGAAAACAAGCCGGCAAAGTGTTCTGGCTAACCCAAAGATATATGAAAAGTTACTTGGTCTTCAGACATCAAGAGTTTTCCACCACTTGACCGGAAATCCAGGCGCCTTTCGCTGCTGTATTCCATCCTCCAAGTCAGTTAAGAAGTCAATAATTGACATGACGAGACTCGCCACCTACTATTGCAAAGCCTAAATGAAAACCAACAAAGCTCGGTTGCGTATGTTTACTGAGTCGTCCACTGCCGTATGAACAGGAAGGCCGAGTGAGGCTTGGTTATCAACTGTTCTGTTGCATATCGCCATCTTCTTTGCTTACCTCGGCAATAAGCGAGTTCATCCCAAGTTAGCGAGCGAACTTGGAAAGCACGTCGTTACCGAAATCCTGACTTCATAATGACCACAAGACCTCTCACCACCCCTCTCTTCAAAACAAAACCATGTCATCCATGCTGCCATTCTACTGCGCAAAGTCTCAAGAAAGTTAAACCACGTAGATAAATCAAGGATAAGATAAAGTAAGTGTCAGCACGTACATATCTGATTTTCTGATGCACCAGTCAGTCAGAGAGAGACCTGATATTCCCAAGACAGACATGAAGCTGAGATAAATCCAACATCGCTGACCAGCTCAACTTTGCCTTTTCTTCTTCTTATTGCGGCAGTTGAACCGCTGCGCAACATCCGATGCTACAGATCCCGTATACACGGCTCTGTTGCTCAACTCGTGCAAGTGACTAGTAGATTCACGCCGGACCAAAGCCTTTTCGTTCGTTCACACCATTATAGATATATTTCCCTACCTGCCTTCTCGTAGTATGTTCTGTGACCAATATTCAGACTTCCTCCGCCCAGTAGCACTAATGTCCTGAGGCATAAAGGTCATTACCGCTTGCGATGTGCCAATATGCCACGAGCCCGAAACCTCTTCTTCGGTATAGTGATGCGAGCATGCAACGAGGCAAAGATGCGAGGCACCATAGTAGCGACCTATCACCGTCCTATAATCATGTACTCTGCAATTAACAATCCCAATACCTGGATCAAGCCGTAAACAATCATAAGGGAGATATCACAGCTGAAAAGGGGACGGAGGGGAGATGCGATGCGCAGGAGAAGAGCAAGCTGATGATGGATGGCTCTCGGATATTGGGGGAGATGGCGGAGAGAGGGTGAAAGAGTGCGGTAGGTGGCAAGTGGCAAGTGGCGTGTGTGAAGGTGGGGATGCGGCCAAATGTCGACTTTTCAAGTGTTGAATCGGGGAGATGCTCGGATATGGCAGTTAGTTTTCAGACAGATGTTGAAGAGTGATGGGAGGGAGGTGGTGGATCGTGGTTGTTATGCTGGGGATTTCTCATCTCGGTTGAGATGCAGATGGAGCGATATTCTTTATCAGCTGCTTTATGGTCTTTGGGCAGGAAGGAAGATTGATTCTCTGATCGAGATCCTGACGATCCATAGCGCTGAGAGGGCGGGCGTAGACTGAGATGCTTGGTATCCCGGATATTCTCTATCCACTTGATCAGCTAGAGGACTGGGATTATCGGGAAGTGAATGTGGATGACGGCAGTTAGCATGAGGGTCTCGGAGATGCGTATAAGAACTATGGGGTTGGAAAGAATGAAGGTTGTGTGGTTGTTTTGAGGCCGGATGTTGCGTGGGTTGGTGCTTTGGAGGATGTGGATGCCATGGACCAGTTTTTCTCGGCCTCTATAATTGCAACGCTATAGAGTGGGAGTTGCTATCATGGAGGCTTGTGAGTTCAATATACCATATTACAAATTCAATCAAATATATGTATGGTCTTTCTCTTATAAATCAGACGCGTCAGGGTTTCGCATTACCCATCTGCACCCGGCTCGGCTCAGTCAGGGGCTCGCTTGCATCTCGCTCTGGCATTTGCTTTGTTGACATACTAGTACGTACGTACCGGTACCGGTAGTACCTACTTATCCATCCGCTCTCCAATACATTCGCGCCGATTCGTAACCCGCTTTGCCTAGGACCTTGTTCTACTGTAAGTATTACAAACTCAGAAGCTCGCACTACCGCATCCCACACCGCACCCACATACGTAGTACCTACCAAGTATGCCCAACATCGTTATTCAGCCAATGCAACGCTCGTGCATATTGATCGGGTAGCACACTAAGCAATACTAATCATCCCACAGGCCCCAATGCCGAATCACAGTCACAGCTTAGCTAAGGATGGCATAGGATCCCCGCACCCTCGTAAGGTTTTGAGCCAATGATATTCTCGAAGATGGAGCCATATCCCGGGGTAGCTTCAGCCTTCCACTACCCCGCCCTTACTTCCTATACTGTAGTACCGGTACCGGTACTACTACGTAAAGCTCTCTAAACCCTACTCTCCGCTTTCCAGCCGTTAACCAAGCCGCAAGTCTCTGGCCTCTGGCCCCTCTGAATCAAGCTACAAGTGCTTACGCTACCCGGGGCCAGTCGTGCAGCCGTCGACCCCTCGGAACAGGGGTCATATAGGGCGGCAAGATCCTGCACGACATCACGCCTTATAGACAAGCTGTTCTGCTACCTTTATCCGCTTCCTGTTTCTCTCTCTCTATATCTCTCTCATCTCTCTCTCTATCTCTCTATCTCTCTCTCCATCCTCTCATATATTTCCACTGCTTGTCTCCCTCTCTCTTCTCTGCATATACCCGTCCGCAAGCACAATGTCTACCACGAACGGAACAACCAACGGCCATGGGCTCGCGCCCGTTGCAACAGACTCCCGCTTCGACCCTCTCTTCACCCAACATGTTATCAATGCCACCGGCCCCAAGGCCACGCCGCGCATGCGCAAAGTGATGGGCAGCTTGATCAAGCATGTGCACGACTTCGCTCGGGAGAACGAGCTCACGGTTGATGAGTGGATGGCGGGCGTCGAGATGATGAACTGGGCCGGCCGGATGAGCAACGACAAGAGGAACGAGGGACAGTTGATATGTGATGTTATCGGGCTGGAATCGTATGTGACGAGAGGAATTCTCCCTCTCCCTTTTGCGTATGGTTGGCTGATTGTATGGCAGACTCGTTGACGAGATAACGTTCAAGCTCGCCGCCGAAACCAACGACGCCGCCACCGCGTCCGCGATCCTGGGCCCCTTCTTCCGCCACGACGCGCCTATCCTTGCCAACGAGTCGTCCATCGTGCAAGATTTTCCCGAGGATGGACAGATGGTGTACATGCACGGCATTGCCACGGACTCGGTGACGAAGAAGCCTGTGCCGGGCGTGTGGATCGATGCGTGGCAAGCGAGCACGAACGGACTGTACGAGCAGCAGGACGACAACCAAAAGGATTGCAATCTGCGTGGTAAATTCCAGACGGATGAGAATGGGTATTATGCGTTCTACTGTTTGCGACCAACACCGTACCCGGTGCCAAACGATGGTAGGTCCCCCTCTCCCCACAACTCTGGGCATGGCAATAGCGGGGTAATTTCATAGCAGGGTAAAGTGTAAACAAACTGACGCGATATGTCTCAGGTCCCGCCGGCAAACTCCTCGAACTCCTTGACAGACATCCTTTCCGTCCAGCGCACATCCATCTGATCGTAAGTTCCTCCAGCTTTCTCCCTCAACTTTTTCCGGACAGTCATGATCTTGGATCCCCCTTACTTGTTTGTATATATGTATTTATCTCACAAATCTCCCAGGCCCAAAGAGAGGGCTACAAGCCCGTCACAACCCAGATCTTCGACAAGGATGATCCTTACCTCGAGAACGACTCGGTGTTCGCAGTGAAGGACACGCTGATTGTGCATTTCAAAGAGCTGAAGGGCAACCCGAAAGCCTCGCTGGAGCTGGATTACCCCATTGTCATCGTGCCGCAGGGACAGAAGTCATGAGTAAAGCTGAAGAAGAGGAGGAGCGGTCAAGAGCATGATTATCATGCATGCCTGCAATTTTGCCTGAAGTTATGATGTACACAGACGGTTGATAGCTCTGATGACCTCGATAATTGATGTCAGCATTTCCAACCGATATTTTCAAAGTCTCTTTTTAGGCTTCTAGCTTAAGCCTTGGGCTTTTTTCGGCATTGCTTACCAATACCTAAGAGTTACGGTAGTACTATATTTTCTCGTCAGGCGACAGACAGGCAGGAGGGAGAATTCGCCCCTTATCCGATCGATAAGAGCGTCGTCGGATGCCGCACAGAACCTTCACGCAAGCAACGCATCTTGAGATCAAGGGCGCTGCTTTAACGGCTCTTTTCTGCTCTGGAAGAGTAATCATTCCTTTGATCCTCTTTTCTTTTTTCTTTTCGAGAAGTGGAGTCTGTATATATTTTAATTTTGGGGAAAGCTGCTTTATTGAATACTAATGATACTTCTCCCATGGCTAGGGCCGGCGGTGAGTGTGTAAACAAACTTAATCAGCGTCTGTTAATTTCTGACCTTTTTTTGGATAGGAGAGGGCAGGTGTTGTGTGTTGTGAATATTGTGAACATTGTGAATAGTTAGTTGATTCACGTTCTACACTGCTAGAAAGAGAGATCAGGAAGACGGAGCAACGGAGTTTCTGATTGAAATGTAGCAGAGGGAAGAGGAAATCATCACGTGGTTTCGCAAAGAGTCGTGAAAATTGGGATTAATGGTTTGGTAAAGGGAAGATTGTTGTGATCGATGTAATCTCAGCAGCGCAACTCCCGGGACGGTTCCCCTCTGTACGGATACAGGGCGGGGGTGGGCTGGCCGTCTCCGGCCCAAGGGCGTCTGCCCCTCCTCCAACATTCTTCTTTCTTTTACTGTAGGCCTATCGAAACCAGATCTCGTCCCCAGGCTAATAGTAATCACTGCTGACAAACTGCCTTCACTCTCCAGCGAGCAGCAATGCATAAGGTACTATTGCATCTGAATAACACTGCTGTCACAGACCTCCCTTCTCTCACTCTTGCTGTCAACCTTTAATTCCATCACGCACTATCTGAACTCTACTGTCATTCTCCAATCTGGCAAGTTGAATGCAATCCCAGATAGATGCTATTGAAAGATCTCAACTTCTATGTATCATCTGATCTGATGAGTTTGGTGTATAGACTGACAAACATTACCTATCTAAATATATACACTGCCACGAAGTTCGCTCTTCTTATTGGAGGTCACGCTTTAGGGGGGGGGGCAGAAAGGTACGTAGTTAGCGTGGGAAAAGATAATCGGATCGCTTCTTATTGCTAACACGCAACACCGCTGTTATTATCACTATCCCAGTTCTGCTGTCGTGAATATATGCATGCATCCTATCAAATCCGTTTCTTGGAAATAGAGAAAACCCCCTTCTGTGGCGTTGAACATGTAAAAACCTTCGTCCGACGATTACAACCTTTGTTTCTGTACATATTAACACTCGGAACGCCAAACGTTTCATAGGAACCACAAGGTCTTACAAGAGGAAGAGGAGGGGGAACATCGTGGCGAACTCCGCCATCTCTAGACGCAGCCTGGGAACTCGACGACAGACGGTCAAGCATGAATGGCGTCCGATCAAGAGAGCGCCTGGCCGTATTTTTATACCGACCGACGTCCCGCGGCTGTTCAGTATTCAATCACCCTAAGCCTCGCACTCGCCTTCTTTCACCTGTGCCCATTTTGTCTGACTCAGATCTAAGTCTCTGCAACCAATGGGTTCCAATTGCAACGTCCTATTGCGTATCTTCATGTAATAACGGATTCACACATGCCGAGACTAGTCCAATCCACTCAAAACCAATTAGTCGTATCCATATGTGTACCGCTCTTTTTTTTTTTTTTTTTTGGAAGCACTATTTCCGTACCATTTACATTAGACGCATATCTCGCTCGCATCTTTCATGTATCGTCACTAGGCGCTGCATCGAGCTCTCGTACGTACTATCCGGTTCATAGACAGCACGCGTCGCAGAAATCCAAATATTTAATCTTACTCTGTTCCTAGAGGCCTGCTGCTTGCACGCAGAACGGTAAGCTCAGCTTGAAAGAAGAAGAAGAAGAAGAAGAAGAAGAAGAAGAAAATGCTGGCGAGAAAGGCGAGATTCTGATATTGCTACTAGCTGTCGATTTAAGTTCTGACTAGCAAGACTCCAGTCTCCGGTCACTGAATAAGCAATAGATAAATAGATAACCGTTGGTGGGTCAGACGCTAGCAACACGGAGGTACAACCTGGCACCTTCTCTTTCACCTTCTCATATCCCTGTGTTACTCTGGACTCACCCTTTGCTTGGTTTGGATTCTACCGATTTCTGGATTAGAGTTGGATGGCTGTTCCAGTCTACAGTTTGCCGCTCGCCATCATCGTTCGTATTATGCACGATTCGCCGCCGTACGTGGGTACGTACGTACGTAGATGATCGCCCTCCCCATCATCAGCGAGCTGCAGATTTTCTGCTCGTTTCGCTCGCTTTGTCTTGTCGTCTTGTCGTCTGGCAGACATAGATAAGTAAGAGAGGGACTCGGGTCCGCTGGCTGTAGGTCGCACCAGATTAAAGAAAGCAAGTACCTCAGAAGCAGCTTACCTCTATTTATTCGACGTGCCCAACCTCTGTATCCCCATTTTACAGGATATGTTGAACCTCCCCAAGCCAATTCACCTTCGCCAGGCTCAAACCCGAACTTCCCATCTAGACGAGGCGGCCCTCCTTCAGTACCCAACCGGAGATATAAAGCCTAGACATCCCGCCCCATCCATCGCGATCTAGCATTTCCTAAAAGTGCAAGCTTCGAATGCGGCGCTACAAGACTCGTTGCGTGGCGTTGCGTTGCGTTTCGATACATAGATAGACAGACAGATATATTCTATTTTATTTCATCTTATCCGGTGGTGGTGTAGCCCTCTCCAATCCAGAAGGGAGTGTGAAGAAAGGACATATGCGATGACTTCTAGTTAGTACCCAGCGATGATATCCCGTGCTATCACTCGAGTTCCCGCTGTCAAGCTCCAACTGAAACCCCAAGCCGCCGCCGCTCTTACTACAGAGAGGCAAGGAACACGCGGTGTACATGTGCAGCTGCTAGAGCAGAGTAACCGTCCCAAGGAAAATTTTCGCTGGTCTGACTCTCTCGTATTCCGAGTCCGTTTCCGTCATCGGCGATTCTTCGTGCAGATGACGGATCTCGCAATTACTAAGGTCGGTCTTTTATCTTGAGATCTCATCGGCTCTTACTGCAAACACTGCGATATGAGGATGGTGATGGTGATGTGGTGATGATAGTTTGTTGGCCCCGCACCCGAAACGGCAGGTGCACCACACCACACCACAGCACGTGTGGCACTTTCCCATCTGAGCGACCGGGCTTGGCCCGGCCTCGGCAAATACCAGACGGGAATTATCGGATAGTAATATCCCCCCCCAAAAATGCAATAAAATTGGAAAAGATGAAAGAGAAAAAAAAAAAAAGGATTCACACTCTCACAGCCCCGGATCAGGATCAGGATGAACTCACTCGTCGAAATTGACTCGGCAATTGACTCGGCTCCGCGTCTAATACCTGGAGCCCCCTTCTTTAACGACTCGCCACCCCCTCTATCCCGCACCCCGTGGCCACCGCATTGTATTGTTGCGCTTCTGATGCTACTGCGCAATAACCAGCCCGTTCTTTTTCTTGTCATCAATCGTCGTCTCGTCGTTTCATCGTTAAGTATACATTTTTTTGGGGGGGTATCATTGGTGGGCATGATGTGTGTTGGTGGCGGCTCGAACTCTCTTATCGGCGGGACGGTTGCAGAGCAAGCAAGCCGAAATGGAATCTTGTCAAGAGAGGCAAGCGACACGAGAAGAGGCAGAAACATTTCTTTGGGAAAGGGGAGGAGAGATGATTGTCATGTGTTGAGCAGTGGGTTCGCTCTCGTGGCCCCCCCCCTCCCCTCTTCCTGAGAAGTGTTTGCTGTCTGACGTGCACTCTCGTGTCCACGGTGTGTGAGTTGGGAAGTTTTGTTTAGGGACTGCTAACCAGTCTGGTGGTGCACGTCGGTTAGCCATTGATTGACGATACCGATGGGGGGGGATGAGAGCTCGCTACGCGGGCTGTGGTTCTGAGAGTGTGTTTGATGCAGAGAATGTGCGTAATTGGGTACTTGAGGGAGGGAAATCTGTGATTCTGTGCCGGCAGATGGGAAGGTGCGAGATGGGCGTGCTTGCTGTGTGTCGGAGGAGAGAGATTGGAGCGGATGCGTTGTGATGATTCTCTACACATTACAAGTATGCCAGACGAGTTTTGAGATGCCTGGATTTCTCCTATGGAGGGGCTCTTTGCTTTTGAGATGGGCTTTGACCATGTCATTTCCTCCCTCGCGCTAGGAACTTCTACCTTTGTCTCTGCAGATTTTGATTTTGTATGGTTCTCCGAGTAGCCATATGATTCAGGATACTATCAAAATATGAACATGGGAAGACGAAGGCGCGAGCAGAAAGACTTGGCGCTCAAGTCAACAGAGCTATCAACACGTTCAGAGCTCGGCGCCAATACAGCAAGAATTTGCGATCCACGCTGACTGCAAGTTATCCGGCCCAGAACTCCAGATCGTGCAAATGCGTTCGAGTATCAAGGCTGGAGGAGATCGTTTGCACTGGTCTCGATAGGTATATCGTGTCTGGCCATGGTGATCGGCCGGCCACCTCTGGCATCCTGAACATCAGTCACTGGCGCAGCATATGATCTCTCGCTCTTGAAAGCCATTCCCCGGAAGGAAATTGTACGGAGACTACTTGCTAACAAGTCGTATCGCATTACGACTCGATCGGCGCTTCCATCATTCTAAGGGTACTTTGAGTGCCTTGCTCCTTTATTCGCAAGTGAGGACTTGGCCATGGTCAAGTCAAGTACTCATACCGAAAGTGACAATACACGATAATTTTATACTGTCTGACTCAAATCCTCCGTCCTCACTAGACAACTATCAACTTCTTTTCAGCCCCCTCCCCCTCCCCTATTTGAGAACCATCAGAATGCTCAGATCTAGAGATGCCACCACCATTCTCTCCTCCCTCAACCTCAATCTTCCATAAGCCCGATCTTCCCATGCCATTCCCAACCAGAAAAAAAAAAGAGAAAAAAGAAAGGAAACCCCCACACTCCTCTTACGCAAGCACGCTTCGAATAATTAACAAACTCACATCCAAGATTGCATATACCTCGGTCGACTCGCTCATTTTTTTTTTTGCAAGCATCGGAAGCTGCACTCCTGCTGTAAAATCAAAATAAACCTTGCCTCGACCCCGCTCTCATATCTTGCTTGCCGTGGCGTCTCCTCACAGGCCAACGATTTATTATTGTCCTTTGAGACCCCAAAACAGACAGACAGATTATTTATGGGAATTTATACTAGGCCAAAAATTGTCAATAAAATTATTTAACAGAGGAAGCTCCTCAGAGATTTTTTCCCCGCCACCAAAAGCGGCAAGTGGGGGTGGGGACCCACCACAGCTCCTTCCGAGAGGTCCCTCAGCCGAAAAGCAGATCATCCATCCATTGATCTCGTCCATTCTCACCACTTTGCCTCAACCCAATCCGTACCCCCCATTGATCTTCGAAATAAGTCCAGACCAAACAAATAAAATAAAATAAAATCAAAACGAAATCAGATCAAAACAAAAACAACCTATCCCAACATCTTTTCTGCTTTCAAAGATGCCTTTCAAAACCATAAACTCCAAGTCCCTCTTCTACACCGACACCCACACCCAGTGCACCCCCGCCACCCGCATCACCACCCTCCTCCTCCACGGCCTCGGCTCCTCCTCCAGCTTCTACAGCACCATCACGCCAGCCCTCGCGCCGCAGACGCGGTGCATCGCGCTCGACACGCCCGGGTCGGGCCTCTCCCAACTCGGCCCATCACCGTCCCGGGAGCAATCGATCGCCAGCATCGCCGACGACGCCATCGCCCTGCTCGACGCCCTAGCGGTGGAGGTCGACGTGGTGGTGGTGGGCCACTCCATGGGCGGCATCGTCGCGAGCACGGTCGCGGCACGGTGCCCGGGCCGGGTCAGGGGCGTGGTGCTGTTGGGGCCGGTGCAGCCGGCTGAGGGGATGGCGGCGGTGTTTGGGAAGCGGGTCGAGGTTGTGAAGGCTGGTATGGTATATCTTGTTCTTGTCTATCTTTGTTCTTTTTCTGTCTTTTTCTTCTTCTGTCTTTTTTTTTTTCTTTTTTCTTTCTTAAAAAAAAAGTACATATTTGAAAGTTGTAAAGAGCCCCCCCCCTCCCCTCCCAAGTAGAATAGAAATAAAGAAAAGGGGGGGGGGGGGGGGGGGGAGATAGAAGAAATATAAAAACGATATTGACATTCGAATACAAACAGGAGGTCTCGAGCCCCTGGCTGACACCATCCCGACGGGCGCCACCGGTCGCCGCTCCACGCCGCTGCAACACGCGTTCATCCGCGCTCTGATCCTCGGCACCTCGCCCGCGGGCTACATCTCGCTCTGCAACGCGATTGCCACGGCTACGCAGCCGGAGTATGCGAGCATCGACGTTCCGCTGCTGATTCTAGCCGGGGAAGACGACAAGACGGCCTCGCTGGAGGGGTCGGAGGGGATCGCGGCGGCGTATGGGACAGAGGGCGGGAAGAAGAGCGTGGTCGTGCTGGAGGGCGTTGGGCATTGGCACTGTGTTGAGGCTGGAGAGGAGGTGGGGAGCAGGATTGGGGACTTTGTGCGAGGGCTGTGAGGGGAGATGGAGGGCAAGAGGGGGGAGAGAGAGAGAGAGAGAGAAACTTTCAGGGGCTCGGGAGGCAAATGGGAAGTTACAGGAGCTTGGTTCGGGATGATAGACGTTTGCGAAGCATGACTGTGACTGCCCCGTGACTTTTATGGTGGCTCCTCTCAGATGGGTATCAATAAAGGGTAGCTCGTCAGCAGAGCTCGTTACCACCCAACTGTCCACCAAACCAAACCTGCTGCTCGAATCGACGTCGATTGATCAAGGCGCTTCGCTGTTCCCAGATGCACCAGGCCGAGACATTTGGGATCATGCCAGGCGGAGATCTGCCCTACCAAGAGGACTGTCAAAAGCGTCTTGTCTACATCCTCTGCCGGATCCTCTCCTCCCCTTGGGGAACTCGATAAAGAAAGGCACCTGTAGGTCTCCCCGCTGCATTCGTAAACAAACAGGCGACATTCGAGAGAAGTAATTCGCCATGCATGCTGCCGCTGCCGCCGTAATCTGTATAGCAAAGTACGTATACAGGAGTAGAGCCATCCCAGAGCTTCCCCTCCCACAGTTCGACAGCTCGAGCGAAAATGGATTGCGCGTGCCGTCGAAGAAGGAGAGTATTCAGCATGCGTAGCTGGAATAGTACTCAACGAGCATCGTTGGGAGATGCAGGAGACATTTCGGGGCTGGATAGCGATGGGGTTTGGTAAAGTGTAGCTGAAGAGCTATCTGCCGCGGGGATTGAGTCTTGTCGAGGAGGGGGGGTTCTGGATCGGGGGTGACTGCGGCGAGCTGCAGGTATTAAATAAAACCCGATTGGCTTCGTCGCTAGTCGGAGCCAAAAGCACCAGAGAAGTCCAAGGCTTGATTATTTGATTAGACTTGGGAAGCTTCAATATACATATATATATTAAAGATGACCTCACACCATACATACTCATGTAGATATGGTGAAGTGGTAGTAGTCAGAAGGAGGTTGTCTCGCTTAAATTTCCAACGGCTTTCTTCCGGCTGCATTGCTGGTAACCTGGCTTCTTTGAGTTACAAGTCACGCTTCAACACCTGGCAGGTCAGTACCGAGTAGTAGTAGTAGTAGTAGTAGTAGTAGTAGTAGTAGTAGTAGTAGTAGTAATAGTTATTAACGTCTAGTGGTCTATTAGCATAGCAAGCGCGCACCACCCTAGGACCTCCCAAAGGATACAGAAACGTAAAAACCGGAGTGATTTATACGAAATCCATCAAATCCATCTTTCCAAGCGCCAAACCTCCATAATCTCGTCTTAAATCAACCTAATACCATCCTCCAGTAACTCCCGAACGCACTTCAAAAAAAAAAAAGTTATCGGAACGAGCGTTCGACAACGATTTGAGTACTTCTTTTCCCTTACAGGCGGGATGGATAGCACAAGCAACAAAGATGCGTACCCGATCAGAGTCCAAAACTCCCCGGTGTTTCCTTCTATCGACTCCAGGAAAGCCCGCAAGTCAGTACCGAGCCGCGGCGGAAACAAACATCTGCCCAAAGAGAGCGAACACATCCTCTTCGGCTTGCAGCGAAAGCGGCCATTCCGGCTCTCTGGAGCCCTTCGTGGTTCTGGGACGATGGCTGGGCGAGGAATTGTGCTCTTCTCTTTTTGATGATGTCGCATTTGCAATCAACGTTCTGCATATCACGTCACATCACATCACATCACATCTATCCCGTGGTTCCGGACGCCTTCTCTTCCTCAAACATCCTCAAGAGAGGAGGGGATCAGTGTCGGGGCACAGGCAAAGTGGTGAGAAGAACCAACAATCCTCAAGTAGTGTGTTACCACGTACCTCCGTGAAGGCTGAAGGAGGGAAACCACTTCTAGGTGGGGAGGAGGGCTATATGCCTAGTGTAGCCAGGTGACCGAGAAGCCTGCGGCCGACATTCCCAGTTCGTGAGATGCTAGGTATCGGTGGTGTCAGTAAGTTTATTGGGCGGAGAGACGTACCGATCTCACTTGAGATGATGGGCAAATGGTGTAAATCTTGGCGGAATGAGCCCTTCCCGGACTCGGAAGCTAAGCGCCAAGGCTCTTCAAAATACTAATAAAATAAGCGAGGAACGCGAAAATCGGACTTTTATCAAAATCTATTAAAAATATATTTCCTTTACCACCAGGCTTTATTTGATAATTATTTCCTCTTGGAATTCAATAGATTCAGCTGTTTCATATCGATATAGAGGTGGATTTTTTCCAACTGGAGTTGTGGTTGTTGAGATATCTCAAGGCGGACAGGTGAAATTTGATCATTTGGGACTGTTTTTGACCATAATTTCGCTACATCGCCATGTTTCGACTTGCAATGAATAAATGCATCTTTATATCTATGATACAAATTTACGTATCAGTTTTTTCTCAACATATAGGTTTTTTTTTTTAAAAAAAAATGCTTTTGTTAGTAGTTGTGATCTAATAAGTGGTTTGCTAAAAGTGACCCGCCTCGGTGGTTCCGACTTGCTACAGCAAGTCGGCCATTTCTTTCAAATTGAATTTAAGGTAACCAACGGTTACTCCGCTTGCCAGGGCTGAGTCTGCTGGTTTCGCATATTCATAAATAGATTCTGCATCCCAGTGACAATGACCACCAGCGTGCACACCTGCTAAAGACGTAGAAACACGCATCTATTCATCCGGATTTAATTGGCTGCTACAGATCAGCTGCATATTCAAATCAAGGCAGCCGAGACGAGGACGGCCGGAGTTCTTCATGATCGACGAATCTCGGTGAAGCCTGGCTCAAGGCGGATATTCATTTCCGCTTCATTTCTTATTGAAGGACATTACTTTATTACTTTACTATTTCTTTAATTTTGAATTTGCGCTCCTCTGCGTATTATTTTGGCTCTCCCGTCGTCATCCATTTGGTTGCTTTCCTCGGGTTATTCTTATGACAAACCTGTCCCTTCTTTTCTCTCAAATCCGATTACAGGAACTGAAGACTCGAGCTTATAGTCCGTCTGCGGAACGACTTTCCGTATGGGATGAAGATGCACATCCCGATGACCGTGATCCCAACCCCAAGAGCCATGCTCATCATGAGGGGTGGGATGAAGCCGGCGGAAGCAGCCCAGTCGTTGTAGAAGAAGATCATGCCGAACTGTATATAATTAACATGTTCGCAAAGTTACACGATCGAAAGAGAGACTTGCGCCAAATGTGTTCTTGATGACAGTTGCAGAAACCGTGATCTGGCCCGAGAGTTTCTTGTAGCAGTCGAGGGCATACGAGATCACAATAGCTGGAAAGGAATGGAGACAACTTCAACTCCAAAGAACCCGTATCCGATGATGACGATTGCTTGCCATGGCCAGTGGCGTTGATATCAAACCGCAGCAACCTGATGTCGTCAGTCAAGTTCCCCCCACCATCAGGAAATTCATTTGGAGTACTCACAACCATCCCTATCAAGCAAATACACACGTACGGTACCAAGGCCACCAGTCTCATATCCGTTTCTCGAATCCCATTGTTCCTAGCTGTGGCCCTCATACCGGTACTCACCCAGTCGCTTAGGGGGCCAGCCGTCAACAACCCAATAACGCCAGCCACCACGAACGCGGAATTCACGAATCCCACTTGCGCAGGGGTGAATAAATGCGGAGGTGCCGCGAAGACTTGCGACTGCGTTAATTTCAGAGGCAAGAGGCAATTGGCTGTGCACGCGAAGGCGAATGTCGCCCAGAGGATGATGGGGAAGGAGTAGATCTGGAGGGGAGGCAGAAAATCCTGAAGTATCAGTGATTTGCCCTGGAAGTGAGGCGTGGGGATGAGTGAGAACTGAGCTTTGCTCCGACGACCCTTAGGGCGCGCGGGGGGGTCAATGGAACTGCTTCCGGATCCCAGAAGTAATTGCTGGGAGGTAATGATCTGAGAGGATTTGGTTTTCAGCGCTGGACTCGAGGAGTCTGAACTGGGAGCGCCGAACTGGGTTGCTTTGTTTTCTGATGTGGACTCGCCGGCGCCGCGAGCTCATAAACATGAGATCTGAAATGTTTCGGCTCGCACCTGGAATCGAGTTTCGCAGCTGGAGCAAAGTCAAGTTAAGCTTTGACTGATATCTGGCAGCTGGCAGCCAGGCTTGACCAGGCCCAGGAAAGATCAGAAGGCGCCCGGGATCGAGGGGCAACCTAGGAATTGGAACCTTGGGGATTTTTCTTTTTTTGCAAAGTGTCTGAATTATTTTTTGCATCAAAATTTGCTCTGTAACTCTTCTAAAAGCGCCGAGTTGAGCTCGCAAGTCCCCGGTGGTCGTCGAATGCACGGTGCTATCGGCGATGTGGTGCCTCGGTGCACATTTGGAAATCGGTAGGAAGACCGCGGTAAGAAGCCCGAGAATCAAAAATGGGAAAGCCCAGGTCTGCAAGATTCGTGACGCAGAAAAAAACCACTCCCGAATTGCCACAGCCTGAGGGTGTAACAATCACGCCAGTGCCGTGTATATACAGCTCTCGTTTCTCGCCTAGGAAGGAAGACATGTTCGACATCATTATCCTCATTTCCGTGTCTTCTTCGCTCCATACCCGTCTCCGGAAAGAGAAATCTTGCTTTGCAACTATCAAACTTCAAAATGCAACTCGACTTGACAGAGTTCCTCTCCATGACCCTAGTTTTGGCGTCAACGACCTTCGCAGTCCCTGACACTGATTCGATCTCGATCTCGAGTCTTGCAGCGCGCAATGTCTCCGGCGCTCTCTCGATTAATATCGCAGAAAAACCTATTGCTACCTCAATATACACAGTGCAGCGGGTAGAAACCGATTAATATCAGTAAGTGTAATTTCATTGTCTGGAGAGGCCTACTACAGGATCCTCGTTGCCTTGAACCTGAGTAAGGCGGGGTCGTTTGATGAGTAGTGGCAAAGGATTTGATTGAGTTAAGGGAGCCAAACTACAATATCCCTCAGCTATCGGACCAGTCACAGCACGCGCTAAGGGGACCTCAGCCAAGGCCTAGCAAAGCGAAGCAAAAGCTTCAGGAGCTTCAGGAGCTTCGGCAAGGGAGGGGGGTGAAGCAGAAAGATGAAGGGAATCAATCTACTACGTAGATCTTAGTTGTAGTACCGGTACATTCTACCGTACAGTAGAAGGGGTGTCGCGCTTTCTTTTCCCCGGCTGAATGCAAATGGCGGATTATAAATGCTTGGATCTCTCTCTCTTTCTCTCTCCTTCTCTTACTCCTTGTCTCGACTTCTTCTCTTCTCGTCCCGTCTCGTTCTTCTTCCAATTTCATCCCTCCCCCAATACACCCCATACACGGACTTAACAAAAGATGCCTGCCTTCTCCAGCCTCGCTTCTGGCCTCGCAGCCGCCCTCCTCCTCAGCCAGACCTCAGCCCATTTCCTGCTCGACTACCCCACGTCGGTCGGCTTCGATGACGAAAGTAAACTCTCTCTCTCTGTCTCTCTCTCTCTCTTCTCATCTCCGTGACCCTTCCTCGCAACCCTCTCATCCTCCGCACCCAGACTAACAAAATCAACCCCCCCCTCAGTGGAATCCGTCATCCCATGCGGCGGCTTCTCGGTCGACTTCTCTAGCGCTGAGGTAACCAAATTCTACGTCTCCGGCGACAGCATCGCCCTGCGCTCTACCCACCCAACCACGACCTGGCTCTTCCGTGCCACAATCGGCGCGCCTATCGCCGCCGGAAACTGGACCATTCTCTCGGCGAGCATCGAGCAGAAAAACATAGGCGAGTTCTGTAAGAGCGACATCATGGTCCCAGAAAGTTTCGCCGGCAATTACGGCACGATTGGTGTTGTAGCTAATTCCCCGGATGGGGTGCTCTACCAGGTATGTCGAAGACGCATCCAATACTCACACGCGTCAGATGGGGTAGGGCTAAAACATTGCCATAGTGCGCTGCAGTATCGTTCGTCGCCGGCAGTGCGCCAGCCGTCCCCTCCTCTTGCAAAAACGGGACAGGCGTGACAGCCACCTACAATGCCGACACTTCACTTTCTTCCCTCCCGCCCTCGACGGCCGGGACAGGTGACAAGAGAGAAGGAACTGCTCCTTCCGAGTTTCAACAGGGTGGTTGTCAGAAGTCATTAATATACTAGTAGTCAGCTCCAACTGCTTATGCATAAACTTCTATTTCGCACCAGAACTCGTACGTACCGTAGTAGTAGTACATTTGACAGCTTAAACTTTCTACAACCATAAGTGTTGGTTACACAATAGGGTGCACACGTGAGACTTGATACGAATGTGGTTGCATTCGTGGTGTTGTTAAGTCTGAGGGAGGGAGGAAGCTATTCTAGCTGCGAGGTGCAGTTACATGTGGGTGGTTGCTATGCCAAGGGTGCACGGGCCACCATGTAGTTGCTATGGCAAAGGTGCACGGGCCACCCTTATCCCCGATCGAGTCCTTAACTCCGATCCCCTCATTCCTACAATAAGCTTTGTAAGGTAAACAAATATCATGCCCCTTTAATCAAAAGGAATAATTTGTGACCAAAAGATGGTTTTGATTTATTTTATCATTTAATAAAGTTCATCAAAGCAGAGAGGTATAAAAAGGTTGATTTCGCTTAGCCCTACGGAGAAAAAGTCTTACTGTAGCATTCAGACCTGTTGGTCACATGTCTAGGACACTAGCATGCTAGGTCCACAGCCCTTGGTACCAGCATATAAGGCTCCTTCAGAAGTCTTGTTTGCAAACCTTAGACTTGAGTAGTACTACCGGTACGTAGTAGTACACGGTAAATACTACTCGGTATACTTCGTTGCTTTTCACCCTAATCTGTGCTCCCGACATATACTTGTACTAATTTCGAGATGTAATCATAAAGGGGGAACAGACCTTGCGAATAGCTCCAGTTCGGCTTCTAACCCGTGCGCCCGGCCCAGCTTTTTTACTTCTTCGGTGCGCCAGCCTACTTCAGAGGCCAGCGCACGGAAGAAGTCTGCGCTGGCATAGAGCGGCATTTATTTTAAGGTATTGCGGCATGGGAAAACGTGCTCTACCGGTACTACTACTATGTCCGAGGCACGGGAAACTATCGACCGAAAAGGATTCGATCACACGCACGAAAAGAAGATTAATGCCCCTTTTCTTGTTTTTACAGAGAATAGCCCCTATTCAGGAGCTGGAGGAGGACGGTGAAGGAGAAGAATCTATTCGCAAAGTCGGTTTGTTGCCAGATCGGAAGGGGGCGTAGATATCAGAAGATAGCGGATTGAACGCAAGTTAATTAAATATTCTCATCATCTGCGGCACGAACAAGAATTCTTTTTTGTTCCTACTTTTACAGCCCGTTCTGCTTCAGAACGAGAGTAAAACGTCGCTGGCTTTTCTGAAACATATCCAATCTCCTTCCGCATTTTCTAAAATCTCTTGATGAACTTCGATCTCAAATCGCCGGAGGGGCGCTGTGGTCTGCTATGGCGCTTAGAGTAGCCATTCAGAATTATTTGGGTGATACAGGTTGGGGCCGACGGTGGCCATATGTCAAAAATTCACTGCACAGAGCGGCATTCGGTTTTAGGTATCGAGGCAGGCGAAATTATGTTCTATTACGTACTATATTCGAAGCATAGGAAACCTTTGACACATCGGTAATATCCTTTATCGGATATATCGTATCGGATATGTCGGTTAGGTCTTTGTCGGATTTGTCGTCATCGCTAAGGGGGTGTTTGGTCCAGCATGGCATCAGGTACCGGTTCTGTACTACGTACTACGTAGTATTTGCAAAAAGGCTCGCGGCGAAAAGGTTTTCGCCGAAAACCGCGTCTAGTCCAAACCTTAAAAAGTGATCGAAATACCTACTACGTCGCAGGCGTAAGTATTACCCCTCGAGGGTAGGGAAAACAGGGGTTTTAAAGTGGAAACTAAACTTTTAAGGCACCCTCGAGGGGTAATACTTAGGCCTGTACCGTGGTACCTGTAATCCAAATGCCTTTTCGCCAACTCACATGCGTAGTACTACGTACTTACTACTAGTACAAAATCGCAGGTACTATGAAAAAGCTGTGCGAAACCTAGATTCAAAACCTACTTTCAGGTTTCCGCGCTAATTTTTATGATAGACCTTGTTATAAGTATAAATGGTTATATTCGAGTATAAAAATCCATTATTCTCCTTTTAGCTTTCAAACACTTCTCGTACGTAGTATTATTTATGTAATTATGAAGGAGTCAGCATGAAATATACGTAACAAAGCTATTTTTATCGATCGTATAGCTCCCATAGTCAGCACGCCCCACCACTTAGGGTTCCATCAATCTACGGACAGCATGCGAGTTTAATCTTTGAATACTGCCTGATCGGTGCTCAAGCGCAGGAAGTCTTGGTCACGGAAACAGCACCTGATTCAGCTATGGAAGCTTCCCAATTCGGCGTTGAGGCTGTACGGAACGCTGGAAAACAGTAAAACCCAAAGAGGTAAGGCGCGCTGACAGTGGGGGTTCATACGGTCTAACATTCAGAATACTCTCGACCAAGAAACCACCTATTTCGCAGGGTTTTCGCGATATTTTTCACAATTTTTTTTATTGAGAAAACCACTATATTTGAAAACGATCTTCGCTATACGCTTTCGATAAAACCACGATAGTTGTGCTGGACCAACGAGCCCTACTCTTGGTTTTTGGTTATTAATTTGTGAGGGGACTGATCCGGCAATTTGGTCGATGGAACAGCCAAGGCCAAGGGGCGCGCAGAGACCTCTTTGAAGGACTTTTCTCCTTTTCTCTTCTTGTAACTCAGTATCTCTTCACTCTTCGTAGACAATTCAGACCTTTACTAAGGCTTGGCTTTGATGACGTAGCGGTCTGTCACTAGTGATAATATTAGTTTGTAGTTACTGTATTACGTAGGTCTAGATCAAAGAGAAAATTTTAATAATAATTACTCGCACTCCGCTATAAAAGAATGTCAACCGACTAGGGTCGGTTGGGATCGGATGGCGTCGTTAACTACTACGTACAGTTTTCCCCCTCTGGATACATGTCGAAAGTAAAAAATTTGCAAAGACTCTTATCAGGGCTTGAACCAATTAACTGTAGTATAACGATTCAGCTTTGAAAAGTTTTAGTACTACTAGTAGTATCTTTAAGCAGATACCATGGTACAGGCCTAAGTGTTACAGCCTGAGGATGCCTTAAAAGTCTAAATCTTCACTTTAAACGTCCTGGTTACCCTACCCTCAGGGTGTAACACTTACGCCTGTGACGTTGTATCTAGTCTGTGCAATAGAGTTGACAAGGCTTTGAGCCATTGAAATCATTGCTCTGCGATTTATTAGGCTAAACTGGATCCGATATTTATTCAGAGGTACTTTAATGCAGGTACAGTACGTAGTAAAAGTCTGAATTATAGCCAGAGTAAAATACGTAAGAATCAAGGAAGCCGTTGAACAGTGCGCAGCACAAGCTTGCTGCCGCTCCATCTCGGCCGTAGGTTCGCTTCCACGGCTCTCCTTGCCAGTTTGTATACGAAGGTGTCGACCGTTTTCTGCTATCCTAGCCCGTGCTCGAGGCGCAGTCGGTAAAGGTACTCTACTAGGTTAGATACTACGTACTGTAGTAGGTACTAGTACTACGTATATGATAGATATAGCGAAATAATAAGCTTTGTGAATGAATGGATAGATCCAGAACTTATTCGGATGAAACGCCAAGCGAAAATCAAAGCAATATATCCGCAACCTTTATACCCCCCCACCTTTTTGTCCGAAACATTCTTCCATCTGTAGGAAGCTTTCACCTCTTTTTTTGGCACTTCTCGGACGAACTTTCGTATTATTCCGTGGCGATGACGGCACATCTGCCAGTATGTGGCCGTGTGCTACCCAGTATATTACCAAGAGACAAGTACCCAGTAACTGTTGCTTGTTGCATGATTCACGGCCCGCTCATCTCTTCTTATAACGTTGCGTCCCCTCCACCTTCTTGAACTGTCACATCGGCTTTTCTTGGTTTTTGGTTCCCCTTGACCAACCTGCTTTCGCTAAAATGAAGCTCTCTTTTCTGTTGCCCGCAACCATCTACTCTGCACTCGCAGAAGCTGTTATTCTCACGACAGCACCAGACTCATATACTATTAATGCTGAATGTGCGAATCCGTTAGAAGTTGTCGTGAGCCGGAAAAGTTGTGATATCACTTCTTTGAAGTACCGTGGCACTCAGACCCAGTACTCTAACACTGGATCGCACATAGGATCCAGTCTAGGGACTGCTACTGTGACTGCTGATGAAATTACCAGTAAGCGAGGAACAACGGGCGTCTGGAAGATGTGCTAATCTTTATTTATCTAGGCGGCTATATGAAATATGTGAAGATAACGTGCGCGACTGAAACACTTACCCACTACTATGTTATCCGAGACGGAGAGAGTGCTATTTATATGGCAACCTATATTTCCGCGCAGCCAAAGATCGGAGAACTTCGATTCATCGCTCGTTTGAACGAGGGCGTTCTCCCGAACGACGACGTGAACCAGGCCTCGGATGTCGGCGGTGCGACGAGCACTGTGGAAGGAAAGGATGTTTTCGTGGTCGACGGTCAAACCCGGAGCAAATTCTACTCGAGCCAGAGGTTCATCGACGATCAAGTTCACTGTAAGCTTTCTTGTTATCACCAGATCGAATGCAATCCTGACCAGGTGTTACAGGCATGAGCGGATCAGATATCAAGGCCTGCATGGTCATTCCAGGCAACTCGTATGAGCTGTCTTCAGGTGGACCATTCTTCCGCGATATGTGAGAATATCCCATCTGTCGTACCGACGTAGCTAAACTTTCTTTCAGCAACACAAACCCCACCGGATCGTACAGCGGCCTTTACTTCTATATGAACTCGGGCCATGCTCAAACAGAAGCCTATCGAATGGGACTGCACGGCCCATACGCCCTAGTCTTCTCTCGATCCGGCACCCCAAATAAGAACATGGACCTCTCCTTCATGGGCGATATGGAGCTTGAAGGCTGGGTTGCTGCATCCGACCGAGGCAAAGTCAGCGGTAAAGCTTCAGGCGTTGACGGATCCAAATTCGAAACCGTTTTGCACTGGTACAACGACGAGGCCCAGTACTGGGTCTACGCCGATGGGTCCGGAAACTTCGAGTCCCCAGCCATGCGCCCGGGTACCTACACCCAGGTTCTCTACCAAGGCGAGCTCAAGGTCGGGAACTGCTCCGTCGAGGTCACAGCCGGCGGCTCCGCCACTTCCGACATCGCCTCGGACTTCACCACCGGCGTCACCCTCTTCCAGATCGGAGACTGGGACGGACAGCCGGCCGGGTTCCGCAACGCAGACAAGCAACTCCGCATGCACCCCAGCGACCAGCGCATGGACCCGTGGGGACCTCTGACTTACACTGTCGGCTCATCCGCTCTCACCGACTTCCCCATGGCAGTTATCAAGGGCCTCAACGACCCGACCACCATCAATTTCACGCTGACAGCCGAGGAAGCCAGCGGCGCTGCAACTTTGCGCATCGGCACTACCCTCGCGTTCGCAGGTGGGCGTCCCAGCGTCGTGATCAATGGAAAGGCGGGCACTGCCCCTGGGGCACCGGTCGCTATCGATTCGCGCGGGTTCACGAGGGGCACGTACCGGGGACGTGGCGAGATCTACGACTTTCCCATCGATTCTGATGGACTAATTGCTGGCGAAAACACGGTAAGCAGCAGTTGTTTTTTTCCCCCTCTGAATCTTGCAAACGGAGACAAACAGTATTGACGCAAAATCAGATCACCATCTCCGTGATTTCGGGCTCCAGCGGCGCAACGTTCCTGGCGCCAAACTTCGTAAGTTCTTTCTTTTTCGGCCCATCGTGAACCTTTGCTTACGTACCTGCATCTAGATCTTCGATTCGGTTCACCTCTTTCGCTAAAGCTGCTCAGCTGGCCTACCTATTCTGATGCTGATCAGCATGACTTTTATTTTATTTCTATATCTATTTCTATTCCTAATTCATGACTATTTACAACTACATGAACTTCAGTACACAATGAATATATTCAGCTTCTCGCCCTCATTTATTCTTCCTGATATTCATTTCGCCAAATCCGCCTCTCGATCAGGATTGTTTACTTCCAGAGTAATATGATTACGGGAAAGTCCGACTTTCCGAGAACGTGAAATCCTGCAACGGCTTTGGCTCGCAGACTTTAGAACATCACTTTCGGTCACGAGATCTTATTTGCATAATTTAGCTAGTTTGAGTCTGACAGCGCTAAAGTTCCGGATGGTAAAGCGAGTGTTTTAAACCAATATTTTGAAAGAATAAGTGGGGAAAGGAAGGGAAGGTTGATGGATAATCCTCAAGCCACCTTTCCTCATTTTCCTCTGCCACAAGGAGAAGCCTGTAACGAAGAAGGATTTCGGATTTTGGGGATACAGTGGTAAATCTTCCTCCAAACGGGACTTAGGACAGTAAAATCCGTTCCTACAATCCAATTTCGCACTTAAAATCGGGTGGGCGAAATGTAGTTTTATCGCTCGGATTATTAAGCCATCAGACAATATAATCCGTCGGCGATAAGACAGACCTTTGACCTAGCACAATGAGGTCGGTCATATTCCTGATCCTCGTTCCTTTCATAACAATAATGAAATAACAACATGTGATTAGAGTTGTATTGATGGATGATAATTGAACTAAAAAATACGGTGCATCTTTTCCTATGGGAATAATTACGAAATCTATCGATTTTATAAGGGCAAGACTAGTTGTACCGCCTCGGTGGTTCCGGCTTCCTACAGCAAGTCGGTAATTTTTTTGCAAATTATCGGTAGTTCAGGGTAACCGACGATCATAGGGATAGCTGACTGCATTGCACTTTTGGGTGCTATCGTTATGGATTGAATTCTCGAAGGACGGCTAGCTGCATCACGCTTAAGGGGGCTTTGATTAGGAATGAAGTGCTAGAGAGACAGTTGCTACTTGCATTGTCCTTAAAAAAGCTACTACCAAGAGTATTATATCGCGAAGTCCAGAAGACTTGCGGCCATCCGCAGGCTTCGGATATATTTTAGCTTGCGGCCGGGCTGAACCTTAACGTTATATTTTAGTCCAGAAAACACGCTTACACTCTTGTCATATAATTTTAAAGTGTGTTTTGTCTATTAAATTGATGCTTCGTAGCGCTGTGAAGCGAGAATCCCTTGGAATCGGAGCTTGCGGAAGGCCGCCAAGGAAGAAAGGGAAGATTGCAATATTAAAAATAGTTAGAAGCGTACAATCGACTCGGAAGTTGGTGTTGAGGATGAGCCAAGATTAGTACTTGCGGCCAGTAAGTATGTCCCTATGCGTAGGTCATTTTAAACTGGGGAAAGGGGCTGTTACGCTCTGTACAGCTGGCTACGCCCAAATTTGACTCTATATTTGGGATGATCTGCGACATGAGGACATACTTACTGGGCCGCACCAGTAGCCGTACTATTAATAATAACCGACGTAGAGATTACGGAGTACGGTTCAAGAAAAAGATATATATCCCTTCGTGCACTTGCTTCAGATTTATTTCATCCACCTCCTTCTCTGCAAGCTTGTTTCCTGATCGTCGGCTCGCATCATCCAGAGACCTATACAAACACGATGCTGCAATCGAAGTCTATCCTCGCGGTCTTTCTGGTCTTGAGCTTTTTCTTTCATGAAGCTCAAGCAGGTAGATTGCGTGATAGAATGTTTTGGTGGCGCAAACCATCAGTCATCGGCTATGCAAAACTTCCCGCCGTAAGTTTCACTTGATTTACTAGTATATAGAATATCATTATATTAATTACACGAATTACAGGCCCATGCTACGCTCATCAATCGAAAAAACAAGGTGCAATATATGGAGGGAACCCAAGTTCCATTACAAAAAATAGGAACTGGTTTATATCTAGGTGAGCTGATCCAAATAGATCGCTATCTATTACGCGGAGCTAATGATGTAAAAAAGAAAACGACCCTACTAGCTGGCTAGGTGCAGATGAAGATTGGTATTGTGTTTTCAAAGCGGATAAGCAGAAGTTAAAAGATATCGACAAAATATGGATCCCACGAGCTTATAAAAAATCGACTCCGGTTGGTCCTCAGAAACAAGATTTATGGGGCGTAAGCGAAGACGACATCGTGGACTACATCGAATCAATGTCATCGGAATTAAAATTGACATCGGGTTCCAAGAAAGCGCTGCGCTTATATCAAAATTATCAGCTGCTAATGCTTATTCCAAAGCAGACGATAACTGACGGGGATTTGGGTTTATGGGCCCAATGCTTTGAAACTGAAGATGAGCTGGATGATTTTTCGGATGATGTTATACGTTGGAAATCTTGGGGGGTTAAAGGAGATCGTGGAACCGATGCCTTCGAACCTAACGAAGAGGACTGGTATTTCGAGCCTTTGGACTTCTTTGCTGATTACCTTCCATGGGGGACTAAGAATAGTCCGAGGAGGGCGTGAGGATTGTGGGTTATGCTTTGCTTGCGGAGGGGAGGGTGGTTGGGGATGATGGTCTGGTTTTGGATGAGATTCCGGGAAGGAGAGGCATGACGAGGGTACAGGTCGTGTTGGCCTGGGCGTTGAGGAAAGGATGGGGGGTACTGGTGAAGAGTGTGGATGTGGGCAGGTTGGAAGAGAATCTGGGCACGACAGACTTGGCTTTGAACTTGGCTGAAGAGGACTTTGCTGTTCTTGACGAGATGTCTGTGGAGGGAGAGGAGAAATACTGTTGGGATCCGAGATTGGTAAAGTGAGAACCATTCTCGTTGACATTCGGTCACCCTCCTCGAAGGGATTAAGGGCTCAGGTAGTCAAGCAGCTGGTTTCAAAGAGAGCGAGCGGCTCCAGCTATACCGTCCCCTTCGAATCATTCAACAACAAATACCCGTGCCAATATATAGCAGATACTTATCACAAAATCCGTTTCCATTCGTCAACCCAAGTCTAGCACATCCGCTTAACTGAAAAAGGGAATGGGAATGGGAGGTGATATAAAGTTCAGATGTTATAGGGCATTACAGACCCCAAGACTGGATCTATTCTGCAGTTTCGTCGGCGGAAATTGAGTAAATGGACGCAGAACTACATCGTTAGGCTGAAAAAATTCATATCGGTAGACACGCAGTACAATCTTACAATCTCACAGTAATCTCACCCGTTTTCCCATACCACACCCCCCTCACCCTTACACGTAAATCTCTTTTGTTTTCGTCAAAAATATATTTCGCATTAACTAAAGCAACCAAGCAAAACCAATGCAAAAGCAAATGTACCGTCCCCACCGCAAACCAATGGAACAATCCCCAGCGCCTCATTTGCGCGGCACGAAGTCGCACCGAGAATACAGAGAGAGACCCACCGCCCGCTCGCTCCGTGGTAGCTTCCCATACCCAGACCCGTGTACAAAGCCACATTCCAAAGATGAGGCATGTAAATAGAGGCTCCCTCCTCCGCTTGTGGGGTCGTTCCTGTGGTGTATTGGCAGCCGTGAAGAGAGGCATAATGAAACGAAACAAGGAAAATTTCTTAGGGAAGTGTGATTTTTCCTGCTGGGGGGAATGCCGACCTGAGGTTGTGCTCGTGTTCGTGTTCGTGTTGTTTTAGCAAAACTGCGTGCAATTCGGCGCTTCGAGATCTGGTAGGGAGTGAGTCCACTGCCATTCTTGCAAGAGATGAATCCGGTGCTGAACAGGGAATCGTGAAACCCCAGGTCGAGGTAGAAAAATACTATTTTGAAGTTGGACCGGCGCCAAACTATTTTCATCTCGTCTTCGCCGTAAACGTCCTAAGCAAATATTGGACGTGGCGATACAGACGAGCGTCAATAATAGCATCCTGCCAGTGGCAAGACACCTATCATCAAGTCTTGCTTTTGAAAGATTTTGGAAAGACGTCGCAAAAAACCAGGCGTAGGAAACACAGAAAAATTGACATTATCAGTGATAGGCGCCAATAAGAGTCATGATTGAAGGTGGCCATGGGACCGCAAAGAAGCGGATATGTGGCATCATAAAAACGCACTCACAACATCGTGTGGCGACGAGCAGCAGCAGCTGGATCGATGGGACGGACATTCGGGCCGGAGCGCTTATTGAACTCCTCAGCAATCCGGCTCCAGCGGTCCTTTTCATCCTCCTTGTAGATCTTGACCAAGAGGAGATCAGTCTCATTGTTCCACTGAGGTCGGACTGGGAGAGCCTCAAGGTCTAGGTCGGCCATGGTAGTGCCTCTCTTACCGCGCTTGGAAAGCGGAACGAACTGCTTTCCCTCGGCGGCAAAGAGTAGGGGAGCTGTGCGGCTGTAGCGACTAGTGACTCCACAGACACTGAGATCAGGATTGGCACCGTTTTCGATTCTCTTCTGGTTGAGGATGTCAACGATTTGAGGGAACGAGAGGCGGTCGATTTCTCTCATGTTGACAATGGCAATGTTCTCGGGGTCATTTGCGCCGTAGCCACGCTTGCAGACCTTGTCCTCCTTGCCACGCTTGAGACCACGCTTGAGGAGTGCAGCGTCACTGACCTCGGCTTGTCTGACAAGTGGAGGATCTTGGTTCATGCCCCATGGCAAGTCAGTACCAGAATAGCGGGAGGGTGCGAGGTTGCGACCAATATTGTTAAAGCGCTCCTCGGGTTCCGGGGTAGCCTTACGCTTTCTGCTAAGGCCGGGCTTCGTGGCAACGGGCGAGTTGGCGACCTCCTTGAGTCTAGTGAAGTGGCCATGATCAAATCGAAGAGAGGAACCGGCTTGGCTTTGGGCTTTGGGAGATAAGTCATTGGTAACGAAGAGTCCTGTATTCTTTAGCACAGCCCTACTGACATTGAAAAGAATAGCTTACCCTCCTCATCATTCTCTTGACCGACTTCATTTTCATCGCCTCGGAAGTAGTTGCCAGCAGGGCTAAGAGACTGACGCAGTGGCGAGCCTTGGAAATTGAGCCGACCATTGCGACGATTGGCGCTTGGAGTTAAGAACTGACCACCCTCAAGTCCATCACCCATCTCATGGTCCTTGTATTGGTCTTCATCGAGAGGACCAGAGAAGGATGGGTGATAATCGTTGACCTTTGACTCGGCAGATCGGCGGCGAGCAGGATAGCTGTAAGGCTCCTCACCAACATTCTTATACTTTCTGGCGGGCGAACCTTGCTGATACTTTCTTGAGCCAGAGTATGTCTCATCATCTTCAAATTCGTATTGATTATATCCTCTTCTGGGCTTCTTGGAGGAGTTTGGGCGGCCTCTCTGTGGGACGATGAGAGGAGTTGTCTGAGAGTCCTGAGAGAACATTCTGGCAACTGGTGCTCTGGTGACCATGGATGGACCGGCCTCAACACTTGCAGTGCGACCGAGGCGACCGGCATAAGCTAATAATATGTCAGTATATTGCCCTGAAATAAAGCGCTGTCAAGGGAAAATGAGTGTGAATCAAAGTCCATGATCGAGCGAGACCGAGGAGTCTCGGGCCCGCGACGACCACGAAGACAAGTGAACATGATCGTGAACGTGAATAATGACAGCCAAACGCAATCGATACTAGAGGTGATATGACAATATTTTGCAGCTTAACACTCAGCCCAAAAAACGCGTGCCGCGTTCTGGTTTGCTGAAGGCTCGCTACCCCTTTTAAAAAGTTGGGCAATTGGAAGACAAGAGAAGGGGGTAGGGGCAGAGGGGGTGGAGGCAGCTCTAGTGTAAAGAGAAGTAAGAAGACCTACCCTTGGTATATGCGCCGGTAGGATCATTTGCGGGAGGGGCAGGAACGTAGCTGTCAGGCGACCCATCTCTCTCCTCCTCATCGAACAAGAAAGGCGAAGGTCTTAGTCCATCAACGCGCGAGCGGTCGGCAGTCTTCTTAAAGCTCATACTCGCACCAGCAACTGGGATTGAAGTTTTACCGACATCATTTGTTGACTTGTGTATAACATGCGTGTTGATGCCAACTCCCTCTTGGATATTCTTGCCGTGGATGACTACTTGGTTGAGGGCAGCGCCTAGTGCGGTATCACCGGTATCAGACATGGTGGAGTAGGGTTGTTCTCGGATGTGTTTGTATTCGTGGTTTGGTTCTCGAAGGTCGACAAATGAGTTGTTGAAGGAGGGTGGTGTTTTTATTGTTGGTAATGGAAGTGGGTGGAGATCGGGGCGACGAAAGTCCTTGGAGGTCGAGAAGAGAGTCGGGAGTCGCAGAGGCGCTAATGAGAAAATGGTTAGTGGCTATTGACTTCTCGCTTAGCAGTGAAAGGGAGGATTGTCCCCGTGGAAGATCAGGTGACAGAGAGTATACTCTCAAGGACATTATAAGATGCTGAATACGACAGATCAAAGTACTGAAAAGAGTGGAGAGAGACCTACCTGGTGTAAGTAGCTATCCCAAAGTGACAGCAACCTAGCAGTTTAGTTGCAGTGTTCCGAGAGTCTGCGAGAAAACCCCTTTCGATGGAAAGGAAAGCGTTGTACTCGGAGAAGAAGTTGATGTGTCGAAGACAAGAAGAGAGATGGAAGTGGTTGTGTTTTTGATAGTGGTAGAAAGGATCGGGAGTGTATGTTCTTTATATGAGCTGAAAGGTGAAGAGCTTCGCTAGTCTTTGCAGGTTAGCAGTGAAAATCAAGTGAATCGATAGCGGACGCTAGCGGATCGTGAGTAAACAACCTCCACAAATCGTATATTGAATGAGATTATGCGCATAAGATAAGGGGTATTAGAAGGCAGCTAAGATCGGTTGGAGTATAACATAATGAAAATAGCCCAAAATTAAAGGAGCTTTTTGAGGTATGCTTACCAGTAGCGATTGAATACAAGCAACTCGATGTTCTTCGACGGCAGTCCTTTTGTCGACCGTGAATCCAAGGCTGAGAAACTGAACGATCCCAAAACGCTTTCGAGGTCAGAGGCAGCGATTCAATGATTAAGTGAATGTAGGTAAGCAAAGGCCGCAATCACAGCAGTCGATATATAATAGCGGGCCACAAGGCTGGATACCACCGACTGGTATATATCCAGAGCAGTTAAGATCACCAGCAATCAATTCAGCGTGAATTCCAATTGAAAGAAGGGGCATAGTATGATTGCCAAGGCATTCTTAGCACGAGTGTGCTAAAACTATTATTTGAAATTCTCTGTGTCCAACGCGGCATCAAATCTCGAGAGCTCTTACCAGCCAATGTAAATTGCACTTCGATCCAGTTAGAACTCAAGGTCCTAGCTTTTTTTGGCTTGGTCTAAGGCTGTGAGAATTTTCAGGAGACGAGCGCTGGAAGACGGATTGCTGCATTAGGGTGAATTGGGGTGTGTATTAAGCTTAATGGCTCTGGATCCTGAGAACTCATGATACGTAGCCTCGGAATTCTTCGTCTTTGCCAGGAGCTGCCCAATGTGAGTGGCCTCAGAATGGCCGAGACTCTATGGAAAAGGTGTGATGCTGGACCCATGGCATTGCACAATCGTGGCGAACCTAGAAAGCCTCGGAGTGATCATAGCCCAAGTTGGCAGTGGGCTCATACCTGCAGTGACAACTGAGCCCACACCTTCTCAATCTACCTAGCTGACATTCGAACAGATATTACGAAAATCCTGACTTACAAGTCAATTGCAGACTACAGTATTTTGGACCTTCATGCGGAATGCCTTCCTACCAACATCAACCGAACACAAATCTTCTCCAATTGTCCCCAAGCCTCCGAACCCCTATTTCTAACTCCCAGCCCTTCACTTCGCAAACATGCCTCACGATCTCCTCCAACCTTCTATCCATCTCCTCCCCCGCAACATGCAGATCACTCTCGACCAGCACCCTCTCCACCGGCACATTTCTAATAACTTCATCCGCCCTCGCCCTCACCTGCTCGGCCATGTTGATCACCGCCGAGAACGAAAAGTAAATATCTGCCGGCGTTGACGGATGAAAATACTGCTTCAGCGGCTCTGGAGGCCCGGAGTATGAATGCAGACATATCCTAGGAGGAAATGGCCTAGGCTCACTATCTGTTGCTGAGACCTCTTCCTCGTCATCTGCTGGCGGCAGTGGGATTCTCGCGACTCGTTCCCGCTCCCTCTTGGTGATGACTTTTTTTTCGAAGCCGCGCCAGGATTCCGAAAGAGTGTCGAAGACGAAACCGTGGGCTTGAACGCCGTGGACTGACACGGGGCGGTTCATTTCTCCGGCGAGCTTGAGCTGTGCTTTCAGTACTGCTTTTTGGTGGGACATTTGGACGCGATGGGGCGTCAATGATCGGCCTTCTCTGCTACCAGGCGTCAAACTATGGTCTCTGAACTCCAGCAACTCTGCAGTCCATGGTCCAGGAAGACGAAAGCCTCTGTCCAGACCTATTTCCCCAACCAGGGCCGTGGGATACTGTTCCAAATACCTCTTCGTCTCTTCGAGAAAGGCCTTCAAAGACCGCGGTTTTGGTAGCGATGCGAGAAAATTAGCATCTTCCGGCTTAGGCGTCAAGACAGCCTGATAATGGCTTCTTTTGAAATCCTCTGTGGCTTCTCGGATAGCGTCGCCAGTATCGTCAAACATCAGATGCGAGAACCACGGATGCCACCCGAAACTCGCTATCACGCATTCCCTCCTCGCGTTATCTATTCCTATTCCCATTGCCATTGCCATTCCCACACTTGGCGGAGACTGCATGATTCCGTACTCATCAGCAAGCTGCGCAACCAAGTCTTGATCTTCGCCTCGCGTGGCCATGACAATCAAGGCACGGGCTTGCATGCCCGGTATGGAAGGGATGTTGCCCATGATGTCTGTGGGATGGCAATGGGCATCGAAAACGCCCAGGTGCCATGGAAAGACATCTTGTGAGTCTGAAACCATTGTCTTTCGTGTCGAGGTTGAAGATGTTGAACTCGGAGTACCTTAAAGACAGGTGGGTCATTTGAACGATCCTTTGACCTTTTGTTTGATGAAACGGTCATTGGACCGCTTAAAATCAGCGCTAGTTCCAAATCAGGAATAGTCTAGCAGTCCCATTGACGGCCACAATCGGATTTTATAGCTATATTCCCTTATAACTCAGTCTCAATTTTTTGAGATAGTCCGGTGATCATCTATATGAGGTATAATCAATCTCTAATACAATACCATCTATTTAAAGATTTAATACGCTCACCATTTCATGAAATGAGAATGTCAATGGACGGTAGTTTATAAAGAGACCGTACGTAGACCGTCCCATAGCCGTGCCTGTTTAGATTTTTAGAATACGCTTATTAAAATTAACAATTCTGTGCCAAGATGTTTCTCGGTAGCGCTACCACCTTGCGAACGTCAACGCTTTCATCGAAATAAATATCAATATCGATCGATTCTTCAAGAGACCCAGAGATACAATTCCCCGCAATTGCTGTTAGCCGAAAAGCATAAAACCGCGGTTTTCGCGTTACGCGTTTTCTATCCTCTTAATACAACTATAACTCAAAAGAAGATTATTGCTATGGAAGGGTTTCGCGCTTATCATATCGATTTAATAGACTGTATATAACGCCCGGGTTCGCACGTCTCCCCACCATTTGGGAGGTCCCAGGACGAGTAGCGCATGCTACGCTCTTTTCCGCCAAACGTTAATAAATTCAGCAACAACAACAATAATAACAACAACAATAATAACAACAACAATAATAACAACAACAATAACAATAACAATAACAACAACAACAACAACAACAACAACAACAATGGTTCCTTTCTTCTATCCTTCCTTCCTCCCTTCTTTCCTTCTTTCCTTCTTTCCTTCGAGCTCTTTCCTCTAAGGTCTTCCCTTCTCATCTCTCATCCCTTCTAGCTCTTCGGTGCTGATGCTGCCAAAGGGCTCAACGCCACCAATCCAGCCACCACCGATACCGGCTCGCCTCCTTCCACCTTTTCATCAGTATTCGTTCACATCTTTCAACAAACCTAACAACGTTCGAAACACTCAGTTCATTCCTCGGCTTCCTCCGCTGCAGGTTCGGGTTTTCCAGCAATCTCATACTTATCCCAATTAATGATCTCGTTCGAAAAATCTAACATCTCTCCTTCTGTTTTCCAGCATTCAAGCCATAGTTCCAACTTATCGTCTTTTATCGTTTCATGTGGAATAACCATTTGCAGGTCATTTTCGTATGATGATAAATATGAAAAGCGTAATGCTTTCTCCGGATCTTCTGGCACATGTTCTTTGATATAACTCAAGAGTACCTCTTCTCTTTGGTACCATAATGGTTTTCCTAATGGCCATTGCTTTTCATCCGCAGAGATTGCTTTTGGGATCCATACTTTGCCGATATCTTCGAGCTTATCACTATCCGCCTTGACAGCACAATACCATTCGTTACTTCTAGCTCGCCACCTAGTAGGTACGTTTGCTATTTAAATTATTAACTCCGCGTAATAAATAACGATTTATGGATATGGATCGACTGACACATATAAAAGCCCCTGCCTAATTGATGAAAAGCCATTCCTCTATCGTATTCTATATTTGGATCGAGCTTATGATTCTCATTGATGTACACGGCTTCCGCCTATAATTCGCGTAATTAATATACTTATATCATATAAATCAAGTGCAACTTACATCAGAAGCTGTTCGGTACCCGATGATTTCCATGTCCCCTTGAGCTCTATTAAAATGAAAGCTCAAGGCTAGCAATATCGAGCAGATAGATGGCGATGATAGCATCATTTTGGAATACCGGAACAATGTTGATGCGAGCTAGCGAAAAGAAATAGGATTGCAAAGGAAAAAGATAATAAGGAAATTGATAGTAAGGAAGGTGATAGTAAAGAAGGTGATGGTCAGGAAGATGATGAAAACAACATGAAGTAGGCTTTCTTTTTTATAATGTATCTCTTTGACCAATTTAACTTTGCTAGTATTAACAATCATATTTGAAATTCCCACGTCGACTATAAATAATCGTGCGGCTGATATAAGTCTTTATCTTTTATTTTCATATCGAAGATCATCTTAATTATAAAATCGATATACCTACACGCTTAGCTGACTATTTATAATATTGCAATCTTCCTTCTTGATTGTATATATAAAAACGATCAACGTAGTACGTAAAAGTAGCATCAGTAGCATTTTTAACGTCATGGCGGGTGGCAGGATCAACGAATACCTAAGCACAGATGTACTTGTAATAATAGGTTGGAATGGGTCGGAGTGAATCGGGTCCACAAACACAATTCTTTAAATAGGGGCCAAAGATTATTGAAATGTACCACGGTACAAGCGTAATTGCCACACCCTTGGGGTGCCTCAAAAGTCTAAATTTTCACTTTAGCCCCTTGATTACCTGGCACCCTCAAGGGTGTAACAATTACGCCTGCGACGTACCCGGTAGTACTACCTTAAAGGCAGGTAGGGGGTTATTTAAACCGTCAGCTGATAATCCGGTGACGGTCTCTTTAAAAGACGATTCCAAGAGGTTAGCATAGTTAGTGGATCACCTTAAGCCGATACTTAAAATTGAATAGAATCTGAAAACAAACAATTTAAATTATTTAAATCGTAGCCAAAATAAAAATATTTCAATCGATTAAATCATCTTTCATAAGAGCTTGTATTTTCGTTAAAAGATTATTATTAAAATACTACTATTTTAATCGATTAAATCGTCGTTTATAAAAGTCGGTCTTTTTACGAAAAGATCGTTTTAAGACCGTTTTGTAGCCGTCTCATAGCCGTCCTATGGCCGTCCCCGAACTTAAAACCGTCCCGAAGAACGTGAATTAATAAGCAAGTAATCTCTATTTTCTTTCAATTGCTTAGCAGTCTACCCTTTACTAGGTATACCACCCTCTTACTACATAACCTCCTTACTATACCATCCCCTCTGATAAGCGAATAAAGCGCATCACTCGCGCGCGTGAACTTTTGCTAAATCGATCGATTCCGATTATAAAAAATTTAAAGCGTTGATATACAAGCCGTAGTAGCGATACTAAGAAATATTTTAGCATCGAACTTATTAAATTATTATTAAAACGATTCCATTAAAAAGATAATTTTTATCTACAATTATATTATTTTAAAAATAGTTATCGAATTATTTCAATTTTTTAAAACGAGCTTATTAATAAGCTTATTTTAAAAATATAAACGAGAACGGCCATAGGACGGCCATAGGACGGTCCCAAGCTCGGGGACGATCAAAAAGATAAATTATTCCTGATTTGTAACTAGTACTGATTTTAAACGGTCCAATAACCGTCTTTTATAAAAGAGGGTCAGAGGACCGCTCAAATTTTTACCCCACACTTCCTTGGGTGGTCTGAGCATTAGAGGGTCCGATCACATGCATCTCCCGTGACATTATACCATTTATATCATATCATGCATTCCTTTCCTTTCCCATCCAACTTCGATTCTCATTTTCCAAGCGCCGACATCAACAAGAATGTCTCCTTTTCTCTTCGATTGCTAGGTAGAATATTCACTTCCAATTTACACCCTCCCATCATCTTTTTCTCCTCTCCTAATCTACACATCATGGGCATCGTCAATCCACTCGACGCCCTCATCCTCCCCTTCATCTTCCTCTTCACGCTCCCCGTCGCCTTCGTCGCAACACTGACTACCATTATCTCCATCTCCATCCTCTTTCTGCGCGTGCTAGTCGTCTATGGTATGATATCACATCCTCGTTATTCCTCGATCAAAACTTCCACCATGACACCGTATCAATGTCGACATCAATACTAATCCATATCCCCTCTCTCTCCACAGTGGAACTAGCCCTTGCCGTCATCCCCTCCTATATCCTGGGCGAGCACTCTCCATCCAACCCCCATATCCTCCCACGCCCAAAATCTTTCTCGACGCTTTATCCCCATTCCCATTCCAATCCTTACCCTCATCCTCACTCGCACCCCCACTCCCCCTACACAAGCCGCCGCAAACACCGCCGCAGCAGCACCAGCAGCACCCTCTCGGCCGCTGGCAGCATCACGCCCATCTCAGGAGACGCTGGCATCGGACTCGGACTAAGCCAAAACCAGAACTCAGCCCCGAACCAAAGTCAAAGCCAGGGCCCAAGTCAGAGCATTGGGATAAACCCAGCGCGCGACTACGAAGGCGTTGGGGGCTGGCGCCTCGACAACAACCCTAGCGATGACGACGGCCTCTGGACGAATATCAACTCGCGGCTGGAGCTGCCGGCAGACTTTGGGAGGCGGCATTCGCAACAGCAACAGCACCAGCGGAGTCGGAGTGGTGGGAGCGTGAATGGCATGAATACGGGGAGAGTGAGGACGTCGCCAGGTCTGGGTTTTGGCAGTGGAAGCGGGAATGGGAGTGGGCATGGGGAGGCAGGGAATTTTGCGGATGGGGGGTTCCTGCAGCAGCAGATGGCGATGATGATTCCTGGGGGGAAGGGGAGGAGAGGGAGTGTGGCGGGTATGAGTACGGGGAGTAGTACTAGTTCGAAGGGGAGCTGGACGGGGGGCATGGTTATGAAGGGAAGATAGGGGAGGTAGTGGGAGGGAGGGGAGAGAAATGAGGGCGGGCAGTGGATGAGTGACGAGTTATGACTGCGATGTTTATGAGTGGGATATATGTGGTGTTTGGGAGCTAGGTATGTACGGGCTGGGTTACCTGACTGGGAAGGTGGCTGAATGTCGGCTTGGAGTATGGGATCTTTTGGAAAGGAGTTGGATATCGATTCCAATCTGTGGCATGGCTGCATATAGCATGTCGAGAAAAGGTTTGTGTTTGCTACTCTCCTGTAAAAACATAAAACCTGCTTTCATGCATCCAAAATAAAAAAGGCCATTTACGAAGGGTAAAATCAATCGTGGTATCTATCCAACTGCAATCAGACCCCATCCCAAAACTCCACCTACTCATTTTTAGCAAACTCCAATCTCCGATTCCCAGTGCCCGATTCTCAGTGCGAGCCCGAAAGCAGTCTTCCCCGCTCCTACAACTGCTGCCAAAAGTAGTTCGCATAAAAGAAGCGCGAGAACTTATTGTCCACGTTCACGATATTCACATCCCCCTTCCCCATATTCCGAATGATCGCCTTGCAGTACTCGCCCTCGGCATCCCTCTCCAGCTCAATGCCCAAGCCGCGATAGACCTTCAGCTTGAGGCTGACCTCGTCGTCCACGAGCGCCCGCCTCTCGCCTCCACCCACGCCCTGCAGCTCCAGCTCCTGCAGGCGCGCCTGCAGGTCCGCGAGCTGCGACGAGAGACGCTCCGACTCGACCTCGAGGTCCGAAGCGGACTTTGCGATGCGGAACTTCTGCGTGTCGAGCGTGGCGACCTCCGAGGCGTGGAGGGTCGGGGAGTGCGTGGAGAGGTTCTCGCTGTGGTGCGCCGAGAGAGTGTGCAGGGTGCGGGCGAGTTCTGTTTGTGTTTTCGTTAGCGGCCCGTTGGTTTTTTCCCCCCCTACTTTTCAGGTTTGGGGTTTAGATGGGGAGGGGCAGCTACTTTTCAAAGCGCTCTCGGCTTCTCGTACCCGCAAGTCTCGCGCTTGCTGTAGCGTTGAGAGGGACTCGTTGACGCGTGCGACGGCTTGCTTGTCGGGCTGGATGTTGAAGTTCTCGATGGTGTGGCGGATGAGCTGTTTCGTTTGCCTGGTTAGAAGACGATGCGCTCTTGTAAGGATTGGGTAGAGGAGCCACGCACAGTGGTGGGATCTTCGTCGAGAAGCATCTTGGCGAGTTGGAGGTATGTATTGATGTGTAAACGCGAGGCGAATGTTCGTGTGATGCGATGTGCAAAGGTCGGATGCGAATTGCGCTGTAAGTCCCATCCAGTGTTGATTCTGTCAGATCTACGCTATGCTGACCCAGCAACGCCGTGACGTAGCACTTATGGGAAGCAGAGTCACAAGCCACACTTGGATTCAGCGCCACTTCTTCAACTCCATAGTCAGAAAATAAAGTCAAAGTCAAGTTAACATCGCCACTTCCTCTCAGTCACACAGTCTCCTAGGAAAGATTGTCACGGATAGACTACTGGGTTTCTCAAGATGACCGGCTCTTCACTTCCATGTGAGTAATGGACGACCATGGCGTTTTGGACACGAAGCTGCATACCCGTTTCGCCATCTTTCTCTATACCTTCCAACTTGAGACAGCCATGCTAACGAACCGGGTGCACTTAGACGCTGCCGATGCGGAAAGGTCGGTTGTCCTTCTCCCAGGAAATGATCGAGCTTCGTTCAGAGGCAACGCGATCGTGAAGGGACACAAATATACTGACTGACTTGGGGATAGTCCGCTGAAGCCTGCTGAGCTGCAAGTCTTAAGGTCGCAGTACGAGAAGGAGGGAGAGTACGTGGGCGTGCAGACGAAATTCAACTTTGCTTGGGTATGAACCTTTCAATTTCGATATCTCGGAGTCGTTACGGGCAAAGGAGGTCCTAACGAGAGCTGTCTTTAGGGCCTTATCAAGTCCAACACCCGCGCCGATCAGCAAGAGGGCGTCCGCCTCCTTTCAGACATCTTCCGCAGCTCGCCCGAACGCCGCCGCGAATGCCTCTACTACCTCGCGCTGGGTAACTACAAGCTGGGCAACTACGCAGAAGCGCGGCGGTACAACGACCTGCTGCTTGACAAAGAGCCAGCAAACCTGCAGGCGACTAGTTTGAGAGGATTAATCGATGATAAGGTTGCGAAGGAAGGGCTGATGGGCGTGGCGATCTTGAGTGGTGTTGCTATCGCGGCCGGGGTTGTGGGTGGAATTATTTTCAAGGGGATTGGAAAGAGGACGAGATAATTGAGGTGAAGTGGTGTTGGGGTGGAGTGGAGAGGGGGGTGGGAATAAGGAGGCTTTATTGTAGGATGGATGGGGGATGGGTGGAGGAGATTGTTGATATACCAAGTAGTTGCCGACGATCTAATGGCGTTCGGCGTTCGTTTGCTTGTTTAATTCGATTTGGCGTTGTGGCCAGGACTCGTGTTCCCAGACGTGCGCCTACCTACCGGTACCTTACTGTAGATAGCGTTCCCGCGTTCCGAAGTGGCGGGATGGATTCACTGTTTTCGTTCAGAAGCCTAGCTAGCCCGTTCGGCGAGTTCGGAAGAGACTCGTTCTTGATTCACGAATGTCTGATGCGATCTCAAGCCACACGATATCTCCAGTACCAAGCCCGACCTCATACAGCTCTTAGTAAAGTCGGTAGATTGTACTGTACCGGTAGATAAGTATAACTAACTACCTTCCTTACCTACCTCGAGAACGAGAATCCGGTAGTGTTCGGAGGAACAAAGAACTTTCGCTTCGCTTCCTTCACATTCGCCCCTGGTCCACCGTTCTGCCATCGCCGACAGGGGTGCTAGACCTGCGTCACTCCAATGCCAATCAGCACCTCACACTTCACGAAAGCCCAACTGATTGAATGACCGTCTGACTGACCTCTCCAAGCACAACACAACACAACATCTCAGCATCGTTCCCTTTCCCTACAACCTATCAACACCACAGCATAGCACAGCCTCTTCTCCTTGCCACAACCCCCGGGACCTACGTTCACTGTTCTTCTCGACACTCCTTCACACCACATCTTCTTGACACCGGCAACCTCTCACACCGACCTGGTTATCAAGCTCCAGCTCAGCCCAGCATAACAACCTACAAGGCCAGCTCGAGCCCCCCCCCCCCCCACCAGTATCGATTGCGCGTTGTCACTCCGTCTGTAACCGAACAAACAGGCGGACTTTATATCAACCAAACCAAGCTACTTACTTTGGATTGTGCCATCTGGCCACGAAACATCCTTCACTGTGGCGTTCAGAGCACTGCAGCTGACGGGCCTGGCACTGAGCCTCGGAATCACTGCCCTAGCCGCATATCAAGGCATTCGAGACGCCATGGCAGAGAACCCGGGGAGAGCAGGCCGCGGGGGCGGACGTCTGGATGCGTCGGGCCCAAGAGAGGTGGTGTTTTGTCATCAGTGCGAGCATGAGTGGTGGCGGGATCAGAACGGGTTGGCGTGTCCGAGATGCGAGGGGGAGATTACGGAGATTGTATGTATATCATCAGGCCTGGGCTATCGTTCTGATCGATTTCTAACTATTGCACAGGTAACCACAGAGAGCGATCCTCGACCCGAGCATTATGGCCAACCTCCACCAGTCGACGGTGGCTGGGGAGGACGGCATAACCCTGTCGAGATCGACTCCGATCCAGAGGAGGCAGATATCGAGGAGCATGTCACACATGGGCCAGGAGGCTCTGTGATGTTTTCCAGAACATACAGATCTACCGCCCCAGGTCCTAGATTTATCGCGACTCACATTCGCAGAACCGGTCAAGATGACAATCCAGATCCTATCATGCGGAATTTCCAGGACTTGATCGGTAGCTTCATGGGCCCTGATTTCCGACCTGGACCAGCAGGCAGATCTGGAGTCAACACTCTATTTCCCCAGCCACCTGATTTCGGTAGCGGATTCCGAGGAGGTAATAATGGGCCAGGACCAGCTATCGTCGGCGGACACTATACATTCGTGAACGGAAACCTGGTTGGTGGCGAGCCTTTGCAGCCAAGAAATGCAGATGGACCACAGCAAGCGGGAGGCCCGATTGATCTAGCCACGTACGCAATTCCTCTCAACCCCAATTTTCCCCATGGCCGTGCCTTTCATGTTATTAGACTCAGAGCATCTCCTGACCAGCTTGCCAGACTCCTCGGAGGCGTGTTCGGCCAACAAAATGGTCCGCAAAACGCTGCTGGTATGCCTCCTGGCCTTCGTGGTCTCTTCGCTGCTATGATAAACCCTGTCAATGCTCGTTCGGGAGATGCTGTCTACTCTCAAGAAGCTCTAGATCAAATAATCTCTACATTGATGGAGCAACAATCTACATCCAACGCACCCGGTCCCGCATCACCAGACGCCATCTCCTCACTCCCAAAGAAGAACCTAGATGAGAAGGAACTCGGTCCAGAAGGTAAAGGCGAGTGTAGCGTATGTATGGATGACGTCACGTTCGGCACTGAAGTCGTAGTCCTACCTTGCTCGCACTGGTTTCACGAGACCTGTGCTAGCGCCTGGCTGAGCGAGCACAACACCTGTCCCATATGCAGAAAAGGCATTGAGAACTCAACCGCCGAATCCGCATCTCAATTCCGACGTCCTAGTCAGAGTAGTCCGACAACCCGCAACGGAGCCCGCGCTCGCCGACTCAGCAATAACAGACCGCGATTGGACCGCTTCAACTCGTCTTCGACGCGGGAAGCGAGACTAGACTCTATCCGCAACAGTGGTCGCTTGTCGCCTACCAATACTGGAGAGCCACAAAATGAGAGAGGAAATGGGCCCGATATGGGTGTGCCGCGGTGGGATGCCGATACAGGTGCACCTCGGTTCACTTGGGGTCATGAGTTTAACCAGCCGCCTCCGCCGCCGCCGAGGAGACGGGGAACGGATCGCTCAGATATGAGTGAGACGCAAAGAGATAGTCGGAGAGGCTACACGAATACTGCGGAGTCGCGGAGGTCTTCGAACTCTGCTAATAGCACCGGTGGCGGTAACGGTGGTCCTATGGGGTGGTTACGGGATCGGTTTGGGGGTGGGGGTCGGAGGGACTGAGTGATGACTATGGATCTCCTAAAATTCTTGCCTGCTCTCTACTGCCAGAATGACAAAGGAGGGAACAAGCTGAAGAAAGGAGCACGTTATCTTGAAATCTCTTTTGCTTGCATTATTTGCGATCTGCATTGGTGGCGTTTGGGCCTGAGCCGTCCTGAACATTTGGGGTCTGAGATGCGCTTGGCTATGAACTGTGAGCTGTGAGCTGTGAGCAGCTAAGAGGTAGCGAACGAGCGAGCGAGATCTTTTTCTTGTTGATATATGTATGCAGGTCGTAGATTACAACGGCGTACGTCGTCGTGAAGCACGACGGCCCGATCGATGGACTGATCAATACGGAAGATTGTGAATGTCGCTTGGGGTCTCGTTCTTGCGTGAGTTGTTTCATTCTTGCGTGAGTTGAAGAAGTGATTTCCTATCTGCCCCTGGGTAGGGTATGCGCGTGAATATTAGGTTTCTGGATCTTCAATTGAAATGGGGATGGATTGGCTCGTGGTATGATATATTGAGCGCGCGAATACTCGAGTGGGCAGGGCAGGCAGCAAAGGTAGGCAGGTAGGTAGGCTTTTTTTCTTTTCTTTTTTTTCTTAAGTTCTGCGCATCATACCATATCTACAAAAGCTGTTCTTTGAATTACGATGGTATAACTTTACTCCCAATCTTGGGGTAGAGGTCGACTCTCGAGCGTTGAGAGTTGAATATTACCTTTTTTTTGGTGCTGTCTTTCCTTTTTTTTCCTTTTTTTTTCCCCCGCAGACATGTATGTATGTGTGAATATATATATATATATATATGTCTTGTACAAATACCAAGCCGTCTGCGTACTCCTCCTACTATTACTACTATAGATACGTGAGCAAGACAGAGACGCGCGTCCGCGGATCCGTGCTGCTTCTCGCCTTCGCTCATGAGGCGCATTGTCTCGATCATGTTTACTATTTGGGTTCGGGAGTGGAATATGTGTTCGCGCTTACCTTGTCTAGTCTTATCTCTTTTTCGTAAAAGTTTTCGAAATTTTTTGTCGGCTCGGTCGCTTGCTGGGAGATAGCCGAGATAAAGGGAGGATTCGAAAGTAAACAATCAAACATCGCAGACCTTTCTTACGTCCCCAACAATTCATGAGCATTTCTTCTCAGGCTGAATATCTCCAACGAAAAATAGTCCATCTTCAATGCCCTGCAACATCCTGCCTTCCACGAACTAAACTAACTTACTTTTCGTCTTCCTCTCAACGAAACACACTCTTGGCAGGATAAAGTCGGTTTATTCCGCTCTTGTTTCTTCTCAGGCGGCTCAGAGGATTTTCCATTCTCGTAATTCATCAGCGTGCCGGGTCCTTGATTATAACCAGGACTAGGTGCCTATCCGTCAACGTACTACCGGTATCTGGAGGTGAGATTGCCATGATAGCTACGGGCAAGACTGCAGCCAGGTACGGTACGGAGTGGAGTCCATGGCGACCTCTACATTTTCACGAGACGTTGTTTTGTCAAAATTCAAAAAAATTGGTGACTGGAAATGAAAATCCGTGGAGCGGGAACAGAAAAAAATACTACGTAGATAGATAGACAGAGATAGAGGGGGATACACCATGCGGGGTAAAAATAGGAAAGTATAAAGTTGCTTTTATTAAAGCCGATAAATCTTATTATCGCCGAAATCACGAAACGGCCTTGGCACTTACCAACATGGCAGGGGTGCGAAAGTGGTTCCAGTCGCCCATCGATCGCGTCGTCGCGTCAAGTCCAAGAATCCCTTCCACACAACGAACAATCCGATGGACCTGACCTCGTCGCCAATTCTACCTCTGACTTCTGATCCGGCACTCTGCGACGATTGGGAAGAGCAACTTGACAACTCGAAAATACCTTTCAGCACGAACTCGGACGACTTTGAAGCTCTACATATCATCCAACAGGAGACCATTTCTAGGAAGAACAAGGCAAGAGAAGTTGTACAGCATAGGGTATGCCAGAACACAGATACTGCTTTTTGGAGCGTTCAACCCTGACTTCGACAGGCGTGGTCACTTCTGGACGTATTTCGGAGTGAGGCAGATCATATTGACGGTAACTCGCCCATGGCAGATTGAGGACTCAGTCAATACTGAACTTTACCAGAAAGTCCTGTACGATCACGTTCAAACAATAACTACTTTCCATTTACATCGTCTCCGCCAAAACTCAAGATGCCTTCTGTGTCCTCACCAGTAGCGTATCCCCCAAGCTCCTCCCCACCGCAAGTAAAACGTTCGCGTCCAGTCCAGCCCGCAGAGGCCCGAAAGCCGAGAACTATTGGAGGTTTTCTCCCAGAAGAAGACTCGGACGAAGATGATTTCTCGAGAGCGGAGCCTCCCCCGAAGAGAAGGATGCTAGACAATGGAAGGTCACCGAGTCCAGAACTTCAACACGACACAACAAAAGAATTCCCGACGGAGCACCCAGAGCCAGTGGCACAAGATGGTGGGCCTGTTGGCGGAATGCCAATCGAAAATTGCGAGCAGCTCATTCCAGTTACGCTCGGCGAGCCTCCGGCCACTGCGCCTATACCAGATGCCCCCGGAACTGTCGATGACATTGCTCTACCTTCATTTCTAAGCAAGCGAATGAAAAAGTCTGCCGAGGTGGTGACATGCTCTGGCAAATCAGTATCGATTCAGCAGCGTAAAAAAGATGCCAGCATTCCTTTCGAACAATTGGTTGCAGCTAGATCTACTGTCAAGGCTGGTCGGGCCAAGAAGAGCTTTTATGGAATCGATATCCACAGCTTGATTGACGAAGCATCGAAAGAGACTACCAAAGCCAAAGCGGCAAAAGGAACGTCAAAGGATAATCTCCTACCGTCAGTGGAGGGATCGAGCACGAAACTAAAGACAAGGAGGACTCTCATGTGGACCGAGAAGTACCGGGCAAGAAGCTTTATGGAGCTCGTGGGCGATGACCGGACACATCGACAAGTTCTGAAATGGCTTAAGGCTTGGGACCCTCTTGTGTTTCCCAAGGCAGGTAAAACGAAAGCAGCTGTACCATCGAAACCCGGATTTCAAGACGACGAAAAGGCCCATCGGAAGATTCTATTGTTGACTGGACCCCCTGGACTTGGAAAAACTACTCTAGCACATGTCTGTGCTCGACAAGCTGGTTACGAAGTTATGGAGATCAATGCCAGTGATGAGAGAAGCAGTAATGTCGTGAAAAACCGGATACGAACGAGTGTTGGTACCGAGAGCGTGAAAACAGGTTCGACGATCACTTCGAAATCCGGCCATGTACAGAAAGTTGCTCATCCGCTCTGCGTTGTTGTCGATGAGGTAGACGGTGTGGTTGGTGGCTCCGGTGGATCTGGAGAAGGTGGATTCATCAAAGCCTTGATTGACCTGATTCAACTAGACCAGAAGAACACTACCACTGTCAACCAAAATCTCGGATATACGAAGAAAAAGAAGAAAGGTGACGACTTTAAGCTAATGCGACCCATCATCCTTATCTGTAACGATGTCTATCACCCATCTCTCCGGCCCATACGCCAGTCCAGTTTCGCTGAAATAATCCATGTACGAAAACCTCCCTTGGATGCAGTGGTCGCACGCATGAAATCTGTATTCGATAAAGAAGGGGTTCCGTGTGACAACGATGGTGTCCGAAGATTGTGCGAGGCTGCTTGGGGAGTCAGTCCGACCGAATCACGCAAGGGCAAGGAAAGTTCTGGGGAGGGAGATCTACGAGGTATTATGGTAGTAGGCGAGTGGGCAGCGAGGAAGCTAAAAGCTTCAAAGAAGGACGGTACAGCAAAACTTACACGAAAATGGGTTGAGCAAAATATGACAAGCGATCTCGGTCATGGTGGAGGAGGAGCTCGTGGTGTCGGGCGAGGGGGCACCAAAGACCTGGTAAACAGGGTATTCTTGGAGGGAGCAGGGTTTCCAAGAACCACGAACGCAGGACCTATGCTTGTTTCGGTAGAGGGCCAGCCTCAAGCCCAACTCGGAGTTGCAGAAATAGCCAAGAGGGCTGGTATGGACAGGCTGCGAGAGATGGTTGACACCAGTGGAGAAATAGATCGCATAGTGACAGATATCTGGTCTCAATATCCCCGCCAGCCCTTTAACGATGACTCCATAATGTCGAAGCCGGATGCTGCATATGAGTGGCTGCACTTTCACGACACCTGCTCTGCCCGGGTCTTCAATTCCCAAGAATTCGAATTATCACCTTACCTGAGCCAACCTGTTCTAGCATGTCATCACTTGTTCTCGTCTCCTGCTCGCCATTACTTTGGTGGAAACGAGGACAAGAAATGGGGCGACGAAGAGGTAGAAGAGGAGCCGCTCCCATTTTCTGGACCCAGAGCAGACTACGAAGCGCACGAAGCAGAGAAATCAAACCGCGCGACTATACTTGCTCTGCAAGCTAGCCTCGATGCAACACTATCGAGAAGTTTCAGAAGTCCCGAGGAAATTGCCACAGATCTGTTGCCCTATCTCGTCAGGATGCTTACTCCAGAAATCAAGCCCATCATTGTAGGTGGTAGCGGTGACCAGAAAGGCATAGCCAGTGTCCGAAAGGAGGCGGAAAAGGCAATGGTGAAACGATCTGTGGATGTGATGGGATCGGTGGGAGTCATTTTTGAACGCGGGAAGCTCGAAAGCGATTTTGGGAACAGGGCGCCTACTTGGGTGTATCGTATGGAGCCGTAAGTTAGAGCTCACTCAAGATCTGCTCCCACTGGCTAACTTTGATAGACCACTGGATACGCTGGTTCTATTCGAGACCGCTGTCATCTCCTCGGGAGCACCTCCTCCAGTCCGCTACGCAGTCCGACAAGTACTGGACCAAGAGTACCAGAAGAATATTATCGTTCGCGAAAACGCCATGAGGCAAGCACGTTACAAAGCTGGGAATCAAGGCGATGATGCCGAGTTTTCGATCGCTGCCAAGGGGGACAAAGGACATCATGTTACAGAGATGGTGGTTGGAGCCAAGAAAGACTTCTTTGGCAGGGAGATAAGCGAGGATAACATGCCGTCGCAGGAGATCGATGGGAATGCTGAGGGCGAGGGAAGGAAAAGGAGGAAGACCGGGGTGAAGGATGATAACAAGGTGTGGGTTAGTTTCCATGAGGGGTTCTCGAATGCGGTACGGAAACCGATCACCGTGGAGGAGCTGCTGAGAGGACTGTAAGGAGGGAGGATGATACAATCAATGAGTACTTGTGACCGCGAGTAGCCCTTCGCAAGATAAAGCTTGCATTTTTTTTGTAAGTCACATGATCTGCCTAGCTATCTACTTATTATATATCCACTCTCGCCGGACACACCATCGATCTAGTGGCCAGCGGCCATGGCAGCCTCCTTGTCCTTGGCCACCTTCGCCACTGCAGGTCTCTTCATCAGCTTCTGGTGCCAGGCAAAGTACAGCGGGTAGTCCTTCTCGATGTTGGGGGTTTTGTCGCCCATGATCCACGGCACGACCATATCCCAGGTAACGAAAGCCAAGTCGGCGATGGTCCTTTCCCGAGGGCAGTCAAGTCAGCCATTCATTCATTCATCCATCCATCCATTCTGCACCAATTCCCCCACCCGATCTTTTGGGAGAGAAAAAGAGGGGGGTGGCGGGGGGAGAGAGAGACAACATACACCTTATCCCCAACCAGGTACTCCTTCCCCGTAGTCCGCAGGTGGTTGTCAATAACCTGCAGCACGCGCGTGACCTGGGCGTTGTAGCGTTCGATCGCGCTCTGGACAGTCTCGGGGTGGAACTTGTTGAACCAGGCCGCCTGGCCGAAGTAGGGGCCCTGGCCGCTCATCTGGAAGTGCAGCCACTGCTTCACCAGGTAGCGCTCGGGCGCGGGCGCGGCGTAGCTCAGCGCGTTGGCCGCGTCGTACGTCTCCTGCAGGTACTCGATGATGGCGCCGGACTCCCACAGGGTGATGCCCGTGTTGGGGTCCTCGATGGCGGGCACGCGGCCGTTGACGTTGATCTTTTCAAAGGGGGGCTTCTTGAGGTCGGCCATGTCTGGAGAGGGGGAGAAGGAGGGAAGGGGGGTCTTGTTAGTTGGTTGGTGGTACTTTGGGTTGGGAGGAGAAGGAGGAAGGAAAGAGAAACGAACCCATTATCTTTTGCGTGTATGGGATTCCGAGCTCCTCCAAGATGATGGCGACCTTCCACGGATTTGGCCCGGAAGCTATCAGTCAGTCAGTCAGTCATTCAATCAGTCAGTCCAGAAGAAGAAAAGGGCTCTGGACGTATCCGCGCGAGCTGCTTGCTACTGACCGTGGCCGTAAAGAGTGATAGGCTTCGTCATGATTCGATTTGCAGCTGGTATATAAACAAACGTATGATCGATCGAAAGACAGGTTGGACCGCTCGCTCTCTTCTCTCTTTTCCCTCTCTCTCTTCTTCTCTTATTTCGTCAATGGTAGAGGTTCGAGAGGACCTAGGATTTGCTCATTCCCGAGATATCACTGCGTACTCTTGCGCGCGCGCGTCTGGGTTGGCCTCTATTTACATATATACCTACGTGTGGTACGTAGACCCCACCGCGAGGAGAATTTGACTTTCCCTCTTCCCGATCTAGCCTGTGCTTTCATGACTTCATGTGGGGGATTTCACGGAGCTCTGGATCTCATCTGCCGATCCCGATCAGCATAATTCGCTTCATATTGAATTGATCAACAGCCGGTAACGTACTGCAGTAGCTCCACGCGCGTTGCTTTGATGAGAGAGAGGGGTAAGGGGGGCGTTGTTGTTGTTTTTCTATGACGTGTATCCTAGCGCTTAGCGAGTGGATGTGGCGGTGAGAAAGAAGAGGCGTTGTATTGCATACCTAGATACGTACTGTAGATAGGTACATAGATATCATGTGGAGTATCGTTAATTCGATTTTCTATGTGAGAGGGGGAGGGACGGGGGGCTTCCTGTGTTTGTTGGTTGGTTGGTTGGTTGGTTGGTTGGTTACTACCCTAAAGGCAGGTGGGGGAGGGGGAGGAGGTGGCATTTGAACGGTCCTCTGACCCTTTTCTTTAAGAAGACGGCCCTTGGAGCGATGAGAATCAGTACTAATTCTTATCCAAGAACAATCTACTTTCTTGACCGTCCTACCAAAGGAGGACCATTTGAAGACCGTCTTACGACTATATCCGTTTGAAATTTCAAATCGTAATTGTTGATAAAACCGTCTCGTAAAAAGAAACAGTTGTTAAATCGTCTCCGACCCTTAAGACCGTCCTCGAGCCAAAACCGTCTGATATTTCTATACCGTCCCAAACCTCCATACCGTCCCCCTTGAAGTTTTTAGCTATTAAGCCGATATTTGTGCCAAGATATTCTTCGGTGTCGCTACCACCTTACGAACGTCAACGCTTTCGTCGATTGAATAATAAAATCGATCAATTCAGCGAAATTTAACCTGGCCTCGCAACGGCTGAGTGCAAGCAGCAAATCCTCTGCTTATTAATATATGTTCTTGGGAGCGTTCTCTAGTTCGGAAGACGGTTTTAAGACGGGCCTTAAGACGATCTCAAGATGGTCTTTTCGTAACAAAAACCGGACTTCATAAACGACGATTTAATCGATCAAAGATATCTTAACTTGAAATATATATATATATATATATATATCTCTAAAAAGACGGACTCCCATAAAAGATAACCCAATCAATTAAATCGATTCCATCTCAGGTACTATTTACACTAATTTAGACCCGTTACTTATTACATACGATCTTGTTCCAGGTCTTGACGACGAATAGTCCACTGACCCCTTATCTGCCCTTTGAGGAATATTTCTGCTACTGCGGAGAGAGGGATGGATGGATGGATGGATGGATGGATGGATGGATGGAGCACCCTGAATGAAGTGCTCTAATAAAATTCCGCCTTCCGAAAAGTGGAAAAGAAAACAAAGGAGAGAGTTTTGGGCGAGGACTTGGGCGTTGGGAAGTGAAAGAGGGATAGGGTTCATCGCGGGGAAAGATATATTACTAGGTAGAAGGTGCTTGTTTTGAATATATATATATACATACTGGATGAGGTAGGGGAGAGGGGTCCCGTCAAAGCTAAATATTTCGTGGGGAGAGGTGTTTGTTTTGAATATATATATATACATTTATATATATACAGGATAAGGTAGGGGATAGGGGTCTCACCAAAGCTACGTAAACCTTTCGTGCAAGCGAAGGTTTGATTTATTATACAAGGCGGCGGGCATCTGGTACGTAGTAGATCGGGGAGCACGATGAAACCCCTCGAGATGACAAAACTTTGAGAAGTTGAAAAGCCTTGAATGGGGCTTCTTCTCAGAAAATCGATACTTGTAAAGTTATCCTTCCGCTTCTCGTTTGGTATAGCGCTCTCGCGTCCGGATTCCGAAGGTCTAGCTAGGGCATTTGGTTCGCAATGCCGAGGATCGTTCGCTCGTCGCGCCTAGCTTTGATCGGTGCGGAATGGGACCAATCGGGTAGGTATCCTCACGTAGCATAATTCAGCTGATCGTCGGATTCGCTTCCCTTTAAGTATGTCGCGAAGTAAAACGATATTAACCGCGCGACCTTTGCCTCTTATCAGGTCAAGATTGTAGAACAAGGCTTAGCGTTATTAAGTACCACTCCATTTGCACATGAGCCTTCGATACTGGGATGTGTGGATCATATGAGGTAGACACTGCTTTTCTTTTATTGCAGGTGTCTGGTTTCGAGAAGAGTTTTCGAGGGGGGTTTTTTTTTTCCAAGGTAATAATTTCTAGACCCCCTTTTTTTTAACCAGACGCGAATTCGGTCAATTAGAAACTGTGAAAACTGAAAGCACCCTGGAAACAGGACTTGAGAGAGTTGGTTCCCAGACGCGCCCTGGGTAATATAATATAGCATATTATAACATATTATAACATAACACGCTTGCTTCCCGTATATATACCTTACATATATGTGCGTGTGTATGTGTGTGTGTGTGTTTTTCAAGTCTCTCGGGCCTCGGCGTGGAGAGCAAGCTTCCCAAGAGGTCGAACAGGAGTAAGCAATCTAATGTATGCAGACCAATCCTTTGTTTTTCTTTTCTTCCTTGGTCAAGACCCTAAGCAATTTGGTACGTGCTATCCACCCACCTCGTCTTGGGCAGGGAAGATGAGGCTTTACTGCTGCTGCTGCTCCTAGGACGTAGAGGAGCAGAGAGTTGAGCACCAAGATTTTAAGAGGATGCTGAAGAGTGAAAATGGAATGATCAAATCTGAACCTCGACAAGCGCGCAACCGTCGTCGGATCACTAACCGTGCGCCAATATACTACGTACTGTAAGGCAAGCCCTGTCGGCGGCTACTCAACCTGAGACTGAGAGTAGCCGACAGAGCTTGCCTTATATTGGCGCACGGTTCCTAGCGAGAAAGAAGCCTGCAAGGCACGAAACAGTAGATGAGGAAGCTTCTTCTTCTTCTTCTTCTCTTTTTTCTCTATCCCGGATTCTGGACTAGGGGTCTTGTTTCCGTCCGGTATGCTCTTGGAAGCTGTTTGCGGGGCGGAGTCAGAGCTGGATGGCTGGCATAGGTGTGGAAGAACACCCGTCCGATGAAGATTTTTATGGGATGACGAGTGCGGTAGGGCAAAATGGATAGTCGGATTTCCTTTTCTTTTTCTTGATCGCGCGCCAGCCGGAGAAGGGAAATGTCGACGTAGGGGCACACTGGTTTGAGTTTTCAGATTTCACATTCACAACATGCCTCCTCGACATTGATTCCGACCGGGGCTGGAACGGATCATTTCAGGTTTTGAATTGACAACATATAGGGTGATATATACAGAGAAAGAGCCACCAGGGAAGTCTCATGAGTGGCGCCCACCGCCCTGGCTGAGATCATTGAGTGTAGGATTTACTCGCATTTCTCCTCCTCCTCCTCCTCCTCCTCCTTCGTTTCAACAGTTTTCGCGGGATTGCTGGTTGACTTATCGGCGACGGCAGGCGCGGTGACGGCAGGCGCGGTGACGGCGACATCAGGCTTTGCTACTGCTGGAGTCGCTGGAGTCGCTGGGGTGGGGGGGCTGGTACCTGGGGCTGCCCCCCCTGGTCCAGAAACGCTGAGAGTGATCTCGCCAGACTCGACGTAGACACCTGAGAAGTAGATATCCTCGACGGCGAACGGGTAACCGTCACGGGGCAGCTCGAGCATACCCAAATGCCAGTCCTTGCCGTCCGACCTGGCCTGCACGGTGACGGCTGGCACGGTAAGAACCAAGTCTTCGGCACCTGTAGAGTGGTAGAATGCCACAGAGCCCGCGTCAAAGTCAATGGCGTAGGCCACATTGTGCCACACGTCGGCTTCCCAGGTCACGTTCCACCTATGACACAGTCAGAATGGAAGGAAGATGTACCGTCAACGGGTTTACTTACTCAGTCGAACCACTGACAACCCATCTCAGGAGAGAATCAGTGGTGCCGGGGGCTCCGCTTTGCCATCCACTCTTCATCTCGACGAAGTGGCTCTCGAAGAAAGCGATTTGGTGCTCGTGGGCCTCGCTTGGGGGGTTCACGGACGATCGCGACATGCTGAAGTGGTAGAAGACCTTTCCAGCATTGATAGCCGCGGTGGTCTGGGGAATGAGTTCTGTTCGTCTCATGGTCTGGCCGTTCCAGAAAGAAGTGTCGTCCAGAGTGAGCTTGACACCTTTGGTGCTACCTGTATCGGCAGGGTTCTTGTTCGCTGCGTCCAGGTTGACATAAGAATCGATTGGACTGGGGCCATGGATGTAGTATTGGTAAGGACCGACTTGGTTTGACCACGACCAGGCACCAATCGCCGCTACGGAGTCAACATCGTTGAAGCGACCATCCCAAAGAATAGTACCTGCCAAGGCAACGCTGATGGAGTTGAGAAGGACGAAGGGGCGAATCATCTTGTATGATGTTTGTTTTGTGGATAGTGACGGTGATGGTGATGGTGATGGTGATTTTGATAGTGAGGTGGAGATGAAGTGTGCTATAAATATGCACAACTAACTGGCCAGGCAGCGAGTGAAGAACGAAAAAATGAAAGAAAGGCGGGCTTGCGCTGAGTAAACGAATAGACGGACTGTTGTTTGTGAAATGAATGACTGAAGAAGGGCATCGGGAGAGGCCTCCAGCTGATTATATATATTAATGAAGGGGAAATCCAAAATCCAATCGGCCCCTTGCGGCATTGAACATGTTCCGGTCCGCGGCTGAACGTCCAACCTGGGGGGTTGAGGTTTCGGGCATAGACATCCAACTGGTCGAGCGCCACAAGAGAGTTTTGTTCAAGCCCGGAATGCCGTCTTGAGAGAAATTGCTAGTGCAGTCAGTTATGAGTTGTGTTTCAAAATATATTGCTTTTGATGGGGTCTTCGCTTAATCAGTAAGTATACTTATGACCTACGGAGGAACATTCCGTACTAAGAGGCCGTCCACCGTCCACCAAGCTCACCCCAACGACCTCACGACATCCAATGCCCGACATTCAACATCCAACACCCACCATCGATCAAATCATCAACTTCAAACAGACCTCGACTGCATACCCTGAATCCCGCCATCTCGAGTCTCGACTCTCAACCGACGACCTGACGCTTCGGGGGTGGGGATCGGGGATATGATATTGCGGCCCCTTTTCAGACCATCCAGGCTGGCACTCGGTTCCCCTCTCTCCTTCCGAGCCATGAGTTCGGAAGCGCCTGTCTACTTCGGCCCCTATGAGGTGGCCGGCGAGGTAAATATAGAGAGATATACTCAACTCGCCTCTTTCACCGTTCCTTTGACTTTACTTTCACTTTCTCTTTCACTTTCACTTGGTCCGGGAGTTGACTCCCAGTGTCAGGTCTTCTACCGAACACCCTTGTGCTATGCGATCGTCAATATCAAGCCCATCTTGCCAGGTCACGTACTCGTGATCCCACTCCGGATAGTGCAGCATTTCCGCGAGCTGCACTCCGACGAGATCACGGATATCTTCACCACTGTCCAAAAGGTCCAGAGGATGTTGTCCAAGACTTACGATTGCACCGACGCGAACATTGCTATCCAAGATGGTCCCGACGCTGGGCAGACTGTCCCGCACTTTCATTGTCATGTCATTCCGAGGGCAAAGGGCAACACGAATGGTGACAAGGTCTATGAGATGTTGCAGGGGGAGGAGGGAAATGTTGGAGGAGGCTTGTGGGATCAGAGACGGCCGGATCGCAGTGTTGGCAAATTTCCCGTGATTAAGGATGCCGACAGACACCCGCGGTCGACAGAGGAGATGCAGAAGGAGGCTGCTTTCTTCCGCGAGCAAATGAATTTGCTAGATTGAGTGAAGATACCGACTGAGATTTTCAAGCGGATCCTGCTCAAGCTCTTTGGGATTTCATTCTCAAACTCTCTCTGATCAGGCGCCACAGAAGCTCTTGCAAGGCAGCTGTTTCGTTCTCAGTTCCTTTCTCTGGCGATATTTGCATCGAATATCAATCGAGTAGCCCTGGATAGCACACTTCTCTCTCTTTGCTCTGAATCTGCACGTTTTGTGTTGGAACATGGCATTCAGACTTCGAAGTCACGTGTGTACGCTAGGTACACCGGCCTTGGCATCAGCATATAATGCTCCACGGATCCTCGTACTTGCAAACCTTCAGACTTCACTTCACGAATACACTCGGTACCACCTTATTGTTCGTACTTCTCACTCCGCACCTGTGGAACCGACATTTTGCTTGTCGGCGGCGACTCTCCGATGCATCTTACTGTTAGTAAGTGTATTGTAGTCTAGAGAGGAGAGAGCTCATACGTAATAGATCTAGTCTAGTTGGTGTAGCTTGGAGGCGAGGCCCACGACGAATGCTATAAACTAGGCCCACAACGAGGGTCATCTGTTCAACACATTGACAGATGACATCGTATTATGATGTACCGGTCGCTGCAGGGTGAAGCTTTCACCTTGTACTGAATTCAGCTGCAATAAACACCAACTTCTCAATTGTATCCCGTGTCGTTGTTGAATCCCCACCACGCGGTGCTCGTGTATGATGGCAATACTCCCTCCTCCGCAACACCTACGATTGTTCATACTTGGCCTTTTCACAATTTTAATCTCCTAGTCGCCTAGTGCGACACTAGAAAGTTGCCAGTACCGAATCTCTCCTAGTATCTTGCCATCTCGCTAAGTCAGCAGGCTAGTTGTTGGTTTCCACAATGTCCTCCGAACATAAAAATTCGAGGGTGCCTCTTTCGATATTTCACCTCGCACTTTCATTATCTCCTCAGAGTTCCCAGTTTCCAAGAATACCAGTCTCTAAGAATAGCCGTTTCCAAGAATCCATCGACAAGCACCGATCAGCAACAATCACAATCACGGAAGATGATGATTCTTAGGAACTTGAAGAAGGTCTTCCAGAAGGGGGAAAGTCCAACCCCCCCGGACGACTTGGAGAAGCTCTTCTCAGAGAAAGAACCCATCGTGATCCCATCCTCCAAGTCCGCCACCAAGTCCGCCGACGTCAAGAAGCGCTGGTTCTCAGAGAGGAATGTACACATCGTGATCGGAGAGAAAGAATCCATCGCCGCCAAGACCGTGTCTCGCATACGAATCACGCTCCCCAGGATCTTCGCGATGACACCTGTCTGGAAGGACCACCGCATCCAATGGTGCCGCGACCCGGAGCAGGACGCCTGCCCGACAGTCTGCTGCCCGAATTCCGTGCAGGTCAGCTACCAAATGGCGCACAGCCAAAAACACGTCAAGGGGTGTGAGGCCGGGAAGGTTCGCCTGCCGACCGTCACGTTCCGCCAGTACCTATCGGGGAGCGCGTGGATGGATGTGTCGGTCAGCCACGTCCGGGACGTGTGCGTACGCTGGACCGAGAAGGGGTATACTCTCTTGCCTACTACGGCGTCGGCGGGGTGGGAGCTGGCCGAGAGCACACCCTTGGCGGATGTGGAGTGCGTGGGCTGCAAGATGACGATTCATCGCTACACGCAGCATGTCTACACCAAGGTGACTGAGAAAATGAAATACTTCACGACTATCTTTGTGCATGAGGTGGTTGATGCAGATCCCTTCTTCGATAAATTCGATTGAGTCGACCGAGTCCGCTTGATGTGATTCGGGGCTGCGACTTTCGCCTTCCGGGATGCATGGCAGTCAGTATTTTCCAATCGTTTGGACGGGAGGGAAATAATTCTTTTGTAGGATCATCTTCTGCTTCCTTTCTATTCTATATAGATATGTCAGATGTTTCTTTTGGTGCGGTCATTACCCGTCCTGCCCGTAGGGCCGTAAGGGAAGGGAATACTTGAACGTTGCCGACGCTCGTTCCGATTAAAATCTTTTTCGAACTACATGAGGGGGTATTAAAAAGGACAATATTAGATCGATTTGAGAAGAAGATTATTACCATGGTTTAGAGCTTGGAGGATCCATTCGAAGGGCTGTATATAAACCCTTCGCTTGGCACGTCTCCGTAACCCACTGAAGGTCCCCAGGGCTGTTAACCCGCTAGACGCAAATTACTATCACTACTACTATCACTACTATTACTTCTACTACTTCTACTTCTACTACTACTACTATTACTACTACTAGTACGGTCAAACGAAGTGGTAGGGGGATTGGGTAGAAAGAGGAGCTGGAGCCCTTTTGAAGTAAGTACGTGACTAACGTAAGTAAGCAAGCTTCGCTGAGAACTGACTTGACTGGATGTCTATCTGAGCAGTTTGTTCCAAAGAAATCAAGAGCCCGCTCGCTCGCCCGCTTGCTGAGCGCGATCAAGATCCTCTCTCTGTGCAAAGGCTTCCATCACGATCATCCTCATCCTCATCCTCCTCACTATCACTACCATAATCACTTCCCAGCCGAGAGTTAAGTAGGAGAGAGGGAACCGCGGCTACTCCATCCCGCTCTCATTCAGACTCAATCAAGCAAGCAAGATACCCTCTCCCTCCTCTCCCCTCTCTCCCCTTGCACTCTTTTCGAACGACGATGTCTCGCGTCTAGTCTAGTCTAGTCTAGTCTAGATAGGCCTGTCCGTGTCCCGTCGATCGATCGACCCCCAAGCCCCAGTCCCGGTCCCGGTCGATATAGAGATGGAGATACCTAGGTTAGCCGCAAGACGACGACGACGGCGGGCAGCCCTGCTACTGCTACTCTTGGTCGAACACCGTGTTGGTTCATCAAATCAGTTCATTCCAGTTCAGTACGACGCTAGTCGAGCGAGGACCTCCCCCCATCGTCGTCGGAAAAGAAAAGAAAAAAAAAAAACACAATCGAGCAAGAAAACTGGTAGGTAAGCTAGTTCAGGTAAGTGGGTATCAATCACATGGTATTGATTGGTATTTCACAAGATATATATGAATATATATATATATATATATATATTTTCACGGTGTGCTTTCATTCGTTCTTCACCTCCTCTTTCAAAAACATGATACATATCGCTCGCTCCTGACGGACGAAAGGTAAGCTTCTCCTATATGATGTGCTACCATACAGAAGAGAAATGAAGGCGGTCAACAGACGATGTGAGAGAGGAGAAAAAGAAGAGTGAACCACTAGCGTGAAAAGCAGATGGATAGATAGCATTTAAATTCCTTTTTTAGCAAGACGTACCGTACCATAGCATACCATAGCATACCTAGGTACCGACCTGCTCACGTCCGTATCATCTACGGTAGTAATAGTGTCGCGATAGGGAATCAGATAGACTTCACCCATCGCCAGGTTCATAGCGAACTAGCTACCTAGCTACGCTGTGGAACTAAACGATCTGATTCCCCCGCGCGCTATATATCTCCGGATATCACTCCGAGCCGTAGGTAGGTAGGTAGGTAGGTAGGTGGTTAGATAGGTAGCGGGGACGAAAGGCGCCTGAGCGCGGAGCTCTCCAGGTAGACTACCTGTGTTGTAGCTAGGTAGCCAATATGCATATATATATATATATAACACTAGAAACACTAGAAACATCAGGAAAATCAACTCCCGTGCCTCAAGCGAGCGGTAAGGATATCCAAAGAGACCTACCTACATATCTCATCGACGGACCGGCAAGATTGTGAGAGAGAAAGTGGGTTAGATTAGATTAGATGGGCTCTGTAAGTGATCAGCAGAGACAGATTTTGGAACATGAATACCATACCTACCAACCTGTTCTACCTAGGTAACCTGATCTACCTGCCAGTCGATTTCTCCTAACGGGAACGGACCTGCCGTCAGCCTGCCCTGTGCGACCTTTATCCTGATCGAGTGGCTGCTCAGTGATCGAGTGGCTCAGTGAGCTCACACTGCATGTAGGTAGCCAAGCGAGATGGCCTGGATACCTACTGACCGACCTCGCCTTACCTTATACCGTAGAAGTGCATCATGTGTCACCCAGCCAGCGCTTTCTTTTTAGCCTTTCATTCAGCCTCACCCGCGATATGCCCGCCACATCACCTCACCTCAACGTCACCTCTTCCTGTTAACAGAGAGTTAGTCAGTAAGTCAGTCAGTCAGTCAGTCAGTCAGTGCTACCTCAGAAATTCAGGTCGGTCACACCCGCAAAATCCGTAGCTTGGTGGAACGACGATATACTTCGACCGACGACGACGACCTGTCTTACTTCACCGACTGATAAGGTAGGAAATCCACGCTCAGCTTCACTGCATCTTATTTCACTTCACTTCTGCAGACGCAACCCCTTGTGAGCTGACAACCCCGCATTTGTTCGTTTACCGTCTCGGTCGGCCTTAGCTGCTGCTTCTTTTTCTTCTTGTTGTTCTTCTTCTTCTTAAATCTCGACAGAAATCTTCTGTCCTCGACGACCTTGTCAAGTTAGAGAAAGTATTGCGTTTAACGATCGATCGACCAACCTACAGTGATACATACCAGCAGCAGTCAAGATGCCTTTCGTAGAGCGGTTTCGGGCGGTCTTGCACATCGGCAACAGCCCCTTTCCCAAATTCGACTTTAGGAGCAATAAGAAATGGTTCGTGGCTTGTCCTAGCACCCACACCATCCAAGACCCTATATATTGAGCGAGATCGCTTCCCCTATATTCTTATCACGTCCATCTTCCTAGATAAACAGAAGGCTGACTCGAACCAGGCTTGACATGGGCAACGAAGGCTACCAAACCGAAGGATTCGTCGGCCATGTAAGTGTCGTCGCCCCAGCCTTCCCCTCCCCCCCCCCAAGTCAATGAAGGGCAGCCCAGAAGTAGCCCCTTCCCGACGTCTTCCAAGACATCCACTTACCGCCTTTCCCCCACCCTAGTACACTTGCCCAACCAAATCCTGCCACGCCAAAATACTCGCCTACCGCTCCGTCGAAATGACCGCCACCGTCACAAACGACTACCTGCGCTTCGAGCAGCCCGTTGCCGGAGGCAGCGGCCGGATCGTGATAGAGGTCCCCATCACCTTTGAGTCCGAGTTCGTAGCCATGGAGTCGACGCGGGTGCTGCAGCGGAAGAAGGTGATCAGCACGCCCTGCACATGCGAGGTCGTCCGCGAGAAGTTCTTTGCGAGCTGCAAGTGTGTAAGCTGCGGTAAGACGCTGAACTTCTACAACCAGGTGAAGCGGTGTAAGGAGGTGGGGAAGCTGCGGTGGTTTCTGGCGAGGAAGGAGGATAAAGTTTTGGAGGGGGTCGAGGTGTTACTTGGGGGGTTGGAGGGTGGTGATGAAAAGGTTGCTGTGTAGAGATCAAGAGGCGTGGTGGGTGAGGGAGGTTTGAGTTGATGGGATTTGCTTTCTTTCTGATTCAGGGAGGGTTATGGTGAAATGCGTGATTTGAGGGTCGGTTATCCAGCACCGGGCCGCATGGATGGATGGTGGACATACCAGGCTTCGATTGGTCTCGAGTTAGCGATATGATAACAAATGGAATGAGTCTTACTGTGTACAGTGCTCTAGCCTTGGGATCGTGCCATAAGAAGAATATCAGAGGGTTGCAAACATTTTCGTGACATCAGTGTAGAGGTTGAGATTGCCATCTGACTGCTTCCAGTGATAATCTGCACATCCTCCATAATCTTCTCTATAGTCGACATCCAAAAAGAGTAGCCCGGGATCGACTCTGAGCTGTCGAAATACAGACGCCCCGGAGTCCAAAAACCCAACGTTTTAGTCCGAAAGCAAGATTCTCGAACTCCTCAACGCCCCATCAAACCCCTGATAATTCCGTAGTGTTGCTATTTTGAGCCAGCCGGGCTCATCCTACGACCAGTAGCCTTCATCTTCCCCTTTCTCCACTTGCTCTTTCTCGGCTCGTTTCGTCTCGGCTGCCCTCCCACACGACTGGCTGTCGTCAACAAGAGCTGGAAGCTGGCTCCAAAGGTAGCATACCTCGCAAAGTCCCTTCGCTTTCTTCAGTTCTTCCCTCAGGAACACCCCTTCGCAGCCGATAGTAGGTTTTTTGCATCTCAGAGCTTTTGGAAGGCTGTTGTGTCCACATTTGAAGACTTTTATGCTTTGATAGCACATCTTGAGGCTAGGACACAAACGGGAGTGTAGCTTTTGAGGTGGTGTCGACTTCATATGATGCTCAGGTAAGTTGAGAAGGCCGTGGTATGGGTGTCGGTGGGTATAGACACGGATGAGTCTCTTTCTTCGTAGTGACAGTGAGGATAGCCTGACGTTCCTGTCATCCATCCGATGATCGCTATAGCAATCCAATATCTGATCTAGCCGGCGATGGTGACCTTTAAGGAGGTTACACACAGACACCAGACGAGCCTCGAGTCCAAGCAAGCGACCCATCGGCGTGGATCGGTTGCTTGCCTGCTACCCGTTCATGCACCGAGCGCTTCTCCCTTCCACGTCAACACCACCTCCCGCTCCCCGCTCTCACCACCCCCATACTTCAACCCGACACCCACGCCCTCCAATCCCTCCACCTCCGCCCTCCTATTCCAAAGCATCTGCAGAACTTTCCCCTCGCGCGTAACAAGCACGTACCCCATCGGCCACCGGCTCCTGCCCATCGCCTCTCTCACCCCTTTCGTAGCGGACTTCTGACTGACCAGCAAACCCAGCACCCCATTGCCTCTCCACCCACTAGGTGCGCCTACAAAGGAGCCTTCCAACTCCCTCGCCAAAGACGGGGAAAGCTTCTCTTTGAAGGCTTTGCACTGCACAAGCACTTTCATGGGGTGCGGTGCAGACGGGAGAGGCCAGACGCCGAGGAGGTCGATGCCGTGGTCAGAGCGGCCACCGATGCGTTGGAGAGAGAGCCCGAGGCGGCAGAGGGAAGTTTGAACGGTGTACTCATAGTGAGTGCCTATATAGGTTGAGCTTGTTGGATCTAGGCCTGTGCGGGATGTGTATTCCAGGAAGGAGGGGAGGGAGTTGTGATGCGGGGATTGGGATTCAGGGTAGACGAGCTCTGCGGCTGGAGCTGGAGAGGTGTTTGTAGAGGACCTGCATATTTGCTGTGCAGGACGGATGAACTGCAGATGGCGTACCGGCACTGCAAGCATGGAGACAGGAGGAGGATGTGTTTGTCGTCATGTGATGATTGTCATATGTAGGTTTGGTATCTGTTTGCAGGAAACACAAGTTGGGGCGAATGTCTTGTTAAGCAAACGGAAGTCCGAAGTGGGTTCCGACATACAAAGTATGTAATGGTTGTGATGTAACAATGGGAGATGGAAGCAGAAATCAAAGTCCACACTGAAAGATTTAGTACGGGGAATCGGGGGTTGGCCCCGGCCAAGCTAGCGTGTGATTCGTTGACACCAGCTGCACATCAGTTGAGCCTCCTCGCCTTCAATCGACTACAAGCCATACCAACCAATATGGCTGACCTCCTAACCCAGCTGCAAGATGCGGTTGATCAGGTATGGTTCGGCCCTCTCAGTCCTAGATGCATTGCTAACCGTCGATAGCTTGCAAACCAATTCGTCGCATCGCTCTTTTACGTGCACAAACATCATGACTACCAAAAGCTCAACCCTAACGACACGATTCGGCAGGAACCCAAGAACGAGGAGGGTGTGGCGCCGATGGATCCGGATGGTACCTTACCCTATCCCCTATCCTCAGGAGCAGCAGAACTAGGCTAACCAGCATGGTGTTCTCAGTTACGCCCGATCCCGCAGACGTCTTCAAAGCCGCGCAACGAGAACTCGCCCAGGACTTGATCCTGAAAGAGCAACAGGTTGAGTACCTAATTTCGTCACTACCGGGGCTAGGCAACAGCGAAAAGGATCAGGAGGATATGATTAGGATGCTAGAGGAGGAGTTGAAAGTGGCAGAGGACGAGAGGAGGGAAGCGTTAATGGAGAAGGAGGAGGTCTTGGGAAGACTGGAGGGAGTTATTCGAGGGATTAAGAGGCCTTAAAACAGGATACTGGAGTTAAATTGCGGGGACTTGGACGGGAGTTTGGGAAATACCCCGAGTGGCATTACAGGCGTTGCACTGGGGTTTGGAAGCAGGGAATGAGACCTTGCGGTTGCGTTTTAATAGCATCTGAAGATCTATTATCTCTAGATATGCAGGCATGACCACCACTGTGTCCATCTATACGCCAAGCCATATATCAAACGCCCTGGGTATCTTGCTCTAGCATAGTAAAGTGACCGGATCGTCTCCTCTCATTATCCAAAAGCCAGCCAGGAACATCATCAATTATGACGCCTTGAAGAATTGGGGAAAGAGAGTTCTAAGCTCCTCCAAATTTCTGATTTGTAGCTTACATGGCTGCACCGCAGGCAACGGATCACCTTCCTCGACCAGATGCACCGTGGTCCAGCCAAGCTTCTCCGCGGCGGTACAATTCAAACCAGAATCATCTAGCGCAGTTAGTCTGAGTCTTTCTTGGTTAGAAACAAGACAAGCATACCGACAAAATAACATTTCTTCATATCCTCTACCCCAGCCTCCTTCATGGCCTTAGTGAACATGACTACCCCAGGTTTGCATACAATCGGATACTGGGCATAATCGCAGTAAGTCATGCCTTCAAACATATCGTCTACGCCTAGAAGCTTGACTACACGGTTCCCGTGAGTACTATAAGCATTTGTGAAGAGCCATAGCTTGACTTTGCTTCTGTCGATATCTTGGAGCATCTTCCTCAGTACTGGATCGGGAGAGATGATGTCTTCCAGAGGGAGGGCGTCGTCCACTTGCTCATTGTAGTCGATGGGATCGATCTTGTGATGGCGAACTAAGCCTTCGATTGCAAGGCCATAGTTGCGGTAGTATTCTTGGTGCAGCTTAAAGGCGTCTTCCTGGCTGAGGGACAGATGCTTCATGAAGTACGCATCGATGAGACGGGACATGAGATCGTGGACCTTTTTGCCTGGGGGTAGGAGCCAGCTATCAATCGATATCCCGAGAAGTTCATGAGCAATAATAAATACATACTCTTTGGATAAAGCTGTGAGAATTGTCTCTTTAGCGAGCGTCACAGTCATCACTCATTACAGAGGCATAGGCAGGCCGTAGCACTTACACAATTGTCGATATCGAAGAAGAACACTGGTCTATTATTGTCCGTCATAGCGGCTGCCTGTCTTGAAGCCTGGAAAAAGTGAGAAGTTGTAAGAAAGGGCTTGAAGAATAGAGATGGGAAAAGAGCAGAGAATCGGTGCATGTATCGTGCGTGTATCACTTTGACCTTTGACCTTTGTACAATAGGAGTGAGGCGACTCATAGGATCAGATGCATGACTTTGTTTGGCCATCGGGGGTAGTGCGGATTTTGCCGATACTTATTGGTATGGAGCGGGGGCTAAGTACGGAGCGGAGAAAGAGAAACCCGCCACGCGGAACATTAGTTTAAGCTTGACTCGACGCGACTCGACAACCTTTCCAACTCCCAACTCCAAACTCCCAACTCCCGACTCCCAACTTTCCTTCCTTCTCCCTCATCCAACAAACCTGCGCGGCTACCTACTCATCTGCGAGTATCTGCCTCGTTCGACGTCGCCCTTTCTTGTAGCTTCGCTGTCAATTTCCGCTGTTTTTCTCTGCCCTGCCCTCCCATATATTCTCTCGTAACTAACCTTGCCGATTGTTTTTGCTGTGCGATGGCTGAAGGACCAATACCAATACCAATGGCGCCGGCGCCGGCAAACGGAGCAGAGGCGCTTCGTGAGATTCTGGAGTATGAGAAGATTGTACAGTTTAAGGATGCCGTCCTGGCGGGCACGCATCCTCGCATAAAAATTCCGGCGCATCTCGCTGGGAAGCAGCCGATAAATTCTCTGCGAAATATATCCTCACCCAACTCCACAACACCCCGACCCAGCCTGAACCCAAACCCAGAACCACCCGCGCGCACGACCCCAGGCTCGCGCGCAGAGGCCTCATCCTCTTTCTACGACATATCTCCCAATAAAGCGCGAGCAGCGGGTGGCGCGCATATTCCCTCCAGATCGGAGATCAATCCAATCTTGCTGGAGAAATCTGACGATCTTATCAAAGCTGAGATGCAATTACAGAGACAGCGGCTAGAGAAAGGCCTGAGAGACCAGATTGAGCAGCAGCGAATGGCGTCAAGATCTCTGATGCAGACCTCCGAGTCGCTGCCCAATTTTGACATCTCCGAGGTCCTGTCAAAAGCGCTTGCTATTGTCCACCCTTCTACTACTACTACCACAGAAGCTGAGCCCGCTGACCCTTCTGGGGACGCGACCGATGATTCTTTTGATAATAATACCTTCTATACCAGCGAGCATGGTACTCCTGGGCCTCCGAGCCCAGCTCAAGGCGAGAACATCTCAGCTGAATTGCAGTCGCACAGCGCGCTATCGCTTGAACAGCGTGAGCTGCCAGTCCAAGTCGAGGACCGGGAAGTGGTCATGACTGGTACTTCGCTATCCAATGATAACATTACAGCAACGCAGGCGCGGCCGCAGATGCACTCACAAAACAGTACTCCAAACCGCCATGAGCAGCTCCTGGAGACAGGTAACTCTGGACCTAGTAGCTCCTCTGGGGAGATCGTGTCTTCCAACGCCCAAGGAGCAGTTAAAGTCAGCATGCCCCAAAATATTTTACAAGAAGACAACTGGGCCCCATCTGCATCTAGAGAGAAGAACGCTAACCCATTTTCCACGCAGGCAACAACCCATGATTTGCTCAAGCAGGCTTTGGATAAGGTAGCTACCTCGCCCTTGATTCGTAACCACAATCTCTCTCCTATCGCACCCCAACCTGCTCGAGTGTCCCCATTAGCCACTGCCAGAGATCCCCCCATTCTCCGACAAAATGCTCCTGTTGAGGAAATCCAGCCATTTCAGGTATCTGCACTTCGCAACCAACAGAATGGCAACTCCAGCACAGACAATTCATCGAAGGATGTAAAGGAGAGGAAGAGAGAAAAGAGGAAAGAAAAGAGAAAGCGCAAGGGCAAGGAGGCAGCCACTACCCCAGAGTCTCCATATATCAAGCCAGAACCTCGCTCACCCTCGCCATTTACAGCAGTTGCTCCCTTGCCTCGGCCACAGAAGAGACAGAGACAGTCAGGCCAGTTTGCCCCAGAGCTCAACTACGACGAGCCAAGACACGAACATGTGGGGGGTGATGTTGAGCACCGCGCAGCTGAAGAGCCATTTAGAGAAGCCCGAGCTCCTCGTACGTACGAGAGAATACCGGAGCGCTATGAATCCGAGATCCGTCGCCCAGAGCCCGTGTATCGACGTATAGAGGAAGATGATTTTAGACCAGTCGCCCATTCGCAGTACGGAAGAAGACCTCCGGCTTCAGAATACGTCGCCCTTCCCCATGTATACAGCGAATCGCGCCCAACCGCTTCCTACGCCCCGGTGGAACGTCGAACCGTGGAACCTGCATTTAAGGAAATTGATCTCACCCAGCCAGTCATAGGTGGCAACGAGCTCAGTGAGCGGATTTACAGGGCAAGTGTACGACCTGGAGCAGACCGCGACCGATCAAGATCCCCCATGTACCGTGAGAGAAGATCACCAATGCCCATGGCACCTCCACGACATCCAATGCGGATCATCGTTGATGAATTTGGTCGCAAATACTATGAGCCTGTGCCAGCTCTGCGGCAGTCTATTGCACCTCCCACGAGCTATCGTGAGGCATCCGTCATCTACGAACGACCACCAATACGGGCAGTATCTAGCCGTGTGCCTGCGGAATACGAACGAGAGGGTGTTATCTACCGAGCTTCATCTCCACCACTTCAACGCCGAGTCGTTACCGAGCCAGAGTATGCTATCCCGGCTCAGCCAGATTACCGCGAGTACCGCCAAAGAGAGTATTCTATTCGTCCGACACTTATGGGACCCCCTGGTCCAGAGTATGTTCAAGTCAGAGGTCGGCCTATCACCCCCGTGGAAGATATGCGCCGTGAGTATGTCCAGCGGGCTCCAAGTGCATACCCAGAGGTCAGATATGAGATCCCGAGAGAGTACGCTCGAGTTCAAAGTGTCCGACCAGAAGCACCACCTCGCGAGTATGCTGCTAGTGTCCGCCCGGAGGCACGCAGAGAGATGGCTCCACCCCAGGCGCAAAGAGAATACAGCGTCAGACCGGCTGATGCCATCCCCGTCCCCCGAAGACAGATTCTTGCGGAAGGGGAGCGATATTACGAGCAGGATCTATTGAGACGACCAGCGGAGGTTGCTTATATCGAGAGGCCTAGGGCGAGGGAGGGCTCGGTGGTGGTTTATGCGGATGATGTCAGGAGGGAGATTTACAGGTAGAGAAGGGAGGGACCCGTTTCTACGATGGATTTTAGGGCTTAAGCCAGGCCTGACTGAAGATAAGCACTTCGAGGGAATGCGCTGAGGGTCTCTACTGTATAGACGCATTAGCTACTTGTACAGATAGATATGTGGGGAGCACCGGGTTATCCCGATAGGATGGATGAGGCTTAGGTTTGAAAGAACACTTGTATACTGTCCAATATTTTCCCTCCCTCCCTCGACCTAACTATCTGAATCTGGGCTCTTTCTCCGAGGGCAAAAACAAGCCTTGCTCTCCATACGATGCGTCTCCCTCTGTCATCGACTCCCGTGCATCTCAACCAAGTCTGGTTCTGGTCAAGCAACCTGTGGGACCGAGACCTAGCTCGGCTCTGGCCCCGGCAGACAATCAGTACCCAAAAGTTGCGACGTCAAGTCCCACTATTAGGTAGGAGGTACTCTAGGTAAAAGTTGGTAGATTGGGGGGGGGGGAGATGTGGGAAGGGGGGGGCGGCATGCATATGTACGTGAGATGGATATTCTTATGTGGTTGGTTGGAGTTGATGATGTAGATAGAATAGAATATAATGGAACATCTGGGGTCCTGGTACATTGGGGTATATGTTGCGTTGACTAATAAGTACCAGATGAACCTGCGGCGCACTGACCTTTAGATCTGGACCTGGACCTGAACCTGGAAATGGGTTTATCTGGTCTTATTTTCAATGCTTGGCTTTGAGGATAGTCCGTAGTAGTTGATGATGATCATGGTGATCATGATGATGGTGGTTAGTAGGGTACTTGCATGATTCTTGGATCAACGTCATGGCAACATAAGTAGGTAGTTAGTTAGTTAGTCAGTGTAGTCCGCCTCTCCATCGTCTCCTCTCGGTCCGGCTTGCTATTACTCGCTACAGTAGAGGCAACAAACACCTGACTCACGGCAATTCTTATATCGGCCTCCTCCTCTTCTCTCTCAATCAGACACCAGGCTGGCCTCGTTGATCTTGAAACCAAAGTAGCATTCAATCAATAATTATCTTTGTTATTGTGCCTTTGTTAGGGGTGGTGAGTGATTTTTCGGAACATGAGCTTGTGCCTGAGCTGAGCTTGGGCTTGAGCTTGGAAGCTTTGTCTACGCTATCCACATGCTATACCGTAGTTACTACCGTTACTTTCACGTAAAGCATCTGAATAATTGCACTACCTACACAAGGTAAGCGTCCACGGACAGCTAGCGAGCTGTATTCGAGATTCGATCTTTTTTTTCGAGATTCTGAATCCCCTTCTCCTTCATCCATCTCTTCACCTTCTTCACCCTGACCTTCCTTCACCTCACATGCACCCTCGATACTCGATCTCGACCTTATCGTACGTACGTGCACCGCCATTCTGCCCGGCATCCATTCCAAAGTCAAATCATTGGTACTGGATGAAGTCGGATCAAGTCAAATCAAGTCAAATCAAGTCATCCAAGTCAATCCAAGTCAATCCAAGTCCAAGTCCAAGTGCCTAACAGAGTCCGGTCCATTCCAGCCAAGTCAAGCGAGTTGCTTACTTCAGCAAGCACCTTTCATTCAGCTCGGTCCCCCGACACCGATTCTACTTCTCCTTGCAGCCAAATATCTTCAACGCCCACCAACTTCGTCGCCTCACTCTCGACCTCTCGACTTCTCGACTTCTCGACCACGACGAGACGAGACGATCCGAGACGAGACGACCATCTACCCTCATCATGAACAAATTAGCAAACATGCGCCATTGGTCTGGAAATGGGTTTGGAATGTCGTCGCGCCCGAACCCCAACCCCAATCCCAACAACAACATGCTCATGACGAGCAACCTCGTGCAGCAGCAGCAGCAGCAGCAACAGCAGCAGCATCAACAACAACAGCATCAGCAGCACAAAACCATGAATGGCCACTCGCCCATCCTCTCACCCACGCAGCAGGACCAGCCCATACACTATTCCTTCAACGTACCCTTTGCCTCCGACCTCGCCGGCCCGAACATCGAAGATATCTTGTACGCGACCAAGGGCGCCGTCGAGCGATGGACGCACCCCTCTGATGCGGCGGATGACGTGCCGATTCATGAGCTGCCTGTCCACGCCCAAAACGTTACGACCTTGAGGCAGTTGTGCAAAGATCTAACTAATGGCCCACTGCCGATTGAGGCTCATGTCAAGTCGTCGGAGCCGCGGTTGGTCAAGGGCCAGGTCACCAACGTGTGTCTTTCCGGAAGCTCGGAACTGGTTCACAAGAGCAGAGAGACCATCTTGAACGACACGCCGTTGGCATTGGTAAGGATCACACGGATGCATGTTCGAAGAATGTGCTGACATTTTCAAGCGATGTGCTATTGTCGATGTCGATGGAGATCTAGTACTTGATGATACGAAGTGTGCTCTGAAGCTGGAGGTGGTTAAATATCTCGATCATGTTGCAAGCTTCTGCGGAGTCGACATCTTCCTTCTCGGACCAAAGTTTGCCCTGCAGGATGGCCCGAATGCCAGTGGAGAAGCCGGCACGGATCAGAGATGGAGAGTGGCAGTCTATGGAGACATGGAAAGTGCAGAACACGCAAAGACCCGGGTCCTGATCTTCATTGATAAACTGGTAAGTGAAACAAAAGAAGCGAGTAACAAGTGGCATTTGAGAGATACTGACTGTCCGTCAGCTCGGACGCTTCGTTGATGGAACCATTCTGGAACTGTCTCTCCACACAGTTGTATGCGGCCGATCTCGCAAGAATATCAAGCTCATTGAGTCGTCAACTAACACGGCCATTTACTTCCCACCCCCATTTTCTCAGGTCTACAGATACTGCCCGGCTGGAGCTGAACGCCGAAATCCCGAGGAAATCTTTATTACAGGCGAGACTGCACAGAACATCAATATGGCGAAGGCCAAAATTCACGAGCTCGTCAACCGAACCCGGATCTTCATGAAGGATGCCTCCATCTCGTCCGCAAAGCTTGACAGCATCCTGCTGACAAGATTGGATAAGGTGCGTAAGATCATGGAGACCAATGGCACTTTCATCCAGTTCCCAGCTCTGGCATCCCAGCGAGGTCACATCAGAATCCAAGGCGTGGAGGGTCTTCACGTCGAGCGGACTGTCAGAGATGTTATGTCTCTCGTAAGTCGCCGTGTTCCTGTTACAGTTCCGGGATGTAAGCTCATCAAAATACAGACTGGCCAGTTTTACAGCGCCTCATGGTGGATCCAACAGGCGGATGCGATGCGACTGCCAAACCCTAACGAGATCCGCAACATGCTTTCTGACATTTGCGCCAATTCTGATGCCGATGTTGCTTTTGACAAGCTTACGTTCACAATCACAGGTTCTGACGATTCCGTCAAGGCAGCATTGATGGTTATTTCGGAGATCAAATTTGTTACTCGATCCCAATACCAGATCAGAGTCAAGATTGAGCTTGCTAATGAGCACAAGGAATTTGTCAGTGGCAAGAAGAACGGCAAGATCAACAAGATCATGGGTCAGAGCAGTGTGCAGATCATCTTCGATGGCTTCAACGAGTACAACTTCAACATCGATGTTTGTGGCAGCAACTATGAGGCCATGAAGAATGGTCTGATGCTCGTCGAGCAGGAGATGCCAGCTTCAATCTCGTTCCACGTCCCTGATCAGTACCATAAGCGCATCATTGGCATCGGAGGTCAGCACATTCAGCGAATCATGAAGAAGCACTCTGTGTTTGTCAAGTTCTCCAACGCCATGGACCGCGGCGGCGTAGGACGCGAGGAAGATGATATCAAGGTGGACAATGTCATCTGCCGTACCCCTGCCCGCAATGCCCAGAACCTGGAACTTGTCAAGTCCGAGATCTTGGATATGGTCGACCGCGTGGACTCCGAATTCACGACTCAGGTTGTCAACGTCGACCGCCTCTACCACCGACAGCTCATTGCTCGTCTCGGTCAACTGGAGGAGCTAGAGAAGAAGTGGAACTGCAAGATCATCTTCCCCAGCACCGAGCAGGCAAGCGACGATGTCACTGTTTCCGGACCGGAGTGGCAGGTTCCTCACTGCGTTGACGAGTTCCTCGGCATGGTTCCTGACAACCACGACCTAGTCTTGGCTCGTACGGATGCGTTGACTGCCTTCCTTGGATCCATGCAATTCAAAATTGACCTGGTGTCCAAGCTCAAGAACCAATACGTGGTCGAGGTGCGCGTTTTGGAAGATGAGAGTGAGCTCACAGAAGATGGAGGGCCTACTATGACTCTGCACTGGACTTTCACGAGAAACAACGCGGGTGGGGTCCGGGATGCTATCGACTTCCTCAATTCGAACCTTGCCTCTGCCGGGATTGAGACTACGGTTGTCAAAGGAGCCATCCCACGACCCAAGTCTGACTCCTTCGAAGAATCGCTCCAGTACTTTGACTCGAAGCTCCTCCAGCATGCTCCAGCTCCGGTCTCCACCGACTCGCCAACCAAGTCTTCATTCGGCGATGATGTCGCTCGTGAGCGTAGTACCATCTTTGACAAGCTTCGTAAACCGGGTAGCATGTCTTCCATCTCTTCTTTCTTGGACCGTCGCAAGAACAGCTCTCAGTCTCCCGTTGGATTCTTCAAGAACGGTTCCAACAACGTCTCCAAGTCGTCCTTGATCTCCATTGAATCGACAAGAAGCTTTAATGCTGATCGCAACCCATGGAACGATAGTGGTGTCAATTTGGCCGATGATGACGGTGCCCCATGGCCCACTCGCCACTTTGGCACCGCCAGTAACAGCAGTAATGGCAGCATGGAGCACAAGTCCTCTCACCTTCAGCATCCCGGAGATGTAACACCAAGACACAACATGCGAGCCTCGACCGACAGTGGTCGCCCCTCGACTTCTAATTCCACCAACTCGGGGTACCCGATTGGCCCAATCGGCGCCCCGCGTTCTTAATCACCCGAACATTTCCGTCCCTCGTTTTTCCTAGAGTCATTGTGCAGAGTACACTTCTGGCTGGATATATACCCTGGCGCGCAATACCCCCAATACCAACACGTGATTTTTACTGGCGAAAGTTTGCTCCTTTTTACGCGGCTCTTAATTTCCCTGTTTTTCCCCCCTTGAGAGCAAAAAGCTCGGTGCGTGTGTATTCGGGAAGAAAAGTATGCGATCGCGGCGTTGTTCACCGAAAGATCTCAGATACACCACAACCATAGAGGAATGAATACGTACCCGGAAAGGAACGAGGAATACCAATTTGCTTTTGAGAGTTTTTCCTGACTTGGGACCAGGGCGTGGGAGTCTTTTTTTTCTTTTTCTTTTTTTTTCTTGCGTGTTTCTGTCGCTTCTCGTTCTCTTGGGGCTTCCCCTCCACTCTGTCGATTCCGGCATGTTGAGATGGGGGGTTGGGGAACGGATGACGAGCGGCGGATCTTAAGGATGATGATGGATATGAGTTTGGTGAATGGGAATGAATTGCTTGGGATTGGGGATGGGGTTGCCGGTGGGGTGGTTTATGATGATTGATACCCATGCAATTGACGAGAGAAATACAAAAAGGGATTTCCTTGCCTCGCCTTGCACTACCTACTCAAATGGTCATGTATGTTTGGCCTTTGTAGATGAGATGATTGGACTTATATGAGAGATGATTGGTGCGACTCGGAGGGACAAAGGGAAAGCAGGCGGAGAGAGAGAGAGAGAGAGAATGAATGATCCATGATCCATAATCCGTCGACCAGACCAGACCAGACCATCCACCCAGGTGGGGAATAATGTATGTATGGTGTTTATGTATGTGCGTACGTATGTATGCAGCTACTAAAGAGCGAAAAAAAAAAAAAAAAAAATCGCACATCTCTCCTCTGCTCTCTATTAATGTCAGAATAGAAATTCTCAATATCGATACAGCGACCGAGTGAGTGAGGGAGCCTGAAAGAAGAGAGAGAGAGGAGGGAAAATGCCCAGCGAGGTGGTGAACGGTTTATTATTAAGTGGGTGGATGGGTGGATGGGTGGGTGAGGGAAAGTAGGTGAGGTAAAGTAAGGTAAAGAAGGTATGTTGAGTACCTAGGTAAGGTAAAGTAAAGTAAGGTGAAGTAGATACCTAGATAGGTGAAGTAGGCGAAGTAAAAGTAGATAGATGGGTGCAATTAATTGATCTATCTCTATTTCATCCTTCATTCATCCTTCCAAGGACTTGCGAAGAAAGAAAGAACTTGTATGTATGTAGTTGGAGGGGAAAGAAGAAGAGAGAGAGAGAGGAAAAAAGACCCCTTGAAAGACCTCTTTCCGCTCTACCATTCCCCTCCCCCCCAAGAACCGAGAAAGAAACATACAGTATGAGTGGCACGTACCCATGAGGTCTGATGGTCTGAATCAAGTGGGGAGTCGGGGTTCGAGTGTTTTGGTTCCATCTTATTTTTCATTGGTTGGTTCAGAAAAAGGGAGGAAGGAGATTTAGAGATTCGTTTGGTTCCTGCGATGTTCTGCTCTGCTCTGCTCTGCTATGGTTTGCTTTGCTATTGTTTTCATTTGCTCTTCTTATCTCTCATCTTGTCTGAGGTAGGTTTGAATGAGTTATCCAAGACAGAGGAATACCCAAGGAGGAAGGGGGGGGGAGAGAGAGAGAGAGAGAGAGAGAAGACGCAAGGGAAAAAAAAAAGAAAAGAAAAACGCCAGAACGAAATCCCTACCCACCCATATGCAAGGAGAAAAAAAAGAGAGAAAAAAAAAGGAAGCGCTACGCTCGCTGCAAGATCTTCAATCCCTTTCTTTCCTTCTCATCTTCCCTCTTCCGTCCGCCCTCGGCTTTCCAACTCGCCTAGTCTACACAAACAATAGCGAGCCACCACCAAGGCTCAAGGCGAAATCGGCGTCTGGGTAGCAGCCTGCACCGCTTCCGCAACGGCACTGCTGCGCTCCTTCCTCTCGGCATCCACATCACCTCTCTGCTTCCGATCCTCCTTCTCCTCGCCCCAGGCCTGACTCTCCTCGCTCGGAGGCACTACAGCCGTCGTGTTCCCACCACCACCACCACCATCACCATCACCACGCGCATCATCATCCTCAACCTCCTCGTGAAAGCGGAATGTACTAGGTTGAGAGGCTACTTTCGGCGTGATATCCCGCGGTGTAATGTCCCGCGGCGTAATGTCCCGCGGCGTAATATCCCGCGGTGTGATATCCCGCGGTGTGATATCCCGCGGCGTGATATCATGCTGCTCCGCGTCAAAGAGGCTCTCCTCGTAGCTCTCTCCCGTCTTGGGCCTGTCATCTTCCCCCAGAGGACTTTTTTCCTTGACCGCGTTCTCTTTCGCCTGATTCTGGGCTTGGATGTGAGCGCTAGCAGTGGTAGAAGGGCCGCGCCCCCACCCCGTCTTCCGCTTCTCCCCCACCCACGTCCCCCAGCTCCCAATGTACGCCCCGGCTTTACTCCCCACGCTCTGTACCGTCTGCTTCGCCCCATTCAGATCCGGTGCCGCGAGCCTTGGACTGCTGGGCTGCGGTGCTGTCCCGTTACGTTGCGCTTCTTCGTATTTCTTGCGCTGGGCTTCACGTAACGCTTCCATATCCGCGTACAGCTTGTTAAACACCGTACTTGCCTTTTCTTTACCGGCTTGCAGGTTACGGCCGAGGACTTCCTTGCCGGTCGCAAAGCGCTCGTCAAGGTGGTACTCCTTGACTTGCTCCATCATCCTACGCTGCACGTCTTCGATGGTAAGACCGCCTGCGCAGGGATGCTTGGGCTCGACGACGTCGAAGAGATGCGAGTCTGTGTAGCGGTCCCAGATGCGGTAGTTCTCGGAGCGGGACCAGGCTTCGATCCAGTCGGCGCCGAAGTCGTGTGAAGGATCGCCTTGGACCTGGGGGAGATGAGCTTTGGGATTATGGGCATGGTTCTGCATGTAGTTGTGACATTTTACTGCTGAGATGAGGGAAAGGAGGTATTCTTCAAATTGCAGGCGAATGAATTCCTCTGAACCGACGTAGCCCATTGTTTTGGGACGCCCAGGGTTGGCGCCATCCCAAGTATCGTTAACGGACTGTGTAATGAAGTCGATCCACCTGCGATCAGCCACAGAAAGAGCCAGAGCTGAGCGCAGGCTGCTGGAACTGATGTTGATAGTACTGCTGTCCAAATTGATTAGAATATCGCTGTAGCGATCTTTTTGCTGAAGCAGTAATGAGTTCGTCGAGCCGACAATGTATGATTTCGTGCCGTAGTCGGCAAGAATATCGAGTTGTTGCAAAGGGGTATAAGGACCAAACAAACTCCCCTGGCCGAAAGTCAACAAACAGCTCCATTTGTCAACTGGTCAGTAGATAGTATCAAAAGACCTACCTTCCCGAATATCTGCAACGGCAAACCCATATAAGATAACAAAGAACTCCGATCGCTCGTTTTCAAACTAGAAGGTTTCGTCAAGCTCCTTTCATACGCATCCAGCTCCGGATCCGCACAATCCTGCAGATTCCGGATCAGGCCTGGAATAAGCGATATGAGCGAGAACTGCATCATACACAGCCTCTCGCACCTCGACCCGAAAAACAGCATCTACAAAGCATCAGAGCCCACCCCGAAGTCTACATCACCAAGATAAGCGAAGGAGAGACCAACCTTTGGCTGCAGCAAGCAGCACTTGAACAGCACCAGCGTCTGCCACCTGAACTCTCTCACCAGCTCCCTCAGACTCATACCCAGATACTCCTCCCTATCCTCCTCGCCGGCGCCAACACCGCGCTCCTTCTCATCCTGCAGGCTCTCCTGGAAGCGCTTCAGGATCTCCGTGTCGGTAAACTCGCGCTGTGCGAACCAGGCCGTCGTGACGACAGACAGGCGCTCCCGCAGCATGCCGAAGAACTGAGGCGTGTCGGCTATCACGACCACGGCCTTCTGTACCGTGGAGCGCGTCACGTCCGCGGGACGGTTGAGCAGCGAGGATGAGTCGAGCTGGCGCGTGCAGGAGATGCCGAAGAGGGAGGTCGCGGGGAGGTTGGAGTCTGGGTGCGCAGGGCGGAGAAGGGTGAAGTAGGAGAAGTCTTCCGTAGAACTGTTGGTTGTTTACCCTCTAATCAGCAAAGTCTCTTGTGAGGGAATGGAACAGATGAGGGAGGGAGAGGATAGGGGAAACTTACGCATGCGCGCCGTCGCTCAAGGCCATGAATGGCAGAAGAGGCCACTCGTTCTCAACAGCTGGATCCACGCCTTCGGGAACCCCGAACCAGCTCTCGACCTCTGGGCCTCTGCAGAATCGTATCTCATCAGCCCACGGTCCATGTCCCGTCTGTGTCTTCCTGGCCTTGCTCGCAATCGCAGTCCCAATTCCCCCCCCCCCCCCCCAAAAAAAAAAAAAAAAAAAAAACTTCCCCAGTTCCAAATGCAGCCCCTTTCCCCCAACCCTCCTCTCTATCCCCAAGGCGCAAAGACTCACCTCGCATGATGGAAGTCCACGACGGTAACCAGCGGCACAAAGCCACTCCCGTTCCGATTTCCTTTCGCATTCGTGGCTGGAGTCGCGGATATCGGTATCAGCTCCAACACAGGGACCGGAGCAGTGTCGAGGTCGATTCTCTCCATCTCATCTTCATCCTTGCCCAACTCGCTCATCTCGGGATCTGCCTCCATTCCCACTCCAGAGGAATCCTCCTCTGCAGTCCCAGCCTTCAGTCGCCTCGCCCAACTGTCCCTCTGCCTGCCGTATCCCAATAGCTCGCTCTCTTTCCTTCACTGGTCCTGTGTCTCGTTCTCGTTCTCTGTCTCGGTCTCGGTCTCTGACTCGGTCTTCGCGCCCCCCTTCTAAAACATGCTGCTGCTGCCCGTCTGGCTCGGCGGATGACACGATGCAATGCAATGCAATTGTCCGTCGCTTAGTCTGCCGAGTCCCGAGTCGCGATTCCTGTCCCTCAAAAAAAACCTCGGAGGCGGCTTTCTGTTCTGTCTCTCTTTTTTATCGTGCTGTGGTTCCGGGGGTCTATCCCATCCCATCCTATTACCCGATCCTGTCTCGTCCCGTCCTGTTCTGATTGATTTTCGCACTGGCAAGTTCGCTGAGGCTTCGATTTTTTTCTCCCCCTTTCCTTACGTCACAGACGTGAAGAAGTTAAACAAGCCGCGCTTGTTCTCTCTTTTCCCCGTGCCGTCGTTTGTGGTCGTCGCCCTCTTGAATGTAATGAACAAGTCACCTCCTAGAATAATAAAAATAATGCACCTCCCCGAGTCCTGGGCTTGGCTTGGCTTGGCTGGGGCTCGTTTGATTCAGACTACCACTAGTACAATGCATTATATCAACAGCAAGACCGCACTCCATATAAATGTCGCAATGGACTTTATTCCGTACTTATACGTATCATTCAAAGCTAACAGCGAAGCGGAAAAAAAAAGGAGAAAAAAAAGTAAAATTAAATTGATGAGAAAAAGTCACCGCCACCTCGCGTCAACGTCCCTTGTTGCTTGCGAGCTACCGGACTTGCTCTACCGTACGAAATGCAAATGCAAACGCCGTTGCCATGCAATGCAAGGCCAGCGAGCAGACTGATAGCGGTATACCGTATACCAACTGATACCAATAGCCGACTTTCCAGCCCCAATCAGCGTGGCTACGTGCGTGAGCCGTGCCCGGATGTGCTGTACAGAGGTACAGCGGCACCACTGTACCTCTGTAGTGCAGACCTGAGTTGTATGGTTTTCCTTGTCAGGAGACACTATTCGTCCTCCGAGTCCCGGTAGAGTCAGACCATCATCCTCTGATGATTCGATTGTCGAGTCTTCACTTCATTCCTCTCTTCCCTCCACTGGCCAGACAGACCACGTATGTCTGCGCTGCTCTCGTAAGGGGTACACCTCCAATCATAGATACGATGGTCATGCCATCATCAAATTCGTTTCTAATACAGCCATAGCCATTTAGCGGCCCTCGCATAAGAAAGGAGAAGCGGAGTCAAAAACAAGAAGCCTTTCTTTGCTGCCCACTATTCCATGCACTTGAGTGGCAAACGCCTTTCGGAAAGAAGAAAAGCGCGAGGAAGCAACACACAAGCAAGAGCCAGTCCCGTTCCAGCTTCCCCAACCCCCAGATACCCACATCCACGATCGAGAGTTCGCGAAAAAGAGGGAGATTCCGCGGCTGCCCCTCACGAACGTCTTCTGGTTCCCTTATGACCGGTATCATATGTTTATTCCATACAAAATGGCTTGGCGCGCTCTCAAAAACGGCATCTCAATCATATTGCGCTCCCCTTTTTTTTTCCATCCGATTCTCTCCAATAAAATTCTACTTTCCTCCGTGCATGTGCTCGAAAGTCTGTCCGTCGCCACCGTTCTCGACATTATGGTATTCGAGAATCTCGGAGTACCTGCAAGAAGACGAGAACAGTCAGTCACGCTCTTGTTACCCCAATATCATGAGGTAGCGTGGTTGAAACACACATTCCATCAGGATTCTACCGAGTTGTTTTCATAAAGTTGTTCGTACATCATGATTTTCCACGTGTCCACCGGGAGATCAGCATCATTGAACGACCAGTCAAACTTATCATCGGCGACAGGCTCATCCGTGGGGTCATGGTAGGGAGCCAGGTACTCGTGGGCGAGGGCTTCCGATGCCTTGACTCGCTTCCGGGGGTCGAAGACGAGCATTTCCTCGAGGAGGTCGATTGCTGGGAGCTATCAGTATTATCCGTAACAAGTAGCGCGGGACACCTACCTAGGGGATCCGCATTTCTGAACTTGTCCTTCAATGGTTGTCTCTCACGCTTTGGGAGCGACTGAACGAATCTCAGGGTCTATAAAATTGTTAGACCGCTTCAAAACAGTATACAGTGCCAGCCCTTACGTTCTCACTCGCAATGGTGTGAATAACATCATCCGGGGGTGTTCCCAACAGCTCAGTGATGATCGAGAACTGGTTGACGTGATCCTTTCCGGGGAACAGCGGCTTGCCCTCCAGCATCTCTGCGAAGATACACCCGGCGCTCCAGATATCAACCTCGACATCATACTTTTGCCATGTGAGCATGATCTCTGGCGCTCTGTAGTATCGCGTGGAGACGTAGCCGGTCATCTGGGGGTCTTGGATACGGGCCAGGCCGAAGTCGCAGATCTTGAGGTCACAATTCTCGTTGACGAGGATGTTGCTGGGCTTGAGATCGCGGTGGACGACACCTGCCGAGTGGACATACTTGAGACCGCGCTATTTACGATGTTGTCAGCCAGCCCGCTGCATACCAAAGCCCCTCAAAATATTCCGGAGGTATTTACCAAGATCTGGTAGAGGAAATATTGTATAAACTGCTTCTCGAGCGGTCGGGAGGTGAGCAGCCGATGCAAATCGGTGCCTAAGAGCTCGGTGACGAAGTAGCTGCAGAGGATGTTAGCAGTCGTAGAAAAAAGCGGGGAGAGCGCGCAGCCGTACATGTCCTCGAGGGGCGAGATGAAGATATCGCTGAGGGAGATGACCTGGGATGGCATTAGCAGCGGAATAGCAGCGGGAGCAGGCCATGTTCGCACATTCTCATGCTTGAGATGCTTCAGCAGCTTCAGCTCCCGGTATGTTCTCTTGGACAAGACTGGAGTGCTGAAGGGCTTCATGATCTTCTTAACCGCGACATTATGGCCGGTAAGTTGATCTTTGGCAGAGCTGCGGGGTATTGTTAGCTGTTGATCGAACCTTGATCGCAGACACCGGTATCGTACCAGACCAGACCGAAGGCCCCCATTCCTACAGGTTGCAGGTCGGAATATCTATCAGAAGTCAGCGTTCCGTTGGAAAACGGAGTGGCGCACCCCGCGCAGCCGTACCGGGAAGTGATCTCGAAGGTCGTGCCAAAGATCTGGGCCCGAACGAATTCAGCCATGGCGAAACTGGGGTGACGAACAGCGATTTGTGTCGAACTGTTCGTGAAAATCTGGGGAGGGGAGGAGAGGGGAGGGGGTTCACAGGATGTGGTTGTGGTTGTGGATGTGGATGTGGATGTGGTTGTGGAATTTTAGGTGGTCATAGATGAAGACAGCGGGATGTTTTGGTGTCGAGGAAACGGGATGGGATTCTTGGTGTCGAAGGAGGAGAGCACTGAGGAGGGGCGGAGGGGCGGAGGGGCGGGAGGGGGCGGGAGGGGCGTCGTTTAACGCTTTGGTTGGCGGTGGAGCTTCTGTCTAATCGCCTGGCCTACGTAGAGGACAACACAAGAGCGAGGCAAGTCACTGCTATGGGGATGAAGAGGTACCGGTAGCTGAATCGCGGAGTGCTGAGACTGAGCTGGAAAATAAAGAATCCACAATCAATTCGGATTACTGTAAGAAAGACCCAGGAATGAAATGGAATGCCCTCCTCGGCTTCGGCTTCGGCTGGACCTGTATCTGGGCCGGGACCTGGACCTGGACCTGGTTGCAGATGCCAAAGCCGAGTATCCCGTGGCCGTGGGCTTGCCGCCGAATATCGATCGCTCGAGCTCGCTGTATTGGTGAAGGACTAGAGGATGTGTCTCTGGGCGGGTCAGCAGAGGCCCCAAAAGAACCAAGATGGAAGATGTTGCGGAAGAGCTACTACTACAGTAATTCTCGGATGGGCAAAATAAAAAAAACAACAGGGTCCAAGGTCTGTCGATCACTAGCTCCTCTTGCTCTACCGGTACCTACAATCACCTAGTGCATGGAAGTGTGAGGTTGGATTTAAGTTTGATTTCGGTCCTGCTGATCTCTTCTTGATTTTGAGAGGAAGAGAATGAAAGCGCAGATCAGAGTTCCCAAGATGTAACTACTACGAAGTACTACTAGTACTACTACAACTATTACAACCACCACCACCACCCCCTTACCAATCGTTATATGTTTTATTGTCCCCGATCTCAGCGATACCGGTATATTATAGCCTTACCATCTATCTAAGTAAGGGAGGCAGGCACCTTCACCATGTCTCAGATAAAGCTGCGCACAGAGGATGTCTTGTTACTCTAGTAACTCTACGGAGCGCGGCGACCAGACATGTACCCACGTCACTGATCGCATTCGAGATGGATCGGAAGAACGCCAACATCTCAGCTCCAAGACCAAGCTCTTCCTGCATGTGTGCGAGACAATGTCATACTCTGCACTGTCGCTGCATAAACACAACGCCATATCGATTGATGTCTCGGCATCATAGCCCGTATAGGGAAATGTTCATCATCGCCTTGAGGCTTGCGCCTTGCGAGGACCTCAGCCAGCAAGCGATCTCCATAACTTAGACTTTCTGCCCTGCCGGTCTCTGCCCTGCCGATTTCCGATGACCCACACGTACCACCCCACCCGACTCTTCAGATCCGATAGGGAAGAGAAAAGAGAAAAGAGAGAGAAAAGGAAGACAACAAAATACACCCCTACGTGGTATATTACCTCCCTAGCTTTCTCACTACCTTATATGGAGCAATATGTAACGCTTGACAAATATTTCACAACCACGACCCGTTACCACATCAGGCCAACAGTAGTTAGGTAACACAATAACAACCTTCCAGAGCACAAAAATTGCATCGTACCGATAGGTCTGCAGCTTGTCTTTCCTGTTCCGCGACTTTCTCACAAGCAAGCAAGCAAGCAAGCAAGCAAAGCCTGGACTCTTCCATTATCCTATCCAACAAGAAAGAGAGAACAGCCGTGCGCGTCATCGTTATACCTTTCCTACCTTGCCGCTTACCTCTCACATTTCTATCCATCGCTATACCGGTACTTATATATCCCCGCGGTCATTCCCCGCGGTCATGGCTGGCTGGTGGCGAATCAATCACAAATCATCAAATGATAGCTGAGCGAGCATTAGTAATAAGTAGAAGCCGCAAAGTCGACTCTTTCTTGTCTTTTTCTTGGTACGGTTTCCGCTACCGGTACACAGGCATCGCATACGATACCGGTAGAAGCTTGCAACAGGCGGACGAAATGCTCCGCCCGACTCAAGATTCACGTGTGAGGAGGAAGTGCGGCGCGCCAGCCAGGATGGACGAAGCTTATCGGTCAACTTGTATCACAGGTGAAAATAGGTATGGTACGTCTGTGATCCGTATGCAAGATGCACACACAGTCGGGATATAAATCTGAAAATGAGAGGGAAATAAGCGAATCTGTGCACGTCTCTCTGCCTCCGACAGCGGACAAGCGGCCTAGAGTCCTTGGGAAAAAAAACCTGCATGACACTCCTACCTGGGGAAAATTTCTCCTATCGAATTCCCTAACGAAATAAACATATTGTCAAAAACGAAAGTCCAAGCCTCTGCTTGGGGACATGAACTAAGAGAAGACCTCTTGTATCCTCTCTGACGGGGAGTCGAACCCCGATCTCCCGCGACTTGCACATGGTGACAAGCGGAAATCATGACCGTTAGACCATCAAAGATGCTTTCATATATGATACCGATGATGACACTGTCGTGTACTAAGTACAGTTCAAATTTGATCCATTCTGTCGCAGCTTACTCCAATGTTCCTGGCTTCTGGGATCCGAGCCCAGTGTACCGTTCCTCACTGGAGCCTACCCTACCTATTGAACACCAAAAATAATTCCCAACCCAGTGTTCTCTCTCTCAGACATATATACTCATATTTTCTTGGCTGGCTCACCCATGGGCTCTACGTCATTGGCTTTGGATCTTCATCGGTTGGGTGGGGCCGTGTTCCGCTTGATCTGGGATGCATAAGTAACACGTGATACCGTGTACCATTTCTTCCGAGCCTTCTCCCCAGAACTCAATAGCTTGCTTGACGTGCGTGCCATGCCAGAGCATGTACCGGACGCGATTTCATGCCCATCCTAGCAGATCACCGACGCCGCCTGCCTCGCTTGGGAGCGATCGATGCAGACATGGAACCTCGCCGCGAGAGATTAGCGTTCCTGGAACCCGAAGTCATATGGAAATATGCTCCGGTCGTCTACCTATTATTGTCGTTACGAGTGGTGCGCGCTTCTTCCCCCCAAAAGTTGCGACGTCGAGTCCCACTATTATGAGGGTTTCAAATCTAGATCCCCATGCTACACCACATTCGATACATACCTATGCATATATATATATATATATATATATCCAAAGGGTCGCCCAAATCCTCAGCCTTGCCAAAATGCAAAGTACTTCTTCGTACTATCAGTTCTGAATTTAGAGCCTTCGCTGCGATTACCTACTACCGGTACCTAGTCGTTGAAGTGGATCTAAATCCGCCTCACTTGGCATGTTGTTATACGGTACCGGTACTAGGTAGTAGCTTCTACAGATCCAGACAATACGAGGAGGATTCCATTCGATTCGGGCCGCACACTTTCGGATTTTCCTCCCTGGACCGGGCCTGGTCTCAGTACCTATAACAAGGTTTCATATCGAAAATAGATACCAGATCCGATATCTAGTCATGGTGAGGATTGGCGTCTTCCGCACGTGTGAGGCCCCGTCTTTTTCCGGAGTAGGACCAAATCTAACGACTATTCGTGTCTGTCGGTACGACAGAATTGGCAAGGTGGAGCTCTGCCGAGTGTGGTATCCGCTACACCAGATTGAAACCGCGCGACTTCCAATCACCAGCAGCTGTCATTTTCTGATAAGACAGACAGAAAGCAAATTGTAGCCTCGGAGACGAAGGAGCATGAGAACCTCCGCGCTCATTATGTTCACGTCAGTCAAAAAAATATGGAAGAGCACTCACTAGGCAGCGAACTTTCTTCTCCCTCTAAGATAGCAAGCAGCGCAGATTGAATTTGATATCTGTGATCTATCGAAAAATTGCTCTATCTGGCTATAGTCAAATAGCAAGTAGCAATATGACCGTGAGACTACTCAAAAATTGAAGAAGAAAACTCGTCTGATACAGAACCTGGGATGCTAGTCGGTGTTAAGTAGCTACCGGTAGATTTATCATATTGCGAGTGTTCATATCCGGCTGAGATTTACGCTTCTGAGTTTAGAGCTGGACTGCTGGCTGTGTGATAGGCATATTATTGTTCTTACAGCAGAGCGGAACTGCATTCTCTTGCAGCTTAAGCTCGTTTGGATTACACCGCTTTAGTAAAGTAAAGGAATGGGTAAAGTACATGTGATGATTGAGGCATTCCCTATTCCTCGGTCGGGTTTGGGTATTCGGTAAATATTCCAGACTATCTGCACCACTGCACTCGACCAAAGCCGCACGCCAGCCAATAACGCCGTTACCAACACGACGAACACAAGCAACAAACATCTATTCTTCCTCAACCTCGATATCCACATCCTTTCTTTTCTTCTTCTTCTTTTTATCCTTCTTGACTTCCCCATCTTCCCCCTCCTCCCTGTCCCGTTTTCTCTTCTTCTTCTCTTTTTTCTCGCAATCCTCCTTCGGCGCCTTGAACTCCTTCTCCCTTTCTTTCAACTTCTCAGCTTTCTTCTCTTTCTGCTTCTCCATCCGTTCCTCTCTCTGTGCCCTCTCCCTGGCCATCTTGCCCATAAAGTACTCTCCACTCTCAAGCTGCTTATCAATCTTGCTCTCCTCCTGCTTAGGTGGAAACGGCGTGTACACCTTCTTGCTCTTATCCGTAACCTTAAGCGGCACCCGTCTCTTACTCAAATTGCGCTTTTTGAAATGCGGTAGGAAGCGGTCCCAGGATTCGCCAGCCAGTTCAGGATCCTTGGCAAGCTCACGCTTGATCATGAGCTCCTTGATGTGGTAGATCGGGTGGATGTTATTCATACAGTCCTCGATAATGCGGCGCACCTCCTTCAATCCCTTATACGGTCCCATGGCGGCCACTGTGTTCCCCTGCACCAGCAGATAGCATTCCGTGAGGAGCTCCAACGCCTTCAGGGTGCTGCCGTTCGGGCCCAGGATGCGCTGTCTCCGCTTGACGAACTTCTCTTTATTGCGCACCAGGTTCCGGATCTTGATTATGTCGCACGCCATGCCGTCTTCTAATATTTTGACAGCTTGGGGAGCGGGTACACTACGTGCGAGCAGCTTGATCAAGTCGCGCGCATTGAGGACGGCGGCGGGATCGAAGGTTTTTCGTGTGGTCTTAACCGTCATGGATCCCTCTACCAAGTCGAGTGAGCATGCGATGCCGTACTTCTCGAGGGAACGCGTGATGAGTGGCCATGCTTCACGAAGGTAGATTTCGCGGTATTTGGGGAAGAGGGTGGCAAAAGAGGATTCTTCTGCGAAGGTACCGCCGGCATCATCGTCGGGTTTGAATTCTTCTATCTGGGGAAGGGTTAGCAGGAAGGAAGGAGCTACGATCGGGTCATGGCTTATCACCTTCCATTTGTCGATATCGTCGGTATCCCACGGCTTTTCCTTCTTATGTGTGGACGGCATGCTGAAGTTGTGGTGGGGTTGCGCGAGCTTGGAGCTTGAGGTCCAAAAAAAGTTTCGGCTTGAAGAAATTCAAGATGGTGTCGTTAGAATTCGGCGGACGGGGCTCGGGGTCTCTATTTTTCCATACTCCGATGTCACGCTACTCCCTCCGAGTCTCCGATTTCCCCCTTTTTGTGGCATCAACTCAATTTAGCCGCCCTCGTGGGCTTTTTTTACATTTATAGCTCAGAAGAAACGCCTGTCCAGTCTGTACTCTTTTGAGGGTGCTGATACGCCAGAATCCCCGCGCCCCTCGTATGACAATCTACCTCAGATCTCAGGGGCACTGTAAGACAGGCACCTGGCCACAAACAACAAACACTCCCAGGGCGCGACGTGGCTTCACGATTCTTGCGCAACTTTCAGCCCTGCCCTTGGCATTTCGATTGTTTATCGCGAGAGTGTGCGAGTGCCGAGTCGTGAATCGTGATTTGCTCCAGCGTCCAGGTTCATTGCTGCCCTTGTTCTGTCTGGCCCTTGCGAAAAAAAGATTCTCCCTGCGCGGATCCTCGGATCTAGTCCCCGTTCTCGAAAAGATCAAAGCGCGATTCTTTTTATGAATATGAGCAAACATGCACGCAGAGATCTTTCACAGCTGGAGTCGCTCCCCTTTTCAAACTTGGGAAAGTCACCAGAAGCTCTAAGAACATGTAGGAAGCCATACCAGGCAACTGACACACACCTATCTCAAAACGATGTAATAATGTGAGAGAGAGAGAGAGGGAGGGAGAGAGAGAGAAGGAAAGAACTTCAGTCCTCCTTATCCTGGAAACACAAATTTGTGAAGCCGTCGGATTCGCACGTTAGGGGTAGCTGGGGACGATCGGTAAATATCGTGTCCGAGAAGAGATCTAGAGAGATCTCGAGGAAAACAAAGCATGCAGCTGTTCGAGCACAATGTCAAGCTCTAATTGAGGTCATTCAACTTGCATTCTTCATGCGCAGTAATACGCGATTCCTAATTGCCAGCGTACATTGAGCATTCCATTGGCTATCGGCCTATCGCGAAGACTTGTGCAAGGTCGAGCGTGGCTCTTATTATAGATCTGCAATCACTGCTCTATCAAAATAGCGCGCCCCTTATCCGCCCCATGCCAGAGGAGCAAGCAAGTTTGCAAACTTCTCGTCTGCATTCTTTCACCTCTGGGATTGTCTCGTCTTACAAGTCCTCTTGATGGCATTGTAATATCCGTCTGCTACACTCCCTCCCCTCTTGTATACCCATCAGCCATTCCGATTTTCACGTCGAGTCTGTCCTTCCCACAAGTTAGAAAAGACGAGCCTGCCTCTCTTGGGCCTCTCGAATCGAATAATACCATCTTAACCACACTCCTTTCCAAGGCTAATACCACGATTTCTGTTCCTTCATTCACGACAGATCTTCGCCAAACCGCATATATTACCAGGAACCCTTCACCACGCCCGCTCTTTACAGCTTCTTACGCGTTCCTCTCCGGGACGCGGTCTAATAGGTCTCTTATCCAACCGCAACCACGGCTTCCACTCTCGCTCAGTACCGGGCCTCGCCCATCTTGCATCCATCTTCCAGAGAGCAGGTCCGGGATCTGCCCTCCTTCAATCCGGCGCACATGGCAGACGACGTGCGGCATTCGATGCTTCCCATAGACCCCATCTCGAGGCCATCTTCAACCTCGACCCAGAATTCGTCCCTCCATCACAATGCTTCGTTGCCGCAGCTCCCTGGCCTTTCCGCTCTAGCATCTCTTGCATCTTCGTCCAATACTCCACAACTGAGGTACGTTGGAATGAGCGTTGGGAGAAATGTATTGTCGAACGCAATGGTTGGAAGGCTACATCAAGCTATACTTGGGTTTCGGGGTTTCCTGGTTACAGCCACGTCTCCGCGACTTTCTAGAGTTTAATCCTCGAATCCGGTGGTCGTCTCCAGCTGAGGGCTCGGCTGGTCTGTGGATTGCCTCAATTGGCATTGCCGCTCCAAAGCCATCTATCCCTTGGAAGTCCTGGGAGGCCAGGGAAGAGTATCTTTCCTGCGTTTGGAGGGGTATTACTGCTATTACACTTTCAATATTTTCTGCTCGCAATCTCCCAAACCCCCATTCATAGCATCTTCTTATTTCTTGGACAAGTCGAGCTAACATGGCATGCCAGGGCGTTCAATGCAGGACCAACTGCCATGAGCTATTCAAGTCCATCGGCGACTACGGGCGGTGGTCAAAACAATTCACCGGTATGTTTTCTCCGTATCGTTTTATCGTAGCTTGCAACCCGCATTTATCTCTTTCTTTCGAGTTGTCTGTAACGGCAACTTCTACCTCTGAGCTGGGCTATTTCTTTTTGCCTTTTCACCCTCCCGAGTTCCGCTGCTTTCATCTTTATCGATTAAGTTGCTTTACCCCTATCTCGGGAAAGCGCGAATCGGAAAAGCGGGGCCACCAAAACTCCATTTTTCGCTGCGGCTTATCGACAATCTCTCTCGCACGATAACAAACCCTCATCATCAACCACCACGCCCAACTTTCCCTCCAAACCATCCAGCACTGCGCAGAATGGCTTCCGTGACTATGACTAACGAGAATACCCAGCCTATCTGCGGAAACTGTGCGACTTCGACGACCCCTCTCTGGCGCCGCGACGAGGTCGGATCGGTGCTCTGCAATGCCTGTGGCCTGTTCCTGAAGTTGCATGGACGACCTCGGCCGATAAGCCTCAAGACAGATGTTATCAAAAGTCGCAACCGCGTGAAGAGCTCTGGCTCGACACAGGGTGCGAAGAAGAAGGTGAGTGCTGGGATCTTGAGGTTCCGATGTCTGTGATTCAAACCACTAATACCTCGGTCCAGCCCCCCTTCGATACAACTGGCCTCGAACAGGCGCGATCGCAAGGAGGAACACCACCTCCCGGATCTCTGGGTCATCGGCGCACCTCTCAAAAGTCTGTCAACGGTCACTCCGATGGATCAAACTCCCCAATCTCACGGACCGGCACGCCGTCCATGTACGGTAGCCATCTGCCACCGTTCAATGGCCACTCCCTCGATGACCACTACAACCACCACTCCCCATCTCTCCCACCTATGCACCTCCGCCAACCGTCGCCTGGACGATCCGCCTCCCCGTTGAACAACCACGGCCTCGAGCTACCCCAAACATACGAGCAGCTGATTGCATCAAACTCGTCGCTCAAGACTCGCGTCAGCGAACTTGAAGTCATCAATGAGCTCTTCCGGGGCCGCGTATCGCAACTCGAGCAGGATGAGAACAACGCCAGACGCGGGGAAGAGATGCGCCACAAGTCGGAACAAGACCTTATGCGACGCCTGGAGGAGTCGCAGCGCAGAGAGAATCAGCTGAAGCACCGACTCGATGACGTTGAGGCCCAAATCAGCGAGCTCCGAGACGGCGTTCCACCGGCAAAGAAGATGCGTGTGACAGACATGGTGGGAGGCGCCATGATCGGAGGGGGTGTGGTGAGTGGCAGCATGGCTGGCGGCAGCGGGTCCTCAACACCGCAGTCCCTCATATAACAACAGCCTCCAAACAGTTGAGGTCAGATACTGGGAGTTTGATTCACTGGGCTAAGGTGGGGGCAGGGGTGGCTTCTCTCTTGCTTCTACATGCATGATACCACCAATAACGACTTTCCTATTCTGTTTTCTCCGGGGCTCTTCTCCTATCTGGGAATGGAGACCTCTGCCGGAGTTTCTTCTACCAATGTCAGTATTGTACCATTATCAACACCACCACGCCTGAAGAACGTTTCGAATTTTTCACTTGCACCTAAAATAAAATCATGGCGACGCCCTTGCGTCGGTAAAATTTTGATCTGGCTTCTATCCTGGAGGCGAGAGCAGAGGCAGGGCCGGAGGAGGGGCGGGGGGAAGGGGTCTAATCTGGGAGAAGGTGATTTCCGGACGGAATGTGGGAGAAGCTACGTGTTGATGGATACATGGACGGCATAGGACGGGTGAGAGGATGGGACTAGATGAGATAAACAGGACGGGAAGGGGGGGACTGGTTGGGTGTCACAGGAAAAGAAAAGAAAAGAAAACCACGGAGGAGATGATTTTCCTTCTTCTCTTCTCTCCAGCAAGCTTTTTATTTTGGGCCTACACCATTCCGGAAAAAAAGCAGAAAGACAGGTAGAAAAAAAATTAGAAGTTTTATTGTGGTCTTATCATGAAAGCCAACTACACCAGACCTGGACGAACCAATAGGTAGCCTTCTCCAGTTTGTTTGTTGCTAGCCATTTAATAAGAGGGACACAGTTTTGATCATCCTTTTTTCTCTTTGCTCATTTTAGATTTGGGGGGGGGGGGGTTTGGATTCTTTTCAGGTTTTTTTGTTTCTTTTTTTTTTAAAAGGTGGGGGCGAAGGGGCGGAATTAAAAAAAAAAAAAAAAAAAAAACTCCAAACCCAAACCCAAACCCAAAACCCAAACCAAAAGCGCAAGGAAACAACCACCACCTGCGGACGGAACTGATCTGATCTGACCGCTCCTATTCATTGTCCTATGGTATATCAACTCATCATATCCTATATCATCCTCTCTTATTATACCACCTTAGTTTATTTATCCCATCTCATCATATCATCCCTATCCCATCCCATCTTATCATATCATATCATATCTCATCATCCCAGCCCATCTTATCTTATCCGATGTATACGGATACCTCTCATTTCATTTCATTTCATCTCCTCTCATGTCTTACCTAACCTAACCTATCACCAACGGTACCTACCGTACCTCTCACCACCTCTCTCCCCCTTCATCTCCGCTCCTCTTATCTACACTACACTACACTACACTACACTACACTACACTACCTTATCGATCCTAACCCTCCAGCAGTCCCATATTTTTTTTTTTTTTTTTTTCATTTTCCAGGGGTCTGTCTACCCGTACCGTACCGGTACAACTCTTCGATCCCTCCCCTCACGTGAACAGATAGATAGATAGATAGATAGATAAGGATCGTATCATCCATCATATGTTGGTGTCAAGGTGTCAATCGATCCTTTCCTTCCTTTCATTTTCCTTTTTCCTTTTCCTTTTTCCTTTTTCCTTTTCCTTTTCCTTTTCCTTTTCCTTTTCCTTTTCCTTTTCCTTTTCCTTTCCTCTCTTTCTTTTCTCTCTTTCCTTTTCTTTTCTTTTCCTTTCCTTTCGCAGAAACACGCAAAAAAGCGGCCACAATCCAATCCAATCCAATCCAATCCAATCCCTCAACCCGCCCTCAACCCGCCCTCACCCGCCCTAGCCTACCTACCTACCCTAGGACTCTGAAATCCAAAATCTAGTCTAGTCTACCTAGTAGGTATAACAGGTATTTCAAACGTCGACGTCAATGAAATATACATACATAAAATACATACATACATACATATGTAAATCAATAAATCAATAGATAATAGTCAGTGCACTGACTATTACACACGAAAAAAAAAAAACGAAAAAAAAAAAAAAAAAAACATATATATATATATATCTTCAAACTCACTATCCCTTACCGGTATTCAATTAAACGACGACTCGCTGGGCTAGCTGGCTAGGTACCAACTTCTGCCGTGGGATGGGTCGCTTGCTTGCTTGCTTGCTGGTCGGGAGTCGGGAGGAGGGAAGGTTCGTTCGTTCGTTCCTTCGGGGGCACTGTGGAGTAGGTAAGGTAAGGTAAGGTAAGGTAAGGTAAGGTAGGTAGGTAGGTAGGTAGTTAGGTACCTAAGGTGTGGTATGCAGTTAGTACAGTACCTAAGGTGTGGTATGCAGTTAGTTAGTACCTATGCAGTTACAGTAATACCTATGCAGTACCTATGCAGTACCTATGCAGTACCTATGCAGTACCTACCAGTACCTACCAGTACCTATGCAGTACCTATGCAGTACCTACCACTACCTATCACTACCTACCAGTACGTCAGCTGGCCAGGATTGGAGGGACATGATGGAATGCAGCTCGCTTCCATCGGGCTTTCCACTTGACAATCTGCATCTATTCGAGACGTCAAGTATCGTCTCCGAAACTCCATCTCCCATCTTCAAGCACATGTTCTCCTACACATAAAACAAAGGCATGGCCGTAACACGCACTTCATTAACCTCATTGGTAACCTATCTACCCAACCCAGCCCAGCCAACCGAGGTCTCCCTCTATCACAATCTAGACAACTCTAGAGGCCCTCCATCCCCCTCCGCACCATACCCAATCACAGCTCATCCTTTTGCATACCCAAATCAGCAGATTTGCTCGGTGGCAGAGGCTCAATATTCCAGATGCTCTCCGCATACTCGTTGATGCAACGATCACTGCTGAAGAAGCCCATCCGAGCAACACTCGTGATACACTTAGTGAGCCACTCATCCTGGTTCTTGTACGCCTCGTCAACGAGCGCCTGGGTCTGGTTGTAGCTGTGGAAGTCGTCCGACACCAGATAGTAGTCGCCGTGATCTTCAATGGCGCCAACCAGAGCACCAAAGGTGCCGGCGTCGCCAAACATCCCCTTCTTGATCGCCTCGAAGACGCTCTTGAGATCGGGATCCAGATTGTGAGAGCCGTAGTTGTGGGCGTGGCGGAGATCCTCAACATCCTCGGCCAGGTTGCCGAAGAGGAAGATATTGTTCTCGCCAACCTCGCGGGTAATTTCAATCTAAACAGGTCAGCTTTCACCTACGTCACCAGGGGAGGCATATCGTACGTTGGCTCCATCACAGGTACCAATGATCAATCCACCGTTGAGCACAAACTTCATGTTGGACGTTCCAGAGGCCTCGGTTCCGGCAGTCGAGATATGCTCACTGATATCACTGGCAGGGATGATGATCTCGGCCTTGGAAACGTTGTAATCCTCCAAGAAGATGACCTTCAGGAGATCACCAACATCCTTGTCCTTGTTCACCACCGCACCAACGCTGTTGACGAGGTGGATGATAGTCTTGGCCATCCAGTATCCGGGAGCAGCCTTGCCGCCAAAGATGGAGACCCTGGGTGCCAGCTTCTTTCGCTGCTCGGGGGACATGGCTTTGATGGTGAGGTATCTGTGGATGACCCCGAAGATGTTCATCTGTTGACGCTTGTACTCGTGTATTCTCTTCACCTGAATATCGAACAGCGCCGAGGGATTGACAGTAACACCGGTGGTCGTTTGGATGTGCTTCGCGAGCCGGACTTTGTTGGCGTACTTGATCTCAGCCCATTCCTTCTTGAACTCCTTGTCATCAACACACTTCTCGAGTTCGTTGAGGTTGTTGAGATCCTTGAGGAACCCATGGCCTCCGGTCTTGCTCGCAATCAATTCGGAGAGTCTCGGGTTGGCCTGGTGCAGCCAACGTCTGGGCGTGATCCCGTTGGTCACGTTGGTGAACTTGTCAGGTCCAAACACCTTCACAAAGTCCTTGAAGATAGTGGTCTTGATGAGATCCGAGTGAAGCTCAGCCACACCGTTGACCTTGTGGGAGCCAACGATTGCCAGGAAGGCCATGCGAACCATCTTCGGTTGAGATTCCTCGATGATCGATACGCGGGCGAGCAGATCTCTCTCGTTCGGAAATTTACGCTCAACGCTTTGGAGGAAATGCAAATTGATCTCGTAGATGATTTGGAGATGCCTAGGAAGCAAGTTCTGGAAGAGCGGCACAGACCACTTCTCAAGAGCCTCGGGGAGCACGGTATGATTAGTGTAGCCGAACTGGAACGAAGGGTTAGCGAGGATCAGGATCAGGATCAGGTTCAGGTTCAGGGACAGCGGATCCGTAAGCACTTACCGTCTGCGAGACGATGCTCCAGGCTTCGTCCCATTCCAGACCCTCCAGATCCAGGAGAATCCGCTGGAGCTCGACGATGGCAAGCGTTGGGTGGGTATCGTTCAACTGAATAGCGACCTTCTCGGGGAACTCGGTCCATGCACGCTTGGATTTCTTGAAGCGACGGACAATATCGTAGAGCGAAGCAGCGACCCAGAAATACTGTTGCTTCAAGCGGAGCTCCTTTCCACGATCAAGGTTATCGTTGGGGTACAAGACAGCGCTGATAGTCTCTGCACGCTGTTGGTCCGCCACGGAGCTCTCGTAGTCACCGCTGTTGAACTTCTGGAAATCGAACTCTCCGCTGGCGGCTTTGCTAGACCAGAGACGGAGGTTGTTCGTCGTTGGGGTCTCGTAACCGGGAATGGGCACGTCGTAGGCAACGGCCTTGACGATCTCGCCACCTTCCCACGAGACCTTGTTTAGGCCTTCCTCATCCTGGTACTTTCTGACATTCCCGTAGAATTGAATCTGCGAGTCGTTAGTCCGGTCACGCATCAATCGGGACGGGGAGCTTACGTCTACGACGATATCATGTCTAGGGAACTCCCAAGGGTTGAAGTCGAGCCAGTAGTCAGGGACTTCAACCTGGTACCCATCCACAATCTCTTGCTTGAAGATACCGTATCTGTATCTCAGCCCATATCCCCAGGCTGGGAAGTTGAGGGATGCCATGGAGTCAAGGAAGCAGGCGGCAAGTCTTCCCAGACCACCATTTCCCAGGGCAGCATCGTGTTCTTGGGCAATGATATCTTCGATGCGGAAGCCCAGGTCCGAGAGGCCCTCTGTGCGAAAGTCAGTAGAGATAGTGATGATGTCGGGTGACATGGATATGTGCGTACCTTTCGCGATGTCCTTGAGCCCAACGTTCAGCATGGCATTGTCCAAAGCCCTGCCCATCAAAAACTCCAAGCTGAGATAGTAGATCCTCTTGCTATCGGCAAAAGTCTGTCTCTGCTGTGTGCGGTTCCATTCCGTGATGAGCCGATCTCTGAAGGCCATACTAGCAGCGGCATAGGCTGCCGTCTCATCGCAGTTGAACATGCTCCGAGCAAGCGTTGTCTCGACATGTCTTACGACTTCCTTCTCAAAATCCTCCTTGGTCTTGAAGCCGTGGGGTGCGAACTTCTTCCAGGCTGCACGCTGGGGTTCCGGGATGGAAGCTGGAGTTACACCAAAACGTCAGTACTACGAACGAGTACGCAAGGCAAGAAAGTAGACGTGGGATGGCCACTCACCCTCGACATTCTTGATCTCTCCAGCTCCAAAGCCGGTGAAGGTTCTCTTGTGTTTGGGTCGAGAGAAGCCCGGGCCAACTGGGCCTTGCAGCTCAGAGATCGGAGCACTGGTCGAGGGACGACGCTCTCGCATGCCAGGGAATGAGCTCGCCATCTTGCACAGCGAGAGATGTGGTGTTGCTGTTGTAGGAGGAGGAGGTAGGTGTATGTGCAGTTTATTATATGAAGTTATGTTTTTCGGGGGATAAATATAGCGAGAGAAAAGAATTGGAGGGGTGAGGTTGAGGGTGAAGGTTGAAGGTTGAAGGTTGAAGGTTGGGGCCGAGAAAGCCGAATTGCCCAGACTCGAGCTCTCGAGTCTAAGAGTTGGCTCTAGAGTTGGCACATGAGCTAGCTGGGTAGTTGCAGCAGCGGAATATTTTGGTTGATCAGTCGGGTTCGGGTTCGGGTGCGGGTGCGGGTGCGGGTGCAGGTGCAGGTGCGGGTGCGGGAGGCGGGGCGGTGCGGGGTCGACACAGCTGTGCAGTAGTAGGGTGGGGGGAGGGGGAGGGGAAGGGGAAGGAGTAAGTAATAAAGTACGTCAGGTACGTCAGGTACGTAAGGCAGTGATGGAGAGCCAGCCGACTGCCGGACGAGCTTGTCAATGGACGAGACGGAGAGGCGTGCGTATGCCAAGAAGAGGTAACGATGGGGGTTGAGGATATGGTGGGTTGGGATGATGATGGATGGGAGTGTGTAGTAGAATGTAAATATATATAAAGATATGTATATATACCTACCTACCTAGGTATATATAGGGAGAAAGCGGAGCGAGAGCAGATGGGTATAGGAGGAAACAACAAGGACAAAATATCAGAGGGAAGGAGGCACAGAGAGAGCGAGAGAGCGAGAGAGCGAGAGAGAGAGAGAGAGAGAGAGAGAGAAAGAGAGGAGAGAAGGAGAGAAGGAGAATAAGAGAAATAGAGAAATAGAGAACATGAGACAGCTCTTGCCTGTCTCTTTCCCTTTACTACCCCCCCCATATGACAAACTCCGGCCTCCTCGACTGACAGTCAAACATCTGCATACCGGTAGTGAGTGAGCGGTCGGCTGCGCATCACGCCAAACGGGTCGAAAGTATATATAAAGTACACGCTTCATCCAGCTGCCCTTTTATTTGCTCCACTCCGCGCCGAAGATGATGCCAGCCACCCCTTTCAGTACATAGATGCCGCCGTCAACCCTTCCCTCCCGCTTCCCGTACGTGATAAATGCAGATTCATAAGGCGCTTGAGCCAGCAGCCGTGCCCATCCAGCGACTCCTCCCCCAAGTGGGGCCCAAGAATCCCATTCGATCCAGTCCCAGTATCTCCATTACGATCGACCATAAACGAGCAGTTCCCTTCACACGCAGAGAAAGCAGCACTCTGGAGCCACGACTCGCTTGCCGCGTTGTCGGTGCACGGGCGTAACAACAAAAACTGAAATCGAAAAAAAAAAAAAAAACCACAGAACAAAAAAAAAAAAAAAAAAAAAAAAAAAAACAAGAGGCAGAAAAAAAAAAAAAGGCTACGTGTGGGGGTGAATAACTGGGCGCGCGATCGGGCCCATGTTGAAGCCCAGAACATGATGCAATAAGATCCATCCCAGAACAATCACGGCTATGGTGAGACAGCCACTCCAAGAACTCCGGCAAAATTTCCAATCCAACGCCTGCGCCAAAATAACAGGTGGGAGTATTTCAAAATGACAAGACAGAACCTGGGGCATGATGCTTCATGATAGTATTAGGAAGAGCTCAGAGGATACCCGAGTCTTTTAGCGCGTTCTGCAGAATCGTCTCTTTCACTGCCGCAAAGACGAGCCGGATGTTCGAGGTATCGGTTGCTTGCGTGAGACTAGGGTGATCAGCTGAAGTTCTCAATTGGTTAAGGGGGCATGGCTTACTGCGGGTATAGATTCAAATGAGCTCGGTTCACTTGGTTGAACCGCCAGAGCAGATACTTGGAGGCACGGTTGATGTCGTTGCCGCCCGAGTAGTCTGGAAAATAGTTGCTCAGAGGCGACCGCCCCAGCTTGGTTCGGAACAGATCCACCTTGTTGAGGAAGAGAATGATACTCGTCCGCATGAACCACCGCGAGTTCACGACCGAGTCAAAAAGGACCAGACTTTCCATCATGCGGTTCTAGGAGCTGTTAGGACCAGGCGAGATGATTGGAGAGACGGTACTGACTTGGTTACTCTCCTCGAGCAGGACTTGATCGTACTCGCTCAGAGCGACGCAGAAAATGATCGATGTGACATTTTCAAAGCAATGAATCCATTTCTTCCTCTCACTCCGTTGCCCTCCCACATCAAACATGCTGATAGCTCGTTAGCCGAGCCCCGGTGCAGTGAACATGGCCCAACTCACTGTATACTCAAGGAGCCCATTGTAAATCTCGTCTCATAGATACCCGTCGTCTTCGTTCTTGCTCGTAGCACATCAGCCTCTACGGGAATGTAGTTCGGCGCCGAGATCCTATTGGCCTCCTCAAAGAAACTGGAAATCGGTCAGCACTGGACTTTCCCAAGTAGGCTGATCCAAACCTACTACGGGGCGGAATCCATCAAGTAGAATTCGCTTTGCCTCTCCAGCAGGGTGTCTATGCTTGCGTCCTTCCACAGGGATGACACGGCTATCCCAACATTTGCGTTGAGAGGGGTATGCGGATCCGGGTCGACGTGATAATCCAACAAGTAGTCGCTGTAATCGAAGTTGAGCGGAGTCGTCGGTTCAATCCCAAACTGCCGCATTGCGCCGATCAGAGCTTTCGCACAATCGATGAGGTTCTTGTATATGGTCAGGCGATAGAGGGCCAATTCGTCCACGGTGTATCCATTCTGGTGGATGATCTTCATCTGCTTCACAATGGTCGACTTCCCACTCTCTCCGGACCCTTCGCCAGTGTCAGCATCTCCCGCTCAATGGTTTTCGGTCTGCGCGTGGCGTACCCAAGAGTAGAATCTTGCATTCTCGGCGGAGTCGTCTCGAGTCCTCCTCCAACTTCTTGTCAATCATCTGACTCCGCTTCTTCTGCTCCGACTCGTCGACATCTGTGCTCATGCAAGCACCCATCTTCCTGGTGCTCGGGCGGCCGGCGCAGCCTAGGTTTCGTTGTACGGGTAAGTATCACCTACCGGAGAACCGGGCGACGTCGAAAGACGCTGCTGGGATTCGGGGCCGAATGGAAGGGTTGAGCCGAGAGTTGAATGTCGATTGGCCCGCGTGGGACAACGTGTGGCGGGTTCGTTTCCGTCGGGAGCGATGGAGCAGCTGCCTGTTGAGAATGGCCATCCAGCTTCGAAGAGACCGAGGGATGCGCAGCGGGATGGATGGATGGGGGGGTGGAGGATGGAGGAGGGCGGCGGGAGGAGGGTGGAGGGTGGACGAAGGATGGATTAATCGATTAATCAATTAATTAGCGTAGGTGGGGGGTCGTCTCGTTGCGTGCAACACAACGTTTGGGGGGGGGGGGGGGGAGGGGGGGGGAGGGTTTGTTGAAGTGAAAGGTATTCCGCGGGATCAGCACCGAGTGACGGTCGGCGAGTGAGTTGAGTTGAGGTGAGGTGAGGTGAGGTGAGGTGAGTTGTTGGGTTGAGTTGCGTTAGGGTCAGTGGCAGTGAGAGCAGTGATGGATGCGATGCGATCAAATGCCAGCTCCCGGCTAGACAGCGGCCTATCCGAGGGAGCCAGTGCTAGGTGGCTCGGTAGCGACCAGTCTCGCAGCTGCCAGAACAACAGCTCGCTCTAGGGATTGGAAAGGGAGGGAAGGGAAGGGAAGGGAAGGAGAGGAGAGGAGAGTAGTGGTGACGAGGAGGGCAATGATAGTTGCAATGAGATGTAGTTGTGAGTGAGGAGGTTGAGAGGGAGGTATCAAGGCTCGAGTTGAGTTGAGTCGAGTCGAGTCGGGTCGAGTCGAGTCGAGGAGGTGGTCGAAGCTCGGGGTTGATGGCGTGGAGTGGAGAATTAGGCACAGGCACAGGCACAGGCACAGGCACAGGCACAGGCACAGACACAGGCAGATGCAGATGCAGAGCACGCAGATGTACTAAAAGTAACCCGAAGTAGGGCTATCTACAGTCAGTCGTAGAGTGGAAGGGTACAACGTCTATAGTAAAGGGCTAAGTGGAGCAGACAGCCTCTTATTAGGTGGCAAATCCCGAAGAAAACAACAACAAATATACAACCATACAGTAGTCTGGATGTCCGTATGTACCTAGTACCGGTATAAGGAACGGCCAAGGATGCAAGGAAGATGAGGGCAAGTTGCGTCAAGCACGTACAGTAGTAGTCAGAGTATATTTAAGTTCTGGCCCACGTACCCAAGGCCTAAGATTGACTACATGTAACTAGGTAGGTAGTCGTACATGTACTTACTTGTAATTACTACATGGAACTACACGTACCTAGGTAACTACCGCTATCTCCTTCGTCACGACGTTCATACCAATTTCACCAAGTCGATTCGCTAGATCGGGTATGGTAACCGGTAAACTAACTTCCCTCGCCAACGGGCGCTTGTCTTGTAGTGACTTCTCCCCGACCTGCGTATCATTTGCTGCGGTTCAGATGAGGTGAAACCAGACTGCTACATCCACTCGCGCTTCGATACAGTCGAGGTGAGTCAAGTCGCGTAGAGCTCGTTTGGGATCAGTGCAGATGGGAACTACTACGTACGTAGTACTACTAATAACATCTGGTGCCTTCAGCCGGGAGACGTCTCAATGCCTGCTACACTACAAGTCAACGTCTGTGCTTGAAACCCAAACGTCCTCTTTCTTAGAATAGAAACGGATCGACGATAAGGTGAACCAACGTGCACTTCTGATCATACTGCACGGAACAGTCGCAGGAAAGCAACACAGACCCGAGTCGGTCAGATACTAGGTAGAAGGAAGTACTACCGGTACTACTACCTACTACCTACTTGATGATGGCGACGGGTATACCGGTCGCGGCACATGGATGGCCCAAGTGGAGGATTCATTCTACAACGCATCCAAACAACGTAGCCGGCGGGATTCGTATGCACAGCTGCTGGATCAGAGCAGAGCTGGATGGGAGGAGGATAGAGGCTTTATTGGCCTGCCATGGGGGCCTCGTTCGGCCGTCATACGATTGTGCAGCGTATGGGAGCACAACTCACAAGTACCAGGTATACCAACACGCAAGTACTAGTATGTTATTTATATATAGTTATAGTAGTACTTATATACGCGCAGGGATAGAGAAGACAAGCCTCGTGGTATCAAGGATCCGTCCACTCCACTCCTACCGGCCGGGGCCCTGGGCACATTGCAACGACGTAGTACTACTACTACTACGTATCTCCTCCACCGAGCATCGCGCATCGCGCATCACGATCAGAACAAATCCATTTCCAGATGTCCAGATGACCGGAGTCGGTACCGGTATCTTGCTAGTCCGACGTAGGGTGTGTGCAAGCTCGCTGTGATAAGCGAATCATATGTCGGTATCAGGCCGTCGCTGCCTCTCCTCACTCATCACTCACGGCTTTGGGTCCAAAGGGCTTGGGCTTCGGCTTCCTACGGAGGGCCAAAGAACATGCGGCTTCCAGACTTGGTCGTAGTCAATCAATCAATCAGCCCGGCCGGCAGATATCCCGGAAGTAGAAAGAAGTCCTTGGGAAATTTCAGGGAAGGATCGTCAACCTCGCAGGGACCCACACCCAGCCCATGCGTAGCCCATCAAACGAAAAGAAAAGGAAAAAGGGAAAAGGAAAAGTAAAAAGAAAAAAGAAAAAAGAAGAAAAAAAAAAGAAGCAGAAAAAAGTAAAAGCATCCCGTTCGTTCGTTCGTCACCCTTCCCATGGATCGACGGACCAGAAGGAAAAGAAGTCTTGAGCCTGGCGGCGTAATTTCCAGGACGATGATCAGGCTCGCCGCTCGAGCAGAGCATGGATCACCTCTCGACCCCTTCTCCAAGAGGGTGGGGCGGAGGAGGGGCGTTCCAAGAGGTCCAAGGGATCGATACAACGGGGTTCATCTCCTTAGAGTACGAAGTAATATTCAACACATGACCGCAGCTTCCAAAGGCCCTCGGACCGAAAGAAAAGGAATCGAAAAGGAAAAGAGGGGAGGAAGGGAGAAGGAGAAGGAAAACCCGAGCAGAGAGAGATACGTGGCGGCTCTCCCACAGTGTCCATCACTCGCGATATCAGAGAGAGAGAGAGAGAGGGACATACACACCGAGCAGCTTAGACGGCACAGCGCTCTGATCTTATTACCCGCCGGTTGAGCCCTACGGTGCACAGGCTCCACCATATCACGGACCTGCATCCGTAATACCAACAATACGATGCTCACAGCAGGGAAGTCAGGAATCCGAAAGCATTACGGACGGTACTTGCGTTGTACCCTGGAGCCCTCCCCTTTTCCCAGCTCGGCGCGAATCAAAGCACCAAGCCCCAGATCCCTCCTCCAAGTCGAGTGCTAGAGGCCACAGGCCGCGCAGGGACACTCGAGATGGGTTCCATCCGCTCACAGTGCACAAGAACAGTCAAGTAGGTCTACTGTATAAGTCTACCGCCGAATGGACGAAGAACGAATTAGCGCGAAGCAAACGGACAAGCGGACAGCGGACGGCAGACAGCGGACACAAGCTCATCTCATCCCATCAAGTACCGACACTTGTACGAAGGTAGTAGTAGTAGTAGTAGTAGTAGTACGTAGTAGGTAGTACCGGTAGGAGAAGAGATATACATCCTTACGAATCCATATAATAAACTCAGCTAGGGCTAGGTCAGTAGATAGTAGTACTAGCACTACGTACTAGTAGCTCAACACAGCCCGAGGGACCCCGCGAGCGCCCAAGCTCCTCCTCTTCCTCCTCCTCCTCCTCCTCTCCCATCCCATCTACTTATCATCCGGCTGTCTGCTGCTCTAAGCGAGAAGGACATACCACTACCGTCTGCCGAGATCGGCCTGAAGGAAAGGCATATTCTCTCTGAAAAGAAAGAAGGAAAAGAAGGAAAAGAAGGAAAAGAAGGAAAAGAAGGAAAAGAAGGAAAAGAAGACCAAATACTAAATATTCCCGAGCCCTCTCTCTGATCTCACAGCCAGGGCGCAACACCCCTCCTCGTGTACGGCCCCCACGCCTCAGCTCCCCCTCCCCTGTAAGAAGTAATCCGCAACGGTATATACACTCATGCAAGCAACTCGAAGTACGTCCTATACATACCTATATACTACAAATACAACTACTACAACTACGTTGTACGCCCTACATGTCTCACAAGGACCAGCACCACCCCCCGTCCCAGTCTCGGACAAAACCCAAATGTTGCACAAGACACGCGTGCATATCTACTGTCCTTACTGTACTGTACTACCTACTTCTACCTCCTACCTACGTACAGTAAGTCGTACATACATACATACATACATACATGCATGCCTGCCTGCACGCACGCGCGCATGCATCAATGGCAGTGCGAGCCGGCCGGCACTCACCAAGTCCCGAGACATGAGCACCAGCACCCGCCCATGGATCCCCCCCGTTCCCGCAGCCTCCCTATCCCTATCCCTATCCCTATCCTGATCCCGATCCCGAAGCCGATCCCGATCCCGATCCCTATCGGTAGTTCGTCTTCCTTCTTTCTGCCTTCTCCTGCTCTTCTCTTTCCTTCTCTCGTCTCCTTCCGCTGCAGCGACCAGGACAGGGCTAGGCAGGGCAGGCCAGGGCAGGGCCGAAGAGGCTAAATGCAAATGCAAATGCAAATGCAAATCAAATTTGGGGAAAATCGGAAAGCTAGCTAGGTAGAGGGACCCACCCCGCCGTCCGCCGAGGGGCGGGGCGGGCTCGCATCCTGGGGCGGGAACATACAAGTATATATATATATATATATATATATATGCATGTGTATATTTATATGTATATATATGTGTGTGTATGTGTATATATATATCTCTCTCTTAAATTAAAAGTGAGCAAGCAAGCAAGCAAGCAAGCAAGCAAGCAGACAAAGATAAAGAAAGCACGTTACAAAAATAAGTATGTATGCATAAGCCCTAAAAATATATATAGATAGATACCTTACACATACATATATACATTCATTCATCCTATTCTTTTCTTTTCTTTCTTCCCGACTGTAACTCCGTTCACGGGACTTCTTCCTTCCTTCTCCCCGCTCTTGCGACCGATCACGGGACCGCCACCAAGATCTAGGTAGGTACTTATGATGATTGTTCCACAGGTAAGTAGGACGTAGGACGTAGTACTCTACCTACCTACCTACCTCGCCGCGGCCTCGCATCCGCACCACTCACTCCCTCCGGTACCGGTACCTACTCTAGGCACGAGACCGGTACCTCCTGCATCCAGCCTAGTTAGTGGCCGTTCCCGAATCCGATCCCATCCCATCGCATCGCATCGCATCACATCGGATCGGATCGGATCGAGTTCCACACACGCACACGCACACGCACACGCAATCGCAATCGCAATCGCAATCAACCTAAACCCGAAACCAAAAAAAAAAAAAAAGCTAAAAAGTTAAAAAGCTAAAAAGCTAAAAACTAAAAAATCAAAAATAAAAAAATAAAAAATAAAAATAAAAACTAAAGCTAAAGCTTAAAAAAAAAAAAAAAAAAAGAGTCCTCGCTCGATAAGTACTGTACTGTACTGTAGGTAAGGTAGATAGATAAACCAGTACTGCAAGTAAAGAAGGAAGGAAGGAAGGAAGGAAGGAAGGAAGGAAGTACAGTGCAGTGCAGTGCAGTACCTCCCTAGATACTCACTCACTCACACAGGGACGGGAGACAGGACAGGTGCGCTGGACCAGACCGAACCGCTTTCTTTACTTTACTGTACAGTAGTGCGTCTTCGTTCCGTTGAGTTTACTTGTAGTGAACTAGCAACTAGTGAACTACAACTAGCACCCAAGCTCCTCAGTCTTTTTTCTCCTGAAGCGAGGAGCGCGACGGTGGACGGACGGGATGGGACGGGATGGGATGGGACGGGATGGGATGGGATTTTTCTTATCGGTGAGTGGATGCTGCGTGAGGAGCGCGATGGATAGACGGGCTGAGCGGTTCTACGCTTTGATTGATGCTGGGGGGCTACTTAAGGTAGTTAGTAAATAGGTAAGTAAGTAAATAAGTTAGTAGGTAAGTAAGTAAATAAGTACGTAAATAAATAGGTAGATGATGATTTTCGCATATCTACCTACCGGTACCAAAAGCTAGCTAGTAAAAGGCGAGCACGAGCACGAGCAGGGTAGGTAGGTACCGGTCGGTAGGTAGGTAGGTAGGTAGGTACACAAACCTGGCCTTGAGCCTTGGCATCGATTCTTACTATTCTATGGTATACTATGGTATACTACGGTATACTACAACCCCCATTCCAATCTCCAACTGTCTGTAGTTGTGCTCTGGAGAAGAGAAGAGAAGGGAAGGGAAGAGAAGAGAAGTCAGTTCAGTCAGTCATACCATACCATACCATACCATACCATACCATACCACACCATACCATACCAGTCCGCTACCCGTCGATTTGCTTCCTCGTGATGGGTAATTGAGTAGGGCTTTGATTATGTGCTTGGCTTGTAGTGAGAGTTGGAGTTGGGAAGATATATACCGGTACCGGTACCGGTAGATGGTGGGAAGAGGAGTAATAGTAATGGTAGTGGTAGTAGTGGTAGTAGAAGCACAGCACAGCCGGCCCGGGCCGGGCCGGGCCGTGCCGTGGGGAGGGAGGGAAGGAGGGAGGAGAGAGATACCGGTAGATAGAAAGAAAGAAGCTATCGTTCGCTAAAGTTGGGTTGGTTGTTTGTTTATCTTGTTTATTTTGTTTATCTTGTTTATTTTGTTTATTTTGTTTATTTTGTTTATCTTGTTTATTTTGTTTATTTTGTTTATTTTGTTTATTTTGTTTATTTTGTTTATTTTGTTTATTTTGTTTATTTTGTTTATTTTGTTTATTTTGTTTATTTTGTTTATTTTGTTTATTTTGTTTATTTTGTTTATTTTGTTTGTTTTGATTGTTTTGAATGTCTGTTTGTTTTGTTTCATTTCATTTCACTTTGTTTTGTTTTGTTTTGTCTATTGTCTGGTTTTGTTTTGTTCTGTTTTGTTTCGTTGTGTTTTATTATGTTTTGTGTTTTGCTTTGTTTTGTTTTTCTTTGTTTTGTTTTTCTTTGTTTTGTTTTTCTTTGTTTTGTTTTTCTTTGTTTTGTTTTTCTTTGTTCTGCTTTCCTTTGTTTTGCTTTACTTTGTTTTGTTTCTTTATGTTTTGTTCTTCTTTGTTTTGTTTTTATTTGCTTTGTTTTGTTTTTCTTTGCTTCGTTTTGTTTTGTTTAGTTTAGTTGCAAGGTCACGAGGGGGACGTAGTCAGTACCGGTAAGTTGACGGTTAGAAAAAAAAAAAAAAAAAAAAAAAAAACCCCCCCTCCAAGAAAAAAAAAAACAAGGGTATCAAGCAAAGGCAAAATCGAGATTAACCTTTTCCTACGCAGTACTAAGGTAAAGGCGTCGCTACGTAGCTTTCCTACGGAATACATATCCCCAAACTCCCTCCGCTTGTTTTCTCTGGAAGGAATTCTCCCGGCTGTTGATCTCATGCCGCTCGAGAGGAGAGCGCTACTCAAAAGAAAGAGCTGATAAAGGTTACGCAAATTGGTCAGGAGTCCTGTAATGGCTGTGGAGAGCTGTGTGGCTTGATTGTGCGGGCCGCATAAGAAAAAAATCTCACTACATACTCCGCAGAGCGGCATTCACCTTGTTGAAGGTGTTGACTCATGATCCAGATCCACTATGTTCGAGGCCTGGGAAACCTTTGGCGTAGCTAGCTAGCATAACACAGCACAGCACAGAAGAAAAATTCAATATCAACCAGGCATGCAGCTTTCGAAGGGGGAGGACTGCCAGGTTGGTAAATCACAATGGGCTCATTCCAGATCTGCCTTCCACCATCGCGTACGGGGCTGACCTCTGCCGCTGAGAAAGAATCAGAATCAGAGCCTCAGACTTCTGGAAAACCCCACAAGTACCCCCTACCCCCAGTATACAAAGGAAGAGTACAACACTGTGCCGAGATTGGCAAACACTTTTTCGAAATACACAAACTTACAGATAAGAGCAATGACAAAACCGCAGTGATTCTGTAAAGACCGCATTCTCGCTGATGTGTAGTTTCGCTTGCCTCTCGCTGGTAATAAAAGATACAGTCTCCTCGCTGGAGCGCAGAGCAGAGCAGAGCACGCACGCAGGCAGACTGACTCACTGCATGTCAGGTATCTACCATATCAAAAAATAGTCACAACTCCTGCCACGCTGCCCCTACCAAGAGCAATGCCTGCCGTGCCGTGATTCATCAGAGAGAGCCCCCCCGGGCCCAAACACTCGTCCCGGTCCTCTCATCGTGATATGAGATAGAGAGTGACCGCACCCTCGTAACATCCTATGCACTAGTAATTCGCAAGAAAACCGCCCATATGCGATAGAGGCCCTGGTGTGACCTTCTTCTCAAGCATGAATCCTACCTCCCAGATTTGAGATGGCCAGGCATCACTTCGAAAGAACCAGCTGTAATGCTGAGTACCAGGAAGAAGCATTTTCATGCAAGGTAACCTAACTCGTCATCATCGAGACGCTCCAAGTACTCCTTTTCTAACAAGATGTCGATGCACTTCTTGATGTCGGGGATCTTGGGAATAAATCGAGTCTTGATCTGGTTGATACACTCGCTGACCAGTTGGGTATGCTTCATCTTCTTCCTGGCCTTCATGATACGCACAATTGCAGACTATTTACAATCAGTATTCTGCTCGCTCTGTTGGAAGTCGGTCCATCTTACCTGCATGAGTAGCTTTCTATCCTCCTCAATGGTCTTGTGGGTCTCATCAACTTCCTGCTTCTGCTCGGACTTTACTGGGATATTCAAGTTGATACGGATCTTCTTGCTTTTGAAGTCATAGTTGAGGGCGAATATCTTGCCTGGGCCTGGTTTTTCTCCATCTGGCGACATCGTGAGGACCTTGGCCTTCAAGAAGATAGCGAGGCAAGGGTCAAGAACATCAGCATGAAGTTGGGTGGAAGCGAAGATGTCTTCATAGCTGTTCTTGTCCTTCTCGTTAAAGAGTAGTAAGACGGCCATTTGGTAAGTGGACACCTGGAAAGTGTAGGGGGTCTTCATGTTCTTGGCATAGTTGGCTTTGACTTCTCCCTTGCACAATTGCCACAGCCAAGTCAGCTTTCTGCCGTTGTGCTTCTGGCTGTAGAATGTAGTGAAGCGCTCGTAAGCCTTCGCAATCTCGGCGGGCGCGGTGAACTCGGTGTTTGGGGGGTTTAGTGGCCAGAAGCCCGTACCCAAAATTGAGTAGGCAGCATCGACTGGCTTGGCATCTCCTGGCTCCGCCAACTTGCTCTCGAACTCCTTGAACCCAGTATTCAAATCCTTGGAGATCTGAATATCCTGGAACATACGCTGGAGCTTGTTGGTGTACTCGTAACCACAAGCCTCCTTCAATTTGCTGATCATACTAGTCTCCGCATCGTCAGATGAAGAGCTAGTGTGTACCAACCGACGGGCCAACATGCGAGAGTAGAACTTCTGGAACACATCTTTATCTTCAATATACTTGAAAATGGTCATGATCTGAGTTAAGGAGTTCTCGAGATCATTCTCCTCAGCCCCACTGGCACTTTTCTTCAGCAAAGCATCGGCGTACTTCGCAAGCAACTCAGGTGACTTGTTGGATCCGGATTTGCAGACCTGGTTACGGTTGACGAATTCCCTACATGCGTTATCCAGGGAGCGGGTGAACTCTGGCTCGTCCTTAAAAGCTTGCTTGACAAGACCTTGGTACTGGGTGTGGATCTCGAGCAGGGCATCGACGTAGACCTTGGGCTCAATCTTGTCAGCATCAGCAGCGATTTTCACAACAGCTGCCAAGCCAGCCTTTCGGACGTGGGCCTCGAACTTGGTTCGGAGGGGCTCCAGTCCGTCCGGAATCCTAGACAGTAAGTTGTACATCCGTTGCATATCGTCGTACCGATCGTTGTCCAACAGAATCTGGAACTCGTCCCGGAGGATAGCGGAGTGGTCGGCGATGAGGGCATTATTGCAGCACTTCTTCAAGGGAAGGATGATGTCTGGGTGCAAGTACATGTTTACGCGCTCCTCCTCCTCGTCCAAACGGACCTCAGCTTTCTTCATGTATTCCACGATGCTGTTCTCTGCAACAAATTGCTTCGACTCGACTTGGTAGAAGACCTTGGTAGCGTCTAAGAAAGGTCTCTCGAAGTTGTATCTGTAGACATCGAGAGTAGACTTGGTTGGGTCGGCTTCGTCCAGTCCAAGGGAGACAAAAGAATCTACGATGCTCTTGATTTGGCTGTGCTCAATGGTTTCGCCGTTACGTTGTCGCTCAACCATCTTCAAGACGGCCTCCATGACCTGGTCATGGACAGCATTGAACAGGGTCATCCGCCATTGGACCAGGTGAAGTGTATAGACATCGTAGATGTTCTTCTTTCCCTCGTCCATCTCCCGCTTTACCCAATGTCGGTTCAGGTACTTGAAAAGATGGTTGATGTATTTTGCGGCGGTCGTGTATCGGTCCCATTCTCTGATGTAGAAAGCGAGGAGAGCCTCATCGGAGTGTGTTCGGGATTTGGCGACCAGATCTTCGAGGTACCCGGTGAGGTAAACAATGAGGTTGTTGTACAGATCCTCTCCGAGGAGATGAGCTGCTTATCATTAGCTCTGTCATGCATATGAGGGTTGATAAGAGTAGTGAGTCCTCAGCAGGCGCTACAGTGCAGGAAGCGCGGGCGGAGGACTCTTACTAGTATCAATTCGTTCCATACCTCCACGGTGCGCACCTCCAATGGCGCCATGAGATGCGTTGCTAATTGCCTTTTGTGATGTACAGAAGTTGTGAACGGCGCTGAGACGATTTTAGCCCTCACTCCTGTTTGCGAGATCGAGACGACCTACGTGTAGACTCCCATGTATGTTGTCATATCCATACCATCTTGGAGATTGCTCATGATCTTCGAGACTCCGGCTTCAAGGTATTTCCATCTGCGGATAGTCAGTCTCTGCCATTCCCAACATTTGGACCGGAGGGGTAACTTACGTTGCCGTCAGGTCCTCTCTATTTGGAATCGGGGGCATACTGGCTACAGCCACGGGTTTATTGGACGTCATTTTGGCAGTGGAAGTTTCTTGTGTGATGATATTTGAGGATGGTGTGAGGAACGGATCACGAAGAGAGATCTTCTTCGCGTGACGTGGGGTTGAAGGAGGGGCGTCGCGAGCTAGGCCAGCAGGCAGGTCGGAGGCGGAGGGCTGAGGCGGAAAGCCGAGAGGGATGGCAGACAGCGGAAGGCGGAGGGCTTATTGCTGTTCCTCCTTATCGACGGGAACGACTCCAAGTAATGTCCTTGGAGAGCGACAAGATCGCCTTCAAGGCTACGCTCGAGGCTGGCGGATCCCGAGCAGGCAGCTGCACCAACCGAATATCGAGGAAACGCAGCGGCACGAAAGATGCCTGCCTGCGAAGCTGTCGAGGATGGATGCGGAAGAGAGCAAGATCGTTCGGGTTTTGGTCGACAAATATGAAGGAAGGGGAGATGTCGAGCTTGGTGGTTTGTAGAAGTTGTAGGTCCAAGTTCATGAATCAGATATCGCCAGTTGGGGCCTAAGCCCCATGGGACGCTAGTCGCAGTAGCGTATTTACCATGGCAGACAAGGATCATATCCAAGTGAATGAATCTTGATAACCATTTTGCAGTGAACCTTTTTTCTTTTTCTTTTCTTTTCCAAAAGCTTGCGTGCCTTCTTTGACTCTCCTTCTTCGTCTCAATCGATTCTCGTTACCCTCAAGTTCTCCCTATATTTTGTATCATCTCCTTTCCATTTGGAACTTCAAGAATAAAAGAATCAAAACATGAAAGCCCCTGAGCTTTTGCTAACCAATACAAAACACAAAAAACTAAAAATACACCCACGAACATCGATTTCACATGAACCTAACATCGCTCGTGACCATAAAGTCTCTCGTAGTCTCCAGTTACCAGATCATTCGCCACGATCTGATTCCCAACACATCCACCCCCGCGCCCCCCCCAAAATCCCCCTCTCCCTATTTACCGTTCACCATGTGAGCTCATATCCACCAATCCATTCCACCCAACACTTAATTAACTCCGGATTTCCCACAAACTCGACACATTCCCCTCCTCTTCCCTTCGCCCTCCCTCCTGCTTTTCTCCTTTTCCATCACCTCCTCGCCAAATAGCCTAGGTTTCGGCCACGAGCCCAACCCGGGCAAGATAGAAGCCATCGTCTCAGCTGGCGATGGGTAGCCTTACCCGCGGGTGGCGGCCACCGCCTCCTCGAAGACTCTCGCTCCGGCTTCGAGATACTGGAGAAGAATCCGGTATATGGGGACGAGGGCCCGGCTGTGGAGGGTTAGCGAGATGTTTGGGGGTAAAGGGAGAGTAAGGAGGGTAGAGGGTAGGCGAATATAGCGGGTAGAGACGATTGATAGGGTAAAATATTTAACCAGAACGGGACGGGGATATTCGTAAAGTATAGACATTATCAGCGTATTGGTTCTCTAGGTATGTGCCTTTTGATCTACCTATCTACACGAGAGGGTATCAGCCAGATGACGCCCGCGAACGCCGTGCCCTGTTGGCTCATCGCCAGATAGTATCCGAAGTTCCAAAGTTTAATCACCGTCTTCTCTGGCTCCGACGCGCTCAACCAGCCTACCATATCGTTAGCCTCGTTCCCAACACCAGAATATTTTCAAGGAAATATACCTGAATATGCTCACGGAGAACGTCAAGCTCCAGGCGTTCAGGGCAATCATCAAAATTGCACACAGCGCCTTCACCCTCCCACAAACAATACTATTCCTATCCGATTCTGGACTCACCTTACAAGCCCCATCCGCGTCCGTTAGAGCCCCGAAAGCTAGCGCTGTATTTGCAGATTCAAAGATTATGAAAAAGACGTCTAGTAGCACAAGGCGTATTTTAGCTTTGGGGGAGCGGAGACCGAGAGGCTTGCCGGTGTACTCATCCCATGTTATGTACAGTATATAGGGGATGGCGACGACGTCAACAACGATGGCCATGGTGGTTGAGGCGTTTTGCGAGTAGGAGTAGTTGTTGGAGAGATGATGGATGGAGGATGAGATGGAGAGGGCGACGACGGAGGTAATGAAGACGGTGATGCGAAAGAGAAGAGGGACGATGGGGTGAAAGAGAACGTGATGCTGTAACACGTCAGTATAATATTCCTTGGCAAGCCTTCCATATCCATACCTCCCAGGCCTTGAGCAACGTCTTCCGCTTCTTCTTACTGTACAGGAGCGTTGAAAACTTTTCGGATTCTTCCCCATTCTCTAAATCACCCCGCCATGGTTTATCGTATCCAGGAGTTTGCTGTCGTAGAAATTCCGGGGTAACAATTTTGCGGTCCTCGTTCCGTGCTGGGGCGTACATGGAGGATTTGATAAAGGGTACCCAAGCAGAACTGGATGGCATGTCGGCCTCGTGCATGATAACGGGTTCGGAGTCTCTGATATGATCCCATTTCCTTCCTTTCACAGGCTCTCTATGACCTCCGAAAAACCCGGTCTCGTTTTTTGCTTTGGTCTCCTCGTCGATCGAGTCGATAAATCCATCTTGAGAGATTCTACGCGTCGGGTTGGTCGGGGCATAATGGTGCTGGGCAGAATGTGCTCTAGGCAAAGAAGATAGGACGCGATCGCTAGGCTGAGAACTGGGAATATCGTCCTCATCCTCGTAGGAAGCTACCCATGCTGCCAAATAGTTAGTATATCGCCTTGCAAAACCTGATCGAGAAGCTTACGTGGGAGGGATTTCACAGCCCTATGAGCGGCAGCATTTCCCCCACGGATGCTTCCTGAAGCCTGGGTATTGCGAGAAGAAGAAGAGTTTGCGGATGGTGGGTTCTGAGGTTTTCTCGGCCTCCTCATCGCTTCGCTGGCGCTCGGCGATCCGTTAGATGAGCCAGATCCTGTCCTCCGGGTCTGGGGAGGAGGTCCATATTGTAAGATGTGAGGCGAGTCGAGCTGGGCCTTATGAGACGACCTCGCCAGGGATACATTGTCGAGGGCGTCAGAGGCTGCCATGGAGTCCTAGTAGTAGCGAAAGTACAAGGCTCGAGGGCGGACGAGCGAGACCGAGACGGTAGAGAAAAGACTAATGGAATTGTCAAAATCAACGCTACGAAACAGCGGGCACCAAGCGGGTTTCGCTGCGGAGAATTATTGTAGCAGCACAGGGCCGCTATGAGTCTTAGATGTCCAACCTCATGGAGACTCGCGACGTAAGAGGCGAGAGAAGGGAGAAGGAAGGCCAGTGACGAGAAGTACGGAGTAATTTCTCGTCGTATGGAATACGGTGTCTGGTGGGGCTAGATCGACATTCGTCCGCAGGGGTCGGCTGTTGGCGTTAAGCAGAGTCTGGAGAAGCTCAAAGACAGTGCGTCATTCCCAGGCCTGGAAACTAGCGAGTATCAACTACTAACATTTCACTTAACATTTCACTCACGACACCTTTGCAATCAACAACACATCGCCTTTCCCATCACCACGCACCTGGCCTGGACTAGAGTGGACTGGACTGGACTTGATAAATGGATTGAAACTGGAACATCAACTTCCACCGACCACATCACCGTGCGCTCGTCTCGCAGAATGCGCCTCTTCCTCCTCCCTATATCGACGCGCCGAACCCTGATTTACTGCCAGCGCCTCAACGTCACTACCGCGGAGCAGAAGAAAGGATGGGCGACTTGGGGTATTTCGAAGGCGGAGAAGCTCTGGACAGATTGGGAGAAGAAGGAGTCGGGCTGGCAGAAGTGGGTTGTGGACAAGGGCAACATCGCTCTCAAGAGGATCCCGTATGAGGAATGGGGCCTGAAGTCAATCCCTCCCCTGTCTGCGCGCAGGAAGGCAGAAGAGCTGCAAGGCCAGGAGATGGTGGAGGTGTTGTTTCCCACGACTTTGATTCCGCAAGAGACAGTTATGGGAGTCCTCAGGAAATTAGGAACAGAAAGGCAGTCATTGCATAAGCAGCGAATCATATATTCCATCGTAGGAATGCCCCTTGTCGCTCCATTTGCACTGGTCCCAGTGTAAGAGGTTTTTTTTTCCATCTTCCCTTACATGACTCTCATCATGCAACATAGCTTGGTACTTGCGCTAATCGCTTTACAGTATACCAAATCTTCCTTTCTTCTATCTCGTGTACAGAGCCTGGTCGCATTGGAAGGCCCTGTCGGGCTCCAAGCACGTTGAATTTCTGGTTAATAAGAACTTAATCAACGCCACGCCTTCGAAGATCCTTGACGACCTCTATTCAGATGGACAACGACCATTTGATGCTGTCTCGGAAACGAGTGAAGAGCCACCGAGTCACAAGGGCGGCATCGATTCGGAAGAGAGAATGGTGCTCCACAAGTCTAATGGGAAGAAAATTGCTGAAGGACTAGAGGTACCCGAGTTGGAGATCGAGCTAGATCGGGCGGTCTGGCAGGTTGAGACAGCGCTTTGGAACAAGAAGGAGCGCAAAAAAGAACAAAGGGATCTGAAAGAAGCGACTGCGGAACCGAAGGGGAAGCTATGACGAGCCATTGATTGTGTACCACGTTGAATGTTTATGTACAAGTACAGGGAGGTGACTACGAGCAAGACATAGACTTAACTCCCTATTAGAAGTTGGTCATGGCAAAGCCTCATTCAAACGAAGCTTTACCATGTCCAAGTTCCTGCAACCCAATGCTCGCGTCTATTGATGGACTTCCGATATCACCCTGCACGTTTGGTGGATTTTACAAAGATATATAACCTCGGTTTAAAGTTCTCATGGCGTCGGGGACTTTCTGAGACTTGGGAGGCATACCGTCCTTGGACAAAACAGAGACTGGAGCAGGTGTATTTTGCCGAGTCCCGTGCTCTATATTCAGTCAACACCTTTTCCCATCTCTTGTATAAGTGAGCTTGCGACGGATGAAATATTTGCTTGAATACTTTTTGTTTCTCGGTCAGATTGATTTTTAGTCTATCACTCCTCGAGGCACTCTTCTAGCCTGGTTAACCTTACCTAGGTAGCCACATCTTATTTTTTAAGCTTGCTCATCGTTTAAACTCAACGGCCCGCGATCGTGTTCTACCTAGTATCTTTTCGAAAAAATAAATTGTAAAAGGATACGGAAAGAAAAGAAACAAAAGATTTAAGCAAGGAAGTCAGGACAAATTTTCCACCCCATGAGGCCCACTTCCTATCACACAAACACTGCGGGCATACTGATTATAAAGGTCTCTTGGGAAAAAACAACAAAGACTACCTAGCGCAGGTATGTCTAGCCCAGCGTCATACTCTCTCCTCAATTAACACCTATTCCCTCCCTTATAGGGCTAAAGATCGTGTGAGGGAAAACAATCTGCAGGAAGCTAGTTAATTACAGGCCCAATCGAGGCCTTTATGCAGCGAAGTAAAAACCACGCCTAGCTTAGGTAGTAGTAAATTCCTGGGTCCTCAAGACCCCTTGCTGGTGTGGGGCGCAAGTGGGGGTCGGATAAGCGACGATTAGGGGTCGTCTGCCAGCGAGTTCACTTTTAACCTTATTATCTCAGCAGGGGTGACTTTAGCCTTAGCACCTCATCTCTTGGAAACAGCGGGCAGCGCAAGGTGGTCGGGGCTTTCCCAAGTAACCTACGCGCCATTCCACATTCCCTTTCGCAAACATGGCGCGAATTGAAGACGACGACGACGCAGAAGACGGAGACGACTTCCAAGGCGAAACCACAGCCGTCAAAGGCGAATATTCCTGGCCAGCACAATCGTCGTCAGATAGCATGAGGACCGAAATTGATGTGACGACTCTCCTTGCGCAGCATGCCCCTAGACATCTCGAATCCCCAGAGCCGTTCGAGGACGATATACTTCCTCAGAACTCGCCTCCTGATCTTACACCCCACCAGAGCTCGCGGCCTGGAACGGAACAGAGACAGAGGGTGGCGAGTACCATGGAGGAGAGATTAATGGTTATGCCGCAATTGCGCGAGTTGCCCTGGCGGGAGGGGATTAGAGCCGGGGCGGAAAACGAGACGGGAGGAGAGTCGCGGCGGAAACAGATTCGATTTGGGTGCTTGCTGGCTACGAGAGGAGAGATCCAGCAGAATCCTTGTCTTAGTTGCGCCAATGGTCGAGGGAAGTTCAGTGTTTGCGTCGCATTAGATGGGTTCTTCAAGGGAGCTTGTGCCAGTTGCCAATTAAGCGGCCGGCCAAACCGCTGTAGTATCAAGAAGAACGAAGGCGAGTTTTCTCTTGTTCAAGGTCTTGAACTAAGGCGCTAATTTCGACAATAGTGGGCGAAATCGCAGAGAGCCCAACCCTCAACCCGCCTTTACCGGAAGAGCCCAGCTCCTTTGTAGATCATGGACACCCACCGGAAGCAAAACGAAGGAAAACAGACGCGGTTCCGGAATGGGAAAGTGCAAGACCCCAATGGGAGCAGGAACTGGGGGAGTCTCATGCGAGGCAACAGATGAACGAAATAGTGCAAAGACCCTGGCCAACCGTCAACAACTCTCCAGCGTCCATGCCGATTCAGCAGGCGATGATGAACGGTATGAATGGCTCAGGATCAAGGCCACCTGAAGGAGCCCATCCGCCCCGTGATTCTCTGGGGTGGGCATCTGTAAATCAACCAGTACCGATGCCAGGACAGGCTTATAGGAATAGTGCCGATGGTCAGAGCTTCCGAGTCCTTGCTGAGCAGGGGAGGAGAGAAGACACGGGAAATGACGACGGGCTTACGTTAATTGATACCCTTCCCAAAAGTAAGCAGCGGCAGGTCTACGGATTGATAAGCGGGATTCAGGGAGGCATATTTACTTTGCAGCGGGAGCTTGACTCGCTGAAGCGAGCTCTCGGAATCGATGATGAAACTTGACGACACAACCAACGGATGCGCAGACTATCGAGTGGAAGCTTTAATGTACGATAATATAATCAATTTACTTTTAAAGCTGTTGGAAGCGTGACCTTGATTACCAGTTTCTCCACCATCGACGACTAATCGCTAGTCAGCCACAGTTTCCGATAAAATGACGCGAGGGGTTGTATGATACACTGAAAGGATCCAATTGCAGACAGACATTGAAATTCTAGAATCATTATTTCCGCTTCTCGGACTCGAACATTTATGATCCGCATGTGTATTTTGCCTCTAGATAGGTGCTATCGGAAGGTACGATTCAGACTGGCCCCAAGTGTCCGTACAGAATATTTGTTGTAGTTGTAGGTAGCTGAAGGGGATGCCGAGCAGCCAAGCACTTTTTATTGCTTGTATTGATATCCACCAATCCTTAACCACGATGTCAAACGTAAATAAAGAAGCAGACACTAATGGATCGCAGACAGAAATCCGTAGGCCAGCATAACGACCGTACCGTACTAGTGATGCGCATTCCACAAGACAACAAGCCCAAAAACCTGGATGTGGCCGTTTCCTTGGTATACCAGCTAAGAGCCCTCCCAGAATTTACATCCCATACCTTGGAGACAGTTGGTGCGTATACGGCATTACCGGCCAATACTGCTCCCACACTCACGAGCCCGGATACTCTGACACCTCCGCCTCTTCCTATCTATCCGCAGCTGGCTACGAATATGTTGCTACAAGCCGGCATTGCTAAGGAACAGTCACTGGCCGAGCAGAAGCGCAATGTGGAAAAGATCATCGGTTTTCAATCGATGGTCTGAGCAAATCAACCTTAACCGAACGTCGCAAGGCTGAGTGGCATTCGAAGAACACAGCTGGGCCTCACAGGTCCGGTCCTGATACTCGTCGCCCAGGATTGATTCTGGACTCAGTAGCTTTCAGACAGGCTGGGGATATTCTGATAGGCCAGCGTGCATCAGTCATCGATGGTCGCTCTAAGGCTAAACGACAGCAAATCCACTCAATTCTGGGTGGCCTTCAAGGATCCATCAACCATGTGCAGAGGGAGCTGGAGTCACTGAAATCGTATCTAGGCATTCATGAAGGGAATCCTGCAGGTTGAAAAGATGGTCAAAGACAGACGACTTCTCAACCGATGGTGTACTTGGAACTGCAAATGGAGAAGGGCTTAGAATCATGTGTGTTCCTGGACTGGATGGCAAGAATAAATCCCACCCCTATTAGCATTACGTAGCATCCTCTTAACTTATTAGCCGAGGACCCATACAGGACGCCATTCTTTTCTCTCCCCTACTTCACACTGATTCGGCCGACTCGAAAAATTATTGGCCTCACTCTTTTTAGGCTCGTCTATCACCCACTGGTTGAGGACCATCCCACCTCCGTAGGTATCGATGTCTTTGTTGACAACACCAAGTGCAGCTCGGATAGGCCTTGGCGAGGTAGACGATTGCCCGGGAATGGGCTGGCTGGTCTAGACGTAGGATGCCTGCATAATGAATGTAGCATGAACTCTTCATTATATAAATGGAAAATCTATTATTATCAGACTTTCCCTCTCCTTGATTGCCAAAAGAAAAAAAACCGAGGGATTGATTCTCTGTCATGTCAGGTACCGTACCAATGTTTCTCTCCTTGATCCTACACCCTTCCTTTGTTCTCGATATAAATTCTGGCCAACTCTACAATCACCGTATTAATATATTGCATTACTGAGTGTCGTAAAATCAAGCAATCGCTATTTTTTTATGTAAAAGTACCAAATTAGGGTGGGGCTGTATCCGAAAAGAGCACCTGACATCTATCCAAACGTAGCCGGACCCAAGAAACTACGAACGAACGACTCGGTCCGAACCACAAGTCACTAACGGATACCATAAACTCACAGGAGTATCGAGGGGACGGGGCTCCAAGTCGACAGGAGGTCCCAAGCCACGATGTCCTCCTCGGCTCGGTCGCCAACACAATAACAATCATGGCGCCAGGCCCATCGGAATGCCTAGGGAACAGCACGGGGCAGAACGGATCCGTCACCTCCGAGAAAAATGATACCATCTTGACCTTTGGGAGGTTCAAGCTCAGGGGTAAGACCGACGACTTGCCTCAGGACTGGTGGTTTGCGTCCACTGCAATCCCGCTCGTGGCGGCGACAATAGGGCCGCTGGCCAATGTGCTGTCCATTGCGGCACTGGTGTCGAAGTGGAGGGTCACGCTGCCGATGAATGGAGAACTGCCTGAAGGCACTGATGATAATGGGACTGATATCCCGGATCCTGAGTGGTGAGTCGGAATGGAAAAAGAAGAAGAAACCTGCCAATGGTGGTGGTCGTCTTGGGAGCTTTCTGTTGATGAGTGCAGGATTATCATTTTAAACGCTATTTCTCTCGCCTGCGGCTTCTTCGGGAATATCAGTCTGTTGTTCAATTTTACGCAGAGGATCAGGTATATTGTTGCTTTGCCCGTGACGATCATTTCGTGGTATATTGCCACTGGTATCGTGAGTCTTGAAAACGGGAATATAAACAAGATGATTGATTGGTACTGTAATCTGCTAACAAAATCTCTAGCTCATTGCAATCACTGTTGCCATGAACAAGTACGTGCCGCCTGTAAGACCAGGAGAGACCTACTCGCAAGGCTTCTGGTACGCAATTATTGCCGCAGTTCTTTACCTGATCGGCTCCATGATGCTGATGGTCAATATGCTGGGTTACTTCCTCGGACATTACCCTCAGCATTTTGATCTCGATGATGATCAGAGGACGCTTATTCTCCAGACCATGATGTTCTTTTTCTGGCTGGCAGGAGGAGCGGCCGTCTTTCAAAAAGTCTGTGGAATGTCCTACGCCAACGCTCTTTACTTTTGCGATGTAACTGTGCTCACGGTAGGATTCGGCGATGTAATAGCGAACAACGATGCTGGGCGTGGATTGGTCTTTCCATATTCCGTGATAGGAATTATATTCCTGGGTCTTATGATCAACAGTATTCGAAAATTCACTGTGGGCATATCCAAGGACAACATCATCAAGAAGCACCAGCTCAACCAGCGAGAGCGGACTTTCAGCCGTACAGTCACTTCCGAAAAAGAGCTTCGGGACCGACTAGGCCTCCCTCCCAAGAGAGAAGGCCAAGAACTTCGGCGAGAGCGGCGCCTCCCATCGTCTATAGAACCTGTTCGCAGAAGCTCGTCACTCGATCAGTACGGACAATTCAATGTCCGAGGAAACAACATCACATTCAAGGAGCACAAGGAAAGAGTACTTGCCACCGGCGGTGGTCGTGGCGGCGCTGGCAAGGCGCATAAGCCGAAAGCCGCACTAAGTCGAGATGCAAAACTACAGCGTAGGGCTGCGGGAAAGGGACCAATCGCCAGAAGGGCAAAACATCGAGAGAAGCTCATTCTGCTAAAAGAAGAGAAAGATCGGTTTGATGCCATGCGAGACATTCAAGCCCATACCAACCGCTTCAAGCAGTACTACGCACTGTCCATGTCCGTCCTGGCGTTCGGAATTCTCTGGTGCGTAGGAGCACTTGTCTTCATGTACGCAGAAGCACGCATTCAGAATCTGAGCTACTTCGATGCCCTGTACTTCTGCTATGTTTCGCTCCTGACAATCGGCTATGGCGATTTCAGCCCGCGCTCGAACGCGGGGAAACCTTTCTTCGTCGTGTGGTCCATCGTTGCCGTTCCTACCATGACGATCTTGCTTTCCGACATGAGTAACACTGTCGTCTCCGCTATAAATCGCGGCACTTTTACTCTCGCCGACTGGACCGTGATGCCTAAAGAAGGCATCTGGCGGGATTTTGTGCTCAGGCATCCTAAACTGTCAAATTGGTTAGAGAACCGCACTCAGAAGGTCGAGGAGAGAAAGCGGCTAGAAGAGGGCTTCCAAATACAGGACCCAGACGAAGCAGTCGGGATTCCGAGTAACGATCAAGAAGACTCCGTGCGAGCACTCACTCTGGAGAAGCTTGCGCACGAGGATCCGAAAGTCACGGAACATGATTTAGCAAGAAATTTGGCGCTAGCGATCAAGAAAACGGCGAATGATTTACGGGCTGATACCAAGAAGAGATACAGCTATGAGGAGTGGGTTGAATTCACACGGTTGATACGCTTTAGCAGCGCGGAGAGACCCGAAGAAGTCGACGAGGAAGAGGAAGAGGAAGGACTGATTGAGTGGGACTGGATCGGGGAGGACAGTCCGCTGTTAGCTGATGTCAGTGAAAGCGAGTGGATCTTGGATAGGCTATGTGAGAGTTTGAATCGCTACACGAGGAAGCAGGCGAGAGATGTAGGTTCACTCCCCTTTTCTCCCTTCTTCTTCTTCGCATGCATCCCGTACGTTCGGGTGTTCCGAGCTGACGATCTTCAGACGAAACGGCATAACCTCGAGCACGAACACGAACACGAGCACGAGCACGGCAGAGACGTTACGATCCACTCTCCAGAGGACCCCCAGCTCAGCGGGTCCTCTCCAAAAGGAAAGAAACGGCGCCGTGATGGTCACCACATCGAGACGAACCCTGCGCACCCTGAGCCGAGGAACCTGCAGCCACGTTTGCGCACGCGGTCACGACCTCATGACGGCGCTGCTGATGGTGATGGCGGGCTGAGAAGCCCTGTGCTGAGGAGGGCTCCGTTCGGGGATGAAGTAGTGAAATTGGAGAGCGTGGCTGCGAATGGGGATCGTGATCCCAGAAAGGGCAGTAGCGGTGGGAGAGCGCTCACTTCGGCTGTTAGCAGGGAGGATCACGCTGCTGAGTCTCAGTAACGAGCGGAAGAAGCGCCCGAGGACGGAGAGGAGAGCAAGGAGAGCGAGCTATGGAAATGACTTCCGAGCGCGTCAAGGAAGGAAGGGGGGGGGGCTTAAAGGGACGGAGCTCATCATTCCCGCCATTTTTAAGGGCAGCGATACATACATAACCCGGTGTTATGAACGGAATTGGATGAGTGGTCTTTCTGAATCGGGGTCAGGGGACATACTAGGAGCAGGCATATCATCAAAGTGTAATACGGAGGAGGCGCCTTTGGTTATGCACGCATATATATATATACATGTATACATATATATACAACACGTATGGGATTATGGCTGGGCATATATAATGGATGGGTTTATAAGTGAATGATGGAGCTAAGCGAATCCCTCGATTCCCCCACATTAGGCTAGAACTTCTTTTATTCCACCTTCTCTTCCGCAAGTCATCAAACCTCAACAACAAAGATTTTTTTCGAATGAGATCTAAGCAGCTCTTTTGCTTACTAGATCAATTCCCTTTTATTGCTTTCATGACTTGCATACTCTTTAACCTTTTGATCAAATTTAAATTAAGTACTCTTTCTTCCTTTTCCTTTCCCCCCTTCTTTTTCTTTATCAATAGTCACTTGCAATAATACTACCCAGAACCCTTGCGCAAATCGCAAGCACGGCCAAAGCAAACGCGACTAAGGCCGCTAAGAGAGCTGCTCTTTTAGCCGCTAAGAAGAAGAAGGCCCTCGCGCGCGCTCAGATTTAACTCGAAAACGAGGATGCAAAAGAGGTGGAAGAAAGAGGTGCCGTTTTCGATAAAGAGATAGAAAACATAAAAGACGCGTTCGAATTCCAAAGCTTTTTCGACGAATCTTTCGCCGAGAAGCGCGCTCGGCTTGCTTTCGAGAACGACGAAAGGAAAAAGGAGGAAAAACATAAAGCGGAGATAGCTGCTTTGCTAACACTATCTGCGCTTTTGCTTATCATTAAAAAAGTAGCAGACGATTACGGTGAGAGCTCTTTATCATTATAATAGCGAGAGAGTTTGTTTATCTTCCGTAAATATAGCAAAAAAGATATCATTGCTATTGCTAAGAACACTTACAACTTTATAAACCTCTCTCGATTGTTACAATTAAACGCTGCTTTGCATAGCACTAATGAGCTAGACATGATCTAAGAAAATAAAAAGCTAAAAGGTCGGAAGACGATCGAAAAGCTTTCGGCTTTTAAAAACTTCGAGTTTTAATCCGACAACTTCTTAAAGTACATTGCGATCATCGGCTATTTCTACGAATCAACTTCACTCGGTTTGCTTTAAGCTTTAATAACCTTTTATTAACGAATCATAAAGCTATCGAAGAGCTACAAATAGCACGGCGCTATATTAAAGCTAGCTATATCGTTTTACGTACAACGAGCCTTTAGCATCATCGGCGACGTTATTAAGTAAGAAGTTACTAAGAACTGCTCGCGGATATAGTAAAAGAGTATACACGAGATAACCAGCTCTTTTTCTTTTAAAGCGCAAAAGCTATCGAAGGCAGCGTAACAAAAAAGCTTACGGCTAAAGAGATTGCGGACAAAGCAAGCGCTTGCTGCCGTAACTTTAACAAAGACAAGTGCACTTACTCGAATTGCAAGTTCGCACACGTTTATAGCACTTGTAGCGGCAATTACGCCGCTATTAAGTATTCCTTTTAAAAATAAAAGGTTAGTGCTAAAGAAGATGGGCTCGTAGCTCTCTATTAGTTTTTAAAGTCATATAAGTGTTCCTTAGCACTTGCACGCTTTAATACGACATTAAGATTTCAAGTCGTTAATACTTTAAAACCTTTATTACGCGCGTTTGCTTTTCTTTATTATATTCTTGCTTTTAAAGCACTTTTGCAACTTTACTTTAAAGACTTAAAAACACTCTTCTTTTAAATACTTCGCTACGGCGCTTTAACGGGTTATACTAGACTTGCATGCCGCAAAGTGTAAAAAAACCTTTTTACAGCTGATCTTTACCTCGAAGTTATAAACGATCGAATAGCCTTAGATCTTTTACTTAATCGGATTTAAATAGTTTTAAATAATATTACCCTTTTGCTCGTATCACTTTTTGGTTTCGCTTTTAAACACGATAAAACGTAGCGAAAAATTCAGCACCTCTTTTACTTTAAAAACTTAAAGAGTTTTATCAACGACCAAATCTTTAACGAAGCGGCGACGTTATAATACGTCTCTTTCGAAAGACTTCTAGCAATAATGCTAAAAGCAAGTCAAAAGTGTATGCTCTTAAAAAGAGATACAAAAGATGCTTTTCGAACGATCTTAATAGCCCTTTATTAGCGTTAGCACTTAAGCTTTTAATAAAAAAGGAAGTACTATATAGATAACGTACTTCCTTTCGGCTTATCTACTTCTCTTTTCATTTACAACCTCTTAGCCGAAGCTTAGTAATAGATATTATAATCTTAGTTAAGCATTAAATATATCGAGCACTTTTTTGACGATACGATAATTGCAATCTTAGCTTTTTAAATCTTTTAACTTTTCGAGTTTAAGCGAGCTTACGACGAACTTAAAGAGATCTGCGGAGTCTTTAAGAATAAAAAAAAGAAAGAAAAAAGAACCGCGATCAATTTGCTAAGCTTCCGAGTCGATACGTATACTTTTATAGTCTCCGTCCTTTTAGAAAAGCTCTACCGAATTCTCAACTTTACTTAAAAAGCGATTAAAGACGAGCATTTGACCCTCTTCGACGCTCAATCACTTACAAGCTTGCTAGCCTTTTGCGCTTTTGCAGTGCAGCTTAGCTACGTATTCTGCCGGCGATTTTAAACGTTTATCGTAACTTTTAGTTCTAAGTAGCAAAAAACCTTTAAGCGCAGAATCCTTCGATTAATGATAGATGATATCAAGTAATAGAACAAGCTATTCTTACTCTACAATAGCGTCCGCTTTTTTAATAACGCTTGAAAGCTTATTATACACTTATTTAAAGATGCGTCCTTTTTAAGTCTCGGTGCCTTTTACTTTGACTACGTATAGCAGCAGCGCTGCATTTGGAAAGAGCACGTATCGATATTGCAAATCAATCACGCATATGCTAAAGACTTTTTACTTGCTAGCCTTTTAGCTGAAGAATTTAACATTAATATTTATAAGATCTAAGCGGTCTTTAGAGCGGTCGAACTATAAGGCTATAAATAGAAGCGAAAAAAGCTAGTAGTCTATACGGATAATACTATTACGCAACTAAGCGTAAAGAAGCTTATACTTAAATCCTTCGAGCAAAACGAACTTTTGCGGAACCTCTTGCTCGCGGCCGCGCAATTAGACTTGCTTATCGAAGCAATCCACTTACTAAAAATTGATAACGAGCTAGCCGACGCTCTTTCCCGCAATAAAGTGGAGTATATTATTAACGCATATCTTTAGTAGCTCTTTACCTCATCTTATACGTTAAGCCTTCGGCCGAATTTATTTATAAAGCAAGCGCTTCCAAGCTTATAAAGAAGTTTTTATATTACGAGGTCGCTTTTAATATTAAAAACACTTACAAATCTTATTAACGTTCTTAAAAAAACTTCGCTCTTATTACTTTAAAGATCGATAAGTATCTTAAGAGTAAAGCAAAGGACTACGACTTGATTGAATAGATCGCGACCCGAGCGTTCGGTTCTATCGGTTAAAGGCCATTTAAGCTAGAATCTATTAAAAGAGCTTTAGCTGCCGTAAGGTTAGCTTACGTCGAACGCTATCTTTTTGTCGACGGTTTTAATACCGATTATTTGCGCAAAGTATTTGCTAAGATCTTATTGCTATAAAGCAAAGAGACTAAGAAAAAAGCTTTACCCTTCTCTTTAAAGCAGCTTGAGGCTATTACATCGCTTGCACCTCTTTTTTAATTTGACGAAAATGAGTAAGAAGATCTCGAAACCTCTTTTATTAATAAGGCTTTCGATCAGCTAAACTACGACACAGCTTTAAAAGTAGCGTTCGCAAGTTTTTTATATATTAAAGAGGTCACTTGCGAAGCGGCAGACCTTACGAACACGAAGGTTTTTAAAGCTATTAAGCTTTAACGCCGCGATATCATATTTAAAAAGGAGCACGTGATCTTTCACTTTCGAAGCAGCAAATCCGACACCGACCACACAAATGTAAAGATAGTTTTAACGCAAACGAACGATTACACTTGTCTTGTAACGGCTTTAAAAGCTTTATTCGTCTTCGACTTTCGGCTAGCAAAGTCTCTTTTGTTTCGAACTTCCTTAAGAACTTTGAATAGAGCGAGGTATATTAATAACATGCGCTAGAAGCTTCGACGCGCGAGGGTCTTAAATTAATGGCTTTATTCGGGCTATAGCCTTCGTCGAGGCGCGGCATAGCACGCTGCAAACAACGGGATAATAAAATACGATATCTAGCGGTTAAAAAGATAGTCCTTAAATGCTTTCAAAAGCTACTTCTATATTAGCTTACGCTATAAGCTAATCTTGAACTATCGCTTCTTTACTAGCAGATCAGCCTCGATTATCAAAGTGTTTGCAAACCACTTATAACCGACATTTTATCACAATACTCTTTATTTAGTGTTGGATTGCTTCCAAGCGATTGGGAATATATTCGTAAAGTCGTAACGGTCGTCAAAGTACTTGCAATTGCAAAACACTCGGTTGATAAGGTATCTGAATTCTGTCTGCTCCCCAAGATTTAGAGGAGCTGATTCTTTCTATAAGATTAGAAGGAATCACGTGCACTAGCTAACTAATAGGCCTACTTGTCAAGTTGGGGTCCCTTGACTGCTGACATGCTAAGCGAGGCATGCTAAGTGGCCCGTGAACCATGGTTCACGAGTGAGTTCCTTAACTATTACTACTACTACTACTAGCTAGCTAAGGTCGATATGGATATACCGACACCGGCAACTTTCTCTTTGGCAAGCAGCGCTTTGCTAACTACTATATCGACCGAAAAGGAAGGAAGGTGATCAAAACAAAGGAAAAAAAAAAACAATTACTTCACCAAACCTCACTTTCCTTTCTCTTACAGCGGCCTTTCTACCCACCCGTCTACTTGCACCTTCAAGGTATTGGTTAAAACTAGCTCTTGCAAAGAGGTATTAGCCTCGATTTTAATCATAGCGTCAGCAAGGTTGGATTTGCCTCCGATCTAGCGTACTTTAAAGAGCTCCCGCCTCTCGTATGACTCTCGAATAGCTATAATATCGATCATAAGGCGCTTTTCATTAATAGTTCTTAGCTTTACTATGCACTCGTAGAGCGAGTAAGAGTTAATGCACACTATTACGAAGAAATTAAGGATTTCTAGCTGAGCTATGATTTAAGTAAAGGTGGTCGATATAGCAATAGCTATATCGATACTTAAAGACATAGCGTATAGCTTAAAAGCTAATATTGCTTTTATCACTCTCTTGCATTTTTATAATACTTAATAAAAGATATTACTTGTTAAAGTAAACTCGTTCTTACTTACGTAAGCCTTATTGCTAAAGATAGCTACGAAACCGATTTAAAAGCTAAAGTTAGCGTTGTTAGCAAACGCTTTATCTACGAATATAAAGAGCTTCGCCGTCCTTAAGTCTAAAAGCACGTAATAGATCCTTCGAGTTAAGTAATCGATTAGCTATTAGATCACTTTATTAAAGGCCTTATAGTCTTCGTCCTTCGGTTTTTAATGCTAAGCAACTATCGATAAAGCGCAAGATGCTTTTAAGTAGCAAATAGTAGCTAAATACGCTTCTCGAGCACGTTGCTTTAAGTATTCTTTAGCTCGTGTGGTTGAATCGAGCTTGATCACGGCAAGCTTCTTACCCTGCCTTTTTTGCTCGATTAACAATCCGAACCCGTCTTTATCTAAAGATAGCTTGCATCTATTAAAAATCATCGGTTCGGCGTATATAAAGGTCTCTATTTCTTTGCTCTTTAGCTTAGATTTTATCAGCTCTTTCTCTTTTTTTGCTCTTATAACCGGATTAACAACTATAAGAACATTATCCGTCTATAAAGCAGCTATTCTTAGCTAATCTTTATTAATTAATATAAAAAAGCAAGAATTAAAGCTCGATTGCTTTATCTCGAGGTTGTTCGTAAAATGCTTTGAAAAACGCTTATACTAATGCGTTCTTGCTTCGAAGATCTTATATAAAAGGCTAGTTATAAAAAACAAAGTGCCGAAGAAGAATCGATAAGTGATCTTGTTGGATTGCTTCCAAGCGATTGGGAATATATTCGTAAGGTCGTAACGGTCGTCAAAGTACTTGCAATTGCAAAACACTCGGTTGATAAGGTATTTGAATTCTGTTTGCTCCCTAAGATTCAAGGGAGCTGATTCTTTCTATAGGATTAGAAGGAATCACGTGCACTAGCTAACTAATAAGCCTACTTATTAAGTTAAGGGTCCTTTGACTGCTGATATACTAAGCGAAGCATGCTAAGTGGCCCGTGAACTATGATTCACGAGTGAGTTTTCCTTTACTATTACTACTAGCTAGCTAAGGTCGATATAGATATACCGATACCGGCAACTCTTTCTTTAGCAAATAATGCTTTGCTAATTATTATATCGACTGAAAAAAGAAGGAAGGTAATCAAACAAAGGAAAAACAATCTTTCTCCTTTTTTTATAGCGGCCTTTCCACCTATCTATCTACTTGCACTTTTAAAGTATTGGTTAAAACTAGCTTTTGCAAAAAGGTATTGGCTCCGACTTTAGTTATGGCGTTAGCAAGGTTGGATTTGCCTTCGATCTAGCGTACTTTAAAAAGCTCTCGCTTTTCGTATGACTTTCGAATAGCTATAATATCGATTATTAAGCGCTTTTCTTTAATAGTCCTTAGTTTTACTATGCACTCGTAGAGCGAGTAAGAGTTAATGCACACGACTACGAGGAAGTTAAGGATTCTTAGTTAAGCCGTGATTTAAGCAAAGGTAGTCGATATAGCAATAGCTATATCGATACTTAAGGATATAACGTATAGCTTAAAGGCTAATACTGCTTTTATCACCTTTTTGCACTTCTGTGATACTTAATATAAAATATTACCCGTTAGAATGAACTCGTTTTCACTTACGTAAGCCTTATTGTTAAAGATAGCTACGAAACCGATCTAAAAGCTAAGGTCAGCGTTATTAGCAAATGCTTTATCTACGAATATAAAGAGCTTCGCAATCTTTAAGTTTAAAAGCACGTAATGGATCTTTCGAGTTAGATGATCGATCAGCTACTAAATCACTTTATTAAGGGCTTTATAGTCTTCGTTTTTCGATTCTTGATATTGGGCAGCTATCGATAGAGCATACGATGCCTCTAGGTAGCAAATAATAGTTAAATACGCTCCTCGGGCACGTTGCTTTAAATACTCTTTAGCTTGCGTAGCTGAATCGAGCTTGATTACGGCAAGCTTCTCATCTTGCCCTTTTTGCTTAACTGATAATCCGAACCCGTCTTTATTTAAAGATAGCTTGCATTTATTGAAAATCATCGGCTCGGCGTATATAAAGGTTTTTATTTCCTTGCTCTTTAGCTTGGATTTGATTAGCTTCTTCTCTTCCTTTGCTCTTATAGCTAAATTAATAACTATAAGAATATTATCCGTTTGTAAAGCAACTATTCTTAGCTGATCTTTGTTAATTGATATAAAAAAGCAAAAGTTAAAGCTCGATTGCTTTATGCCGAGGTTATTTGTAAAGTGCTCGGAAAAACGCTTATACTAATGCGTCTTTGCTTCGAGGATGCCGTATAAAAAGCTAGTTATAAAAAACAAAGTCTCGAAGGGGAATCGATAAGTGATCTTTTTAAGTGATCGCACGACGATTATTCGAATAAACTTCGTGCTTGATTAAGTATAAACTTAAGTGATATCTTTATTATAGACCTAATACTCGTAGTCTTTTATTAGCGAAAGAGCTAAAGCATAATAGAATTTTTGGCCCGCTCGCTATACCGTAAGTGACTCGGTAAGTACCTTCGTCTTGCTTTTATTTTAAAAGGCTTGGATTATTATACGAGACTTCTCGTATAACGTAAGTATTCTTTTGCTTTTGATCTCGTTAATAAATCTAGATCTAAAGATCTTAGCGCTTTTAGCACGTAGATCGGTGCTCGAGATCACTTAAAAGATGCTTTAAGCTATTAATCTAGCCAATTCCTTTGCTTTAGACTTTTGAAATAGTGCTCCGAAGCTCTTAATGATTCTTTCGGCTCGTAGCTTAGCTAAAAGCTTATAATCTCGGCGTTTTTTATTAATAATCAATACTTCGAAGTCCTTAGTGAATAGAACGTAAGAATCGTCCTCTTTCTTATCAAGCACGATCGGGATACTATAATCGTATTTTTAATAAGGTATTTAAACTATTAGTATTATTGACTTTTAAAGATTAGCAAATTAAGAGTTAGCAAGTTGAGAGTTAAAGAGGCTGTTTATTAGTCTTAGCGAGCTTCTTGGATTAAGCGACCTCGATGGATTAAGCGAATATTAAGGTTTAAGCGAATTTCGTATTTCTAGCTCTTTTTCGCTTTCGCTTTAATTATCTTCTATCTTTTCTTTTACTTTTACCTTAAGTACTTGCAACTCTTTTAACAGCTTTTCAACTTTAAAATAATAAGGTTTTATTAAGGTTGACTTGAATTCCGTAAGTCTCGGATATACTACCGTACAAGTATGCTTTTGCTTGCTAAGCAGCTGAAAAGGGCCTTTCTACCTTTGGTTTTCTCGTTATACGAGTACTCGTAAACTAATAAAGAGGTCTAAGGTATGCTCCGTAATTAGTCTATTCCTCTTCTTAAGCGCGTCCTTAACTTGCCTCGCGGCGTAGCATTTTCGTACTTCTCTTATAGCTTTATTAATAGCAGCAGCACGCTTTTAAGTAAACGCGGCAAGTCGATCTTGTTCCGTCAGCTTCGGTAAAGTGCCAAAAACAAGAAGCGTAAGGACTAGGCTATTAAGTCCCGCCGTGTCGTTGATAGCTTTAATAGCTATTTAAAGCCGGTCTTCCTTTAAAGCTTTTAAAAGCTTTTTTATAACGATTTTAAAAGCGCGTCGCACAAGGACGTAATAGCGTTCCACTAGCTCGACGCTATGATAAGCTTTTATAAGCATCTGCTTTAAAGTGCTGCTAATACTTTTAAGGTAGCTTCGAAACGTTGCTAAATTGAAGTTGGTTCCGGAATCGTGCACGACGTTTATAAAAAGTCCGACGTAAGTATTAACTTAATATCGATTGAATCTTTTAAGTAAGTGCTATGCGGATATGCTTTTAAAGAAAGTAGCGGCTTAAAAATTAATAAAGTCGCAAACGACGTACAATACGTTCTTGCCGTTAAAGTGTATTATATCGACGTATACCGTGTTATTAAAGTCAATATTATTTTTAAGTCTAATACTAAACCTTTTCGAAAAGCGTCCGAATACTTAGCAATAGTAGCAAAACTTTTAGATATTATAAAGCAAATCCCGTTTGAATTCGTGCTCGGCCCTTTTGAGAATAGCAGCAAATCGATTTGCTAAAAAGTAATCAAAACGCTTGTAGATAGTTTTTAATTGCTTTTCCGTAAAGTAATAGTAAACGGTCTCGCCTTCGCTTTCGGTATTATAATAAATAGCAGCGCGCTTTTTACTTAATAGCATTTATACGTATTTAAATATCTTTATTACCGGTATTTCTTTTTTTCTTTAAACTAGCACGTTCCGCAAGTTATTTAAGATTATCTTATGCTTATTTATATTAGCTAATAAAAATAAAAAGGGTACGTCGCTTTTTATAACGTAAAACTCTATTTGATTTAAAAGGGTATTTAAGGTAACTGCTTTAATAAAAGTGGCAAAGCCGATCCCGTACTTAACGGACTTCTTTTTTGCTCGGGATGTATTTAATTGGACCTCGGAGTACTTCTTTTAAAATGCTCTTAGCTAAAGCAAGCTAGCGGTAAAGAAATTGGCTGCTTCGCTGTCAATCATAAAGCTTATAAATACGTTTTCAAAGTACTTAAAGGCTATATAAGTCTTTGCTTTGCTCGTAAGCATACGCGGATCTTGCCCGAGCATCTTTTAAGTCTTTATTTAGTTAGTAAAAGCGTAGAATGCCGTTTGAATCTTTAGCTGCTTATATACTTCGTTAGCGTTAAAGGTGCCGTAAGTAATCACAAAACCTTTCGATATATTAGCGTAGCTGCTCGATTCGAGCGGCTCGTCTAATAGGCTTGCGATGAATTGATCGAATTTTTTCGTAAATACAAGTAGCAAGCCTTTAATCGATGCTACGTATTAAAAGAATTTGCTTTTCGTCATTCTTTTTGCGTCTTTAAAAGCCTGGAACTTAGCGACGGATGCCTTTCTTTCGTCGGGGGTATAGTTAGTATTTTAACAACTTAGCTTTTTGCAAACAAAATACCTTTTTTCACTTTTAATAATAGCCTTGGCAGCTTTCTTACTTTCGAAGTATTGGCGGTCTTAAATAAAGCATTCGTATTCCTCGTTTAAATCGGAATCAGCTTTTAAAGTATTATAAAAGCAGGTATGATCGTGTGGCTCGCTAAAGCTCGCGTAAGCTTTATTCGCTTTAGCGGGTCGAAAGGTCTTAGTTGCAAATGCAATTGCTCGGCGGATATCGGCAATTGCGGCGATAAAAGTAAACGCAAGGTTCATTCGTGCAATCGTAGTTTTTAATACGTTTTTACAAGTTAAATACAGCTTGTTAATAAGACTTCGATCGTTTTTTAAACCTAGTCGTAAAAAGCTTTAAATGCTCTTAAGCTCTTTAGCGAGCTTTTTAAAGCATTCGCTAAGCGAAGTCCTTGGATTCTCTTTTTTAATCAAATTTAGCGAAATTTCTTTTTAACGGTCGTATTTTACTTACCGCCGGTAATTAGTCTTAAAGTAGTCTTTTATAATAATAGCGTTTGCTTTAAACGTCGGAAGCTTAGCTTTAATTATATAATTGTAATAAAAGGTTATAGCCTTTTCCGTAAGCATAATTAAGAACGCTATTAAATAATCGTCGGATATCAAGCCGTATCGACTTGCTTAGTTAACGAAAATACTTAATTAAGTTTTAAAGTTATCGTCGAGTTTCGAATACTTTAGTTCTTTAAAAAAGCTTTTTGCAAACAAAGCTAATTCCTTCGCTTTTAAGTGAAAGTCTGCTGCTTTTAGCTTAAGGAAATCATCGCTATCGTCGTTAAAAGCGCTTAAAGTGCCGTACGCAAGTATGCTTTGTTTAGTTAATAGTTTAATCGATAAAAAGTTACCGATATAGTTTCCGATGGTCCGTCTTTTTCTAAGGTCTTTAAGAAGCTTATTTCCGAATCCGAGGTCTTTTAAAAGTCCGTTTCCGAATCCCTTTAATAGTTTAAAAGGCTTATTTCTACCTTTTCCGTATTCGTAGCTTCGATCTTTTTGCTAATCTCTTCCGTTTCTTTTTCGTCGATCATTGTTAAAATCGCTAGAGCTATTCGAGTCACCAGCTAAGGCTTTAGCTTAATAATATCCGTACTTTTAAGCGCGCTCTTAACGATTCTTATACCTTTGGTTTTTCTTTTGCTAATACGTAGCTTCTTAAAAGATATAAGTAGCTTATCGATACGTCCGAAAGTGCTAGATCCTTTTTTCGAGTTGCTAAGGTTGAGCACGGAAATCTGTACGCTATTTTTAATAAGAGCTGATTTTGTTCGGAATGCTTTTAAGTTTTAACGAGTCTTCTTTTAGCGTATAGCTGCTATTGCTTCGCGTATTGTTAAGCTCGATTATGTTTTCAAAGCCGTTATTATTATTACTCGGTCTTGGTTTTTAAGAAACCCGGTTGTAGCTTTTGAAAAAGGGGTTTAAAAGCCGTTAAGGTGATTTTGGCTCTTCTTGTATAATTAGCGTATTGCGTAGCGATTAATGAATTAAAAGCGTCGAGTACGCTGAAGTGCTTCGTCGTAGCCTTTCGTTCGATTGTATAGCGTAGGTTCGTAATTCCGCTATTTGCTTTGCTATAGCTTTTATATTTCGTTTTATATTTTTTTTCTTTTTTAAAAACTCTTCGCGTAACCTCCGAATCTCTTCCTTTTTTTTTTTCTTACTTAAGGTTTTTTTTTTTTTCCTTTTTGGACTGCGCGAAGGTAGAAGTGGTTAAGGTATAATATTTTCGTCGTCCGTAAGGTTTTCGGCGGTCTACCTTGAATCGAGGCTTAAAAGTGTTGCTTATTGCTTTTTTATTTCTTAAAGGGTCTATTAATATTGCTGCTCGTCGTTCAAGAGCTTGACCATCTTATTAGCGTAGCCCTTTTGCTTTAAGGGGCATTATACGCCTTTGGATAGCAAGTGTTCTTTAAAGCTAATAAAGGTAGCAAACTTAAGGCTTCGTTCCGTATTGTCTTTCGTCATCGTAAAACTCGTTTAATCTTAGCGTAAGAAAGCGTGCCGGAATAAGCTTTATAAGTCGTAGTCCTTTAGCCTTTTACACTTCGCATTTAAGAAGTCTTTTATTATTGCTCGGGCCGTAATTTCGCTGTCGAGCCTTGCGTATAGTAGCTCATTTAAGTTAAATGAGATGCTCGATATCTTATCGTTTAGTTCTTTCGAAAGGCTTAAGAGCCTTGGGTATAATGTTTCTTTTGGCTGAATAATTAAGGGTTCCGTAAGTAGTGATGAGACTTAAAGGGTATAATACTTTACTGCTCTTTATCGGCTAAACTCTTTACTTAAAAGTTTAGTTGCTCGATCGGCTATAATTATTATTTGTTTGTGTGTAGGTCGATCTAAATTTAATTGAGTTGCTATATATAGCAAGCGCGGCTCTTATAGCGTTAAGATTGTTTTTGAAAGTGATTTGGTTCGGAATCACTCTTCCGTAAGAATAAGGAAAATCGATAATATAAGCAAGCGACTTAATACGGAATCGCTCTTCCGTTATAAAAAAAAAGAGGTATCGTATTAAAAGGTATCTTTGCTATAAAGTATTCTTAGCTTCTTTGTGATTGATCACTTAGTAGTAAATCAACTACTGATTAGTATTGGATTGCTTTTAAGCGATTAAGAATATATTCGTAAGGTCGTAACGGTCGTTAAAGTACTTGCAATTGCAAAACACTCGGTTAATAAGATATCTGAATTCTGTTTGCTCCTTAAGATTTAAAGGAGCTGATTCTTTTTATAAGATTAGAAGGAATCACGTGCACTAGCTAACTAATAAGCTTACTTGTTAAGTTGAGGGTCCTTTGACTGCTGACATGCTAAGCGAGGCATGCTAAGTGGCCCGTGAACCATGGTTCACGGGTGAGTTTTCCTTTATTACTACTATTAGCTAGCTAAGGTCGATATGGATATACCGACAGATCTCTTTAAGTAATCGCACGACGATTATTCGGATAAGCTTCGTGCTTGACTAAGTATAAGCTTATATAATATCTTTATTACAAACTTAACACTCGTAATCTTTTATTAGCGAAAGAGCTAAAGCATAATAGAGTTTTTAGCCCGCTCGCTATACCGTAAGTAACTCGATGAATACTTTCGTTTTGCTTTTATCTTAAAAAGCTTAAACTATTATACGAGACTTCTCGTATAACGTAAGTATTCTTTTGCTTTTAATCTTATTAACAAACTTAAATCCGAAGATCTTAGCGCTTTTAGCGCGTAAGTCGGTGCTCGAGATCACTTAGAAAATGCTTTAAGCTATCAATCTAATTAATTCTTTTGCTTTAGACTTTTAAAATGATGCTCCGAGGCTCTTAATGATTCTATCAGCTCGTAACTTAGCTAAGAGTTCATAGTCTCGGCGTTCTTTATCGGTAATCAACACTTCGAAGTCCTTAGTAAATAAAACGTAAGAATCGTCTTTTTTTTTATCGAATACGGTCGAGATACTAAGATCGTACTTTTAATAAAGTATCTAGATTATTAATATTATTGACTTTTAAGGATTGGCAAGTTGAGGGTTAAGAAGGCTATTTGCTGATCTTGGCGAGCTTCTTGGGTTAGGCGAATATTGAGGTTTAAGCGAATTTCGCGATTCTAGCTCTTTTTCGCTTTCACTTTGATCTTCTTCTACTTCTACCTTAAGTACTTGCAACTCTTTTGGCAGCTTTTCAACTTTAAAGTAATAAAGTTTTATTAAGGTTGACTTGAATTCCGTAAGTCTCGGACATGCTATTATGCACGTGTGCCCTTGCTTGCTAAGCAGCTGAAAAAGGCTTTTCTACCTTTAGTTTTCCCGCTACACGAGCACCCGTAAGCTAATAAAGAAGTCTAAGGTATGCTTCGTAATTAAGCTATTCCTTTTTTTAAGCGCGTTTTTAATTTGCTTCGCAGCGTAGCATTTTCGTACTTCTTTTATAGCTTTGTTAATAGCAATAGCACGCTCTTAAGTAGACGCGGCAAGTCGATCTTATTCCGTCAGCTTTAGTAAGGTCTTAAAAACGAAAAGCGTAAGGACCAAGCTATTAAGTCCCGCCGTATCGTTAATAGCTTTAATAGCCATTTGAAGCCGATCCTCTTTTAAAGCCTTAAGAAGCTCTTTTATAACGATCTTAAAAGCGCGTCGTATAAAAACGTAATAGCGTTCTACTAGCCCGACGCTATAATAAGCTTTTATAAGCATTTGCTTTAAGGTGCTGCTAATACTTTTAAGGTAGCTTCGAAACGTTGCTAAATTGAAGTTGGTTTCGGGATCGTGCACGATATTTGTAAAAAGCTCGACGTAAGTATTAATTTAATATCGACTAAATCTTTTAAGTAAGTGCTATGCGAATATGCTTTTAAAGAAGGTAGCGGCTTGAAAGTTAATAGAATCGCAAACGACGTGTAATACGTTTTTGCCGTTAAAGTGCATTATATCGACGTATATCGTGTTATTAAAGTTAATATCATCTTTAAGCTTGATATTAAACCTCTTTGAAGAGCGTTCGAATACTTAGCAATAGTAGCAAAACTTTTAGATATTATAAAGCAAATCTCGTTTGAATTCGTGCCCGGCCCTCTTAAGAACAGCAGCAAATCGACTTGCTAAAGGGTAGCTAAAACGCTTATGAATAGTCCTTAATTGCTCTTCCGTAAAGTAGCAATAGACGGTCTCGCTTTCGGTGCTATAATAAATAGCAGCGTGCTCTTTACTTAATAGTATTTATACGTGCTTAAACATCTTTACTATTAGTATTTCTTTTTTCTTTTAGATTAATACGTTTCGTAAGTTATCTAAGATCATTTTATACTTATTTATATCAGCTAACGAGAATAAAAAAGGTACGTCGCTTTTTATAACGTAGAACTCCACTTAACCCAATGTAGAAGCACCCAAAAAGATGTGCTGTATAAAAGCCTGGCTCTAAGGCTGGACCTCATAGTCTTATAAAGAAGTGTCAGAAAAGGTGGGTGGAAAGCTCGTTGATTATTTTAGCTAAAAGATGTGTGCTTTCTTATAAAAGATAGGTCCGTTTAGTATGGCCTTAATGGCTATAGCAGGTACCTTATTAAGCAAGGTGTTTACATCCGTCCTTTTATAAAATAAGTAAGCGCCCCCGCTTATTATCAAGCAAAAAGAAAAAAAAGAAAGTGTAGCAGAAAGAAAAAATCTAATGTATAAAAAAAAGGAAGGTATCTTGTCTTTAAACTTTAAATATTTAAACTACGCTTCGGCAGCTTCTTTATAGTTTTTTTCCGTGCTTACGTCCTTAACTCTTTCGTTCTTCTCAAGCTGAGAAAGTCTTTTTCTTTTAGCGGGGCTAGCATTAAATGATAACGTGCTAGCAATAGCATTTTTAAAAGTAAAGAAGCGCGTATCGTTTTTGCGCTTATTAATAGCATCGTTGATAAGTATAAACTTAGCCGACGAAAGATTAACGAAGCTAAAATAAAGTCCGGAGCTATTAATTAAGTCGTCTTCGTCTTTAAGCAAGTTAGCTAAGGCTTTTATAGCCTTATCGAATGCGCGGTCTAAAGATTCCGGCTGAGAAAATAATGCTTTAAGATCGTCGATTTAACTTATAAACCGTAATTTACGGATAGATTTCGCACTTTCCAAATTAATCTTTATACTTAAATCGAAATCGTTAAAAGACAATTCAATCGGTCGTAAGCTCTTTTTAAAATCCTTTAACTTGTCGGCGTTTATAAGGTCGTTAGCTTAGCGGCTTTTGCCTTTAAAAAAAGACTTAGCTCCGTAAGTCTTAGCTTTAGCATTTAAGATAATAGCAAATCCTTTTTTAAATATCGAAAACAACTTCTTCTTATACTTAATAAAATGTTTTTAAAACTAAATCCGAAATATAGCAAAAATAGCGATCAATTCCTTTATTACTCGGGGTTCGTTTTAATTTATTCTTCCGATCAAAGCTTTTAATACGAAACTAACGTAGTCTAGTTGGATTATAGCGGCGAAAGGCTAGCTTAATTTATTAATAATTTCTTACCGAAAGGTTAGCGGCATACGTTTTAAAACGATCGTGCAAGCGTACTTTGCAAAGCTGACTTTATTTTCTAGTATGCTATCGTTTAGCAAAGCGGTATAATTATTAAAAAAAATAACTTATCCGTAAAAGGCATTTTAAAAAGCGTTTATATCTAAGAAAACACTTTATTTCGTAATAACGGATATAAAGGTAGCGAGATCATTAATTATAGCGAAAGGTTAGCGCGGCGCAATATTTTTAAAAGCATTTAAAGTCTTTGATTTAAGTTTAAAAGCTTTTTATCTAGCGGTCTTTTTAAGCGTAGTATCGTAGGTATAGCTTTAAAGCCAAATAGCTAAGCTTCCGATCTAAGTCTTTACGCCGTAAAATATTAAATAGTAATTTAAAATTCTGTTTTTTATTCGTGAATTACGGTTCACGGGTCGTTTAGTATTAGCGTCGTATTTAGTCGCAATTACTCAAGCATTATTATTGCATTTAAAGAGCTAAAGGGGTTCCGGGTAAGCGATAAGCTTATAATTTTCGTCTCGGCGATTAAGCAAAGCGGCAAAGTATAGCTTATGATAGCTTCGGAAGACTTGCTAGGTCAAAGAGTGCATTATATTAAAAAGTGCATCAGTCGGAGCTCCTTTTAAGTTACTAGTCCGAAAGTAGTAAAAGTATATCTAGATCTTTTTGTTTATAATAGTAAGGAAAGTCTGATTGCCGTGCTTGTTGTTTAAAAAGGAAGCTTTTAATATAAGTCAAACTTTCGTATAGCTATTTGCATTTATAATATTAAGGGGGCTGTTCTTTTAAGCGGTGCCCATCAAGCTAATACTTTAGTTTAGCTTATTAAAGGATATCGGCTTAGCTTTGAACTTAAAAGAGCTTAAGCTAAACATTCTCTTAGCTAAAGTACTGCTTTTGGTCTTAATAGCGAATATCGATTAATTGCTCGAATAAAGCATAAAGTTATTAAAGGCGTTAGTTTAAAAGGCTTCGATAAATCGATATAAGTTAAAACGGATTACTATTATTATAAAGCCTTTCGTAGCTAGCTTAAAGTATTTAGCGTATTCGAAGGTATAAACTTCGCAAAAGACTCTTTTTAATAAATCGGTAGCGGACGATAAGACTTTGCGGCTAAAGCGGAGCTTCGTTTAAACGTTTAAATTAAAGAGTTTTTTAAATTTATTTTTAAATTTTAATACGTTCTTTACCTTTTAAAAGACCTTTATGCAATCGTAATCGTCGTCGTTAAAGCTTAAATTAAAAATCTCGGATAGCAAAAAGTAGTTTATTACTTTGCTTCTTTCTTTATTTACTTCCATTTGGCTACGACGGTCGAAAAGTTATAAAATCGCGTTATTAAAAAATTCGTTTTTTAAAAGCTTGCGGATTTAGCTAACAGCTTTTTTAATTAATTCCGCGGCAACTTAAAAAGCATTATCGATGTTTTCGTTTAAGTTTAAGCGGTCGAAAGCTAATTAATAGAAATCTTAGCAAAAGTTAATAAAAGCTACGTTTATATTTATAAAGTCTTTAATCTCGACGAGTTTTAAATAGCGGTTCGATATAGCTTTAGCTAGTTCGTACTCGAGGCTGTCTTTTTTTTTAACGGATAGTGCTAATAGCAGCTGGTTCTTAAGAAGGTCGCGTTGCACTTTAAGTTTAAAAGCTGCAAAAAAGCTCGCGTCGATAGACTTGCGTAAAGTAGATATAATCGAGGCAATTAGTTTAGCGTTCGAAGCTTTATTAGCAAAAGATAACGTCGATCCTTAAGATAAAGCTAGTAATAGCGAAAGGCGCGCAATAAGTGATCTGGGCAAAAGAGTCTTAAGAGCAAAAGGTTGACTTGGTCTTGCTTTAATTATTAAGTTATTTTCTATTCGTGAACTATAGTTTACGAATAAAGTTTTAAATTCGAGCTTTTTTTGCAAAACGAAATTCCAAGTCTAATTCTCGTCGGCAAACTTTATACGTTTTTTAAGCTCGTCGTATTCGCTTTTAATATTATCGAGAGCCAAAATTAATAAGCTATATGATAAGACCTTTAGTCTTAGCTTCTTTAAAAGTCCTTCGTTAAAAATAGCGATTTTATCTTTTTACTTGATATTATTCTTGTCTTTTACGGTCTAGCAAATAAGATTAATTATCGTAGCATTAAGCTTAATAAACTTGCGTCTTCGAGCTATATTAGCTATAATCTTTTAAAAAGCGACGTAAGCAATAATATAATAGTTAATAACCTAAATAGCGTAAGCGTTAAGGGTATAGTTCTTTAGAATGACGCTTAGTTAGCGAGCGTTGCGGATTAAAATGCATACAGCTTTAAAGTGGTCGTTATATAGCAATTGGCCTCGAGCGCCGTCGAGAGCTCTCTTAATTCGTTTATATCTTTCGGCGTTTTTATTACGTAAAGAATAAATAGCGGTGACTTTAATAATAAACTAGTCGTAAGCCGAAAAAAGGTCTTCGGCGTTTATGTTTTTTCTTGCGTATTCGGCTCGTAAGAATTGGTCGTATTATAAAATCAAGTTATCTTTTCTTTTTAATCTATTATTAAGGTCGGAGGTTGCTACTTTAAGCATAGCTAATTGATTAGAATTGCTTATTTAGCGGTAAGTTTAAAGGAACTTATCGAAGGTCTTAGTAACTCGTTCTTCGAACTTTAGCTCGAAACTCGATTATCGGGCTAAGGCAGCTTGCTCTTCGCTTATTAATAAGCTAAAAAGTGCATCCCGGACAAAAGCTTCTCTTTTAACGGCGGCTAATTTAAAAAGCATATCTGATTCGTGAATTACGATTTACGAGCTAAATATAAGATAGCGGAATAAGATTGATAATAGTAGTGATTAATTAAGTGATGATTAAAGTCGTTAGTATTAGCGTAATATTATATGATTATAAAAAAAGGATAGTGATAATATTATTATAATTGTTATTATATAAAAAGAGAAAATGTTGAAAAGAAGAAGGAGAAAGCTTTCTTATATAAGTATATTTGTAAGGAAGACCTACTCTTTTTAATAGCAGTTCACCTTCGAATATACGTGGTTGAGCACGCTTAAAACAAGGGAATAGTCTTAAATAGGAAATAAGAAATAGCCGTGTAAGCTTAAATAAATAAAAAACAATTAAATAATAAAAACAATTTGTATAAAACAAGTGAATAGCTAATAAGGTGAAAAGAACAAAAAAAGAATAAAGAATATAATAAAAAGCAAGTCTAAAAGTAAAAGAATAAACGTAAGAAATACTTTTCCTTACCAAAACAAAGAAAGTAATTATTAGGGCACGTCCTTTTATAAAATAAATATAAAACAAAGAAAAGATAAAAACGTAAGAAAAAACAAAGTAAGGGAAACAGATTAAAAAATAATTTTATAAGCCAATTTTTATTCTTTCGAAAGTATTAAAGAAATGATTTGGAAGTTGATAAACCTAAGTTCAAGGGTTACCTTTAAATTAAGTAGTTCACTTTTGCCGTCGTCGAAGGGCTCGTATTCATTAAAGTCCGAGTCGTCTAAAGAGCTCGAATCTTCCTTTTTTTTTTCTTCGTCGTCTTTATCAAAAAGAAAAAGAGTTTGATCGCGGCGGTAAAATCGCTTAAAGCGATTGGCTGCAAAAGTGCCTTTAAGCTTAGTTTTATCGGTTTCCTAAAGTTTATAGTATCTTTTATCGTAAGCTTTAAAAACGATATAAGGTTTTAGCTACTTATAATCTAGCTTAATATCCGCGGACATATCGATGCTTCGTTTAACGTCGTAAAAGAGTATTAAGTCTTTCTTTTTAATAAGTTTCGACTTTAAAACCTTGACTCGTTCTTAAGTAGCTTTAGCGGCAAATCGATAGCGCTTCTTCCTTAAAATGATCTCGTCGATATCTTCGTCTTAAAGTTTTAATTATTTAAACCTTATAATAAGCAGATTAGCGCAAGATCGAACCTCTTGCTAAAGTAATAACCTTTAAATTAGCTATCGTAATTCTAAAGGTAGCTTAACTTCCCGTTCGTAGTTTAAAAAAAAGAAAGTAACTTTAATAAATGCGTATATCGATATCCGAACCGCAAAGAGCATTCTATTGAATTTGCGGACCTAATCCTTAAATCTTTCGTTTATAACCTTCGATAAGCTATCCAAGATATTCTTATAGCTTTTCTTAATCATTTTATTAGCTTTTGAATTATAGCTTAAGATTTAGACCCTTTTGATCCCGTACTTAGTAGCGAAAGCCTTAGCAATTGCTTTATTTTCGAGTTCTTTATCGATAATCAATCTCTCGAATAATTTATAACGGTAAACGATATCCTTTTAAAAGAACTTAGCAATAGATTCGGCGTTAGCTAATCGAAGTGGTCGCCTTTCTAATTATTTAAATAGATCTTCCTTAGCTAAAACGAAGCAGGTTATCCTTTTATCGATAGTAAATACTCGTAATACGTTTAAGTTGACTTTTAATTATATTTGCGTAAGCTAAATCGAGTATAAAAAGTTTTTTATTCGTCTAGCTTTGCGTTTCTAATAAAGCTTATAGCTTTAAACGAAGGCCTTGCAATCTTCGTAGCATCTATTCTAAAAGAAGAATTTTAATATGCGATAATAAGTTGATTTAGCTCTTTTATATTGTAGAAGCACCCAAAAAGATGTGCCGTACAGAAGCTTGGCTTTGAGGCTAGACCTCATGGTCTCACAAGGAAGTGTCAGAAAGATGGGTAGAAAGCTCGTTGATTGTTTTAGCTAGGAGATGTGTGCCCTCTTATAGAAGATGGATCCGTTTAGTATGGCCCTAGTGGCTATGGCAAGTACCCTATTAGGCAGGGTGTTTACATCCGTCCTCTTATAGAATAGGTAGGCGCCCCCGCCTACCATCAAGCAAAGAGGAAAAAAGGGAGTGTAAAAGAAAGAAAAAATCTAGTATACAAAAAAGGGAGGGGGGTATCTTGTCTCCAAACTCCAAACATCCAAACTACCAAACTACGCTTCGGCAGCTTCTTTATAGTCTCCTTCCGTACTTACGTCCTCAACTCTTTCGTTTTCTTTAAGCTAGGAAGGTCTTCTTCTTTTGGCTAAGCCAGCATTAGATGATGAAGTGCTAGTAGCAGCATCCTTAAGGGTGAAGGAGCGCGTGTCGTTCTTGCGCTTGTTGATAGCATCGTTGATAGGTGTGAACTTGGCCGACGGAGGGTTAACGAAGCCAAAGTAAGGTCTAGAGCCACTAAGGTCGTCCTCGTCTTCGGGCAAGTCACCTAAAGCTTCTATAACTTTATCGAAAGCGCGGTTTAAGGATTCCGGCTGAGAAGACGATGCTTTAGATTCGTCGATTTGGCCCGTGAACCGTGGTTTACGAGTGGATTTCGCACTTTCCAAATTGATCTCTACACTTGAATCGGAGTCGTCAAAAGACAACTCAATCGGTCGCAAGCTTTCTTTAAAATCCTTTAACTTATCGGCGTTTATAAGATCGTTAGCTCGGCGGCTCTTGCTTTTAAAAAAGGACTTGGCTCCGTAAGTCTTAGCTTCCGCATCTAACACAACAGCAAATCTTTTTTTAAATGCCGAAAACAACTTTTTCTTATGCTTAATAAAGTGTTCTTAAAACTAAGTTCGAAATATAACAAAAATAGCGGTCAATTCTTTTACTACTCGAGGTTCGTTCTAATTTATTCTTCCGATCAAGGCTTTTAATACGAAATTAACGTAATCTAGCTAGATTATAGCAGCAAAAAGCTAGCTTGATTTATTAATAATTCTTTACCGAAAGGTTAGCGGCATGCGTCTTAAGACGATAATGCAAGCGTGCTTTGTAAAGCTGACTCTATTCTTTAAGATGCTATCGTTTAGCAAAGCGGTATAGTTATTAAAGAAAATAGCTTATCCGCAAAAGGAATTCTAAAAAGCGTTTATATTTAAGAAAACACTTTGTTTCGTAATAACAAATATAAAGGTGGCGAGATCTATAATCATAGCGAAAAGTTAGCGTAGCGCAATGTTCTTAAAAGCATCCAAGGTTTTCGACTTAAGTTTAAAAGCTTTTTATCTAGCGGTCTTTTTAAGAGTAGTGTCGTAAGTGTAGCTTTTAAGCCAAATACCTAAGCTTCCGATCTAACTCTTCACGCCGTAAAGCATCAAGTAATAGTTTAAAACTCTGTCTTCTACTCGTAAACCACGGTTCACGGGTCGTTTAGTATTAGCGTCGTGCTTAGTCGCAATCATTCGAGCATTATTGTTGCATTTAAAGAGCTAAAGAGGTTCCGGATAAGCGATAAGCTTATAGTTTCCGTCTCGGCGATTAAGTAAGGCGGCAAGGTACAGCTTATAATAGCTTCGAAAGACTTGCTAAGTCAAGGAGTACATTATGTTAAAGAGTGCACTAGTCGGGGTTCTTTTTAAGTCATTAGTCCGAAAGTAATAAAGATACATTTAGATCTCTTTATTCATGATAGTAAAGAAGGTCTAGTTGCCGTGCTTGTTGTTTAAAAAAGAAGCTCTTAACATAAGCTAAACTTTCGTATAGCTACTCGCATCTAAGGTGTTGAAAAGGCTATTCTTTTAAGCGGTGCTTATCAGGCTAATGCTTTAGTTCAGCTTGTTAAAAGACATCGGCTTAGCTTTGAACTTAGAAAAGCTTAAGCTAGACATTCTTTTAGCTAGAGTATTGCTTTTAATCTTAATAGCGAATATCGATTGGTTGCTCGAGTAAAGCATAAAGTTGTTAAAGGCGTTAGTTTAAAAGGCTTCGATAAATCGATATAAGTTGGAACGGATCACCGTTATTATAAGGCCTTTCGTAGCTAGCCTAAAGTATTTAGCGTATTCGAAGATATAGACTTCGCAAAAGACTCCTTTTAATAGGTCGGTAGCGGACGATAAGACTTTGCGGCTAAAGCGGAGCTTCGTTTAGACGTCTAAGTCAAAGAGTTCTTTAAATCTATCTTTAAATTCTAATACGTTCTTTACCTCTTAAAAGACCTTTGTGCAATCGCAATCGTCGTCGTTAAAGCTTAAATTAAAGATCTCGGATAGCAAGAAGTAGTTTACTACTTTGCTTCTTTCTTTACTTGCCCTTATTTAGCTACGACGGTCGAAGAATCGTAAGATCGCGTTATTAAAAAATTCGTCTTTTAAAAGCTTGCGGATCTGATTGACAGCTTTTTTAATTGATTCCGCGGCAACTTGAAAGGCATTATCGATATTCTCGTTTAAGTTTAAGCGGTCGAAAGCTAATTAATAGAAGTCTTAGCAAAAGTTAATAAAGGCTACGTCTATACTTATAAGGTCTTCAATCTCGACGAGTTTTAAGCAGCGGTTCGATATAGCTTTAGCTAGTTTGTACTCGAAGCTATCTTTTTCTTTAACGGGTAATGCTGGTAGCAGCTGGTTTTCGAAAAGGTCGCGTTGCACTTCGGGTACAAGGGCTGCAAGGGAGCTCGCGTCGATGGACTTGCGTAAAGTGGATATGATCGAGGCAATCAGTTTAACGTTCGAGGCTTTATTAGCAAAGGATGACGTCGATCTTTAAGACAAAGCTGGTAACAACGAAGGGCGCGTAATAAGTGATCTAAGCAAAAGGGTCTTAAAAGCAAAAGGTTGACTTGGTCTTGCTTTAATTGCTGAATCATCTTCTACTCGTGAACTATAATTTACGAGTAGAGTTCCGGATTCGAGCTCCTTTTGTAAGACGAAATTCCAGGTCTAATTTTCGTCGGCAAACTTTATACGTTCCTTAAGCTCGTCGTATTCGCCCTTAATATTGTCGAGAGCCAAAATCAACAAGCTATATAATAAGACCTTTAATCTTAGCTTCTTTAAGAGTCCTTCGTCAAGAATAGCGATCTTATCCTTTCACTTAATATTGTTTTTGTCTTTTACGGTCTAGCAAATAAGGTTGACTACCGTAGCATTAAGCTTGGTGAACTTGCGTCCTCGGGCTATATTAGCTGTAATCTTCTAGAAAGCGACGTAAATAACAATATAGTAGTTGATGACTTGGATAGCGTAAGCGTTAAAGGTGCAATTCTTTAAAATGACGCTTAGCTAGCGAGCGTTGCGGACTAAAGTGCATACAGCCTTAAAGTGGTCGTCATACAGCAATTAGCCTCGAGCGCCGTCGAAGGCTCTTTTGATTCGTTTATAGCTTTCGGCGTTCTTGTTACGTAAAGAATAGATAGCGGTGACTCTGATAGTAAACTGGTCGTAAGCCGAAAAGAGATCTTCAGCGTCTATATTCTTTCTTGCGCATTCGACCCGCAAGAACTAATCGTATTGCAAGATCAGGTTATCTTCTTTACTTAATCTATTATTAAAGTCGGAGGTTGCTACCTTAAGCATAGCTAATTGATTAGAATTGCTTATTTAACGGTAGGTCTAAAAGAACTCATCGAAGGTCTTAGTGACTCGTCCTTCGAACTTTAATTCGAAACTCGATTATCGAGCTAAAGCAGCTTGCTCTTCGCTTATTAATAAGCTAGAAAGTGAATCCCGGATAAAGGCTTTTCCTTTAGCAGCGGCTGACTTAAGAAGCATATCTGACTCGTGAACCACGGTTCACGAGCCAAACATAAAATAGCGGAATAAAAAGCTGATAATAGCGGTGATTGATTGAGTAATGATTAAAGTCGTTAGTATTAATGTGGTATTGTGTAGTTATGAAAAAAGAGTGATAGTGTTATTGTAATTGTTGTTGTATAAAGAAAGAAAATGTTAAGAAGAAGGAAGGGAGAGCTTTTTTATATAAGTGCATTTGTGAGGAAGACCCACTCTTCCCAATAGCAATTCACCTTCGAATACACGTAGTTAAGCACGCTTAAAACAAAGGAATAGTCTTAAATAAGAAATAAGAAATAGCCGTGTAAGCCCAAACAAGTGAAAAACAATCAAACAATAAGAACAATCTGTATAAGACAAATGAATAGCTAGTAAGGTGAAAAGAACAAAGAAAGAATAGAAAATACAATAAAAGGCAGGTCTAAAAGTAAGAAAACAAACGTAAAAAATACCCTTCCTTATCAAAACAAAAAGAGTGATCATTAAGGGCACGTCCCTTTATAAAATAAGTGTAGAACAAAGAGAAGATACGAAAGTAAGAAAAAAACAAAATAAAAGAAAACAAACTAAGAAACAATTTTATAAGCTAGTTTTTGTTTCTTCGAAAGTATTAAAAGAATGATTTGGAAGTTAATGGACTTAAGTCCAAAGGTCACCCTTAAGTTAAGTAGTTCACCTTTACCGTCGTCGAAAGGCTCGTATTCGCTAAGGTCTAAGTTGTCCGAAGAATCCGAATCCTCTTCTTCTTTTTTTTCGTCGTCCTTATCAAGAAGAAAGAAGATTTAGTCGCGGCGGTAAAATCGCTTGAGGCGGTTGGCTGCAAAAGTACTTTTAAGCTTAATCTCATCGGCTTCCTAGAGTTTATAGTATCTCTTGTCATAAGCCTTAAAGACGACATAAGGTCTTAGCTACTTGTAGTTTAGTTTGGTATCCGCGGACATGTTAATGCTGCGTTTAACGTCGTAAAGCAGTACTAAGTCTTTTTCTTTAATAAGTTCCGACTTTAAGACCTTAACACGTTCTTAAGTGGCCTTAGCGGCAAGCCGATAGCGTTTCTTTCTTAAAATGATCTCGTCGATATCTTTATCCCGGAGTTCTAATTGTTTAAACCTTAAAGCAAGCAAGTTAGCGCGAGATCGAACCTCTTGTTAAAGTAATAACCTTTAAACTGGCCATCGTGATTCTAAAAGTAGCTCAGCTTCCCGTCCGTAGTTCAAAAAAAAAAAGGTAACTTTAATAAGTGCGTGTATCGATGTCCGAACCGCAAAGAGCATCTTATTGAATTTGCGAACCTAATCTTTAAATCCTTCGTTTATAACCTTCGATAAGCTATCTAAGATATCCTTATAGCCTTTCTTAATCATTCTATTAGCTTTTGAATTGTAACTTAAGATTTAAACTCTCTTAATCCCGTACTTGGTAGCGAAGGCTTTAGCAATTGCCTTGTTTTCAGGTCTTTTATCGATAATCAATCTCCCGAATAATCTATAACGGCAAACGATATCCTTTTAAAAGAACTTAATAATAAATTCAGCGTTAGCCGATCGAAGTGGTCGCCTTTTTAGCTATCTAAATAGATCTTCTTTAGCTAGTACGAAGCAGGTTATCCTTTTATCGATAATAGATACTCGTGATACGTCTAGGCTGACTTTTGACCATATCTAAGTAAGCCAGGTCGAATACAAAAGGTTTTCTATTCGTCCAGCTTTGCGCTTTTAACAAGGCTTACAGCTTTAAACGAAAGCTTTGCAGTTCTCGTAGCATCTATTCTAAAAGAAGAGTTTTGACGTGCGGTGGTAAGTTGACTCGGCTCTTTTATATCCGGATTCTCGATAAGCGTCGGAAATGGCAGTATAGCGTTTTTAAATTCCGTCGACAACTAGCTTGATCGAGTAAGAATTATCTGCTCGCTTATAAAAGTAATTATCTTTGACCAAGTAATTAAGTGCTTTGTTCTTGAACTTCTAAAAGTCGTAAGTCTTGATCGAAGAAGAGCGTTTAAGTATAATGAAAAATTGAGCAATAAGCTCGGAGTCGGGCGAGTAATCGTGCTTCAAAACTCTCTTTTTAGCCCGTAAACTATAGTTCACGAGTCGTTTAACTGAAAATACTAAAATAATGCTTAGCTTATTAGTAATTTAATCGTCAATATCTTTTTCCTCTTTCTTCTTGATGTTTAAAAGATGCTCCCTTCTTCTTTTAAAAAAGCCGTCCGCTGCCGTGTTTTTAGTTTCAAAGATATGCTTGACTTCAAAGTCTATTAATCTTATTTACGCAATCTAATTCGTAACAAAGGCTTTAAGCAAGTCGTTCGCTAATCCGTTAAGCTAATCAACTAGTACTTTGGCGTCGGTTTCTAAGATAAAGTGAACCTTATATAATTCGCTCTTTATCTTTTTCATAGCTTTTAAAGCATCGCGGCACTTTCGCTTAGTCGCGTTATACTTGCTCTCCGCAAGGTTTTAAAGACCATTCTCGAACCTGGCCGGATGTCGCTTTTTGTCGGAATCTTTTTGTTGCAATACTGCTTTTTATCCTTTAAGACTAGCGTTTACCGTCAAGTAGATCTTCCCTCTTTCCTTACTATAATCGATCTTGATAAAAGCGGAGGCAAAGAGCAAGGCTTCCTTGAGCAGCTTTATCGCTTCTTGCTAAGGCTCTAACTACTCGAATTCGATCCCTTTTCTTATAGTCGCGTAAATTAAAGCAGCAATTGTAAAGAAGTTTTTAATCTAGATTCTGTAATAAACTACGATTTTAATAAAAGCTCGAGCTTTTAATACATCTTCGCATTTAGTTTATTCTAATATCTTTTCAATTTTAGCGGTCTAAGGGTAGCGTCCTTTGCTATCCGTGACGAATCTAACGATATTAAGGCTAAGCATGCAGTATTAAGACTTAGTTCCGACGGTCGTTTTAGCTCTTTTAAACCTTACGAGCACTTTATCGATATTTTAAATATGCTTTAAAACGAATCGTCGAATTCCGAGCAAAACTTCTTCGTAGTTGTAAAAAAATCGCGATCTCTTGACTCTTACGTTATTTATGTAAAGCAAGCAAACGTTAAGAATGCAGTTCATAAGGATCTTATAAATGACCTTAACGAATTGAGCGATCGAATTAATAGCTTTTATAAGTATCCGAGTCATCCGAAGCAGTCCGATAAGCGTTTAAATAGCTGTCATGTCTTTAAACTCAACGTCGAAAAGGAATTGATCGTATCTAAAAAAGAAGTTTAAAAGTATAACTATCGTAAGACCGGCAAATTCGTTCGAAAACTAGTCTACGTTCAAAGCAATATTAGCGTCTTTGACCGTCATACGGTTCATCTTAATTACGGCAATGATCAGCTTATATTTTCCTTTTTCTTTTTTTGCTATAATGAACTATTTGTTCCAGTAAAAGCTTTAGCATAATTCGAAAACCTTTTACTTTAACCGTTCCTTTAGCATAAAGATAACCATCTCTTGCAAAGCCTTCGGTACTGTAAACGTTTTCTTTTGTTAAGCTTCGTAAAGCACCGTCTTGATCTTTTAAAGTAGCATAACTTCTTTCCGGACTTAACCAAGATAAGTAAAATCTTAAGCTATCGCTTCTTCTCGATTTAAAAAGCATTAGTAAAGCAGCTCTCTCTTTTCTAAGATGACTTAAAAGCCAATCGTAAGTGCTTCGAATCGTTTTTTCGTCAATCTTAATCCAACTTCTAAGTTTGAAAACCTACTAATAAAGTATTTCGAAAAAAGTCTTCCAAGCTTAAGAAGTCTCGCCTTCTTATCTTGCTCAAACTAATCGTCGATCCTTCTAAATATCTTTCTATCCGACACTCTTAAATCCACCGGTCTGACCTTCTCCGCCTTCCTCTTGTATATCGTATTAACCTTTACCACATTCCCTTTTAAAAGGTCCTTATCGTTATCGATAATAAACATAAAATTTTTCGATTTGTCGAGTTTGATTGCAAATATTTTTAATGTTTTTGATTTTAATAAGTCTTGCTTAATATTAAGTTGAATTGTTTTTTTATGATTTTATTGTTTTTATGCCGATCTACTCGTAAACTATAGTTCACGGGCGGAATTTCCTTCTAAGCTTCCTTTTAGCTTAGCATCTATCTTAGCTTGCATGCTAGCGATTAGTTTCTTAAGTCTTCGACCAAATCCGACTTGTCTTTTACAATAGTAATCTGCTTTTAAATAGATCGATCGTAATTTTAAAAGAAGGCCTTCATCGTGCTATTATCGAGGTAAGAAAAAGAGAGTTAAGATTCCAAGAAGAAAAGCATGCTTAAGATAACCTCGTAACTGCTATTATTGATAATAAAAAAATCGACGTAATTAATAATTCCGCCGATAATAACTTCGACGTCGTTTATCTACTTATCGAAGTTGTGTAGATCTCCGGATACGATAATGTAGACTAAGGCTCGATCCGTTATAATAAGTAGTTTAGCTATCTTAGCTACCTTTTTATTCATTACGTTGACCTCGGATCTATTATCGAAAAAGGATCTGCTCTTAATTATACCGTCGATATTAATGAAAACTTTTAAAGTCTTCATCGCCACTTCGAAGTAATTGCGAGCGATAAGTTGTTTGCGAATTTGCGTCGCTAAAAGGTCTAGCTTGCCTTCTTCATTCCGACCTAGACGTCTAACAATTAAAGCGTTCATAAGAATAAGCTTACCTTAAAAGACCTTCACGTTTTCTTTAGCATCGGGGACCACTAGAATGTGATAGCCTAGTAGCTTGTCGAAGCGGGAGCTGAGTCCGAACAAGTCTTTAATTTAGACCTCGATTCTCGATTTTATAATCGCCGCCACTGCTTTTTCTTAAGCTTTAGTAGTAACGTAAAGGTCAATGAACTTCTTTCGTTTATAGGTCCTCTTCTTCTTTCCTTTTAACACTCGCTAAGTAATCTCAACTTCTCTTTCTATATCTTCCATAGCCTCGTCGGCTGCAGCTGGTCCAAAAGACTCTTCCTTAATTACACTATCGAACAACCTATCCTCCGAGTCTATCTTTATAGCAATACCCGATTCTTGAAAGGCACGAGCTTTAAAGGTGCCGTAATTCTTTTTCTTTTGTTATCGGATATTCTTCTTGATCCTAGTAAGCTTGGATCCTTTCGAGGGCGGGAAAGGCTTCTTGGCTTTGTCCTTTGCGGCAGCGTTGATCTCGACCGAGGCAACCTTTATGCTAGATAGGTAGCTAAGCGTGTTAATCTATTTTATAGCATTAATGTTCTTAATGTCGACTAGTCTTTTAAGGATGGTAGTAAGCTCTCTTAGCTAGTTGGTTGGTTGCTGAGCATTTTAATCGGGCTAATACTAGGCTGGCTATTAGATTAGTTGTTAATAAGAAAGCAGATATCTATAAGTCTTAGGTCCGTTAGTAAGCCGATTCTTTAGGATGTTGTCGTATTCCGTCTTACGAACGTCTAGCACGATAGATCTAAACTAAGTCTTTCTTTGCTTCTTTTAAATAATAAGAGCACCGATCCTTTTAAGTCTTAAGCAAAGGCGTTCGTAATCATTAATATAAATGCATCTTTTATTGACTATGTCTTTAAAAGCCTTATATTCATCTTAGTATTAATAAAAAGCTTAAGTTGTGTCTCCGGAGTTCTCGCAAAAGTCATAATCTTGCATTTAGTTCTCGTATCTTTTACTTCCTCTTCTTCTTTATCTTTATAGTCCGTAGCTAATAGCAGCAATCTAAACTCTACTTCTGAAGCTGACCTTACTTCGAGCATCTTAAGCGGTATACTTAATAAAAGCTTCGTCGTAATTTTCGAATCGAACTTAAAGCTAAGACTAAATAAAGCGTCGGGAAGTTAAGTTAGCGACTTAGTCTTCGAAGTAATCAATTCGACTATAGATCGCACCGATCTGCAAGTTAAAAAACTTTTTAATTATAAAACCTATCTTATCAATTCTTTTTTTTTCACTCGTAAACCGTAGTTCACGAGTAAACGGCACTATTACTAAGGCTTTCTTAGCAGACTCAAGAACGCTAGCTAGCTCGGTGTATTCTTTAACCAAGGTCCGAATATCTTTAGTAAAGTTAGTTAAAAAAGACTTCTCTCGATTCATAGCTTCGATAATCTTAGCACTTTGGTCGGTCTTAAAAGCGAATGCGACGAAGTCGTCGAAAGCAGCATAAAAGTCTAAGTCGAGTTCGTCGACTTTATAATGCTTGATCGTTTTATTTCGAATTCCGACGAGCAATCCGAGAAAGAACAAGCGGCCTTATTCGGTCTTGCTTAAAAGGTGCATTAAAGTAAGTCTTTCGGAGACTCGAGAAAAGGTGCGATAATAGTTTTTCAAGTCATTGACATCCCGTTCTTGCATAGCAAATTCCCGTAAAAAAGCGATTAAGTCCTTGATTTGCTAAGTATCGTTTTTACGAAACTCGGCTTTTAAAGCCTTGACGAAAGCAGCTTAATCTTTCTTAGCTTTCCATTCGAGCAAGCTCTTAATAACTTCTTTGCGAAGGTTATCGCAATAACGAAAAAGCTTAATAAACCGATCGTCTTAAAAGATACTAAAGTCCTTACAGGTCTCTTCGTACTTCTCGATAAAGTCGATGATGTTAGCACTATTAAAGCAAAGAGCTCTTAAGGCACCTAGCAATAGCATGCGAGTAGTCATAAAAGCGTAAAAGATGGCAAGGTCGACTATAACTAGCGCAAAGCCTAGTAAAGGAGCAAAAAGAATAAGAAGAGGAGGAGTGGTAAAGATCTTAAGACCGGTATTGATTTTAAAAGGCATTTCCGAGGCAAGTGTTTCCGATAAAGGTAAAGGTTTTGGTTAAAGGTCGAAGTAAAATGAGGCTAGTCCGAAGCTTATAAGAATACGATTAAAAGATTTAACAAATTCAAAGGATTCTGACGAAAAAGAAAGTGATTCGGCGCCGACTTCGATATCAAAAATCTTAAAAAGGTTTTCGATATTTTAAGGATCAAACATATGTATATATTAAGAATGATCGAGTTGATAAAAGGTTTTTGAATTGTTTGATTTTGACTCGTGAACCGGGTTCACGAGTAAAATAAGCAATTTTCGCAAAGTATTCTCGATCCGAGATTAGAAAGAGTAGACTTCTTGCAAAGGTAAATTAATAAACAAGATCAGAACTATAAAAAACTTAAGAATCAATTGATTAGCTTCGCTAATAACTCCGGACCATATTAAACGCTTTAATTCAAGATAAGAGCTAAGATATAGAAGGATATTTTCATTAATGAGTGAAAATTCTTTCTTATTGACAATAGAAGAGAGTTTTTGCTAAAGAGCCGAAATATTGCATTTCGGCCATTTTGGCATTTCGGTGTCCGAACCTATCGGGAATAAAAGTTTTGATTGTTTTAAAGTTGTAGTTGTAAAGTGAAGTGCTAAATGATAAACGAAGATCAACTTGATTGCGAATCAAGCGATTATAATAAGCTATATAAGGACAAAGACCAAAGGTTTGAATCCTTGCGTAAGTCACCAATGTAAAAGCACCCAAAAAGATGTGCCGTACAAAAGCTTAGCTCTAAAGCTAGACCTTATAGTCTCACAAGGAAGTGTCAAAAAGATAAGTGGAAAGCTCGTTGATTGTTCTAGCTAAGAGATGTGTGCCCTCTTATAGAAGATGGGTCCGTCTAGTGTGGCCTTAGTGGCCATGGCAGGTACCCTATCAGGCAAGGTGTTTACAATATCCGGATTTTCGATAAGCATCGGAAATAATAGTATAGCGTTTTTAAGTTCCGTCGATAACTAGCTTAATCGAATAAGAATTGTCTGCTCGCTTATAAAAGTAATTATCTTTAACTAAGTAATTAAATGCTTTGTTCTTGAATTTCTGGAAGTCGTAAGTCTTGATCGAAGGAAAGCGTTTAAAAGTAATAAGGAATTAAGCAATAAGCTTAAAATCGAGCGAATAATCGTGCTTTAAAACTTTCTTTTTAGCCCGTAAACTATAGTTTACGAATCGTTTAATCGAGAATATTAAAACAATGCTTAACTCGTTAATAACTTAATCGTTAATATCTTTTTCCTTTTTTTTTTTAATATTTAAAAGATATTCCTTTCCTTTTTTAAAAAGACCGTCCGCTATTATGTTTTTAATTTTAAAGATATGCTTGATTTCAAAGTCTATTAATCTTATTTACGCAATCCAGTTCGTAACGAAGGCTTTAAGCAAATCGCTTGCTAATCCGTTAAGTTAATTAATTAATACTTTAGCGTCGGTTTCTAAGATAAAGTAAACTCCGTATAATTCGCTCTTTATCTTTTTTATAGCTTTTAAAGCACCGCGGCATTCCCGCTTAATCGCGTCGTATTTGCTTTTCGCAAGATTTTAAAAACTACTTTCGAACTTAATAAGATATCGCTTCTTATCGGAATCCTTTTGCTGCAATACTATTCTTTATCTTTTAAAACTAGCGTTTACCGTTAAGTAAATTTTCTTTTTTTCTTTGCTATAATCGATCTTGATAAAAGCGAAGGCAAAAAGCAAGGCTTCTTTAAGCAGCTTTATCGCTTTTTGCTAAAGCTTTAATTACTCGAATTCGACCCCTTTTTTTATAATCGCGTAGATTAAAGCAGCAATTATAAAGAAGTTTTTGATCTAGATTTTATAATAAACCACGATCTTAATAAAAGCTCGAGCTTCCGATACATTTTCATATTTAATTTATTTTAATATCTTTTTAATTTTAACGGTTTAAAAGTGGCGTTTTTCGCTATTCGTAACGAATCCAACGATATTAAAGCCGGGCATGCAATATTAAGACTTAGTTCCGACGGTCGTCTTAGCTTTTTTAAACCTTACGAGCACTTTATCGATGTTTTATATATATTTTAAAACGAATCGTCGAATTCCGAGCAAAACTTTTTCGTAATTATAAAAGGATCGCGATTTCTTAACTTTTATATTATTTATATAAAGCAAGCAAACGTTAAAAATGCAATTTATAAAGATCTTGTAAATGACCTTAACGAATTAAGCGATCGAATTAATAGCTTTTATAAGTATTCGAGTCATCCGAAGCAGTTCGATAAGCGTTTAAATAGCTATTATATCTTTAGATTTAACGTCGAAAAAGAATTAATCGTATTTAAAAAAAAAGTTTAAAAGTATAGCTATCGTAAAACCGATAAATTCGTTCGAAAATTAATTTACGTTCGAAGCAATATTAGCGTTTTTAACCGTTACACGGTTTATCTTAATTATAGCAATAATCAGCTTGTATTTTCCTTTTTCTTTTTTTATTATAATAAACCATTTGTTCCGATAAAAGCTTTAATATAATTCGAAGACCTTTTGCTTTAATCGTTCTTTTAACATAAAGATAATTATCTTTTGCAAAGCCTTCGATATCGTAAACGTTTTCTTTTGCTAAGCTTCGTAAAGCACCGTTTTAATCTTTTAAAGTGGCATGACTTTTTTCCGGACTTAGCTAAAATAAATAAAATCTTAAGCTATCGCTTTCTTTCGATTTAAAAAGCATTAATAAAACAACTCTTTCTTTTTTAAAGTGACTTGAAAGCTAATCGTAAATGCTTTAAATCGTTTTTTCGTTAATCTTGATTTAACTTTCAAGTTTAAAAACCTGCTAATAAAGTATTCCGAAAAAAGTCTTTTAAGCTTAAAGGGTTTCGCTTTTTTATTTTATTTAAATTAATCGTCGATTCTTTTAAATATCTTTTTATTCGATACTTTTAAATCTATCGGTCTAACCTTTTCCGCCTTTCTTTTATACATCGTATTAACTTTTATTATATTCTTTTTCAAAGGGTTCTTATCGTTATCGATAATAAATATAAAATTTTCCGATTTGTCGAGTTTAATTGCAAATATTTTTAGTATTTTTGATTTTAATAAGCTTTGCTTAATATTAAGTTGAATTGTTTTTTTATAATTTTGTTATTTTTATGCCGATCTATTCGTAAACTATAATTTATAAGCGGAATTTCTTTTTAAGCTTTTTTTTAGCTTAACATCCATTTTAGCTTGCATGCTAGCTATTAGTTTCTTAGGTCTTCAACTAAATCCGACTTGTCTTTTGCAATAATAATCTGTCCTTAAGTAAATCGATCGTAGTTTTAAAAAAAAGCTTTTATCGTGCTATTATCAAGGTAGAAAAAAGAGAATTAGGATTCCAAAAAGAAAAGCATGCTTAAGATGACCTCGTAATTGCTATTATTAATAATAAAAAAATCGGCGTAGTTAATAATCCCGCCGATAATAACCTCGACGTCGTTTATCTACTTATCGAAGTTATAAAGATCATCGGATACGATAATATAAATCAAAGCTCGATTCATTATAATAAGTAGTTTGGCTATTTTAGCCACTTCTTTATTTATAATATTAACCTTAAATTTATTATCGAAAAGAAATTTGCTTTTAATTATACCGTCGATATTAATAAAAACTTTTAAAGTCTTTATCGCTACCTTAAAGCAATTGCGAGCGATAGGTTGTTTGCGAATTTATATCGCTAAAAGGTTTAGCTTGCCTTTTTTATTTCGACCTAAACGTTTAATAGTTAAAGCGTTTATAAGAATAAGCTTACTTTAAAAGACTTTTACGTTTTCCTTAGCATCGGAAACTATTGGAATATAATGGCTTAATAGCTTATCGAAGCGAAAGCTAAGTTCGAATAAGTCTTTAATCTAGACTTCGATTTTCGATTTTATAATCGCCGCTATTGCTTTTTCTTAAGCTTTAATAATAACGTAAAGGTTAATGAACTTCTTTCGTTTATAAGTCCTTTTTTTCCTTCCTTTTAGCATTCGCTAAATAATCTTAACTTTTCTTTTTATATCTTTTATAGCCTCGTCGGCTTTAATTAGTCTAAAAGGTCTAAAAGACTCTTTTTTAATTATACTATCGAACAACCTATCCTTCGAGTTTATTTTTATAGCAATACCCGATTCTTAAAAAGCACGAGCTTTAAAGGTGCCGTAATTCTTTTCCTTTTATTATCGGATATTCTTCTTGATCTTAATAAGCTTAAATCCTTTTAAAGGCGGGAAAAGCTTTTTGGCTTTATTTCTTGCGGCAGCGTTAATCTCGATCGAAGCAACCTTTATATTAGATAAGTAGTTAAGCGTATTAATCTATTTTATAGTATTAATATTCTTAATATCGATTAGTCTTTTAAAGATAGTAATAAGCTTTTTTAATTAGTTGGTTGGTTGCTAAGCATTTTGATCGAGCTAATATTAAGCTAGTTATTAGATTAGTTGTTAATAAAAAAGCAAGTGTTTATAAGTCTTAAGTCCGCTAATAAGTCGATTCTTTAAGATATTATCGTATTCCGTCTTACGAACGTTTAATACGATAGATTTAAACCAAGTCTTTCCTTGCTTTTTTTAAATAATAAAAGCACCGATCTTTTTAAGTCTTAAGCAAAGGCGTTCGTAATTATTAATATAAATATATCCTTTATTAACTATATCCTTAAAAGCTTTATATTTATTCCGGTATTAATAAAAGGCTTAAGTTGTATCTTCGGAGTTCTCGTAAAAGCTATAATCTTGCATTTGGCTTCCGTATCTTTTATTTTTTTTTTTTCTTCGTCCTTATAATTCGTAGCTAATAGCAGCAATCTGAATTCCATTTTCGAAGCTGATTTTACTTCAGGTATCTTAAACGGTATATTTAATAAAAGCTTCGTCGCGGTCTTCGAATCGAACTTAAAGTTAAGATTAAATAAAGCGTCGGGAAATTGAGTTAGCGATTTAATCTTCGAAGTAATCAATTCGATTATAGATCGCATTAATCTGCAAGTTAAAAAACTTTTTAATTATAAAACTTATTTTATTAATTTCCTTTTTTTTATTCGTAAATCGTAGTTTACGAGTAAACGGCATTATTATTAAAGCTTTCTTAATAGACTCAAGAACGCTAGCTAGCTTAATGTATTCTTTAACCAAAGTCCGAATATCCTTAATAAAATTAGCTAAAAGAGACTTTTCTCGATTTATAGCTTCGATAATCTTAGCACTTTAATCGGTCTTAAAAGCGAATGCAGCGAAATCGTCGAAGGCGGCATAAAAATCTAAATCGAGTTCGTCGATTTTATAATACTTAATCGTTTTGTTTCGGATTCCGACGAGCAATCCGAAAAAGAACAAGCGGCTTTATTCGGTCTTGCTTAAAAGATGCATTAAAGTAAGCCTTTCGAAGATCCGAAAGAAAATGCGATAATAGTTTTTCAAGTTATTAATATTTTGTTCTTGCATAGCAAATTCCCGCAAGAAAGCGATTGAGTCTTTGATCTGCTAAGTATCGTTTTTACGAAACTCGGCTTTTAAGGCCTTATAGGCTGCTCCATGGGGCCCCATAGGGCCCCACGGAGTTTTGGGTCCTCCCCACGGGGGAACCCACGGGGGGTACAAAATTCTGCTCCTCCCCATAGGGAAACCCTATGGGGCGTAAGGTTACTCCATAGGGTTTATATACATAAAAATATGCATATGCATAATTATTAATCAAGTTTACTAATCACATTTACTAATCATATTTACTAATCACATTTATTAATTAAAGACTTAAAGTATTAGTCAAATTTACTAGTTATAAAGGCCTAAGGGTTGGTAAAGACCCGTTTTTTAACCTAAGTCTATTAGTTATAAAGAGTTGATAAAGACCCGTTCTTCTACAATTACGTAAAATACGTTCAACTCGATCTCCGCTTTTGGCCCAAGCTCTTGCTTATAAGCATAATTTAGATAAATCTCGTTTGACTCAAATAGCTCTCTTAGCTTTTAGCACTTATTGCTTTACTTAAACTCATTTTCATTCGAGAACTTAAAGGTAAAGCGTTTGTATGCTAAGGTGCTATCGATAATAAAAGGGTATAGCATCAATAGCTCTTTTAAGATGCTTTTAGCTTCGATATGATCGCTATCGAAAAGCTTAAAAGTAAGATCACCCAAGATCAATCGAACCTTAATATCCTTATAAATAAATTGCTTTTTAATTAAGTTAAGGAAAAAGACAAAGTAATCGAGGAAACAAAGGACTTGAGCGCTCTCCTTTTAAATAAAAAATCAATTAATGATTATAAAATATAAATATTATTATTAACTTTATTAGCACCGTAATGCTTGATGCCGAACTCGTCGATAAAACTTTTGCGACCCTTTTATTCGTAATCGAGGCCGATTAGTCTTAGAAACAAAGCGGTATCCTCTTCGTTATAGCAAGTAAACATTGAATTAACAACGTTACTATTAGTATAAACGACTACGAAATCCTTATAGCGACTAGGTATTTCGTTGATTAGCTTATTGCTACCGGTGCTAAAAGGGTTGACTTCGATTATAGCGTTATGAAGGAAAAGAATCGATATTGCTAAATAAAAAAAATAATTAGCTTAAAGCAAAGAATTAAAAAGCAAGGAATCAAAAGGAAAATAATTACCTAAGTTAAGTATGATTGTAATTAAGTATTAAGGTTGGTTAAAAAGTTGGGTATTAAGGTTAAGAAGTTGGATATTAAAGTTAAGGTTGAAAAGTTGGGTATTAAGGTTAAAGTTGGGTATTAAAGTTAAAGTTAAGAAGTTAAGTGTTAAAGTTAAGGTTAAGAAGTTGAATAGAAAGTAATTATAATAATAATAAAAAAAAGAAAAGGAAAAGGAAGAAGAGCGAGTACTTATATAAAAATAAAAGTATAGCTTAATCGTAATCGAGGCATTGCTTCGATTTATTAAAAGTGAATTATAATATTTGAAACAATAAATCGACGCGGAACAAAGAAAATAACGCGTCGCTTAATAATAATCGATGCAATGCTTCGATTCAATAAAAGTGAATTATAATATTTAAAACACGAACTCGACGCGGAACAAAAAAAGAACGCTTCGCTTAATAAATCTGATTAATAAATCTAATTAATAAATCTGATTAGTAAATCTAATTAATAAATCTAATTAATAAATTTAATTAATAAATCTAATTAGTAAATCTGATTAGTAAATGCTGCACGGAAAGAAACCTTGCATACTGCACGTCCCTTTGCTACACGTGCTTAGCTCGGCTATAGCTCGGCTATAACACGTGCTTTACCGTACGTAATTTGATTAGTAAATCTGATTAGTAAATCTGATTAGTAAATCTAATTAATAAATCTAATTAATAAATGCTGCACAGAAAGAATTAACGTACTTAAGGCTATTATACGTAACTTACGTAAGGCTGCCATACGTAACTTACGTAAAGCTGCTATACGTAACCTACGTAAGGCTGCTATACGTAACTTACGTAAGGCTGCTATACGTAACTTACGTAAGGCTGCCACACGTAACCTACGTAAGGCTGCTATACGTAACCTACGTAAGGTTGCTATACTTAACGTACCTAAGGCTGCCACACGTAAACTACGTAAGGCTGCCATACGTAACCTACGTAAAGCTGCCACACCTAACGTACTTAAAGCTGCTATAGCTCGGCTATAGCTCGGCTATAGCACGTGCTTTACCGTACGTAATCTAATTAATAAATCTAATTAATAAATCTAATTAGTAAATGCTGTATAAAAAGAATTAACGTACTTAAGGCTGCTACACGTAAACTACGTAAAGCTGCTATACGTAACTTACGTAAGGCTGCCATACGTAACCCACGTAAAGCTGCCATACGTAACTTACGTAAGGCTGCTATACTTAACGTACTTAAGGCTGCTATACGTAAACTACGTAAGGCTATTATACGTAACTTACGTAAGGCTGCCATACTTAACGTACTTAAGGCTGCTATACTTAACGTACTTAAGGCTGCTACACGTAACTTACGTAAGGCTGCTATACGTAACTTACGTAAGGCTACTACACTTAACGTACTTAAGACTACTATACGTAACCTACGTAAGGCTGCCATACCTAACGTACTTAAGGCTGCTATACGTAACCTACGTAAAGCTGCTATACGTAGCGTACGTAAAGCTACTATACGTAATTGACCCATGAACTATAGTTCACGAGTGAACTTTTCTTTTAACTATTACTATCGGTATTTTTAGCTAGCTAGCTAAAGTCGATATAAATATATTAATAATAATAAAAAAACTAAAGATATCGATAAAAAAGAATTCAATTAATCATTATAATTAATTATAAATAAATAAATATAAAAACTTAATAATATAAAAAAAGCAATTCAATAAATAAAATCAAAGTCGCTAATTATAAAACCTAGCAAAAGCGATACTCTTTGCAATTAAACGCTTGATTCCAAAAAAAGCTTTTTTCCTTTTATTTTATATTAATCCCGCTTTATTATCTTCTTTTTCTTTTATTCGTTTGCGCTTTAAAATTGATAATAGATTTATAATTCGTTCGCTTATAAAAGTATTAAATTTAAAGTCGTTAAACTTATATATAATAATTGATTTACTTTAACTTTAAATAACGATTAAAAGAGTTTTAAGTTTCGAAATATTAAGTTTCGAGGTTTAAGCGGCATTTAAGGTTCTATAAGATAGCGAAGCCGAGTCCGGTATTCTATTAGCTTCCTTTTTACTTATTATCCTTTTATCACTTTGCTTAAGGCTTGATATTTTTTTCGCGTTAAAATAATTTTGTTAAAAAATATTATTCGAATCGTTTTGATCGCATAAATTTGCTATCGCTAATATTTAAATTAGAATTTATATTTAAATAAAAGCGTATATTATATAATATCGTACTTCGTTGCACTTTATTTTTATGGTTTATATAGCGTTTAAAGCTAGTCGATTCGTTCGTACCGTTCGAATTTGAATTTTCTAAATCGTTTTCGTTTTTTATATTATTAAGAACGTTTTAATTTGTATTATCTTAAGTTTGCTTATCGAAAAGTAAATCCGTAGCTACTTTCGATTGATTTACTTTGCTTAGTTTTCTTTGTAAAAAATATAATCGATTTGCTACGACTTTGCTTTGAAAAGCGGAAGAATGCGCTTTGTATAATCTTATATAATAGTTAGTAAATCGATTAGTAAATCGATTAGTAAATCGATAAAAAGTAAAAATATCGCAAGTAAATTAACTTACTTTTTAAATGCCCTTCGTAATTTAAAGACTTTCCGTACCGTAGCTATCGCATTTTAAACGAAACATCTTTATCAATATCTTAAAACCTATTTAAGTTCTTTCTTATTTAATATAATTAATAAATATTTATAAAATTAATATTATTTAAACTTACGTAATTCTCGCACTTTAGCTTTTAATATTATCAACTTAGCTTTTTGTTGCTTAAAACTTATTATTCGAAAGTCTTAATCGATCGCAAGATTATCGCAAGCAAAGATATATTCAAAATAAAATAAGCCTTGAAATTAACGATTTTACTATTCTTAAAACTTTTATACTTCTTATTCGAATTCCTTTTTAAGCTGATCTTTATTTAAATCATTATAATTTATTAAAATCGATTCGAATAAGTGCCGAGCTTTATCTAAGCGAGTATTATATATCTTAAAATATAAAGCAGTTATTTCTTTTGCGATTATTAATAGCGATAAATTACCGCGACGATAATCGCAAATATCTTTTGCAATATTAAATACCCTTTTTACGCAAACACTAATTAAAGAGATGCATAGAAAATCTTTAGCTATTCGAGCTAGATTAAGGTACCGAGGCTCAAGGTTTCGCTAAGAAGTCAAAATCTCTCGTCCGTCGACCGCTAAACTCAATTAATAAAAATCAATAAAATTAAAGTTTTAAATTAAAATTTCAAACTTACGAGCTAAAAAATAATCATGCACTTCCGACGATTCGTGATCTATATTTTCGAAAGAAGCTTATAAAAAAGAACTTAGCATTAATTTACCGCGAAATAATAAAGCGGCTATCGGTTGACGATCGATTGCTTTAATATTATCAATACGTTAAGCTATAAATATTAAAGACTTATAATGTTCGTTAAAAAGCCTTTCGAATCTCGCTCGATATATTGCAAACTAATCTTTACTTTCGTAAAGTTAAGAAAAATTTAGGTCGAAAGTCTTTAGCTTAATAGCAAAATATAAGATTATCGCGAAAGCAAAAATATTCTTTAGCGGCCTTTGCGTTTTCTTATAATATTTATCTAATTTCTCGATAATATTAATAACGCTTTCTTTTAATTGCAAAATCTATTTAAAATCATTGCGATCTTTTTCCGAAATCTTTATATATTTAGACTTTAATCGTGCTTATGCTTTATTTAAACGTTCGAATATTTTATCGAATATTAAAAATCCGTATTAAATAATAAGACTAAGCTCTTCACTTAAATGCATAATTAAAAAGTGAAACGATCGAAAGATATCGATTAGCTATAAGATTTGCTTTTATTAAGTATTAGATAATTTGAAAATACTTATTTTATCGATCTTTATATAATATCTTTAAATAATATCTTTAAAAGTTATAAATCGATTAAGCATATAAAATATAAAATCCTATCTTATAATAATATTTAAAACAAGCTTTAAGCTTTTCGTTAAAAGATGCTTTAAATCGTCGATAAAAGCTTTTATCGTTTTATTAAATCGCGATTTTCGAAGTTAATTAGCCGTAATACATTTAATAAACTTCCGAACTTAAGTACGTTGATTAATGATTAGTAAATATAATTAATAAATATTTTTTAAAAAAAAAAAAAAACTTATAATCGCAAGTGTATATGCAATCTTTCGTTTATCGCGTCTTCTTGCTCTTTTTAGCTCGTTTATATTAAAATCTTTTTTTTAATGCTTTTTTAAGCTTTCGTTCGTTAGCGATAATCGCGGTCCGAGCAACGCTTTAAAAGATAATTGCAAGACGTAAGCTATATACGGAACGTATAAAATCTTTTAACTTATAAAAAGCTTTTTTTTAAATGCATTTTCGACGCATTTAAGCAACTCTTTTATTATTATATTATTCGAAAATGCGTTATCCGTTATAATCGCGATTATCTTTTTTATTAAGTTTAATTTAATAAAGCGTTCGTGAATAATTCTTGCTAATTCTTTTCTTATATGATTGAATTTAACGTATATAAATCTAAGCATAAGCTAAATCATATATCAATCTTTTGTAATTGCAGTTCCGATTATGCATATAAAAGAATAGCGCTTAATGCTAGACTAATAGTCTAATAAAATGCTAAGTTTTTGATTAGCTAATAAATTGTCTAGTAGATAGCGATCAATTTCTAGAATCCTATCGTCGAGGTCTCGCTTAATAATTGAAGCATTAAAGAGCTTAAGATATAAGTTTTGTAATTCGCAAAAAGATTTTTAATCCGGGTTATTAATTATTCGAAACAAGCTTCGCGTAAATAATATAATATCTAAAACACCTTTTCGAAATGCTAATTTTAAGTCTTGATGCGAAAGCGTTTCTCGTAATAGATATGTCTATTGGATATTAGTTTTATTATTTATTAATCAGATTTATTAATCCGATTTATTAATTAGATTTATTAATTAAATTTACTAATTAGATTTACTAATTAGATTTACTAATCCGATTTACTAATTAGATTTACTAATCAGATTTACTAGATTTATTAATCGAATTTATAAATAAAAATAAACGTATTAAATTGCGTTAAAGAGATTTAGATCTTAATTAAGTTTGCCGAAGCTTTTGTTTTGGCTTATTTACGACGCGTTTGTAAACATCCGTTTTTTAATAATCGGCTAATGCTTTCGTTTCAAAAGCCTTTAGCTTCGAATGCTTTAAAGCTCGGTCGCACTTTTTATAGCATATTACAAGCTCTTTTGTTGATTTTTCAGTTGCTTGAACGAATCTAGTTTATATAAAAGAAGTTTTCTTTTTATTCCAATCGATTCGCAAAGGATTTTGATTAGCCTTTTATTATTAAGAATATTATAAAGTCTGTGATTACCAAGTATTAAAAGTCTTAATCTCTTTGACGTTTTAAATATAATATTGATTAGAACATTTAATAGTTGCTAATAATATTAGGCCAGAGAAACTAGTTATAAAGCTTTCGAACTTTTAACTTTAAAATGGATCGGTATCTTCGTAAGTGATTAAAGTAATTTGAGATGAAAACGAATTAATAGCTTAAAAAGATATGTTTAGATTTTAGCGGATTTGCTATTAAACTATTGATTTGAACTTATATATCAACGTTTTATATACTTGAATATTATATAATATTATTTTATGATTTAAATATATTTTATTAAGTTAGTTTATTTTTAAAAAGGGTTTTGCTTACGCTTAATTCTTTTTAAGCAGCATTCTTGCGAGCGTTAAGTTTTAACTAGCGGTTTTTTTTTTATCTTTTTATTTCTTTTTATTTCTTTTTTATTAAAGCTTAATTATAATTATATCTTTTAACACTTTTAAGCTTTTTTTACTTAGGTTGATTATTACGAACAACCTTCTTATATATAAACCTTAATATCGGTATATCTATATCGACCTTAGCTAGCTAATAGTATTTGAGGGAGTTCACGGGCCATTTAATATGCTTCGCTCAGCATATTATACCAATCAAGGGACCCTTAACTTAATTAATAAACTTATTAGTTAGCTAGTGCGCGTGATTCTTTTTAATTATATAAAAGGAATCAGCTCCTTTGAATTTTAAAGAGCAATTAGAATTCGGATACTTTTACAACCGAGTGTTTTGCAATTGCAAGTACTTTGACGACCGTTACGAAGTTACGAATATATTCTTTAATCGCTTAAAAGGAATCTAATACTTAGTTTTTTTCAACTTTTACTTTCGATAATTATTAATTTCAAATTCAAATAATGATTTTATAATCTTCTTAAGCTTTATATGATCCTTTCGCTTTTTTATAAATTCTTTAAATAATCGCTTAAGGTCGTTATAATAAGTACTTATTTAAATTTATTAAGGTTTAATTAGTATATAAGGATAAGGTGCCTATAGAAATCTTAATTTAAATATAATCTTTGCAGCTTTTTTTTCGGCTGCTGCTATGCGGTAAATAAAATTAATATAATCTGATAAATATTAAAAATAAAAGCATTTAATTAAAAATTTATTATATAAAACGATAGAACACTTTATTATCGTATTAGCTTATAATTATATTTATAAGTTCGAATATCTATTATAGCTAAAGAATAGATAAAAGAAATTTATATTTTAACGGACGCTTGCCGATTTATTTATAAGTGCCGTTTTATTATCTATATATTAATTAAGTTATTAATTTATTAAGGATTGCAAATTAATTAAATTCGATTTTTATCGAAGTAGATAATAAAACTTATTATTCCTTTTTTATTAGACGAACGAACGGTCGAAACGCTCGGTGTGCAGTAGAAATGCTAGACGAAGAAAAGCGTAATCGTAGCTGATTAGTTAGAATAGACGAATATCGAGTTAAGCGGTTTTTAAATAACGGCTATAAAATTAAGCTATTTGTTGAATAGATTAGTAAAAACGAATATAACGACGGATATCATAGAATTGATATTATTAGCGGGCAAAAGACTTTTTATATATAAAAAAAAAGTATCGCAAGAAAGGAAAGTAATAAATTCGATAGCTTGCGAAGGCCTTTTAAATTTCATTATTATAAATTAATAGATGAGTTTATATAGATAGTTTTAAAATCGTTATTATATTAAATAAAATATATATATAATTAACTTTAAATATAATTTATAAATTTAAATATTAAAATAATTTATTAATATATTTATATCGATTTTAAATATAGCAAGTCGGTCAATTCTTTTTATTTAAAACTTTAAGATATGACGACTTTAAGCGATTACTTAAAAGAATTTACGAAAGCGCGGGGGTTTATATAAGAGCTTAAGAGAATCTTAAAGTAATAATTTAAAATCAATAATTACCGAATATAAAGGTCGAAGGTAGCTAAGGTTTATATATACGAAAGTAAAAGCGCTAAGGATTCGTGAACTATAGTTCATAGGTTAAAAGCGAGGAATAAGAGAATACGAAAAATACGAAAGAAAAAATAAAAGAAATAGCTTAGCGCATATAAAATGCGTCTAAGAGATTTATGACGACTTTAAGCGATTACTTAAAGGAATTCATAAGAGCGCAAGGTTTATATAAGAGCTTAAGAGAATCTTAAAGTAATGATTTAAAATCAATAATTATTAAATATAAAGGTCGAAAGTAGCTAAGGTTTATATATACGAAGGTAAAAGCGCTAAGGACTCGTAAACTATAGTTTATAGGTTAAAAGCGAGGAATGAAAGAATATAAAGAATGCAAAGGAAAAAAGGAAAGAAGTAGCTTAGCGCATGTAAAGTGCGTCCAAGAGACTTGGCGTGTCGTTATAAGACCTAGCGTATCGTTATATAAGAAACCGACGATTAGTAAATATGATTAGTAAATATAATTAATAAATATAATTAGTAAATATAATTAATAAATATAATTAGTAAATATAATTAGTAAATATAATTAATAAATATAATTAGTAAATATAATAAGTAAATATAATTAATAAGTATTATTAATAAATATAATTAATGAATAAGATAAATAAAAGTATTTTTATAGAATATAAAATTTGTAATTAATCGTGAATTTTATTTTATATAAACTTAAGCATTAAGTTTAGGAATAATCTTAATTCCGTATCGCCATCTTTAACGCTATAAAACAACTCCGAAGCTGGCTCGTTTTTTTTCTAAATCAATTGCATAATGCGTTAAAATAAAATAAAATCGCAATTAGCTTTTTTAAATTTAGCATTCTTTTCGAATCCTTTTATATTCTATCAAGCGGCTGGACCTGGCAATTCGTATTTAATTTTATCGGTATTTGCTTTAATTTTAGCTCGCTAATACTTCTTTTTATTAAAAAAAAAGTAGACGTAAAAAGGCTTGATTAAATAAAAACTAAAAGTTATAATATTAGTTCAGTTGATTAAAAGCATAATAAAATGAATTCTTATTTAATTCGTTTTAAAACCGTGCTTGCTAAGTCTTAAGCTATTAATTCAAGGAAAGCTTCTTTATTTTTTAAATTAGCAGCTCGGCACTTTTTTATTAAAGATCGCGCTATACTTTGCTAATAGCGACGAAATTGCTAAACGGTTATTATATAGCGTGACTTTATATTATTAGCAAAATATAAATATTTAAATAAAATAAATGCTTATTTATGCGTGCTAACGTGCTAATTGCCGAGTGATCTTTTTTATCTTTTTATCGGTAATCGAGACGTATCTATCGCGAAGTATATTATCATTTTTTTTTTCGTCTTTTCGCAAATTAAATTCTTTATAAACTTTTTCGTTTAAATTGAATGCTTTATTAACTTAATCGCTATTCAAGTATTTTTTATTATTAAATCTAGTTGTAAAAGAAGCGGCTTGCATAGCAAGATTATCCGCGTAGATGCTTCGATTTTTTTTAAAATCGATTAATAAATTGCTTAGTAAATTAAAGAAAAGAAAAAGTACCGTTTATCTATAAGATTCTTTCGCATTTCGGCCTATCGAGTTTTCCTTTTAGCTTTTGATGCTTAAGAATATTTTAAAGTTTGTTTTTAAATTATAAAAAGCTAATTAGCGGCCGCTTGATTTCGTCTTTTAGCTTTTCGAAGCTTATTTGCTTAAGGATCTTATTTTAGCTTTGTTGTACGAGCATTGGCCTTTATCGTATAAGGATTGGTTGATAATTGGCCTTTCTTTGGCCTTCCTTTTTAAAAAAAATTAATAAATTAATAAAAGTTAGAATACTACGTAAAAAAGATACTTACTTTGCGCTTGCTAAAGTTTTTTAGTATCGGATTGCTTGCCGCTACGATTGCCGTCGTATCGGCCGCATTTTAAAAAAGACGTTTTTAATTAATAAATAGATTAGTAAATAAGAAAATGATTCTTATTATAGATTTTTCAATTCTTTTTATTAAATCAAGCTGATTTGTATTTGCAATAATACTTTTTATCGAATCAAGCTAATAAGCGGCCATATTAAATAGTATTATAAAGAAGCTAAACGTTAAAAGTAATTGTTTAAAGTAAAATTAAAAGTAATAAAATAAAAGTATTAAAATTAAAAGTGAACTCGTACATTTTATTTTTAAAACATTTTAGCGCGGCCGCTAATGAATTCACGAAGTGATAAAGCAGCCGCAGCTAAGATAAAGCGGCCGCCTCGCGCAATTTTTATCTTATAAAGTAAAGTCTGATTTTTTTCTATTATTACTTAGTAATCAATTATAACTATCGCTTTCCTATTTGCTACGCCTTTGAATACAACGCTATTCATTGCTTTATAAAGTCGTCCTTTTTTTATTTAAAATTATCAACTTATTAATCGTAAACTAGATTATCGCGATCAAGTTCTTTTATTAATACTTTCAAATAGCTTTTTTACTAAACGAACTTTTGCTTTCGGACCGACCTTCTTTTATCGATATACTAAGCACTATAGCTAAAAGAGATAACGCAAGCCAAAATAAGTTAATTAATAAAGCAATTAAAAATTAAGCGATTAAGGGTTAAGCGGCTAAAGGTCAAGCGGCTAAAGGTCAAGCGGCTAAAGGTCAAGCGGCTAAGGGTCAAGCAGATAAAGACGAAGCACAAAAAGGTGAAGCAAATATAATACGCGGCGAAAGCGTAAAAAAAGAAAACTTAAATTTGCAAGATAAATAAAATAAGTTTATATTTAATTAATCGGAGTATTATTAATACTTTTTTAATTACTTTGCTTAGCGCAAATCCTTATCTTTAATCTAGCAAAGCTTAATTAGCTACGGATGCGCTAGACTTTACTTTTGCTAAGCGCCGCGCTATTACAACTCGATAGCTATCCGATTAGTATTTGATTAATAAATTAATTAATAAATCAATTGCAAATAGCTAACAAGCATTTATAGAAATTCTTGACCTTACTTTTATTAAGCGCCGCGCTATTACAACTCGATAGCTATCCGGTTAATATTTGATTAATAAATTAATTAATAAATCAATTGCAAATAGCTAACAAGCATTTATAAAAATTTTTAAAACCTCGCGCGGTATTGCAAGTCTATAATAAAAAACCGATTTATCCTCGTCCCTTTCTCGCCGAATTTCTCAAGGTCAAGCTAATAAGTATTAATTACTTTATTAATTAATAATTGCTAATTTTTATTATTTTAAGTGACGCTTTTCAAACACTAACAAACTCTCGCGCAAATATAGATTAGCACTTATCATCTCTTAGACTTCGATCCGGTAATGTTTTTGATTTATGATTAATAAATATTTATTAATTAAATTTTTCTTTAACAAACGCAATTAGATTTACTCCGGCTATTCAATCCGAAATAAACAAAAGCATCGTTCTTAATAATACTAGCATGAGTACTAATAGCTTTTAATAAGTTTAATCTTTTTAAACCTTTTTTTTTCGTTCGCTAATTGTTTTAAAACTGCTTTAAAAGCAATATAATAATCGACGAGTTAAGCGAGTGCATTAGCTCAGCTTCAAAACGAGGATCCGTTTTACGACTTAAGTGCTAGAAACAATTCTTTTGCAGCTGCTAAACTTTCTTTTGCTTTTACTAGCAATCGCATTAAAAAAGCTTTCGCGCAAAAAGCTTTTAAAAAGTCTTTTATTGTCTCGGGCCCAATTATAATTATAAAAACCGCGACGAAGACGATGCTTTATAATGATACAAATAAAAAAGAGCAAAGCGATAATAAAGAAAACTCAAGTGAAAATGATATTCTTCTTTTTTAATATAAAAGAGCTAAAAAATCACTTTCGACGGCTAGAACTGCTCGCTCCGTTTTATTAGCTAGCAAATCACCTTTAGCAATTAAAACTTCTTTTCGTTAAAAATCCAAAAAAGGCAAGTATTTTAAGAAGTTTGCAGTTGTTACGAAAAAAAGAGGTCTAAGCTAACGAAAGCGCCGTCGCTATAAGCTAAGAAATAAGTTTAATTAATTAATAAATTAATTCTTAAGTACAATTATTAATTTATATAGCTACTGCGTTAAAAAAGATCCGACGATATTAAAAAGGCATCGAGCTTTTTATTAAAAAGACTCTCTTTTAGCGTCTTGTTCGAGAGATCACTTATGATTTTAAACAAGACTTTAAATTTCAAAGCGGTGCTTTAGAATGTTTATAAAAAGCTTCAAAGGCATTCTTCGTAAGAAAGTTTGAAAGTAAGTATTTATATATTTATTTACTAATCGATTTATTAATCGATTTATTAATCGATTTACTAATTACTTTTAATGACGAACTTATGTGCTATTTACGCTAAACGAGTAACGATTTAAAATAAGGATATGGCGTTGGTTAAGAAATTGCGGGAAATCATAATTGGAAGTTTTGTTTAGTAATTTTAGTTTATTATAATGTAATGCAATATAATTGTAAAGTATAATATATATGATTAATAAATATAATAAATAAATATAATGATTAAGTAAAATTAATAAATATTCGTAAATTTGTTTTATTTTTAACGGCCCTATATATATTATTTTTAACTGTCTTACTTTAAACCCATAAGGTTTCCTTATCTTCCGTAAGGAATTTGATTTAAAAAAATCCTTCTTATAAGGTTTTAAAAAAAAAGTCCCTTATCGGCCAAGACCTTATGGGGGGAATGGGGAGGAAAACCCCATGGGGCCCCTACCCTATGGAGCAGCCTAAGGCTTTAACGAAAGCAGCTTAATCTTTCTTAGCTTTCCATTCGAGCAAGCTCTTAATAACCTCTTTGCGAGGGTTATCGCAGTAACGAAAAAGCTTAATAAACCGATCATCTTCAAGGATACTAAAGTCATTATAAGTCTTTTCGTACTTCTCGATGAAATCGGTGATATTAGCATTACTAAAGCAAAAAGCTCCTGGGGCACTTGGCAATAGCATGCGAGTAATTATAAAAGCGTAGAAGATAGCAAGGTCGACTATAACTAGCGCAGGGCCTAATGGAGGAGCAAAAGGAATAAAAGGAAGAAGAATAGTATAGATCTTAAGACCGGTGTTCATTTTAAAAAGCATTTCCGAGGCAAGTGTTTTTGATAAAAGTAAAGGTTTTAGTTAAAGGTCGAAGTAAAATAAGGATAGTCCGAAGCTTATAAGAATACGATTAAGGGATTTAATAAATTCAAAGGATTCTAACGAAAAAAAAAGTGATTTAGCGCCGACTTCGATATTAGAAATCTTAAAAAGGTTTTCGGTATTCTAAGGATCAAATATATATGTGTATTAAAAATGATCGAGTTAATAAAAAGTTTTTAAATTATTTGATTTTGATTCGTAAACCGGGTTCACGGGTAAAATAAGCGATTTTCGCAAAGTATTCTCGATCCGAAATTAAAAAGAGTAGACCTCTTGTAAAGATAAACTAATAAATAAGATCAGAATTATAAAAAACCTAAAAATCAATTGATTAGCCTCGCTAACAATTCCGGATTATATTAATTGCTTTAATTCAAGATAAAAGCTAAGGTATAAAAAGATATTTTTATTAATAAGTGAAAATTCTTTCTTATTAACAATAAAAAAGAGTTTTTATCGAGGAGCCGAAATATTGCACTTCGGCCATTTCGGCATTTCGGTATCCGAACCTATCGAGAATAAGGTTTTGATTATTTTAAAGTTATAATTGTAAAGTGAAATGCTAAATAAACAAAGATCAACTTAATTGCGAATCAAGCGATTGTGATAAGCTATATAAAGACAAAGACTAAAGGTTTAAATCCTTACGTAAGTCACTAATATAAAAGCACTTAAAAAGATATGCTATATAAAAGCTTGGCTTTAAGGCTGGACCTTATAGTTTCATAAAAAAGTGTTAGAAAAAGTGGGTGGAAAGCTCGTTGATTATTCTAGCTAGGAGATGTGTGCCCTCTTATAAAAGATAGGTCCGTCTAGTATAGCCCTAGTAGCCATAGCAGGTACCCCATCAGGCAGGGTGTTTACACCAAGAAGGTATCTAAGATAACTGCTTTAATAAAAGTAGCAGAGCCGATCCCGTACTTAACGGACTTCTCTTTTGCTCGAGATGTATTCAATTAGACCTCGAAGTACTTCTTTTAAAGTGCTCTTAATTAAGGCAAGCTAGCGGTAGAGAAATTAGTTGCTCCGCTGTTAATCATAAGGCTTATGAACAAATTTTTAAAGTATTTAAAAGCTATATAGGTCTCTGCTTTGCCCGCGGGCATACGCGGATTTTGCCCGAGCATCTTTTAGGTCTTTACTTGTGTCGGTATCTCTATATCGACCTTAGCTAGCTAGTAGTAGTAGTAGTAGTAGTTGGGGAAGCTCACCCGTGAACCATGGTTCACGGGCCACTTGGCATGCCTCGCTTAGCATGTCAGTAGTCAAGGGACCCCCAACTTGACAAATAGACCTATTAGTTAGCTAGGGCACGTGATTCCTTCTAGTCTTATAGAAGGAATCAGCTCCCTTGAATCTTGGGAAGCAGACAGAATTCAGATACTTTATCAACCGAGTGTTTTGCAATTGCAAGTATTTTAACGACCGTTACGATTTTACGAATATATATATATTCTTAATCGCTTGGAAGCAATCTAACATTGATCAGTGGTTGATTTACTACTAAGTGATCAATCATAAAGAAGCTAAGACTCTATAGCGAAGATACCTTTCAATACGATACCTCTTTCTTTTTACAACGGAAGAGCGATTCCGTACCAAGTCGCTTGCTTATACTATTGATCTTTTTTTATTTTTACGGAAGAGTGATTCCGAACCAAGTCACTTTCAAAACAATAACTTCAACGCTATAAAAGCCGCGCTTGCTACATATAGCAACTTAACTAAATTTAGATCGACTTACACATAAACAAACAACAACTATGGCCGATCGAGCAACTAGACTTTTAAGTGAAGAGTCCAGCCGATAAAGAGCAATAAGGTATTATACCCTTCGAGTCTTATCATCACTTACGGAACCCTTAGCTATTTAGCTAAAACAAACCTTATACTTAAGACTCTTAAGCCTCTCGGAAAGGCTAGATGACGAGATGTCGGGCATCTTATTTAACTTAAATAAGCTATTATACGCAAGGCCCGATAATAAGATTACGGTCCGAGTAATAGTGAAGGACTTCTTAGATGCGAAGTATAAAGGACTAAGAGATTACGACTTATAAAGTTTATTCCGGCACGCTTTCTTACGCTAGAATTAAACGAGTTTTACGATGACGGAAGATAATACGAGACGAAGCCTTAAGTTTGCTACTTTTATTAGCCTTAAAGAATACTTGCTATTTAAAAGTGTGTAGTGCCTTTTAAAGCAAAAAAGCTACGCTAATAAGATGGTCAAGCTCTTGAACGACGAGCAGCAATACTAATAGACCTTCTAAGAAATAAAGGAGCAACAGGCAACACTTTTAGGCCTCGATTTAAGGTAGACCGCCGAAAACCTTACGGACGACGAGGATAATACGCCTCAACTACTTTTACTACCTTTACGAAGTCTAAAAGGGAAGGAAAAGGAAGAAGGGGAGGAGATTCGGAGGTTACGCGAGGAATTTGCGAAGGAGAAGAAGAATATAGAGCAAAATATAAAGGTGATAGCAAGGCAAATAGCGGAATTACGGATATACGCTATACAATCTAACGAAGGGCTACGACGAAGCACTTTAGCATACTCGACGCCCTTAATTTATTAATCGCTACGCAATACGCTAATTATACAAGAAGAGCCAAAATCACTTTAGCGGCCCTTAAACCCTTTTTTCAAAAGCTATAACCGGGTTTCCTAAAAGCCAAGACCGAGTAGTAATAACAACGGCCCCGAAAACATAATCGGGCTTAACAATACGCAAGGCAATGGCAGCTACACGCCAAAAGAGGACCCGCTAAAACTTAAGAGCATTCCGGACAAAATCAGCTCTTACTAAGGATAGCGTGCAGATTTCCGTGCCTAACCTTAGCAACTCGAGAAGGGAATTCAGCAACCCGAAAAGGGGATCTAGCATCTTCGGACGTACCGACAAGCTCCTTAGATCTTTTAATAAGCTACGTATCGATAAGAAGGATACTAAGAGTATAAGAATCGCTAAGAACGCGCTTAAAGGTACGGATATTACTAAGCTAAAGCCTTAGCTAATGACCCAAATAGCTTTAGCGATCTTAACGATGACCGACGAAAGGGAAACGAGGAAGATTAGCAAAGAGATCGAGGCTACGGATACGGAAAAGGTAGAAATAAGCTCTTTAAACTATTGTAAACACCTTGCCTGATGGGGTACCTGCCATGGCTACTAGGGCCACACTAGACGGACCCATCTTTTATAAGAGGGCACACATCTTTTAGCTAGAACAATTAACGAGCTTTCCACTTACCTTTTTTGATACTTCTTTGTAAGACTATAAGGTCCAGCCTTAAAGCTAGGCTTTTATATAGCACATCTTTTTAAATGCTTTTATATTAGTGACTTACGCAAGGATTCAAACCTTTAGTCTTTGTCCTTATATAGCTTATTACAATCGCTTGATTCGCAGTCAAGTTGATCTTTATTTATTTAGCACTTTACTTTATAATTATAACTTTAAAATAATTAAAACTTTATTTTCGATAGGTTCGAACACCGAAATGCCGAAATAGCCGAAGTGCAATATTTCGGCTCTTCGATAAAAACTTTCTTTTATTGTTAATAAAAAAGAATTTTTATTTATTAATGAAAATATCTTTTTATACTTTAGCTCTTATTTTGAATTAAAGCAATTAATATAATTCGAAGTTATTAGCGAAGCTAATCAATTGATTCTTAAGTTTTTTATAGTTCTAATTTTATTTATTAGTTTATTTTTGCAAGAGGTCTATTCTTTTTAATCTCGGATCGAAAATACCTTGCGAAAATCGCTTATTTTACTCGTGAACTTGGTTCACGAGTCAAAATTAAATAATTCAAAAACCTTTTATTAACTCGATTATTTTTAATACATATATATATTTGATTTTTAAAATACTAAAAACCTTTTTAAGATTTTTAATATCGAAGTCGGCGCCGAATCACTTCTCTTTTCGTTAGAATTTTTTGAATTTGTTAAATCTTTTAATCGTATTCTTATAAGCTTCGGACTATCCTTATCTTACTTCGACTTTTAATTAGAACCTTTACTTTTATCGGAAACATTTGCTTCGGAAATGCTTTTTAAAATGAATACCGGTCTTAAAATCTATATTTTTTTTTTCTTTTTATTTCTTTTGCTCTTTCATTAGGCTTTGCGTTAGTTATGGTCGACCTTGTTATTTTTTACGCTTTTATAACTACTCGCATGCTATTATTAAGTGCTTTAAGAGCTCTTTGCTTTAATAGTGCTAATATCACCGATTTTATCGAAAAGTACGAAAAGACTTATAATGACTTTAGTATTTTTAAAAATGATCGGTTTATTAAGCTTTTTCGTTATTGCGATAACTTTCGTAAAGAAGTTATTAAGAGCTTGCTTAAATAGAAAGCTAAAAAAGATTAAGCTGCTTTCGTTAAGGCTTTAAGAGCCGAGTTTCGTAAAAACGATACTTAGCAGATTAAAGACTTAATTGCTTTTTTATAGGAATTTGCTATGCAAAAACGAGATATTAATAATTTGAAAAACTATTATCGCATTTTTTTTCGAGTCTTCGAAAGGCTTACTTTAATGCACTTTTTAAGCAAGACCGAATAAAGCCGCTTGTTTTTTTTCGGATTGCTCGTCGGAATCCGAAATAAAACGATTAAGCATTATAAAGTCGACGAACTCGACTTAGACTTTTATGCCGCTTTCGACGATTTCGCCGCATTCGCTTTTAAGACCGACTAAAGTACTAAGATTATCGAAGCTATAAATCGAGAAAAGTCTTTTTTAATTAATTTCATTAAAAATATTCGGACTTTAATTAAAAAATATATCGAGCTAGCTAGCGTTTTTAAGTCTATTAAGAAAGCTTTAATAGTAATGCCGTTTATTCGTAAATTATAATTCACGAATAAAAAAAAAGAAATTGATAAAGTAAGTTTTATAATTAAGAAGTTTTTTAACTTGCAAATTAGTGCGATCTATAATCGAATTAATTACTTCGAAAATTAAGTCGCTAATTTAATTTTTCGACGCTTTATTTAATCTTAACTTTAAGTTCGATTCGAAGACCGCGACGAAGCTTTTATTAAATATATTGCTTAAGATGCTCGAAGTAAAGTCAGCTTCGAAAGTGGAGTTTAGATTGCTGCTATCGGCTACGGATTATAAAGACGAAAAAAAGGAAAAAGTAAAAGATACGAAAGCTAAATGCAAGATTATAGCTTTTGCAAGAACTCCGAGGATACAACTTAAGCTTTTTATTAATACCGGGATAAATGTAAGGCTTTTAAAAATATAATTAATAAAAGATGTATTTATATTAATAATTACGGACGCTTTTGCTTAAAACTTAAAAAGATCGGTGCTTTTATTATCTAAAAAAAGCAAAAAAAGACTTAGTTTAAATTTATCGTGCTAGACGTTCGTAAAACGGAATACGATAATATCTTAAAGAATCGATTTATTAGCGGACTTAAAACTTATAAACACTTATTCTTTTATTAACAACCAATCTAATAACTAGCTTAATATTAGCTCGATCAAAATGCTTAATAACTAATCAATTAATTAAAAGAGCTTATTATTATCTTTAAAAGATTAATCGATATTAAAAATATTAATGCTATAAGATAGATTAATACGCTTAGTTACTTATTTAATATAAAAGTTACTTCGGTCGAGATCAACTCTACCGCAAAAGATAAAGCTAAAAAGCCTTTTTCGCTTTCGGAAAGATTTAAGCTTATTAAGATTAAAAAGAATGTCCGATAATAAAAGGAAAAGAATTACGACACTTTTAAAGCCCGTGCTTTTTAAGAATCGAGTATTGCTATAAAAATAAATTCGAAAGATAAGTTGTTCGATAGTATAATTAAAGAAGAGTCTTCTAGACTTTCTAGACTAATTAAAGCCGACGAAGCTATAAAAAATATAAAAAGAAAAGTTAAGATTATTTAGCGAGTATTAAAAAGAAGGAAAAAGAAGACTTATAGACGAGAGAAGTTTATTAACTTTTACGTTATTATTAAAGCTTAAGAAAAAGCAATAGCGGCGATTATAAAATCGAAAATCGAAGTCTAAATTAAAGACTTGTTCGAATTCAGCTTTCGCTTCGATAAGCTATTAAGCTATTATATTCTAGTAGTTTCCGATGCTAAGGAAAACGTAAAAGTCTTTTAAAGTAAGCCTATTTTTATAAACGCCTTAACTATTAAACGTTTAAGTCGGAATAAAGAAGGCAAGCTAGACCTTTTAGCAATATAAATTCGTAAACAATTTATCGTTCGCAATTGCTTCGAAGTAGCGATAAAGACTTTAAAGGTTTTTATTAATATCGACGGTATAATTAAAAGCAGATCTTTTTTCGATAATAAATCTAAGATTAATATTATAAATAAAGAGGTGGCTAAGATAGCTAAACTATTTATTATAACGGATCGAGCTTTAGTTTATACTATTATATCCGGTGATCTTTATAACTTTAATAAATAAATAAACGACGTCGAAGTTATTATCGGCGAGATTATTAATTACGCCGATTTTTTTATTATTAATAATAGCAATTACGAAGTTATCTTAAGCATGCTTTTTTTTTTAGAATTTTAATTTTCTTTTTTTTATTTCGATAATAGCACGATAAAGGCTTTTTTTTAAAACTACGATCGATTTATTTAAAAATAGATTATTATTGCAAAAGATAAGTCGGATTTAGTCGAAGACTCGGAAAACTAATAGCTAGCATATAAGCTAAGATGGATGCTAAGCTAAAAGGAAGCTTAAAAGGAAATTCCGCTCGTGAATTATAATTTATAAGTAAATCGGTATAAAAACAATAAAATTATAAAAAAACAATTCAACTTAATATTAAGCAAAGTTTATTAAAATTAAAAATATTAAAAATATTTGCAATTAAACTCGATAAATCGGAAAATTTTATATTTATTATCGATAACGATAAAGATCTTTTAAAAAGGAATATGGTAGAGGTTAATACGATATATAAAAAGAAAGCGAAGAAGGTTAGACCGGTAGATTTAAAAATGTCGGATAGAAAAATATTTAAAAGAATCGACGATTGGTTTAAGCAAGATAAAAAGGCGAGACTTTTTAAGCTTAAAAGACTTTTTTCGGAATACTTTATTAGTAGGTTTTTAAACTTAAAAGTTGGATTAAGATTAACGAAAAAACGATTTAAAGTATTTACAATTAGCTTTTAAATCACTTTAAAAAAAAGAAAGCTGCTTTATTAATGCTTTTTAAATCGAAAAGAAGCGATAGCTTAAGATTTTACTTATTTTGGCTAAGTTCGGAAAGAAGTTATATTACTTTAAAAAATCAAAACGATGCTTTACGAAGCTTAGCAAAAGAAAACGTTTACGGTACCGAAAGCTTTATAAGAGATAGTCATTTTTATGCTAAAAGAACGATTAAAGCAAAAGGTCTTCGAATTATGCTAAAGCTTTTACCGGAATAAGTGGTTTATTATAGCAAAGAAAAAAAAAGGAAAATATAAATTAATTATTATTATAATTAAAATAAACCGTATAACGATTAAAAACGCTAATATTACTTCGAACGTAAATTAGTTTTCGAACGAATTTACCGGTTTTACGATAGCTATACTTTTAAACTTCTTTTTTAAATACGATTAATTTTTTTTCGACGTTAAGTTTAAAGATATAATAGCTATTTAAACGCTTATCGGATTGCTTCGGATAACTCGGATACTTATAAAAGCTATTAATTCGATCGTTTAATTCGTTAAGGTTATTTATAAGATCTTTATAGATTGCATTTTTAATATTTGCTTGCTTTATATAAATGACGTAAAAGTTAAAAGATCGCGATCCTTTTATAATTACGAAGAAGTTTTGCTCGGAATTCGACGATTCGTTTTAAAATATATATAAAATATCGATAAAGTGCTCGTAAAGTTTAAAAAAGCTAAGACGATCGTCGGAATTAAATCTTAATATTATATGCTCGGCCTTAATATCGTTAGATTCGTTACGGATAGCGAAAGACGCTACTTTTAGACCGCTAAAATTGAAAAGATACTAGAATAAATTAAGTGCGAAGATGTATCGGAAGCTCGAGCTTTTATTAAAATCGTAGTTTATTATAAAATCTAAATTAAAAACTTCTTTATAATTGCTGCTTTAATTTACGCGATTATAAAAAAGGAGGTCGAATTCGAATAGTTAAAGCCTTAGCAAAAAGCGATAAGGCTGCTTAAAAAAGCTTTGCTTTTTGCTCCCGCTTTTATTAAGATCGATTATAATAAAAAAGAAAGGAAAATTTACTTGACGGTAAACGCTAGTTTTAAAAGATAAAGAGCAGTATTGCAGCAAAAAGATTCCGATAAAAAGCGATATTTTATTAAGTTCGAGAATAATCTTTAAAATTTTGCGGAAAGCAAATACGACGCGATTAAGCGGGAATGCCGCGGTGCTTTAAAAGCTATAAAAAAGATAAAAAGCGAATTATATAAAGTTCACTTTATCTTAGAAACCGACGCTAAAGTATTAATTGATCAATTTAATAGATTAGCAAGCGATTTGCTTAAAGCTTTCGTTACGAATTAAATTGCGTAAATAAGATTAATGAACTTTAAAGTCAAGCATATCTTTAAAATTAAAAACATAGTAGCGGACGGTCTTTTTAAAAAAAGAAAAAAGCATTTTTTAAATATTAAAGAAAAAGAGGAAAAAGATATTAACGATTAGGTTATTAATAAGCTAAGCATTGTTTTAGTATTTTCGGTTAAACGATTCGTAAACTATAGTTTACGAGCTAAAAAGAGAATTTTAAAGCACGATTACTCGCTCGATTTTAAGCTTATTGCTTAATTCTTTATTACTTTTAAACGCTTTCTTTCGATTAAAACTTACGACTTTTAGAAATTTAAAAACAAAGCACTCAACTACTTGATTAAAAATAATTACTTTTATAAGCGAGCAAACAATTCTTATCCGATTAAGCTAGTTATCGACGGAACTTAAAGACGCTATATTGCTATTTCCGACGCTTATCGAGAATCCGGATATAAAAGAATTGAATTAACTTACTATCGCATATTAAAACTCTTTTTTTAAAATAAATATTACGAAGATTACAAAGCTTTCGTTTAAAGTTATAAACTTTATTAAAAACGCAAAGCTGAACGAATAAAAAACCTTTTATATTCGACTTAGCTTACGTAAATATAGTCAAAAGTTAGCTTGGACGTGTTACGAGTACTTATTACCGATAAAAGGATAACTTGCTTCGTCTTAGTTAAAAAAGATTTATTTAAATAGCTAAAAAAGCGATTACTTCGATTAGCTAACGCCGAATCTATTGCTAAGTTCTTTTAAAAGGATATCGTTTACCGTTATAAACTATTCGAAAGATTAATTATCGATAGAAGACTCGAAAATAAAGCAATTGCTAAAGCCTTCGCTATTAAATACGAAATCAAGAAGGTCTAAATCTTAAGCTATAATTTAAAGGCTAATAGAATAATTAAAAAAAGCTATAAAGACATCTTAGATAGCTTATCGAAAGTTACAAACGAAAGATTCAAGGATTAGGTTCGTAAATTTAATAAGATGCTTTTTGCGGTCCGGATATTAATATACGTATTTATTAAAGTTACCTTTTTCTTTTTGAACTACGGACGGGAAGCTAAGCTACTTTTAAAATCACGATAGCTAGTTTAAAAGTTATTACTTTAGCAAAAGGTTCGATCTCGCGCTAATTTGCTTGCTATAAAGTTTAAATAATTAAAACTTTAAGACGAAGATATCGACGAGATCATTTTAAAAAAAAAGCGCTATCGATTTATCGCTAAAGCTATTTAAAAACGAATCAAAGTTTTAAAGTCGGAATTTATTAAAGAAAAAGACCTAGTACTTTTTTACGACGTTAAACGAAGCATCGATATGTCCGCGGATACTAAGCTAGATTACAAGTAGCTAAGACTTTATATCGTTTTTAAGGCTTACGATAAAAGATATTATAAACTTTAAAAAACCGATAAGATTAAGCTTAAAAGCACTTTTGCAGCCAACCGCTTTAAGCGATTTTACCGCCGCGATTAAACCTTTTTTTTTTTTAATAAAGACGACAAAAAAAAAAAAAAAGAAAATTCGGGCTTTTTAAACGATTCGGACTTTAATAAATACGAGCCTTCCGACGACGGCAAAAGTAAACCACTTAATTTAAAAGTGACCTTTAGACCTAAGTCTATTAACTTCCAAATCATTCTTTTAATACTTTCGAAAAAACAAAAATTAGCTTATAAAATTGTTTTTTAGTTTGTTTCTTTTACTTTGTTTTTTCTTACGTTTTTATCCTTTTTTTGTTTTATACTTATTTTATAAAGGGACGTGCTCTAATAATTATTTTTTTTATTTTAATAAAAAAAGGTATTTCTTACGTTTGTTCTTTTACTTTTGGACTTGCTTTTTATTATATTCTCTATTCTTTTTTTATTCTTTTCACTTTACTAGCTATTCACTTATTTTATATAGATTGTTCTTATTATTTGATTGTTTTTCATTTGTTTAAGCTTATACGGCTATTTTTTATTTTTTATTTAAAATTGTTCTTTTATTTTAAGCGTGCTTAATTACGTGTATTCGAAGGTGAATTGCTATTGGAAAGAATAGGTCCTTTTTATAAATGTACTTATATAAGAAAGCTCTTTCCTTTTTTTTTTTAATATTTTCTTTTTTTATATAACAATAATTATAATAATATTATTATTATTTCTTTTTTATAATTATATAATATTACGCTAATACTAACGACCTTAATTATTACTTAATCAATCATTATTATTATCAGCTTTATTCCGCTATCTTATATTTAGCTCGTAAACCGTAGTTTACGAGTTAAATATGCTTTTTAAGTTAGCCGCCGCTAAAAGAGAAGCCTTTGTCCGGGATGCACTTTTTAGCCTATTAATAAGCGAAAAGCAAGCTGCTTTAGCTCGATAATCGAATTTCGAGCTAAAGTTCGAAAAACGAGTTATTAAGACTTTCGATAAGTTCTTTTAGACTTACCGTTAAATAAGCAACTTTAATCAATTAGCTATGCTTAAAGTAACAACTTTCGACTTTAATAATAGATTAAGAAAGGAAAATAACTTGATTTTGCAATACGATTAGTTCTTACGAGCCGAATGCGCAAGAAAAAATATAAACGCCGAAGACTTTTTTTCGGCTTACAACCAGTTTATTATCAAAGTCATCGTTATTTATTCTTTACGCAATAAAAACGCCGAAAGATATAAACGAATTAAAAAAGCTTTCGACGGCGCTTAAAGCTAATTGCTATATAACGATTATCTTAAGGCTATATGCACTTTAATCCGCAGCGCTCGCTAACTAAGCGTTATTTTAAAGAATTACACTTTTAACGCTTACGCTATCTAGGTTATCAATTATTATATTGTTGCTTACGTCGCTTTTTAAAAGACTATAGCTAATATAGCTTGAAGACGCAAGTTTATTAAGTTTAATGCTACGATAATCAACTTCATTTGCTAAACTATAGAAGATAAAAATAATATTAAATAAAAGGATGAGATCGCTATTTTTGACGAAGGACTCTTAAAAAAGCTAGGATTAGAAGTTTTATTATATAGCTTGTTGATTTTGGCTTTCGACAATATTAAAAGCGAATACGACGAGCTTAAGAAACGTATAAAGTTTGTCGACGAAAATTAGACTTAGAATTTCGTCTTGCAAAAAGAGCTTAAATTCGAAACTCTATTCGTAAACTATAGTTTACGAGTAAAAGATGATTTAGCAATTAAAGCAAGATCAAGTCAACCTTTTGCTTTTAAAACTCTTTTGCTTAAATTACTTATTACGCGCCTTTCGTTATTATTAGCTTTATTTTAAAGATCGACGTCATTCTTTGCTAATAGAGCTTCGAACGCTAAACTAATTGCTTCGATTATGTTTACTTTACGCAAGTCTATCGACGCGAGCTTTTTTGTAGCTTTTAAACTTGAAATGCAACGCGACCCTTTCGAAAACCAGCTGTTATTAATACTACTTATTAAAAAAAGAGACAGCTTCGAATACGAACTAGCTAAAGTTGTATCGAACCGCTGCTTAAGACTCGTCGAGATTAAGGATCTTATAAGTATAGACGTAACTTTTATTAACTTTTGCTAAGACTTTTATTAATCAGCTTTTAATCGCTTGAATCTAAACGAGAATATCGATAATGCTTTTTAAATTGCCGCGGAATCAATTAAAAAAGCTATTAGTTAGATCCGCAAGCTTTTAAAAAACGAATTTTCTAATAACGCGATCTTACGACTTTTCGACCGTCGTAGCTAAGTGAAGGTAAATAAGGAAAAAAGCAAGGTAATAAACTACTTTTTGCTATTCGAGATCTTTAATTTAAGCTTTAACGACGACGATTGCGATTGCATAAAAGTCTTTTAAAAGGTGAAAAACGTATTAAAATTTAAAGATAAATTTAAAGAATTTTTTAACTTGGACGTTTAAACGAAGCTCCGCTTTAGCCGCAAAGTCTTACCGTTTGCTACCGACTTATTAGAAGGAGTCTTTTGCGAAGTTTATACTTTCGAATACGTTAAATACTTTAAGCTAATTACGAAAGGCTTTATAATAGTAATAATCCGTTTTAATTTGTGTCGATTTATCGAAGCCTTTTAAATCAACGCTTTTAATAACTTTATGCTTTATTCGAGCAATTAATCGATATTCGCTATTAAGACTAAAAGTAGTATTTTAGCTAAAAGAATATCTAGCTTAAGCTTTTTTAAGTTTAAAGCTAAGCCGATGTCTTTTAACAAGCTGAATTAAAGCATTAGCTTGATGGGCACCGCTTAAAAGAATAGCCCTTTTAATACTATGGATGCAAGTAGCTATACGAAAGTTTAGCTTATGTTAAGAGCTTTTTTCTTGAACAACAAGTACGGCAATTAAACTTTTTTTATTATTATAAATAAAAAGATTCAAATATACTTTTATTACTTTCGGACTAATGACTTAAAAGAAGCCCCGATTAGTATACTCTTTAATATGGTGCACTTTTTAATTTAGCAAGTCTTTCGAAGCTATTATAAGTTGTACTTTGCCGCTTTGCTTAATCGCCGAGACGGAAATTATAAGCTTATCGTTTACTCGAAACCTTTTTAGCTTTTTAAATGCAATAATAATGCTCGAATAATTGCGATTAAATACGACGCTGATATTAAACGATTCGTAAACCGTAGTTTACGAGTAAAAGACAGAGTTTTAAATTATTACTTAATGCTTTACGGCGTAAAGACTTAGATCGGAAGCTTAGCTATTTGGCCTTAAAGCTATACTTACGATATTACGCTTAAAAAGACCGTTAAATGAAAAGCTTTTAAACTTAAATCGAAAACCTTAAATGCTTTTAAAAACATTGCGCCGCGTTAATCTTTCGTTATAATTAGTAATTTCGCTACTTTTATATCCGTTATTACGAAACAAAGTGTTTTCTTAAATATAAACGCTTTTTAAAATGCTTTTTGCGGATAAGCTATCTTCTTTAATAACTATATCGCTTTATTAAACGATAATATATTAAAAAATAAAGTCAGCTTTGCAAAGTACGCTTGCACGATCGTCTTAAGACGTATGCCGTTAATTTTTCGGTAAAGAGTTATTAATAAATCAAGCTAGCCTTTCGCCGCTATAATCCAATTGGACTACGTTAGTTTCGTATTAAATGTGACGACCTTAAGCGATTACCTGAAGGAACTCACGGGAGCGCGGGGATCATATAGGAGCTCAGGAGAATCTTAAAGTAATGACTTAGAATCAACAACTACCGAGTATAGAGGTCGAAGGTAGCTGAGGTTTATATATACGAAGGTAAGAGCGCCAAGGACTCGTGAACTATGGTTTATAAGTCAAAAGCGAGGAATAAGAAAATACGAAGGAAAAAAAGAGGAAAGTAGCTTAGCGCATGTAAAGTGCGTCCAAGAGACCTGGCGTGTCGTCATATTACCCTCTTGTTCGAAAAAAGCTCGTCCTCGAGCGTTTATCTATTGCTTTATTATTATTTAAGTGATCGTAATTATTAATACCGTTCGAATAAGCCTTGATTTATTCGAAGAGCTTCGCGGAAGGGCCGAGGAGCTCTTTGTGTTTTAAGTGGAAGTCACGTACCTTGAAAGGAGCGTATATAAAGTCGGAGGCGGGGTATTAAGTAAGGTCAATATCGCGGCCGAGCTAAGAAGCGCGGTATTTAAAGTGCTTTTTGGTTTAGCGCACGGTTAAGATGTTCTTTATTTCGTATTCAAGTTCGCTAATAATATTAATCGAGTTAGGTTTAGAAATAATTTGCTCGAGGGTAGGGTCGTTAAGTGCTTTTTGTAGCCGTTCGAGGTAGAAGACTAAGTGAACCTTTATTAACTCGAAGAGCTTGAGTTTAAAGCTATTATAGACGTTATCGGTAATCTCGAACGGTCCGTTCGTCGGGTTATCGAGCTTTTTTAACGATCGGGAGGTAAAGAACGAGCGTATGTTTAATTAAACCTTATTATTAACGTCGAAGTTAACCGAGCGCTTTGATTTATTAGCTTATTTAGCTATGCGGTCTTGAGCGCGCTAAAGGTGCTTTTTAGCGAGGGTCTAAGCTTCGAGGTGGCGGTTAGCGTAAGCGCGAGCTTCGTTTTGGTTGAGCTTGCGAAAAAGGGTTTGGTCGTTAAATCGTTTTAAGCTTTAATTCTAAGTGGTCCGAAGAGCGTAGCCGTGAATTACTTTAAAAAAGGAAAGGCCGCCGAAAAAGTCGTAAGAGAGCGTTAATTAAGCGAAGTCTATTATAAAAAGGAACTTATTCTAATCGTTTTGGTAATAGCTTACGAAAGGACGAAGGCGCTTTTGCAAGTACTAGTTATAGATTTCGGTTTAACCGTTAGTCTTAAAGTATGCGGCGGTGCTAAAGGTCAATTTGATGCCGAAAATCTTATTAAATTTTTTTTAGAACTCGGACTAGTATTAAGGTCTTTTATTAGAAGTCAATGTTAAAAGAGCTTTAAAATACTTATAGATATAGTAGATATAAAGCTTAGCGAGGCTTTTAGCGTCGATGGACTTATGATAAAGAATCGAGATTGCTTGCTTAAAAAAGCGGTCGATTATTATAAGGACGTTATCGTAGCTGTATTTGTTTTTATTAAAGCTATAAAAATCTATAATGACGTGCTTTTAAAGGCGCGAAAAGATCGAAAGAGGTTAAAGCAAACTAAGTTTCTTATCGCGAAGCATTAAAGCTCGTTTGCAAGCGTGGCAATTGCGGTAGTACTAGTTGACGAATCTGGCTATACCGTGCTAGTAATACTATGCTGCAAAGAGCTTATAGGTTTTGCAAAAGCTAAGGTATGCCGTAAATACTTGATCGTAGACTTTTCGGACGAGTAACGAGCGCAAGTTTTAAACGTCGGGAACTAATAAGCGGCCGTTATAAAGCAGCAGGTCGCTTTTTATAATAAGTTTAGCTCGTAAACTATAGTTTACGGGTAAGGACTTAGCTTTAGAAGCTTGAATTCGAAGTGCTATGAAACTAAAAGCGGTCCGATTAGCTTTTAAGACTTAGTTAATAATTCGGAATATCGATGAGAGCTTCGCGATCTTTTCGATAATGACGGCGGTCTTCGAAGGCGTAGGTTAGCGTAGCTCTTCGGTTAAGAGTCGTAGGTTAACGTTGTCGGCGCGAAGCAGCGTTTGCAAGCGTTAGATGCGCTTAAGGCTGTTTTAAGAAGGGAGCTTTTCGGTGCGACGTGTTAGCGCGTTAGCTAAAAGGTTGTCTTTACTTGGTTTATACGTAATAATAAAGTTATAGTCGGAGAAGAGCTCTGCTTAGCGTGCTTGACGGGCGTTAAGGGTCTTAAAGGTTATAAAGTACTTTAAAGCTTTATAGTCGATGATTACTTGAACCTAATAAAAGGAGCCGGCGAGTTCGGCGCGGAAATTATTAAAAGAACGTATAATAGCTAGCATCTTTTTATCGTGGACGACGTAGTTAAGCTTAGCGGGAGCTATAGTTTTAAAGTAGTAAGCGACTGATAGCTAATCGGAACTATGCTTTTAAGAAAAGACTAAAGCGATTACGCCGTCGAAAGCGTTAGTCTTTAATATATAAAAGAGGTTTTAATTATAATGCTATAAGATTAGCGTAATAATTAAAGCGAGCTTTAAGAAGTCGAAGCTTTTTTGATATTAAGAATTAAATGAAAAAGGAACGTTAGCCTTAGTTAAGTACATTAAAAGCTTTGCGATTACGCCGTAGTTTCGAATGAATCGGCGGTAAAAATTGCAAAATCTAAAGAAGCTTTAAACGCTTTTAACGGTTGTAAAGAGCGCTTAATGCTTTATTATCGACGTCTTATCCGGATCTACTTTTAAGCTTTCGGTAAAGATAATAAAGCTTAAGTATTTTATTTTAATAATATTAAATTCGCACTTTTTAATATCGGCTTAAAAGCTAGCGTCGTTAAGTCGTTAAAGAACTTAGCGGACGTAGCTAGCGTGCTTTAAAAGGTCGGAAGAGTAGATTAAGATATCGTTTAAATATACCGTGCAAAAGATATTTAAAAAGTCGAAAAGGAGGTTATTTATATAGCGTTGATAAGTAGCGAGTCTATTAGTCAATTCGAATAAAAAAACTTTGCATTTGTAAGCACCGTAGCGTGTTCTAAATGTTGTAAGCTCTTTTAAAGCTGGGTCTATCCGTATTTTATAAAAGGCTTGCCGAATATCGAGTTTCGTAAAGATTTTAGCTTTTAAAAGACGTACGAAGGTCTTATCGATTAAAAGGAAAGGGTATCGATTTTTACGAATAAAGTTGTTTAGCGCGCGGAAGTTAATGCAAAAGCAGAAAGAACCGTCTTACTTTTTAGCAAATAAGACTAGAGCTGCAAATAGCGCTATTAAAGGTTCGATAAAACCTTTATTAAGATTGTCGATAAGATAGGCTTTAATAAGCTTTAGCTTAAGGATCGACATCTTATATAATAAGGAGTACCGAAGCGCCTTCTTTTTCCTTTCGAGAAGCTCGATTTTATAATCGTAAAGCTTATATAATGCTAGCACGTTGCTAGCAGCTTTAGAAAATACGTGTATATAATCGAAGTATTCGAAAAGGATAAGAGGGTCGTTAATAAGCTCTAACAGTTCCGTTGCAAAGTTAATAGCAGAGATAGAACCGTTAGTAAAGCGTGTTAGCGCTGCTTAATAGTTAGCTTAAGTAAAAGCAATCGTTTGACGCTCGAAGATTAAGCAATCGAGCTCGTAAAAGGACGTAAAGAATAGTTTTACGTTTTTTTAGCGAGCGATCATATAAAAAGCGTGTTCGGAAACGCCGTTGATTTTAAAGTTTTTATTAATTTTGTGCTTGGATTTTTAATAAGAGCGCTTAACGAGTAAAAAAGGTTTTATAAAAGCGGCGTCGGTTAATATAAGCTTACGGTTTATTTAAGATATTGATTTAGCGTAGTCTTTAAAAAAGGTGTTTTTCGTAAAGCGAAGAAGTAACGGCTTTACGAAAAGGTAAATAGAAAAAAAGGGTTTAACGATCTTGGAAAAGAAAGCGGAAAGAAGACGATTCCGAAAAGAAAGAGGACGATTTTAAAAAGAAAGAAGTGATTTAGCGATTATTATTGCTGCTTAATCCGCTTATAAATTATAGTTTACGAATGAATTAGCGTCGTAAGCTTTTTAAAGGCGGTCTAAGGCTCGATTACGCTTATTAACGTCGTATTAATAACGAGCGTTTACTTTACGCTAGTTAAAGTGTGTAATCTTAATAAGTTTAACGTAAATGGCGGTCGGAGGGTTAAAACGAAGCTAATAAAGCTTGCGGCGAGCGCAATCGAAGAGAATCTAGTGCTTAGCTAGCTATGCTCGTCCGAAGATCACGCTATGATTTTTAAAGTTAATAATAAAAAAAGAAGTAAAAGATTAGACGCGCTTATCAACCGTAAGGTTAAGAAGTGCAAAATGTAAGATAATAGCTTTACGAGCTTTATTATATGATTTGATAAAGAATAGGGCCGAGAAGGGTTAAATTAAAAGCTTAAGAAAAAAAGAAAGTGATTTGAATAGCGCTAAATTAATTAGCGCGTACTTATTAGCTTTTAAGTCGAGCAGAGCAAATACTTTGTACGAAAGGCCATTCTTAATAAAGGTGACGAGTATAGTTATAGCTTTGCCACTAAAAAGCTTCGTAAGGTCGAGGTATCGCATATTTCGAAGCTGGCTTAAGAAAGAGGCTTTGCTTAGGCCTCGACGTTTCTTTTATTATCGGGAGCGTCGGGGTTAATAAAAAGGAGCTCTTAATGATTCTTAAGAGCGTCGGAATAAAGCTTATCGTCCGAGTTATCCGAATAAAGGCCGTATTCGAGTCTAGCGCCGTATTTTATCTCGTTGATTAAGTGGTAGCGAAAGAGCTTCGGCGTATTCGGGTTCTTGCGGGACGATCTAAGGGTTTTGATTATTGACTTAAAGGCGTTTCCGAAAGAAAAGAATTTATTAAATCGATTGGATCGATTTGCATTAGCGCTAAAGCTATTAAAGGTTTGGCGCTAAAAGGTAAGGAAGGAGACGAGGGCTAAGCTACCTTGGCGGTTTTCGTAATAAGTGATTTGCTTGACCGCTGCTCTTTAAGCCGAACGGGATTCGGTACGAGCTCTATTATAAAAGCTTTTCGCGAATTAAATATTATATTTAGCTTATGGAGCATCGTAGAGCTTTGCAGACGCGTATTGGCCAATAGCTAATTGTTGGACGGCGGTTTAAAAGTCTTTAAAAGTTGTAGTCTTAGCAAATTTTAAATAAAGCTAGTCGCGTAGCGTTTTAATGATCTTGGAACGCAAGGCTTTACGTAATCGGTTTTTATCTTTGATTTCAGCGGTAGCGGCAAGCTTCGAAAAAACAAAGTAAAAGTCTTAAAATTGCTAGTTAAGCTTTATATAAAGTTTTTCGAACTTAATTAACGCTTTGGCTTTTTTAACGAGGTCGTTCAAGAACTTGAAAGCGATCTAAACGAGTTTCGAAGCGGTTACGAAATTGCTACGATTTATGATTAAAAAGGCTAAAAACAAGTAGGCTATTCCTTCGGTTTAGTTAAAGACGTAGTTTTTGCGTTAGCGTTTTATAAAAAAGTATTTTTCGAAAGCTTTTAAATTATTAAAAACGCGAGCTTGCTAATGACGTGCTCGGTAGCTTACGCTGTTTAAAAGCTTTTGTTTAAGGTTAAGGATTCGCTCGATACGAGCGCGACCTTAAGAAGCTAAGAAAGAAGCTTTAAGAGTGTTAAACTTAACTAAAGTGCGAAAGTTGGTTGGCTTATAAAGAGAAAGTGGTTTATCGTCGTCGGCGAAAAAGCGGCGAGGGTTAGCGGTTTTATAAGTAAAAGGAGTGGCTTAAAGGACCGAAAGCTTATATAGCTCCTTGCTTTTGGAATTATCTTCGAAGAAAACTTAAAAAGGCTTTAACGGGCGTTCCGTAGTTAGCAAGACCGCTTAAAGCTGGTCCAGTTTCTTTCGAGCTCGCCGGGCTTTTTTTTTAGCTTTTTTAACGAAGGTTTTTTGTTCGCTAGCGCTTTTATCGAGCTTTTCGTTGCGGGTTTTTATATCTGCGAAGAGCTTTTTAAGTTTAGCGGCCTTTTATTAAGACTAGAAAAGAGCTTAGTATTAAGCCAAAGCTTTTTCAAGGTTGATAAGGGCCGAAGGATCATCTTTATCGTCTTGCTTATTAATAGCTTCTTTTTAAGTAAAAGGAATTGCTGATTAGGCTATAAAGGAGGAAGAGGGAGCTGCTAGAGCAGCTTTAAGAAGAGTGCGGAGGATTTTATTCGTAAGGCGAAGGTTGCTATATTGTATAAGTGCTATTTTTTAAATTATACTTAGAATAGGCCTTTTCGTAACCGTTAAAGTCGTTTAAGTGTTTTGACGTCCAATTACTAAAGAATTTTAAAAAAGAGGAATATTATTAAAGCCGTTCCCGGCGGAGTAAGGTAATTGTTGATAATGTGACGACCTTAAGCGATTACTTAAAAGAACTCACGAGAGCGCGGGGATCATATAAGAGCTTAAGAGAATCTTAAAGTAATAATTTAAAATCAATAATTACCGAGTGTAAAGGTCGAAGGTAGCTAAGGTTTATATATACGAAGGTAAGAGCGCTAAGGACTCGTGAACCATGGTTTATAGGTCAAAAGCGGAGAATGAGAGAATACGAAGGAAAAAAGGAGGGAAGTAGCTTGGCGCATATAAAGTGCGTCCAGGAGACCTGGCGTGTCGTCACATTAAAAGCTTTAATCGAAAGAATAAATTAAAACGAACTTCGAGTAATAAAAGAATTAATCGTTATCTTTATTATGTTTCGGACTTAGTTTTAAAAATACTTTATTAAGCATAAAAAGAAGTTGTTTTCGGCATTTAAAAAAGGATTTGCTATTGTCTTGGATGCTAAAGCTAAGATTTACGGAGCTAAGTCTTTTTTTAAAAGCAAGAGCCGTTAAGCTAACGACTTTATAAACGCCGATAAGTTAAAAGATTTTAAAAAGAGCTTACGATCGATTAAGTTGTCTTTTAACGACTTCGATTTAAATATAAAAATTAATCTGAAAAGTGCGAAATCTACTCGTGAACTACGGTTTACGAGCTAAATCGACGATCTTAAAGTATTATCTTTTTAACCGGAATCTTTAAACCGCGCATTCGATAAAGTTATAAAAGCTTTAGCTGACTTGCTTAAAGACGAAGACGATTTAATTAATAACTCCGAACTTTATTTTAGCTTCGCTAATCTTTCGTCGGCTAAATTCACACTTATTAACGATGCTATTAATAAGCGCAAGAACGATACGCGCTCTTTTACTTTTAAAAATGCTATTGCTAGCACATTATTATTTAATGCTAGCCTCGTTAAAAAAAAAAGACTTTCTTAGCTTAAGAAAAACGAAGGAGTTAAAGACGTAAGCACGGAAAGAGATTATAAAGAAGCTGCCGAAGCGTAGTTTAAATATTTAGAATTTAAAGATAAAATACTTTCTTTTTTTTTTTATATACTAGATTTTTTTTTTCTTTTATACTTTTTTTTTTTCTTTTTGCTTAATAGTAAGCGGAAGCGCTTACTTATTTTATAAAAGGACGGATGTAAACACTTTGCTTGATAAGGTACTTGCTATAGCTATTAGGGCCACACTAGACGGACTTATCTTTTATAAAAGGGCATATATCTTTTAGCTAGAATAATTAACGAGCTTTCCACTTACCTTTTCTGACATTTCTTTGTAAGACCATGAGGTCCAGCCTCAAAGAGTCAAAGCCAGGCTTTTATACAGCACATCTTTTTGGGTGCTTCTACACTATTAAAAGGATTCGGAAACGGACTTTTAAAGGACTTCGGATTCGGAAATAAGCTTTTTAAAGACTTTAAAAGAGGACGGACCACCGGCAACTATATCGGTAACCTTTTACCGATCCGACTATTAGCTAAGCACAATACGTTTGCGTACGGCACTTCAAGCGCTTTTAACGATAATAAAGACGATTTCCTTAAGATAAAAGCAACGGACCTTCACTTAAAAGTAAAAGAGTTGGCTTTATTTGCAAGAAGCTTTCTTAAGGAACTAAAGTATTCAAGACTCGACGATGACTTTAAGACTCAATTAAGTATTTTCGCTAACTAAGCAAGTCGATATAGCTTGATATCCGACGATTATTTAATAGCGTTCTTAATTATGCTTACGAAAAAAGCTATAACCTTTTATTATAATCATATGATCAAAGCTAAGCTTCTTACGTTTAAAGCAAACGCTATTGCGGTAAAGGACTACTTCGAGACTGATTATCGGCGGCAAGCAAAATACGACCGTTAAAAGGAAATTTCGTTAGATTTAATCAAGAAAGAGAATCTAAGGACTTCGCTTAGCGAGTGCTTTAAGAAGCTCGCTAAAGAGCTTAAAAGCATTTAAAGCTTTTTACGACTAAGTTTGAAAGATGATCGAAGTTTTGCTAACAAGCTGTATTCAGCTTATAAAAACGTGCTAAAGACTACGATTGCACGAATGAACCTTGCGTTTACTTTTACCGCCGTAATTGCCGATATCCGCCGAGCAATTGCATTTGCAACTGAAACCTCTCGACCTTTCGCTAAAGCGAGTAGAGCTTACGCGAGCTTTAGCGAGCCACACGATCACACCTGTTTTTAGTATACCTTAGAGGCTGACTCCGATTTGGACGAAGAATACGAATGTTTTATTTAGGACCGCTAATACTTCGGAAGTAAGAAAGCTGCTAAGGCTATTAAAGGTAAGAAAAGGTGTTTTGTTTGCAAGAAGCTAAGTTGCTAGAGCACTAACTACACCTTCGACGAGCGCAAGGCTTTCGTAGCTAAGTTCTAGAGCTTTAAAGACGCAAAAAAGGTGACGAAGAGCAAATTCTCTTAGTATATAGCGTCGATCGAAGGTTTGCTACTTGTATTTACGAAAGAATTCGATCAGTTTATCGCAAGCCTATTAAACGAGCCGCCCGAATCGGGCAGCTACGTTAATATATCGGAAGGTTTTGTGATTACTTACGGCACTTTCGATGCTGACGAGGTATATAAACAACTAGAAATTTAAACGGCATTCTACGCTTTTACTAGCTAAATCGAGACTTAAAACGTGCTTACGAGCAAAGCAGAGATCTATATAGCTTTTAAGTACTTTGAAAACGTATTTATAAGCCTTATGATTAACAGCGGAGCAGCTAATTTCTTTACCGCTAGCTTGCTTTAGCTACGAGCACTTTAAAAGAAGTACTTCGAGGTTTAATTAAATATATCCCGAGCAAAAGAGAAGTCCGTTAAATACGGTATCGGCTTTGCTATTTCTATTAAAGCAGTTACTTTAGACACTCTTTTAAGTCAAGTGGAGTTTTACGTTGTAGAAAGCGACGTACTTTTCTTATTTTTATTAGTTGATATGGATAAGCACAAAGTGATCTTAGATAACTTGCGGAACGTGCTAGTCTAAAAAAAGAAGGAAATACTAATAGTAAGGATGTTTAAGCACGTATAAATGCTATTAAGTAAAAAGCACGCTGCTATTTATTATAATATCGAAGGCGAGACCGTCTATTGCTACTTTACGGAAGAGCAATTAAGGACTATTTATAAGCGTTTTAGCCACCTTTTAGCAAGTCGATTTGCTGCTGTTCTTAAGAGGGCCGGGCACGAATTTAAACGGGATTTGCTTTACAACATTTAAAAGTTTTGCTATTATTGCTAAGTATTCGAACGCTCTTTAAAGAGGTTTAATATCAGACTTAAAGATAATATTGACTTTAATAACACGGTATACGTCGATATAATATACTTTAACGGCAAAAACGTCTTGCACGTCGTTTGCGATTTTATTAATTTTCAAGCCGCTACCTTTTTTAAAAGCATATTCGCACAGCATTTACTTAAAAGATTTAATCGATGTTAAGTTAATACTTACGTCAGGCCTTTTACAAACGTAGTGCACGATCTCGGAACTAATTTTAATTCGGCAACGTTCCGAAGCTACTTTAAAGGTATTAGCAGCACTTTAAAGCAGATGCTCGTAAAAGCTTATTATAGCGTCGGGCTAGTAGAACGCTATTACGTCCTTGTGCGACGCGCCTTTAAGATCGTTATAAAAGAGCTCTTAAAGGCCTTAAAAGAAGACCGGCTTTAAATAGCTATTAAAGCTATCAACGATATAGCTAGACCTAATAGCTTAGTTTTTATACTCTTCGTTTTTAAGACCTTATTAAAGCTGACGGAATAAGATCGACTTGCCGCGTCTACTTAAAAGCGTGCTGCTGCTATCAACAAAGCTATAAAGGAAGTACGAAAATGCTACGCAGCAAAGCAAGTTAAAGACGCGCTTAAAAAGAAGAATGGGCTAGTTACGAAGCATACTTTGGACTTCTTTATTAGCTTATAAGTACTCGTATAGCGGGAAAACCAAAGGTAGAAAGGCCTTTTTCAGCTGCTTAATAGGCAAGAGCACACGTGCATAATAGCATGTTCGAGACTTACGGAATTCAGGTCAACCTTAGTAAAACCTTATTACTTTGAAGTTGAAAAGCTGCTAAAGGAGTTATAAGTACTTAAGGTAGAAGCGGAGGAAGAAAAGGATAGAAGCGAAAGCGAAAAAGAGCTGGAATTGCGAAATTCGCTTAAATCTCAACATTCGCTTAATCCACCGAAGTCGCTTAATCCAAGAAGCTCGCTAAGATCAGCAAACAGCCCCTTTAACCTTTAACTTGTCAATTCTTAAAGATCAATAATACTAATAGTCTAGATACTTTACTAGAAGTACGATCTTAGTATTTCGACCGTGCTCGACGAAGAGGAAAGCGATTCTTACGTTTTATTTACTAAAGATTCCGAAGTGTTGATTACCGATAAAGAACGCCGGGACTATAAGCTTTTAGCTAAGCTACGAGCCAAAAGAATTATCAAGAGCTTCGAGGCATTATTTCAAGAGTCTAAAGCAAAAGAATTAGCTAGATTAATAGCTTAAAGCATCTTTTAAGTGATTTCGAGCATCGACTTACGCGCTAAAGGCGCTAAGATTTTCGGATTTAAGTTTGTTGATAAGATTAAAAGCAAAAGAATACTTACGCTATACGAGAAGTCTTATATAATAGTTTAAGCTTTCTAAGATAAAAGCAAGACGAAAGTACTTATCGAATCACTTACGGTGCAACGAGCGGGCTAAAGACTCTGTTATGCTTTAGCTTTTTCTTTAATAAAGGATTACGAGTGCTAAATCTATAATAAGAATATTGTAGAGGGGAAGAGCTCCGACATATACCTAACGTCAAATCAAGAGATGTATATGAATATAGCCATGATAGAATCGTAAGTGAATAAGGGGGGAAAAGGAGGACGATCGAAGGACACTCGAATGTGTGCTATGAGTACGTGTATTGTATTATGTAGTGATATAATGCCGGTTTAAGAAGGAACCAACTACTCGTCTATATAAAAGCCTGCACGTGACCTAACCACGTGCTTAGCAGGGCCAGAGCATGCAGCGCATCCACGTAACAAAGGTGCTTAGCATTAGTATTATATACATAGACAAAACAAATACAAAGCCTTAACTCTATTACATACGTCCCTTCTTCGAATTAGACTCGCTTTCGAGTCACCTCTTATTAAAGTGGTAGGGTTGGGTTTGCAAGACGAGTATATAGCCGAATTGCATAGTCGCAATACGGTCTTAAAGTATTACTTAATAATGCATCGCCGAATCGGTATTAGTATAAGGCGTATATAATATAATAAAGAAGATAAGAATAGCAACGAAAATGCAAGATAATCCTTCGGGTCTAACTCCTTTTTATATCTTTTATAGCACTCTTATTTAACTATAAGAACAATATCAATTCGAGCGTTAGTATTATTATTAAGACAAGCGTGCGCCGGTTTAAGTGGTTAAGTAGTGACGTACTGCCGAATCGGTGGTAGCGCGAAGCTTAAAGCGATAACGTAATAAAGAAAACAAAAGCGGCAATATATACTCGAATTCTTGCTATAAACAATCAACCCTCTTTTTATATTAACTTTATACTCTTTTATCTTCCTTTTAGCATCTATTATCTATTAACCTCTTTTAAACATTATGTTCTCGATTTGCTTTCGGTGCGTAAGCTACGCAAGCCGAACTATCGATAATGCTACGAGTCGGTGTATCTTCTCTTTCGATACTTTTATTAAATGCGAGCGTTGCCGTGCTATTAAATCGACTTGCATCTTCGTAAGTTATCTTACTTTCCGTTTTATACTCGTTTTAACTCCGATTCGATAGCTTTTCGTAAAAGTCGTTAGTATTAATATAGTTTTGATAGATACGATGACGGCTATAGATAATAGAACTAAAACGGCCGACGATGTTTTTCGTAAAAATATAATTGCAAATAACCTTTTTATAAAGACTCGCCGTGCTTTCGCTTTTCGAGTTAATGATGCTTTTTCTTTTTTTCGAGCTCGTATCGCCGCTGCTTTTCTTGCCGCCGCTAATGCTAAAGGTCTTTTAGCTAGCTTAAGTCTCGTCCCGGCGTTACGCTTACTTGCCGCCGCTGCTATCGCTGATTTAGCTTTATTAAACTTGCTGCGTTAGATCTTAGCTATAATAGATCGAAATAATACTTTGCTAAGTAACTTTTTTAATTGCGTAAGTGTATGTTGCGAACCTTTTATAATTCTTTTCCGATCTGATTATAATAGATTGCTAAAAAGTCCTCGTCTCTTTCATTTTTATTTTTAAAATCGCTAGCACCTTTTATTGCGAAAAGGCTCCGCTGAAATGCCCGCTAAGCTTTTAATCGCGGTAATACCGGTGGTTCTTTTTCGCGAAGTTCTAGCCGTAGCAATACTTATGGTTTTACGAAGGGTTCGAGTCGTAGCAATATCGGTAAGACTTCGAAAAGTGAAAGCAATGCTTAAGGTGCTGCGGAAAGCTTTCGTACTATTCCACTTAGCTTTAAGTTATAAGGTCGGAAAGGTTTTTATCGCGTGTCGGCAGCTTGCTAAGTAATTAATACAATAGATTTTTCGTATGCTCTTCTTGATCAGCCTTCGAGTAGGGTCCGCTTTGTATATATAACATGCTCGTATATAATAGATCGGGAGCATATAGGTATGATGACGTAAAGCTCTTTAATACAAAGAAGGAAATAAAGAAAGTATAAGAAGAAGGAAAACAAGGAAAACTAAACTCAAATAAAGAAAAAAAAATTAAAAATCAAATTTAAACTCGTCTCTTTTTCACGTATAGTCATGCTTTTATAACTCAATTACTCTCTTTATTACTGCTCATAAAGACTTTTGCGTATTGGCTCCGTTGCTCTTTCGTAAGGCTAAGTAATCGAATGATAAATCTATTTAAGCGCTTGATTTAAGGGCCGGACTCGGCCACTTCTTCTAGTAAGAGCTGTTTTAAGGATTTCTTTATTTGAAGCTTAAGGCGAAGTAGTGTCGCTTCGAAAGTGTATCGTACGTAAAACTTCTTTAATCGACTGCCGGCAAATGTTTCATTTAGCAAAGCTTCGTCTTCTTTTAGCTCTTTCAACTTATAATATCTTTTTGTATTTACCGACGAAATTTAATAAAGGCTAGGCTGCTCCATGGGGTGGGGGCCCCATGGGGTTTTCCTCCCCATTCCCCCTATAAGGTCTTGGCCGATGGGGGACTTTTTTTTTTAAACCTTATAGAGAGGATTTTTTTAAATCAAATTCCTTACGGGGGATAAGGAAACCCTATGGGTTTAAAGTAGGATAGCTAAAAATAATATATGTGAGGCCGCTAAAAATAAAACAAATTTACGAATATTTACTAATTTTACTTAATTATTATATTTATTTATTATATTTATTAATTATATATGTTATACTTTACAATTACATTGTATTATATTATAATAAACTAAAATTATTAAACAAAACTTCTAGTTATGATTTCCCGCAATTTCTTAACTAACGCTATATTCTTGTTTTGAATCGTTACTCGTTTAACGTAAATAGCATATAAGTTCGTTATTAAAAGTGATTAGTAAATCGATTAGTAAATCGATTAATAAATCGATTAGTAAATAAATATATAAGTACTTACTTTTAAATTCTTTTACAAGGAATGCTTCTAAAGCTTTTTATAAATATTCTAAAGCATCGCTTTGAAATTTAAAGTTTTGTTTAAAATCGTAAGTGATCTTTCGAACAAAACGCTAGAAAGGAGTCTTTTTAATAAGAAGCTCGATGCTTTTTTGATATCGTCGGATTTCTTTTAACGCAATAGCTATATAAATTAGTAATTGTATTTGAGAATCAATTTATTAATTGATTGAACTTACTTTTTGGCTTGTAACGATAGCGCTTTCGTTAGCTTAGACTTCCTTTTTTCGCAATAATTGCAGACTTCTTAAAATACTTGCTTTTTTTAGATTTTTAACGAAAAGAAGTTTTAGCTGCCGAAAGTGATTTGCTAGCTGATAGAACGGAGCGAGCAGCTTTAGCCGTCGAGAGTGATTTTTTAGCTTTTTTATATTAAAAGAAAAGAATATTATTTTCACTTGAGTTTTCTTTATTATCGCTTTGCTCTTTTTTATTTGTATCACTATAAAGTATCGTCTTCGTCGCGGTTTTTATAGCTATAATTGGGCTCGGGATAATAAGAGACCTTTTAAGAGCTTTTTGTACGAAAGCTTTTTTAATGCGATTGCTAGTAAAAGCAAAAAAAGGTTTAGCAGCTGCAAAAGAATTGTTTTTAGCACTTAAGTCGTAAGACGGATCTTCGTTTTAAAGCTGAGCTGATGCATTCGCTTAGCTCGTCGATTATTATATTGCTTTTAAAGCAGTTTTAAAATAATTAGCGAACGAAAGAAAAAGGTTTAAAAAGATTAAACTTATTAAAAGCTATTGGTATTTATGCTAGTATTATTAAGAACGATGCTTTTGTTTATTTCGGATTGAATAGCCGAAGTAAATCTAATTGCGTTTGCTAAAGAAAAATTTGATTAATAAATATTTATTAATTATAAGTTAAAAATATTACCGGATCGAGGTTTAAGAGATGATAAGTGCTAGTTTATATTTGCGCGAGAGTTTGTTGGTGTTTAAAGAGCGTCACTTAAAATGATAGAAATTAGCAATTATTAATTAATAAAATAATTAATACTTATTAGCTTGACTTTAAGAAATTCGGCGAAAAAGGGACGAAGATAAATCGGTTCTTTATTATGGATTTGCAATACCGCGCGGGGTTTTAAGAATTTCTGTAAATGCTTATTAGCTATTTGCAATTGATTTATTAATTAATTTACTAATTAAATACTAACCGGATAGCTATCGAATTGTAATAGCGCGGCGCTTAATAAAAGTAGGGTTAAGAATTTTTGTAAATGCTTATCAGCTATTTGCAATTGATTTATTAATCAATTTACTAATCAAATATTAATCGAATAGCTATTAAGTTATAATAGCGCGGCGCTTAGCAAAAGTAAGGTCTGGCGCATTCGTAGCTAATTGAGCTTTGCTAGATTAAAGATAAGGATTTGCGCTAAGCAAAGTAATTGAAAAAGTATTAGTAGTACTCCGATTAATTAAATATAAACTTATTTTATTTACCTTGCAAATTTAAGTTTTCTTTTTTTACGCTTTCGCCGCGTATTATATTTGCTTTACTTTCTTATGCTTCGTCCTTATCTGCTTGACTCTTAGCCGCTTAACCTTCAGCCGCCTGACCTTTAGCCGCTTGACCTTTAGCCGCTTAACCTTTAATCGCTTGATTTTTAATTGCTTTATTAATTAATTTATCTTGGCTTGCGTTATCTCTTTTAGCCGTAATGCTTGATATATCGGTAAAAGGAAGTCGGTTCGAAAGCAAAGGTTCGTTTAATAAAAAGGCTATTTAAAAGTATTAATAAAAGGACTTGATCGCGATAATCTAGTTTACGATCAATAAGTTGATAATTTTAAATAAGAAAGAGACGACCTTATAAAGCAATGAATAGCGTTGTATTTAAAGGCGTAGCAAATAGGAAAGCGATAGTTATAATTGATTATTAAGTAATAGTAGAAAAGAATTAGACTTTACTTTGTAAAGTAAAAATTGCGCGGGGCGGCCGCCTTATCTTAGCTGCGGCCGCTTTATCTTAGCTGCGGCTGCCTTATCATTTCGTGAATTCATTAGCGGCCGCGCTAGGATGTTTTAAAAATAGAATATACGAGTTTATTTTTAATCTTAATATTTTTATTTTATTATTTTTAATTTTATTTTAAACAATTACTTTTAACGTTTAGCTTTTTTATAATATTATTTAATATGGCCGCTTATCAGCTTGATTTGATAAAAGGTATTATTGCAAATACAAATCAGCTTGATTTGATAAAAGGGATTGAAAAATCTATAATAAGAATTATTTTTTTATTTATTAATTTATTTATTAATTAAAAACGTTTTTTTTAAAATGCGGCCGATACGACGGCAATCGTGGCGGCAAGCAATCCGGTGCTAGAAAACCTTGGCAAGCGCAAAGTAAGTATCTTTTTTACGTAGTATTTTAACTTTTATTAATTTATTAATTTTTTTTAAAAAAGAAGGCTAAAGAAAGGCTAATTATCAATCAATCTTTATACGATAAGGGCTAATGCTCGTATAGCAAAGCTGAAATAAGATCCTTAAGCAGATAAGCTTCGAAAAGCTAAAAGACGAGATTAAGCGGCCGTTAATCAGCTTTTTGCAATTTGAAAACAAACCTTAAAATATTCTTAAGTATTAAAAGCTAAAAGGAAAACTCGATAAGCCGAAATGCGAAAGAATCTTATAGATAAACGGTACTTTTTCTTTTCTTTGATTTACTAAGCAATTTATTAATCGATTTTAAAAAAAATCGAAGCATTTACGCGGATAATTTTGCTATGCAAGCCGCTTTTTTTATAATTAGATTTAATAATAGAAAATACTTGAATAGCGATTAGGTTGATAAAGCATTTAATTTAAACGAAAAGGTTTATAAGGAATTTAATTTGCGAAAAGATAAAAAAGAAAATAGTAATATACTTTGCGATAGATACGTTTTGATTACCGATAAAGAGATAAAAAAGGTTACTCGGCAATTAGCACGTTAGCACGCATAAGTAAGCATTTATTTTATTTAAATATTTATATTTTGCTAATAATATAAAGTTACGTTATATAATAACCGTTTAGCAATTTCGTCGCTATTAGCAAAGTGTAGCGCGGTCTTTGATAAAGAAGTGCCGAGCTGCTAATTTAAAAAGTAGAAAAGCTTTTTTTAAATTGATAGCTTAAGACTTGGCAAGTACGGTTTTAAAACGAATTAAATAAGAATTCATTTTATTATGCTTTTAATTAATTAAACTAATATTATAACTTTTAGTTTTTATTTAATTAAGCTTTTTTACGTTTATTTTTCTTTTAATAAAAAGAAGTATTAACGAGCTAAAATTAAAGCAAATACCGATAAGATTAAATACGAATTGCCGGGTCTAGCCGCTTAATAAAATATAAAAAGATTCGAAAAGAATGCTAAATTTAAAGAAGCTGATTGCGATCTTATTTTATTTTAACGCGTTATGCAATTGATTTGGAAAAAGGACGAGCTAGCTTCGGAATTGTTTTACGGCGTTAAGGATAGCGATACGGAATTAAGATCATTCCTAAACTTAATGCTTAAGTTTATATAAAATAGAATTTACGATTAATTACAAATTTTATATTTTATAAAAATACTTTTATTTATCTTATTTATTAATTATATTTATTAATAATACTTATTAATTATATTTACTTATTATATTTACTAATCATATTTATTAATTATATTTATTAATTATATTTACTAATTATATTTATTAATTATATTTATTAATTATATTTATTAATTATATTTATTAATCACATTTATTAATCGTCGGTTTCTTGTATAACGATACGCTAAGTCTTGTAACGATACGCTAGGTCTTTTAGACGCATTTTACATACGCTAAGCTACTTTCCTTTTTTTTTCCTTCGCATTTTTTATATTCTTTTATTTTTCGCTTTTAACTTATAAACTATAATTTACAAGTCTTTAGCGCTTTTACTTTCGTGTATATAGACCTCAGCTACTTTCGACCTTTACATTTAATAGTTGTTGATTTTAAATTATTACTTTAAGATTCTCTTAAGCTTTTATATAAACTCCGCGCTTTTATAAGTTCTTTTAAGTAATCGCTTAAGGTCGTTATAAGTCTTTTAAACGCATTTTATATGCGCTAAACTACTTCTTTTATTTTTTCTTTCGTATTCTTCGTATTCTTTTATTCTTCGCTTTTGACCTATGAACTATAGTTTACGAGTCTTTAGCGCTTTTACCTTCGTATATATAGACTTTAGTTACTTTCGACTTTTATACTCGGTAATTATTGATTTTAAATTATTACTTTAAGATTTTCTTAAGCTTTTATATAAACTTTCGCGCTTTCGTAAGTTCTTTTAAGTAATCGCTTAAGGTCGTCATATCTTAAAGTTTTAAATAAAAAGAATTGATCGACTTGCTATATTTAAAATCGATATAAATATATTAATAAATTATTTTAATATTTAGATTTATAAATTATATTTAAAATTAATTATATATATATTTTATTTAATATAATAACGATTTTAAAACTATTTATATAAATTCATTTATTAATTTATAATAATGAAATTCAAGAAGCCTTCGCAAGCTATCGAATTTATTACTTTCCTTTCTTGCGATACTTTTCTTTTATATATAAAAAGTCTTTTGCTCGCTAATAATACTAATTTTATAATATCCGTCGTTATGTTCGTTTTTATTAATTTATTTAATAGATAGCTTAATTTTATAGCTGTTATTTAAAAACCGCTTAACTCGATATTCGTTTATTTTAATTAATCAGCTACGATTACGCCCTTTTTCGTTTAGCATTTCTATTGCATATCGAGCGTTTCGATCGTTCGTTCGTTTAATAGAAAAGGAATAATAAGTTTCATTATTTATTTCGATAAGGATCGAGTTTGATTAGTTTGCAATTCTTAATAAATTAATAACTTGATTAATATATAGATAATAAAACGGCACTTATAAATAAATCGGCAAGCGTCCGTTAAAATATAAATTTCTTTTATCTATTTTTCAATTATAATAGATATTCGAGCTTATAGATATAATTATAAGCTAATACGATAATAAAGTGTTTTATCGTTTTATATAATAAATTTTTAATTAAATGCTTTTATTTTTAATATTTATTAGATTATATTAATTTTATTTACCGCATAGCAGCAGCCGAAAAGAAAGCTGCAAAGATTATATTTAAATTAAGATTTCTATAAGCACTTTATCTTTATATATTAATTAAACTTTAATAAATTTAAATAGGTATTTGTTATAACGACTTTAAGCGATTATTTAAAGAATTTATAAAAAAGCGAAAGGATTATATAAAGCTTAAGAAGATTATAAAATTATTATTTAAATTTGAAATTAATAATTATCGAAAGTAAAAGTTGAAAAAAACTAAGTGTTAGATTCTTTTTAAGCGATTAAAGAATATATTCGTAATTTTATAACGGTCGTTAAAGTACTTGCAATTGCAAAACACTCGGTTGTAAAAGTATTCGAATTTTAATTGCTTTTTAAAATTTAAAAGAGCTGATTCCTTTTATATGATTAAAAAGAATTACGCGCATTAGCTAATTAATAAGTTTATTAGTTAAGTTAAGGGTCCTTTAACTGATATGATATATTAAGCGAGGCATATTAAGTGGCCCGTGAACTCCTTTAAATACTATTAGCTAGCTAAGGTCGATATAGATATACCGATATTAAGGTTTATATATAAAAAGGTTGTTCGTAATAGTCAATTTAAGTAAAAAGAGCTTAAAAGTATTAAAAGATATAATTATAATTAAGCTTTAATAAAAAGGAAATAAAAAGAAATGAAAAGATAAAAAAAAAAACCGCTAATTAAAACTTAACGCTCGCAAGAATGCTGCTTAAAAAGAATTAAACGTAAGCAAAACCCTTTTTAAAAATAAATTAACTTAATAAAATATATTTAAATTATAAAATGATATTATATAATATTTAAGTATATAAAACGTTGATATATAAGTTTAAATTAATAATTTAATAGCAAATCCGCTAGAATTTAAATATATCTTTTTAAGCTATTTATTAGATTGCTTCCAAGCGATTGGGAATATATATTCGTAAGGTCGTAACGGTCGTCAAAGTACTTGCAATTACAAAACACTCGGTTAATAAGGTATCTGAATTCTATCTGCTCCCTAATGCTTAAAGGAGCTGATTCCTTCTATATAATTAAAAAGAATCACGTGCATTAGCTAACTAATAAGCTTACTTGTCAAGTTGGAGGTCCCTTGACTGCTAACATGCTAAGCGAAGCATGCTAAATGGCTCGTAAACCATAGTTCATAAGTGAGCTTCCTTAACTACTATTACTAGCTAGCTAAAGTCGATATAGATATACCGATACCGGCAACTTTCTCTTTAGCAAGCAATGCCTTGCTAATTACCATATCGACCGAAAAAAAAAGAAAGGTAATCAAATAAAAGAAAAACAATCTTATTCCTCCCTTTCTTATAGCGGCCTTTCCACCTACCCGTCCACTTGCACCTTTAAAATATTAATCAAAACTAGCTCTTGCAAAAAAGAATTAGCCCCGATTTTAGTTATAGCGTTAGCAAGGTTGAATTTGCTTCCGATCCAGCGTACCTTAAAGAGCTCCCGCTTTTCGTATGACTCTCGAATAACTATAATATCGATCATAAAGCGCTTCTCTTTAATAGTTCCTAGCTTTACTATGCACTCGTAAAGCAAGTAAAAGTCAATGCATATCACTACGAAGAAATTAAGGATTTTTAGCTAAGCTGTGATTTAAATAAAAGTGGTCGATATAACAATAGCCATATCGATACTTAAGGACATAACGTATAGCTCAAAGGCTAATACTGCCCTTGTCACTCTCTTGCACTTCTGTAACACTTAATAGAAGATGTTACCCGTCAGAATGAACTCGTTTTTACTTACGTAAGCCTTATTGCTAAAAATAGCCACGAAACCGATCTAAAAGCTAAGGTCAGCGTTATTAGCAAACGCTCTATCTACGAATATAAAGAGCTTCGCCGTCCTTAAGTCCAAAAGCACGTAATAGATCCCTCGAATTGGATGATCGATTAGCCACTAAATCACCTTATTAAAGGCCTTATAATCCTCGTCCCTTAGTTCCTAATGCTGAGCAGCCATCGATAAAGCGCAAGATGCTTTTAAGTAGCAAATAGTAGCTAAATACGCCCTTCGGGCACGTTGCTCCAAGTACTCTTTAGCTCGTATAACTAAATCAAGCTTGATTACGGCAAGCCTCTCACCTTGCCCTTTCTGCCTAATTAACAGCTCGAACCCGTCTTTATCTAAAGATAGCTTGCATCTATTAAAAATCATCGGTTCGGCGTATATAAAGGTCTCTATTTCCTTGCTCCTTAGCTTGGATTTAACTAGCTCCTTCTTCTCCCTTGCCCTTATAGCTAAATTGATAACCATAAAAACATCGTCTATCTATAAAGCAGCTATTCTTAGCTGATCCTTATTAATTGATATAAAAAAGCAAGAATTAAAGCTCGATTGCTTTATCCCGAGGTTATCCGTAAAATGCTTTAAAAAACGCTTATACTAGTGCGTTCCTGCTTCGAGGATGCCGTATAAAAAGCTAATTATAAAAAACAAAGTGCCGAAAGAAAATCGATAAGTGATCTCCTTAAGTAGTCGCACGACGATTATTCGTATAAGCTTCGTGCTTAACTAAGTATAAGCTTATATAATATCCTTATTATAAACTTAACACTCGTAATCCTTTATTAAAAAAAGAGCCAAAGCGCAACAAAGTCTTTGGCCCGCTCGCTATACCGTAAGAGATTCGGTAAGTACCCTCGTCTTGCCCTTATTTTAAAAAGCTTAGACTACTATACGAGACTTTTCGTATAGCGTAAGTGTTCTTTTACCTTTAATTTCGTTAATAAACCTAGATCCGAAGATCTTAGCGCCTTTAGCGCGTAGGTCGGTGCTCGAAATCATTTAAAAGATGCCTTAAGCTATTAATCCAGCCAATTCCTTTGCTTTAGACTCTTAAAATAGTGCCTCGAAGCTTTTAATGATTCCTTCAGCTCGTAGCTTAGCTAAAAGCTTATAGTCCCGGCGTTCCTTATCGATAATCAATACTTCGAAGTCCTTAGTAAATAGCACGTAAAAATCGTTCTCCTTCTTATCAAGCACGGTCGAAATACTCGAATCGTACTTTTAATAAAATATCTAAACTATTAGTATTATTAACTTTTAAAGATTGGCAAGTTAAGGGTTAAGAGGGCTATTTATTAGTTTTGGCGAGCTTCTTAAATTAAGCGACCTCGGTAAATTATGCGAATATTAAAGTTTAAGCGATTTTCGTAATTCTAGCTCTTTTTCGCTTTCGCTTTTATCTTTTTCTTTCTCCGCTTTTACCTTAAGTACTTGCAACTTTTCTAGCAGCTTTTCAACTTTAAAGTAATAAGGTTTTATTAAGGTTGACTTGAATTCCGTAAGTCTCGGATATGCTATTATGCACGTATGCCCTTGCTTGCTAAGCAGTTGAAAAGAGCCCTTTTACTTTTAATTTTCTCGCTATACGAGTATTCGTAAACTAATAAAAAGGTCTAAGGTATGCTCCGTAATTAATCCATTCCTCTTTTTAAGCGCGTCCTTAACCTGCTTCGCGGCGTAGCATTTTCGTACTTTCTTTATAGCCTTATTAATAGCAGCAGCACGCTTTTAAATAAACGCGGCAAGTCGATCTTGTTCCGTTAGCTTCGGTAAAGTGCTAAAAACGAAAAGCGTAAAGACTAAGCTATTTAATCTCGCCGTATCGTTAATAGCTTTAATAGCTATTTAAAGCCGGTCTTCCTTTAAAGCTTTTAAAAGCTCTTTTATAACGATCTTAAAGGCGCGTCGCATAAGAACGTGGTAGCGTTCTATTAGCCCGACGCTATAATAGGCTTTTATAAGCATCTGCTTTAAAGTGCTGCTAATACCTTTAAAATAGCTTCGAAATATTGCCGAATTAAAATTAGTTCCGGGATCGTGCACGACGTTTATAAAAGGTCCGACGTAAGTGTTGACCTAGCATTTATTGAATCCTTTAAGTAAATGCTATGCGGATATGCTTTTAAAAAAAGTAGCGGCTTAAAAATTAATAGAATCGCAAACGACGTACAATACGTTTTTACCGTTAAAATGCATTACGTCTACGTATATCGTATTATTAAAATCAATATCGTTTTTAAGCTTGATACTAAATCTTTTAAAAGAATGCCTAAAGACTTAATAATAATAGTAAAACTTTTAAATATTATAAAGCAAATCCCGTTTAAATTCGTGCTCGGCCCTTTTAAAAATAATAGCAAATCGATCTATTAAAGAATAGCCAAAACGCTTATAAATGATCCTTAATTGCTTTTCCGTAAGATAGTAATAAACGGTCTCGCCTTCGATATTATAATAAATAGCAGCGTGCTTTTTACTTAATAGCATTTATACGTGCTTAAATATTCTTATTATTAATATTTCCTTTTTTCCTTGCATTAGCACGTTTCGCAAGTTATTTAAGATCATTTTATGCTTATTTATATTAGCTAATAAAAATAAAAAAGGTACGTCGCTTTTTATAACGTAGAACTCCACTTGACTCAAAAGCGTTTCTAAAGTAATTGCTTTAATAAAGGTGGCAAAGCTAATCTTATATTTAACGGACTTCTCTTTTGCTTGGGATGTATTTAATTAAACTTCGAAATACCTTTTTTAAAGTGCTCGTAGCTAAAGCAAGCTAGCGGTAAAGAAATTGGCTGTTCTGCTATCAATTATAAAGCTTATAAACACGTTTTTAAAGTATTTAAAGGCTATATAAGTCTTTGCTTTGCTCGTAGGCACGTTTTGGGTTTCGATTTGGCTAATAAAGGCGTAAAATGCCGTTTGAATCTTTAGTTGCTTATATACTTCGTTAGCGTTAAAAGTGCCGTAAGTAATCATAAAACCTTTTGATATATTAGCGTAGCTGCCCGATTCGAGCGGCTCGTTTAATAAGCTTGCGATAAATTGATCGAATTCTTTCGTAAATATAAATAGTAAGCTTTTAATCGATGCTACGTATTAAAAGAATTTGCTTTTCGTTACTCTTTTTGCGTCTTTAAAAGCTTAGAATTTAGCGACGGATGCTTTTTTTTCGTCGAAAGTATGGTTAATGCTTTAGCAACTTAGCTTTTTGCAAATAAAATACTTTTTCTTACCTTTAATAATAGCTTTAGCTGTGACGACACGCCAGGTCTCCTGGACGCACTTCACATGCGCCAAGCTACTTCCCTCCTTTTTTCCTTCGTATTCTTCGTATTCTTTCATTCCCCGCTTTTGACCTATGAACCATGGTTCACGAGTCCTTGGCGCTCTTACTTTCGTGTATATAGACCTCAGCTACCTTCGACTTTTACACTCGGTAGTTGTTGATTTTAAGTTATTACTTTAAGATTCTCTTAAGCTCTTATATGAACCCTCGCGCTCTCGTGAGTTCTTTTAAGTAATCGCTTAAAGTCGTCATATTATCAATAACTACTTTATTCCGCCGGGAACGGCTTTAATAATATTCCTCTTTTTCAGAATTCCTTAGTGGTTGGACGTCAAAACACTCAGACGACTCCAACGGTCACGAGAAGGCTTATTCTAAGTATAACTTGAAGGATGGCACTTACATAACACAGCAACCCTCGCCCCGCGGGCAAAATCCTTCGCACTCTTCTTAAAGCTGCTCCAGCAGCTCCTTCCTCTTCTTTTACGGCCCAACTAGCAGTTCCTTTTATTTAAGAAGAAGCTACTAGTAAGCAAGACGATGAAGATGATCCCTCGGCCTTTATTAACCCCGAGGAAGCTTTGGCCTAACACCAAGCTCTCTTTTAGTCTTAACGAAAGGCCGTTAAGCTCAGAAAGCTTTTCGCAAACATGAAAACTCGCAACGAAAAGCTCGATAAAAGCGCTAGCGAATAAAAAACCTTCGTTAAAAGGGCTGAAAAAGAAGCCCGGCGAGCTCGAAAGGAACTGGACCAGCTTTAAGCGGTCTTGCTAACTACGGAACGCCCGTCAGAGCCTCTTTAAGTTTCTTTCGAAGATAATTCTAAAGGCAAGGAGCTATACAAGCCTTTAGTCCTTCAGGCCACTTCCTTTACTTATAGAACCGCCAACCTTCGCCGCCTTTTCGCCGACGACGATGAACCACCTTCTCTTTATAAGCCAACCAACTTTCGCACTCTAGCTAAGTTCAACACCTTTAAAGCCTTTTCCTTAGCTTCTTAAGGTCGCGCTCGTATCGAGCGGATCTTTAACCTTGAACAGAAGCTCTTAGACGGCGTAAGCTATCGAGCACGTCACTAGCAAGCCCGCGTCTTCGATAACTTAAAAGCTTTCGAAAAATACTTCTTTATAAAACGCTAACGCAAGAACTACGTCCTTGACCAAACCGAAGGAACAGCTCACTTGTTTTTAACCTCTTTGGTCATGGATCGTAGCAACCCCGTAATCGCTTCGGAACTCGTCTAGATCGCTTTCGAGTTCTTGAACGACTCCGTTAAAAAGGCCAAAGCGTTAATTAAGTTCGAAAAACTTTATATAAAGCTTAACTAGCAATTTTAAGACTTTTACTTTGTTTTTTCGAAGCTTGCCGCTACCGCCGAAATCAAAGACGAAGACCGATTACGTAAAGCTTTGCGTTTTAAAATCACTAAGACGTTACGCGACTAGCTTTATTTGGAATTTGCTAAAACTACAACTTTCAAAGACTTCTAAACCGCCGTCCAGCAGTTAGCTGCTGGCCAATACGCGTCTGCAAGGCTTTACGACGCTCTATAAGCTAGGTATAATACTTAATTCGCAAAGAGCTTTTATAATAAAGCTTGTAACGAATCCCGCTCGGCTTAAAGAGCAGCGGTCAAGCAAATCACTTATTACGAGAACCGCCAAGGTAGCTTAACCCCCGTCTCTTTCCTTACTTTTTAGCGCTAAACCTTTAACAGCTTTAGCGCTAGTGCAGATCGATTTAATCGATTTAACAAATTCTCTTTTTTCGGAAACGCTTTTAGGTTAACAATTAAAACCCTTGGATCGTCTCGCAAGGACTCGAATACGCCGAAGCTTTTCCGCTACCACTTAGTTAACGAGATAGAATACGGCGCTGGACTTGAATACGGCTTTTATTCGGATGACTCGGACGATGAGCTTTATTCCGACGCTCTTGAGGATCATTAAGAGCTCTCTTTTGCTGACTCCGACGCTCTCGACAATAAAGGAAACGTCGAGGCCTAAGCAAAGCCTTTTTCTTAAGCCAGCTTCGAGATATACGATACTTCGACCTTACGAAGCTCTTTGATAATAAAGCCATGACTATACCCGTCACCTTTATCAAGAATGGCCTTTCGTACAAGGTATCTGCTTTGCTCGATTTAAAAGCTAATAGGTACGCGCTGATTGACTTAGCGCTATTTAAATCGCTTTCTTTCTTTCTTAAACTTTTGATTTAACTCTTTTCGGCCCTATTCTTTGTCAAGTCATATAATGGAGCTCGTGGAGCTACTATCTTATATTTTGCACTTTTCAACTTTACGGTTGATAAGCGCGTTTAATCTTTTATTCTTTTTCTTATTACTAACCTTGAGAATCACAGCGTAATCTTCGAACGAGCATGGCTAATTAAGTACTAGATTCTCTTCGATTGCGCTCGCCGCAAGCTTTATTAGCTTTGTTTTAACCTTTCGACCGCCACTTACGCTAAACTTATTAAGATTATACACCTTAACTAGCGTAAGGTAAACGCTCGTTACTAATACGACGCTAACAGGCGTGATCGAGCCTTGGACCGCTTTTAAAAAGCTTACGACGCTAATTCACCCGTAAACTATAGTTTACGAGCGGATCAAGCAGCAACAATAGTCGCTGAATCACCTCTTTCTCTTTAGAATCGTCCTCTTTCTCTTCGGAATCGTCCTTCTTCCGCTTCCTTTTCCAAGATCGTTGAACCCTTTTCTTCTATTCACCTTCTCGTAGAGCCGTCATTCTTTCGCTTTACGGAAAACACCTTTTCTAAAGACTACGTTAAATCAATGTCTTAAATGAACCGTAAGCTTGTGTCAACCGACGCCGCCTCCGTAAAACCTCTTTTACCCGTCAAGCGCTTTCGCTAAAAATCTAAGTATAAAATCAATAGAAACTTTAAAATCAACGGCGTTTTCGAATACGCTTTCTATATGATCGCTCGCTAAAAGGACGTAGAACTGTTCTTTACGTCCTTTTACGAGTTCGATTGCTTGATCTCCAAGCGTTAAACGATTGCTTTTACTTAAGCTGACTACTAAGCAGCGCTGATACGCTTTACTAACGGCTCTATCTTTGCTATTGACTTTGCAGCGGAACTATCAAAGCTCATTGACGACCTTCTTATTTTTCTCGAGTACTCCGATTATACATACGTATTCTTTAAGGCCGCTAGCAACGTGCTAGCACCATATAGGCCTTACGATTATAAAATCGAGCTTTTCGAAGAAAAGGAAAAGGCGCTTCGATACTTTTTATTATACAAGATATCGATCCTTGAGCTGGAGCTTATTAAAGCCTACTTTATCGATAATCTTAACAAAGGTTTTATCGAACCTTTAACAGCGCTATTTGCAGCTTTAGTCTTGTTTACTAAAAAGCAAGACGGTTCCTTCCGCTTTTATATTAACTTCCGCGCGCTGAACAACCTTACTCGTAAAGATCGATACCTTTTCTTTTTAATCGATAAGACTTTCGCACGTCTTTTAAAAGCTAAAATCTTTACGAAACTCGATATTCGGCAAGCCTTTTATAAAATACGGATAGACCCAGCTTTAAAAGAGCTTATAACATTCAAGACACGCTACGATGCTTATAAGTGCAAGGTTCTCTTATTCGGACTGACTAATGGACCCGCCACTTATTAACGCTATATGAATGACCTCTTCTTCGACTTCTTAAACATCTTTTGCACGGTATATTTAGACGACATCTTGATCTACTCTTCCGACCTTTTAAAGCACGCTTATTACGTTCGCTAAGTCCTTTAACGACTCGACGACGCTAGCCTTTAGGCTGATATTAAAAAATGCGAATTCAATATAATTAAAGTAAAATACTTAAGCTTCATCATTTCTACCGAAGGCTTAAAGGTAGATCCGGATAAAACGTCGATAGTAAAGTATTAAGCGCCTTTTACGACCGTTAAAAGCGTCTAAAGCTTTTTTGGATTTTATAACTTCTACCGCCGATTTATTCGAGATTACGGCGTGATCGCAAAGCCTTTAATGCACTTGATTAAGGCTAACGTTCTTTTTTCATTCAATTCTTAGTGTTAAAGAAGCTTCGACCTTTTAAAGCTCGCTTTAACTATTGCGCTAATCTTATAGCATTACAATCAAAACTTCTTTTGTATGCTAAAGACTGACGCTTCCGACGGCGTAGTCGCTTTAGTCTTCTTTTAAAAGCATGGTTCCGATTGGCTACTAGTCGCTTATTACTTTAAAACCATAGCTCTCGTTAAGCTCAATTACGTCGTCCACGACAAAAAGATGCTAGCTATTATACGCTCTTTTAATAACTTTCGCGCCGAACTCGCCGGCTCTTTTCACTAGGTTCAAGTAATCACCGACCATAAGGCTTTAAAGTACTTCATGACCTCTAAGACTTTTAACGTTCGTTAAGCACGCTAAGCAAAGCTCTTCTCCGATTACAACTTTATCATCACGTACAAACCAAGTAAAGACAACCTTTTAGCTAACGCGTTAATACGTCGCACCGAAGAGCTCTTTTCTTAAAACAGTTTTAAGCGCACTTAACGCTTGCAAACGCTGCTCCGCGCCGATAACGTTGACTTACGACTCTTGACCGAAAAGCTACGCTAACTTACGCTTTCGGAGACCGCCGTTATTATCGAAAAGATCGCAGAGCTCTTACTGATATTCCGAGTTATTAACCAAGTCTTAAAAGCTAATCGGACCGCTTTTAGTTTCATAGCACTTCGAATTCAAGCTTTTAAAGCTAAGTCTTTACTCGTGAACTATGGTTCACGAGCCAAACTCACTATAGAAGGCGACCTGCTGCTCTATGACGGCCGCTTATTAGTTCTCGACGTTTAAAACTTGCGCTCGTTACTCGTCCGAGAAGTTTACGATTAAGTATTTACGGCATACCTTAGCTCTCGCAAAACTTACAAGCTCTTTGCAGCATAATACTATTAGCACGGTATAGTTAGATTCGTCAATTAATACTGCCGCAACTGCCACGCTTGCAAACGAGCTTTAATGCTTTGCGATAAGAAACCTAGTTTGCTTTAACTTTTTTTAATCCTTTCGCGCTTTTAAAAGCACGTCACTATAGATTTTTGTAGCTTTAATAAAGACAAACACGGCTACGATAACGTTCTTATAATAATCGACCGCTTTTTTAAGCAAGCAATCTCGATCCTTTATCATAAGTCTATCGACGTTAAAGGCTTCGCTAAGCTTTATATTTACCATATCTACAAGTATTTTAAAGCTCTTTTAACATTGACTTCTGATAGAAGACTTTAATATTGGTCCGAGTTTTAGAAAGAATTTAATAAGATCTTCGGCATTAAACTGACCTTTAGCACCGCCGCACACCTTAAGACTAACGGTCAGACCGAAATTTATAACTAGTATTTACAAAAGCGCTTCCGTCCTTTCGTAAGCTACTATTAAGACGATTAGAATGAGTTCTTTTTTATGATGGACTTCGCTTAATTGACGCTCTTTTACGACTCTTTCGGCGGCCTTTCCCTTTTTGAGGTAATCCACGGCTACGCCTTTCGGACCACCTGGAATTAGAGCTTAAAACGACCTGACGACTAAACCCTTTCTCGCAAGCTTAACCAAGACGAAGCTCGCGCTTACGCCAACCGCCACTTCGGAGCTTGGACCTTCGCTAAAGAGCACCTCTAGCGCGCTTAAGACCGCATAACTAAACAAGCTAATAAATCAAAGCGCTCGGTTGACTTCGACGTTAATAATAAGGTTTGGTTAGACATGCGCCCGTTCTTTACCTTTCGACCGTTAAAGAAGCTCGATAACTCGACGAACGGACCGTTCGAAGTTACTGATAACGTTTATAGCAGCTTTAAACTTAAGCTCTTCGAGTCAATAAAAGTTTACTTAGTCTTCTACCCCGGACGGCTACGAAAAGCACTTAACGACTTTACTTTCGGGCAAATTATTTTTGAACTTGACCCGATTAATATCACTAGCGAACTTAAGTACGAAGTAGAGAACATTTTAACCGTGCGCTAAACTAAAAAGCACCTTAAGTACCGCGCTTCTTAGCTCGGCCGCGACATTGACTTTACTTAGTACTCCGCTTCCGACTTTATATACGCTCTTTTTAAAGTACGTGACTTCTATTTAGAACACAAAGAGCTCTTCGGCCTTCTTGCGAAGCTCTTCGACTAGATCAAGGCTTATTCGGACGGTGTTAATAACTACGATCACTTGAGTAGTAATAAAGCAATAGATAGACGCTCGAAGACGAGCTTTTTTCGGACGGGAAGGTAGTATAACGATACGCTAGGTCTCTTGGACGCACTTTACATGCGCCAAGCTACTTCTCTCTTTTTTTCCTTCGTATTCTTCGTATTCTCTTATTCCTCGCTTTTAACCTATGAACCATGGTTTACGAGTCTTTAGCGCTCTTACTTTCGTATATATAAACCTCAACTACCTTCGACCTCTACACTCGGTAGTTGTTGATTTTAAGTCATTACTTTGAGATTCTCTTGAGCTCTTATGTAAACCCTCGCGCTCCCGTGAGTTCCTTCAGGTAATCGCTTAAGGTCGTCACATTAGCAGCTTTCTTACTTTCGAAGTATTAGCGATCTTAAATAAAGCATTCGTATTCTTCGTTTAAATCGGAGTCAGATTTTAAAGTGTTATAAAAGCAAATGTGATCGTATAGCTCGTTAAAGCTCGCGTAAGCTTTATTCGCTTTAACGGGTCGAAAGGTCTTAATTGCAAATGCAATTGCTCGGCGGATATCGGCAATTGCGGCGGTAAAGATAAACGCAAGATTTATTCGTGCAATCGTAGTTTTTAATACGTTTTTATAAGCTAAATATAGCTTGTTAGCAAGACTTCGATCGTCTTTTAAACCTGGTCGTAAAGAGCCTTGAATGCTCTTAAGCTTTTTAGCGAGCTTCTTAAAGCACTCGCTAAGCGAGGTCCTTGGATTCTCTTTTTTAACCAAATCTAGCGAAATTTCTTTTTAGCGGTCGTATTTTGCTTGCCGCCGATAATCAGTCTCGAAATAGTCTTTTATAGCAATAGCGTTTGCTTTAAACGTCGAAAGCTTAGCTTTAATCATATGATTATAATAAAAGGTTATAGCCTCTTTCGTAAGTATAATTAAGAACGCTGCTAAATAATCGTCGGATATTAAGCCGTATCGACTTGCTTAATTAGCGAAAATACTTAATTAAGTCTTAAAGTCATCGTCGGGTCTCGAATACTTTAATTCTTTAAAAAAGCTTTTTGCAAATAAAGCTAATTCCTTTGCTTTTAAATGAAAGTCTGTTGCTCTTAGCTTAAGGAAATCATCGCTATCGTCGTTAAAAGCGCTTAAAATGCCGTACGCAAGTATGCTTTACTTAGCTAATAGTTTAATCGGTAAAAGGTTATCGATATAATTGCCGGTGATCCGTCTTTTTTTAAAGTTTTTAAAAAGCTTATTTCCGAATCCAAGGTCTTTTAAAAGTTCGTTTCCGAATCCTTTTAATAGTCCAAAAGGCTTATTTCTATCTTCTTCGTACCCATAGCTTCGATCTCCTTGCTAATCTCCTCCGTTTCCTTTTCGTCGGTTATCGTTAAAATCGCTAAGGCTATTCGAGTCATCGGCTAAGGCTTTAGCTTAATAATATTCGTACTTTTAAGCGCGCTCTTAGCGATTCTTATACCTTTAGTTTCTTTCTTGCTAATATATAGTTTTTTAAAAGATATAAATAGCTTATCGATACGTCCGAAGATGCTAGATCCCTTTTTCGAGTTGCTAAAGTTAAGCACGGAAATCTGCACGTTATCTTTAATAAAAGCTGATTTTGTCCGGTATACTTTTAAGTTTTAACGGGTTCTTTTTTAGCGTATAGCTCTCGTAACTTCGATTATTATTTAGTTCGATAATAATCTTAAGACTTTTATTATTATTGCTATTAAGCTTAAGCTTTTTAAAAAACTAAGTGTAGCTTTTAAAAAAGAAATTTAAAAGCCGCTAAAGTGATTTTAGCTTTTTTTAAATGATTGACGTATTGCGTAGCGATTAATAGATTAAAGGCGTTAAGTACGCTAAAATGCTTTATCGTAGCCTTTCGTTAAATTGTATAACGTAAGTTCGTAATTCTATTATTTGCTTTGCTATTACTTTTATATTTTGCTTTATATTTTTCTTTTCTTTCGCAAACTCTTCGCGTAACTTCCGAATCTCTTTTTTTTCTTCCTTTTCTTTCTTTTTTAAACTTCGTAAAAGTAGTAAAAGTAGTTAAAACGTATTATCTTCGTCGTTCGTAAAGTTTTCGGCGGTTTATTTTAAATCGAAGCTTAAAGGTATTGCTTATTGCTCTTTTATTTCTTAGAAAGTTTATTAATATTACTGCTCGTCGTTCAAAAGCTTGATTATTTTATTAGCGTAGCCTTTTTGCTTTAAGAAGTATTATACGCCTTTAAATAGCAAGTGTTCTTTAAGGCTAATAAAAGTAGCAAACTTAAAGCTTCGTTTCGTATTATCTTTTATTATCGTAAAACTCGTTTAATCTTAGCGTAAGAAAGCGTAGCGGAATAAGCTTTATAAATCGTAATCCCTTAGCCTTTTACACTTCGCATCTAAGAAGTCTTTTATTATAGCTCGAGCCGTAATCTTATTATCGAGCTTTGCGTATAATAGCTCGTTTAAGTCAAATAAAATACTCGATATCTTATCGTCTAGTCTTTTCGAAAGGCTTAAGAGCTTTAAGTATAGTGTTTCTTTTAATTAAATAACTAAAGGTTTCGTAAGTAGTGATAAGATTCGAAAAGTATAATACTTTGCTTTTTGTCGGCTGGACTCTTTACCCGAAAGTTTAGTTGCTCGATCGGCCATAATTATTATTTGTTTATATATAAATCGATTTAAATTTAATTAAGTTGCTATATATAGCAAGCGCGGCTTTTATAGCGTTAAAGTTATTATTTTAAAAGTGACTTGGTTCGAAATCACTTTTCCGTAAGAATAAAGAAAATCGATAATATAAAAAGCGATTTGGTACGGAATCGCTCTTCCGTTATAAAAGAAAAAGGTATCGTATTAAAAGGTATTCTCGCTATAAAGTTTTAGCTTCTTTATAATTGATCACTTAATAGTAATTCAATCACTAATTAATATTGAATTGCTTTTAAGCGATTAAAAATATATATTCGTAAAGTCGTAACGGTCGTTAAAGTACTTGCAATTGCAAAACACTCGATTGATAAGATATTTAAATTCTGTCTGCTCTTTAATGCTTAAGGGAGCTGATTCCTTTTATATAATTAAAAGGAATCACGTGCACTAGCTAACTAATAAGCTTACTTGTTAAGTTAAGGGTCCCTTGACTGCTGACATGCTAAGCGAGGCATGCCAAGTGGCCCGTAAACCATGGTTTATAGGTGAGCTTCCCCAACTACTACTACTAGCTAGCTAAGGTCGATATGAATATACCGACACTATTGATTCGTTTTTATCTTAAATTACTTTAATTACTTACGAAGATACCGATCCATTTTAAAGTTAAGAATTCGAAAGCTTTATAATTAGTTTCTTTAGCTTAGTATTATTAGCAATTATTAAATGTTTTAATTAATATTATATTTAAAACGTTAAAGAGATTAAGACTTTTAATACTTAGTGGTTATAGATCTTATGGTATTTTTAATAATAAGAGGCTAATTAAAATCCTTTGCGAATCGATTAAAATAAAAAGAAAACTTTTTTTATATAAACTAGATTCGTTTAAGCAGTTGAGAAATTAATAAAAGAGCTTATAATATGTTATAAAAAGTGCGATCGAGCTTTAAAGCATTCGAAGCTAAAGGCTTTTAAAACGAAAGTATTAGCCGATTATTAGAAAACGGATATTTGCAAACGCATCGTAAGTAGGTTAAAACAAAAGCTTCGGCAAACTTAATTAAGATTTAAATCTTTTTAACGCAATTTAGTACGTTTGTTTTTATTTATAAATTCGGTTAATAAATCTAGTAAATCTGATTAGTAAATCTGATTAATAAATCGAATTAATAAATCTAATTAGTAAATCTGATTAATAAATTTGATTAGTAAATCGGATTAATAAATCTAATTAATAAATAATAAAACTAATATCTAATAGATATATTTATTACGAAAAACGCTTTCGCATTAAGACTTAAAATTAGCATTTCGAAAAAGTGTTTTAAATATTATATTATTTACGCAAAGCTCGTTTCGAATAGTTAATAACTCGGATTGAAAATCTCTTTGCGAATTATAAAACTTATATCTTAAGCTTTTTAATGCTTTAATTATTAAGCGAGACCTCGACGATAAGATTTTAGAAATTGATCGTTATTTATTAGATAATTTACTAGCTAATTAAAAACTTAGCATTTCATTAGACTATTAGTTTAATATTAAGCGCTATTCTTTTATATGTATAATCGGAACTGCAATTATAAAAGATTAACATATGATTTAGCTTATGCTTGGATTTATATACGTTGAGTTTAATTATATAAGAAAAGAATTAATAAGAATTATTTACGAACGTTTTATTAAATTAAGCTTAATAAAAAGGATAATCGCGATTATAATAGATAACGCATCTTCGAATAATATAATAATAAAAGAATTGCTTAAATGCGTCGAAGATGCATTTAAGAAAAAGCTTTTTATAAGCTAAGAGATTTTATACGTTTCGTATATAGCTTACGTCTTGCAATTATCTTTTAAAGCGTTGCTCGGACCGCGATTATCGCTAACGAACGAAAGCTTAGAAAAGCATTAAGAAGAAGATTTTAATATAAACGAGCTAGAAGGAGCAAGAAGACGCGATAAACGAAGGATTGCATATACACTTGCGATTATAAGTTTTTTTTTTTTTTTAAAAAATATTTATTAATTATATTTATTAATTATTAATTAACGTATTTAAATTCGAAAGTTTGTTAAGTGTGTTACGGCTAACTAACTTCGAAAATCGCGATTTAATAAAACGATAAAAGCTTTTATCGACGATTTAAAGCATTTTTTAACGAAAAGCTTAAAGCTTATTTTAAATATTATTATAAGATAAGATTTTACATTTTATATGCTTAATCGATTTATAACTTTTAAAGATGTTATTTAAAAATATTATATAAAAATCGATAAGATAAGTATTTTTAAATTATTTAATACTTAATAAAAGCAAATCTTATAGCTAATCGATATCTTTCGACCGTTTTACTTTTTAATTATGCACTTAAGTAAAGAGCTTAGTTTTATTATTTAATACGGATTTTTAATATTCGATAAAATATTCGAACGTTTAAATAAAGCATAAGCACGATTAAAGTTTAAATATATAAAGATTTCGGAAAAAGATCGCAATGATTTTGAATAGATCTTGCAATTAAAAGAAAGCGTTATTAATGCTATCGAGAAATTAAATAAGTATTATAAGAAAACGCAAAGGCCGTTAAAGGATATTTTTGCTTTCGCGATAATCTTATATCCTGCTATTAAGTTAAAGACTTTCGACTTAAATTTTTTTTAGCTTTACGAAAGTAAAGATTGGTTTGCAATATATCGAGCGAGATTCGAAAAGCTTTTTAACGAATATTATAAGTCTTTAATATTTATAGCTTAACGTATTAATAATATTAAAGCAATCGATCGTTAATCGATAGCCGCTTTATTACTTCGCGGCAAATTAATGCTAAGTTCTTTTTTATAAGCTTCTTTCGAAAATATAGATTACGAGTCGTCGGAAATGCATGATTATTTTTTAGTTCGTAAGTTTGAAATTTTAATTTAAAACCTTAATTTTATTGATTTTTATTAATTGAGTTTAGCGGTCGACGGACGAAAGATTTTGACTTCTTGGCGAAACCTTAAGCCTCGGTACCTTGATTTAGCTCGAATGGCTAGAGATTTTTTATGCATCTTTTTAATTAGTGTTTGCGTAAAAAGGGTATTTAATATTGCAAGAAATATTTGCGATTATCGTCGCGATAATTTATCGTTATTAATAATCGCAAAAGAAATAATTGCTTTATATTTCAAGATGTGTAATACTCGCTTAGATAAAGCTCGGCATTTATTCGAATCGATTTTAGTAAATTATAATGATTTAGATAAGGATTAGCTTAAAAAAGAATTCGAATAAGAAGTATAAAAGTTTTAAGAATAGCAAAATCGTTAATTTCAAAGCTTATTTTATTTTAAATATATCTTTGCTTGCGATAATCTTGCGATCGATCAAGACTTTCGAATAATAAATTTTAAGCAACGAAAGGCTAAGTTGATAATATTAAAAGCTGAAGTGCGAGAATTACGTAAATTTAAATAATATTAATTTTATAAATATTTATTAATTATATTAAATAAAAGAGAACTTAAATAGGTTTCAAGATATTAATAAAGATGTTTCGTTTAAAATGCGATAGCTACGGTACGGAAAGTCTTTAAATTACGAAAGGCATTTAAAAAGTAAGTTAATTTATTTGCGATATTTTTACTTTTTATCGATTTATTAATCGATTTATTAATCGATTTATTAATTATTATATAGGATTATATAAAGCGCATTTTTCCGCTTTTCAAAGCAAAGTCGTAGCAAATCGATTATATTTTTTATAAAGAAAACTAAGCAAAGTAAATCAATCAAAAGTAGCTACGGATTTACTTTTCGATAAGCAAACTTAAGATGATACAGATTGGAACGTTTTTAATAATATAGAAAACGAAAACGATTTAAAAAATTCAGATTCGAACGGTACGAACGAATCGATTAGCTTTAAACGCTATATAAACTATAAAAATAAAGTGCAACGAAGTACGATATTTGTGACGACTCGTCCCTTTTGGCCATGCTGGCCTATGCCTCAGGCCTCGCCAAGGCTCCAAGCGAGCCCCTTGGCCACACATGTATATAGCTTGCTTTCAGACCTGTTCTGGTTCTGTACCTTGATATTCTAAGCACATCACCAACAGTTTGTCTAAGCTTTTCGTGTCGTCATATTATATCAAGGTCAAATTTTTTTTTTCCGACCTCGAATCGACCTCTCTCTCCGTTCGGCGCGATTCGCTATAGCCTTTCAATTCGAGTCGTTGTACCGCTCCACGCTACAGCCAATTCTTATTGCACCGCTATTACCGCACTCATCGCCTCCATCGAGCGACCTTTATTCGAGCTCTCCCTCCCCTTCTTTCAATCAGACAATTTCCTTGCTACGGCGAGAAGGCCTATTCCGAGCAGCATATTATAAGACTCGACGCACGGCAACCCTCCCCCCAGATTTTTCCTGCTAAACACCAAGTAACTGTTCAATCGACAATACGACACGGATCTCTTTACCGAGCCTTTCTGTTCAAGAGCTTGCACTTGACTGCATTATACCTTCTTCTCTTCTTTCGATGGAACCTTATATTATCGCTATAGCACATTAGCTCCAAGACCTGGCCGATAGCAAACATCAATATACAAAGAACCTCGACCCTTATACTCGGCAGCTCGTCCGCTCAATCTCTACGCGATATAAGGCTCTTGCCAAACCCCTTTCTTCCCTTTCGACACCTCTATCGGACAAGACTTTATCGATATATAATACTCGTCTCGCTAAGCTTTCCGAGCTGATTTTTCGACATCTTTCAGCCCTTCCTCCTCCGGACATTCAAAAAGATATCCTTGCGATCGTGCAAGATATCAAAAGGATTACAATGAATACGGAAAGCTGCGTGCTGAACGAGGCTCCAAGGATACAAACAATTGCCGATATGATAGAATGGACGGTGGACCGCCTTGATAGAGAATAATTTTAGTAGCTTAAACGGAATATATACTTATACTCGAGGACGAGTGATCGCTGCGTTGCAACTCCGCTCTTTTTTACGAGAGGAAGGTAGTGTGACGACTCGTCCCTTTTGGCCATGCTGGCCTATGCCTCAGGCCTCGCCAAGGCTCCAAGCGAGCCTCTTGGCCACACATGTATATAGCTTGCTTTCAGACCTGTTCTGGTTCTGTACCTTGATATTCTAAGCACATCACCAACAGTTTGTCTGAGCTTTTCGTGTCGTCACAATATTATATAATATACGCTTTTATTTAAATATAAATTCTAATTTAAATATTAGCGATAGCAAATTTATGCGATCAAAACGATTCGAATGATATTTTTTAATAAAATTATTTTAACGCGGAAGAAATATCAAGCTTTAAGTAAAGTGATAAAAAGATAATAAGTAAAAAAGAAGCTGATAGAATACCGGACTCGGCTTCGCTATCTTATAGAACTTTAAATGCCGCTTAAACCCCGAAACCTAGTATTTCGAAACTTAAAATTCTTTTAGTCGTTATTTAAAGTCAAAGTAAATCAATTATTATATATAAGTTTAACGATTTTAAATTTAATACTTTTATAAGCGAACGAATTATAAATCTATTATCAACTTTAAAGCGCAAACGAATAAAAGAAAAAGAAGATGATAAAGCGAGATTAGTATAAGATAAAAGGAAAGAAGCTTCTTTTAGAATCAAGCGTTTAATTGCAAAGAGTATCGCTTCTGCTAGGTTTTATAATTAGCGACTTTAATTTTATTTACTAAATTGCTTTTTTTGTATTATTAAGTTTTTATATTTATTTATTTACAATTAATTACAATGATTAATTAAATTCTTTTTTATCGATATCTTTAGTTTTTTTATTATTATTAATATATTTATATCGACTTTAGCTAGCTAGTTAAGAATACCGGTAGTAGTAGTTAAAAGAAGAGTTCATTCGTAAACCATGGTTTATAAGTCAATTACGTGTAATAGCTTTACGTACGCTACGTATAGCAGCTTTACGTGGGTTACGTATAGCAGCCTTAAGTACGTTAAGTATGGCAGCCTTACGTAGGTTACGTGTGGCAGCCTTAAGTACGTTAAGTGTAGCAGCCTTACGTAAGTTACGTATAGCAGCTTTACGTGGGTTACGTATGGCAGCTTTAAGTACGTTAAGTATGGCAGCCTTAAGTACGTTAAGTATAGCAGCTTTACGTAAGTTACGTATAGCAGCTTTACGTAGTTTACGTATAGCAGCTTTAAGTACGTTAAGTGTAATAGCTTTACGTAAGTTACGTATGGCAGCTTTACGTAGGTTACGTGTAGCAGCTTTACGTAGGTTACGTATAGCAGCTTTACGTAGTTTACGTATAGCAGCTTTAAGTACGTTAATTCTTTTTGTGCAGCATTTATTAATTAGATTTATTAATTAGATTTACTAATCAGATTACGTACGATAAAGCACGTGTTATAGCCGAGCTATAGCCGAGCTATAGCAGCTTTAAGTACGTTAAGTGTGGCAGCCTTACGTAAGTTACGTATAATAGCTTTACGTAGTTTACGTGTAGCAGCTTTAAGTACGTTAAGTATAGCAGCTTTACGTAGGTTACGTATGGCAGCTTTACGTGGGTTACGTATGGCAGCCTTACGTAAGTTACGTATAGCAGCTTTACGTGGGTTACGTATGGCAGCCTTACGTAGGTTACGTATAGCAGCTTTACGTAGGTTACGTATGGCAGCTTTACGTAAGTTACGTATAGCAGCTTTAAGTACGTTAATTTTTTTTATGTAGCATTTATTAATTAGATTTACTAATCAGATTTACTAATTAGATTTACTAATCAGATTACGTACGGTAAAGCACGTGCTATAGCCGAGCTATAGCCGAGCTAAGCACGTATAGCAAAAGGACGTGCAGCATATAAGGTTTCTTTTCGTGCAGCATTTATTAATCAGATTTACTAATTAGATTTATTAATTAGATTTATTAATTAGATTTATTAATCAGATTTACTAATTAGATTTATTAATTAGATTTATTAATTAGATTTATTAAGCGAAGCGTTCTTTTTTTATTCCGCGTCGAGTTCGTGTTTTAAATATTGTAATTTACTTTTATTAAATCGAAGCATTGCATCGATTATTATTAAGCGACGCGTTATTTTCTTTGTTTCGCGTCGATTTATTGTTTTAAATATTATAATTCACTTTTAATAAATCGAGGCAATGCTTCGATTACGATTAAGCTATACTTTTATTTTTATATAAATACTCGCTTTCTTTTTTTTTCTTTTTTTTTTTTTTATTATTATTACAACTACTTTTTATTTAACTTTTTAACTTTAACTTTAATACTTAACTTTTCAACCTTAACCTCAATACTTAACTTCAACCTTAATACTTAACTTCTTAACTTTAACTTTAATACTTAACTTCTTAACTTCAATACTCAACTTCTTAACCAACTTTAATACTTAATTATAACCATACTTAACTTAAGTAATTATTTTCTTTTTGATTCTTTGCTTTTTGATTCCTTGCTTTAAGCTAATTATTTTCTTTATTTAGCAATATCGATTCCTTTTTTTTATAACGTTATAATCGAGGTTAACCTTTTTAGCACCGGTAGCAATAAGCTAATCAACGAGATACCTAGTCGCTATAAGGATTTCGTAGTCGTTTATGCTGATAGTAACGTTGTTAATTTAATGTTTATTTGCTATAACGGGGAGGATACCGCTTTGTTTTTAAGATTAATCGGCTTCGATTACGAATAGAAGGGTCGTAAAGGTTTTGTCGACGAGTTCGGTATTAAGCATTACGGTGCTAATAAAGTTAGTAATAATATTTATATTTTATAATTATTAATTGATTTTTTATTTAAAAGGAAAGCGCTTAGGTCTTTTATCTCTTCGACTACTTTGTCTTTTTCTTTAACTTAATTGGAAAGCAATTCACTTATAAGGATATTAAGGTTCGATTGATCTTAGGTGATCTTACTTTTGAGCTTTTCGATAGCGATTATGCCGAAGCTAAAAGCATCTTGAAGGAGCTATTGATGCTATACCCTTTTACTATCGATGGCACCTTGGCATATAAACGCTTTACTTTTAAGTTTTCGGATGAAAATAAGTTTAAGTAGAGTAATAAGTGCTAAAAGCTAAGAGAGCTACTTAAGTTAGACGAGATTTATCTGAACTATGCTTACAAGCAAGAGCTTAAGCTAAAAGCGGAGACCGAGTTGAACGTATTTTACGTAACTGCAAAAGGACGGGTCTTTATTAACTTTTTATAATTAATAGACTTAAGCTAAAGAACGAGTCTTTATTAACCTTTAGGCCTTTGTAATTAGTAAATTTGATTAATACTTTAAGTCTTTGATTAGTAAATGTGATTAGTAAATGTGATTAGTAAATGTGATTAATAAATGTGATTAATAAATATAATTAGTAAACTTGATTAGTAATTATGCATATGCATATTTTTATGTATATAAACTTTATAGAGTAACTTTACGCCCTATAGGGTTTCCTTATGAGGAGGGGCAGAATTTTGTACCCTTCGTGGGTTCCTTCGTGGGAAGGACCCAAAACTCCGTGGGGCCCCATGGGGCCCCATGGAGCAGCCTAATAAAGGCTAAGTTATCGAAAATCAAACTTCTTAACGTTAAATATATCCACTTTACGTACCGAGTCGTGCTTAAGAACCAAGTCACTTACTTTTAAAAGTCTAATTCGGAAGTTCTTTTTATTATTAAAAGCATCTTTTCCCTTTTAACGGTAGCGAGTTTTCTTAAGTATAGCTTTCGTAGCGTCTTCGTTTCGCATCCGGAACTAGCGTGCTTTTAATTCGATAAGCTTAGCACGATTAATTATTAGCTTTTAAAATAACGTAGCTTAAGACTAAATTCGGGTCTTAATCGAAAGCATTGCTTTTTTGCTATATACTATATAAAAAAAAGTGAATCTAATAAGAGTATGCACCGAAGTGCGGTCGGCGAATAAGACAGCTAGCAATTGCGCAATCTAATCGGTGCTTTTAAGCTTATTTAATGCGTCTTTAATTAGTCCGTAGCCGCGTTTTATTATTCTATTCGCTTAAAAGTAGTATGCTAAGACTACGATTCGATTGATTTTTTAATTATTAAGTAAATCGATTATCTTTTTTTTAAACTCCGAACTTCCGTCGACTATTAATTAAAAGAAAATCTTATAGCGGCAGATAATATCTTTTTAAATAAACTTAGCTATCGAAAGCGAGTCTCGAGTCCGAATCGCTTTCGCTTCGACTTATCTATTTATATCATTTTTAATAATAATTAAATAGCTTTTACTATTGCGTGCAAGTAGATAAGTAATATCGATAGCTTAGCGTTTTATTAAGCTATTAGATCGGGTAGAATGTAATAGCTTTTCGAGCTTATTAGCTATTCGGTGCTAGCATTTTTTATAAGTCTTAACGAATCGTTTGACGTTCGTATAGCATCTATTTTAAAAGTAGCGCTAAGAAATACGATAATAAATTGATTTACGGCCTTTATGACTACTTTTATCGTAATAAGCCGTAATAATATCCGTTTTAATCGAAAGCTTGTCGACTATTAATTAGAAAAGAAGACTTTTCGTCGAGAGTTTTTAAAGTTTCTTATCGTTCATTTCGTATTTAATAGCTTTTCTTTTAAACTTACGGCATTTTACTTTGTTTAAGTCCTTAAGTCTTCGCAAAGTCGTTAAAAAAGTAGCTATTCGAATTAAGTCCGAAAAGTATTCGATTAAGTTTAAAAGACTTTCGTAATCGTAATCGTTATTAAATTTGTTTAAGTTTGCATTCTTCGCTTCTTTCGAGCGTTAAAACATGTCTTTAAGAATAGATTAGCGAATATTTATTAAAAAGTCCGTCGAAAGTTTTTCGGAGCCGTTTCGAGCTTTAATAAATCTTAAGTCGATTAGCAAATTGTTATCGAACTTATTTTTATTTTTTTCGCTTAAATTATCGAAATGCCGTAGCCGTTTCGATAATGCATTAATAGCGGTATGATCTTTACCGAGAATATATCGGACCTTAAAGTCGAAAAGATTAATTTAAGCTAGCTAGCGTATAATTAAAGCCGAAAGTATATCGGTAGCTTTTTATCGAAGCTAAGCAATAAGCACTTTAGCGTTAGTTTCGAAGATAAAATGCACTTCGATAATTTATAGCTTAAGTTTCTTAAGGATTTTAAGTATTCCGCAGCACTTTCGTTTAATAGCGTCGTAATTCCGTTTTGCTTTCGTTTAAGCTTCGGACTCGTACTAAGCCGATTGCACTTTATTAAAAATAGTCTTGCGTTAGCCGATATATCTTTTTTATCTTTTTAAGTTAGCGTTTGTTTTTATTATTATTTCTTTATTCTAGTCTTCGTAATCGATTTTAATCAAAACCGGAGCCGTCGTTAAAGCATCTTATAGCATTCGCATAGCTTTCGAATGCGCTTCGGTCTATTGCTAATTTATATCCTTTTTTATAAGGTTATAAAGAAGGTCAGCAATATATGCGAATCCTTTAACTTAAATGCGAAAGTAAAAGCAAAAGCTTAAAAATCTTTTAATTTTAATAACGTTTTTAAAGGTTTTCTAATTATTAATCTTAATAACTTTATTCGTAGCGGATTCTCGACCTTTCGAATTGCATACGAATTTTATTATATTTATCTTATTCCGGCAAAACTATGATTTTTCTTCGATTATAGCATTAGCGCGCTCAATCCGTTTTAAAGTCTTGTCGATGTTTTAAATATGTTCGAGCACGAATCGGCGTATACTCGAAAGTGCTTTCTCGTCGGAATAGTCCGTTTGTAATCTTTTTATTTTAATATCGTCGATAAATTGTGACGAACTGATGAATTCTGACCTTAGAATACAAAGTGAGGAGAAGAAAACAAGAAGCTTAGGAGAGCTTAGGAAGGTCTATATACATAGCCACAAGCGCTAGGCCTGGATAGGTGATCAGTTGATGCAAGTAATAAAGCAGGCTGTCATATTACCCCCTTAAAGAGCTGTCCCAGCTCTCTTAAAAAGTACTTAATAAAAGAAGGAAAAAAATTCAGTCGTAAATTATAGTTCACGGGTAGAATTGCTAAAAAAAAACCAAAAAATACGCCGAAGCTACCGATCGTAGCTTTTAGAAGCGTTCCAAATCCGCTAAAATATCTTTCTTTTCGTTTGAATCAAACCTTTTTAAACCTTTGTTTTCGAAAAGAACTTAAGGCTTAATTAAAAAGAAAGAGCATTTAGCAATCTAAATTGATTGCATTACAACGGGTAGATTAATAAGCTTGCTAATCGAAGGAGCTATAAAGAGCATGCTAAAAGGTGGGATTTCGATCTTTTAAAAAGCTAAGTCTTTATTTGATTGTCGAAAGAGTTTTATAGCGCCGAAGGAACCGAAAGCGTATTGCAAGTGCTTAAGCTGCAAATAACGTATTATAAATACTTAAGTATCGAAAGGTCGGTTAAGTCGCTGGAAGAGAAAGAGGCCCGTAGCCGTGCGAAAGCGGTTTTAAGGAAAGGCTGAAAAGAGCTGAAAGATGAAGAGAATCCGTAAAACGGGCCGAGAGAAAAACCAAAAGGATCGGAAGAACCGAAGAGCCGAAAAGCCGAAAAACCGAAGGCCGGAAAGAAAGAAAAAGGAACCCGTAAAAAACGAACCGAAAAGCTAGGAAGGCCGAGAAAGCCGGAAAAGCGTTTAAGTTGCTGAATAACGTGCGCGTACTCGGTATACGTTAAAGAGTGTCAATTTGGCTGTTTAAGCGAGTCCGTATAATTAAGTTCAAATTGATTAAATAAAAACCGAGAGCTGTATCGAAGTATCGTAAACGTAATTAAGTTGAGTAATAAGTCCGCTAAGAGCTTTACCGCCGATAAAAAGCTAGGCCGTGAGAAAGGAGCCTAGCATCTTATCGCTAAATCGTACCGTAAGCGAAAGCTAGCTGGTTCGAGAATACCGATATTATAATTGAATTCCGAACTTCCGATCGCCGAAGTCTTGAGCTAAAGCGTTGAAAAAAAAGATTGTATTATTGAACTTATCGAGATCCGAAAAGAGAACGCATTGCGCTAGCGAAAAGGCATCCGTTCGTAATTGCTTTACGAAAGACTTTAATTAAGCGATTCTCGTAAAGGGGAAAGGGCCGTCGTCTTCGTAAGAGGATATAGTAATGGAAATGGAAGGAGGGCGTTTAAGTGTCGGAAACGCTAAGAAAAAGAATAAAGAAAAGAGTTCGTCTTGCAACCGAAGTGCAAAAATTAAAAGAGGAGCTCTTTTAGGTCGGAAGAGCTAAGGAAGAGGTAAGGTCGTAAAAAAGACAATAATCTATAAGCAATAAATAAAGACCGTAGAGCACCCAATAAGTAACTCACTCCGTTCTCGACAATAATCAATAAGCAATAATTTGTAATAATAATCAATAAGCTATAATACGACGACCTAATCGAAGGACTTTGTATAATATGACGAACTGATGAATTCTGACCTTAAAATACAAAGTGAGGAAAAGAAAACAGAAAGCTCAGGAGAGCTCAGGAAGGTCTATATACATGGCCACAGGCGCTAGGCCTGGATGGGTGATCAGCTGATGCAGGTAACAAGGCAGGCTGTCACATAAATAGCATAGAGACTTTAAGTTGCAAAGGACTTAAAATGAGATTAACTATTCGAACGAATTAAGTTATTGAGTTTATAACACTTTGCGAAAGGGTAGTACATCGAAAGAGACTTAGCGGTGTAAAGAAAGCGGTAAGGTCTTTACTCGATTAATAAAGTATTTGTTAATCATAGCTCGAATAAAGGTCGACTAAGCTAGTTATCTGGCAACCAGAAAACTCTTTAGCAAATTTATTTATAATTAAGGGTAGATTGGCGTCCTTTCGTATAATTGCATTAAGTAAAGTTGCTAAGTTGATAAGTCGGTATTAGCTCGGCTGCTTTTTGGCTATTAAGAACTATTGATTCCGGTACGGTTTTTCGCAGTACTTTAAAACTCTTTTATCAAGCTTGTTTTAAAGCATTTTAATAATAATAAGCTGTAAGGCCTTCGGATACGAGTAATTAAAAGCTTGTTAAGCCGTGTATAAGATGGTTTTGAGCTTAGTCGGTAATAATACGTCGTCGTAAAACTTATCGCACTTTTGTTAAGCGAATGCGATTGATTTTTCTTTGCTTAGCATCATTTCTTTAAATAAATCCTTTTTTTTAAGCCGTAATATATTATCGATATCTAAGTTCGCTATACGTTCGAGTGTGATTCGGAAGCTTTTCGGTATATCGGTAATACGCGAAAAAAAGTATTGCTTGTATTTTTTTATTTGCTTTTATAGCGTATCTTTGGCCTTCGATAGCTCGTATTAATCAACTTTGCCACTTAATATTGCTTTTATGCCGTTTGCTTTATTAACTAGCTTAATCTTTTTATCTTTAGTCTTATATATATCGAATACTTTAATTAAGTTCGAAAAGATTTCTTTTCGAATCCGATAAAGTATCGAATTCTAATAATCGATATGATCGTAATAGCGGATCATAAAGTTATCGGTGCTAATAGCATCTATTTAGCAAATTATTAAAAGATCGCATTTCGTAAAAGTAAGAATATCGATAAACTGCTTTTAAATAATAGAGTCGTCTTTTCTTCGATATTGCAACGTTTCGCTTTCGAAATTAAGCGAAAAGCAAAAAGCTTTTAGTATATCGACTTTAGCGCTTTTAACGAAGCCGATTATTAGTTTTCCGAGTCGCTGCTGCTGCTACTTGAAGACTTATCGTAGTAAATAAAGCTTATACTTTGTTCTTTTAAGCGATCGACGGCTTTGTTGTATTAATTCGTTTTATCGCTTACTTTAGCTTAAGTAACTTGGCTCGTAAAAAGATTAGTAACTATTATAATAATAAGACTACTTTTATGGTCCGAAGAATATCGGAAACCGATTTTCGCTTTACGTATAAAAGGGTAATCGAATATAAGTCGAAACCTTAGCGAATTTATAACGTAGAATCGAGTACGGATCGTAGCACTTTCGATATTAATAAACACATTATTAGCGTATTCGATAAAGCGCGATAATGAACCGGTGATTATTCGGAGGCTTATTTTTTGGTCGTAAGCTATAAGAACTTCGAATTTAATCGCGGCGTTATAAATGATAACGCTGACTTTCGCATTTATATCGAATGTAGCCCGCGCATTAATGATTAAGGACTATCCGAGTATATTAATAATGACCTTAAGAGTTGGCGAATGATAATAAATGTGACGACCTTAAGCGATTACCTGAAGGAACTTACGAGAGCGCGGGATTCATATAAGAGCTTAGGAGAATCTTAAAGTAATAACTTAGAATCAACAATTACCGAGTGTAAAGGTCGAAAGTAGCTAAGGTTTATATATACGAAAGTAAGAGCGTTAAAGACTCGTGAACTATAGTTTATAAATTAAAAGCGGAGAATAAAAGAATACGAAGAATACGAAGGAAAAAAAGAAAGAAGTAGCTTAGCGCATATGAAGTGCGTTTAAGAGACCTAGCGTATCGTCATACTACTTTCCCGTTCGAAAAAAGCTCGTCTTCGAGCGTTTATCTATTGCCTTATCATTATTTAAGTAATCGTAATTATTAATACCGTTCGAATAAGCCTTAATCTATTCGAAAAGCTTCGCGAGAGGGCCGAAGAGCTTTTTATGTTTTAAGTAGAAATCACGTATTTTAAAAAGAGCGTATATAAAGTCGGAGGCGAGGTATTAAATAAAGTCAATATCGCGGCCGAGCTAAAAAGCGCGGTACTTAAAGTGCTTCTTAATTTAGCGCACGGTTAAGATGTTTTCTATTTCGTACTTAAGTTCGCTAATAATATTAATTAAATTAAGTTTAAAAATGATTTGCTCGAGGGTAAAGTCGTTAAATGCTTTTCGTAGCCGTCCGAGGTAAAAGACTAAATAAACTTTTATTAACTCGAAGAGCTTGAGTTTAAAGCTGCTATAAACGTTATCGGTAATCTCGAACGGTTCGTTCGTCGAGTTATCGAGCTTCTTTAACGGTCGAGAAGTAAAAAACGGGCGCATATTTAACTAAACTTTATTATTGATATCGAAGTCAATCGAGCGCTTTAATTTATTAGCTTATTTAACTATGCGGTTTTAAGCGCGCTAGAAGTGCTCTCTAGCGAAGGTCCAAGCTTCGAGATAGCGGTTAGCGTAAGCGCGAGCTTCGTCTTAATTGAGCTTGCGAAAAAGAGTTTAGTCGTTAAGTCGTTTTAAGTTTTAATTCCAGATGATCCGAAAGGCGTAGCCGTAGATTACTTTAAAAGAGGAAAAGCCGCCGAAAGAATCGTAAAGGAGCGTTAATTAAGCGAAGTCTATTATAAAAAGGAACTTACTTTAATCGTTTTAATAATAGCTTACGAAAAGACAAAGGCGCTTTTGTAAGTACTAATTGTAAATTTCGATTTGACCGTTAGTCTTAAAGTGTGCGGCGGTGCTAAAGGTCAGTTTAGTGCCGAAGATCTTATTGAATTCTTTCTAGAACTCGGATTAATATTGAAGTCTTTTATTAAAAGTTAATATTAAAAAAGCTTCAAAATACTTATAAATATGGTAAATATAAAGCTTAGCGAAGCTTTTAGCGTCGATAGACTTATAATAAAAGATCGAGATTGCTTGCTTAAAGAAGCGGTCGATTATCATAAGGACGTTGTCGTAGCCGTATTTATTTTTATTAAAGCTATAAAAATCTATAATAACGTGCTTTTAAAAGCGCGAAAGGATCGGAAAAGGTTAAAGCAAACTAAGTTTTTTATCGCGAAGTATTAAAGCTCGTTTATAAGCGTAGCAATTGCGGCAATACTAATTAACGAATCTAGCTATACCGTGCTAATAGTATTATGCTGCAAAAAGCTTATAAGTTTTGCGGAAGCTAGAGTGTGCCGTAAATACTTAGTCGTAGACTTTTCGAACGAATAACGAGCGCAAGTTTTAAACGTCGGGAATTAATAAGCGGCCGTTATAAAGCAGCAAGTCGCTTTTTATAATAAGTTTAGCTCGTGAACTATAGTTCACGAGTAAGAACTTAGCTTTAAAAGCTTGAATTCGAAGTGCTATAAAATTAAAAGCGGTCCGATTAGCTTTTAAAACTTGGTTAATAACTCGGAATATCGATAAAAGCTCCGCGATCTCTTCGATAATGACGGCGGTCTTCGAAAGCGTAAGTTAGCGTAGCTTTTCGATCAAGAGTCGTAAGTTAACGTTATCGGCGCAAAGCAGCGTTTGCAAGCGTTAAGTGCGCTTAAAGCTGTTTTGGAAAAAAAGCTTTTCGGTGCGACGTATTAGCGCGTCAGCTAAAAGGTTGTTTTTATTTAGTTTATACGTGATAATAAAATTATAATCGAAGAAAAGCTTTGCTTAGCGTGCTTGACGAGCGTTAAAGGTCTTAGAGGTCATAAAGTACTTTAAAGCCTTATGGTCGATAATTACTTAAACTTAATAAAAGAAGCCGGCGAGTTCGGCGCGGAAGTTATTAAAGGAGCGTATAATGGCTAGCATCTCTTTATCGTAAACGACATAATTAAGCTTAGCGGGAGCTATAGTTTTAAAGTAATAAGCGATTAATAGCTAGTCGGAATCATGCTTTTAAAAAAGGACTAAGGCGACTACGCCGTCGAAAGCGTTAGTCTCTAGCATATAAAAGAGGTTTTGATTATAATGCTATAAGATTAGCGCAATAATTAAAGCGAGCTTTAAAAGGTCGAAGCTTCTTTAATATTAAGAATTAAATGAAAAAAGAACGTTAGCTTTAATTAAGTATATTAAAAGCTTTGCGATCACGCTATAATCTCGAATAAATCGGCGGTAAAAGTTGCAAAATCTAAGAAAGCTTTAGACGCTTTTAACGGTTATAAAAGGCGCTTAATGCTTTATTATCGACGTCTTATCCGGATCTACTTTTAAGCCTTCGATAAAGATAATAAAGCTTAAGTATTTTATCTTAATAGTGCTGAATTCGCACTTTTTAATATCGGCTTAAAAGCTAGCGTCGTCGAGTCGTTAAAAAACTTAGCAGACGTAGCTAGCGTGCTTTAAAAGGTCGAAAGAGTAAATCAGGATATCGTTTAAATATGCCGTGCAAAAGATGTTTAAAAAATCGAAAAGAAGGTCATTTATATAGCGTTAATAAGTAGCGAATCTATTAATCAGTCCGAATAAAAGAACCTTGCACTTATAAGCACCGTAGCGTATTTTAAATGTTATAAGCTCTTTTAAAGCTAAGTCCATCCGTATTTTATAAAAGGCTTGCCGAATATCAAGTTTCGTAAAGATTTTAGCTTTTAAGAGACGTGCGAAGGTTTTATCGATTAAAAGAAAAAGGTATCGATCTTTACGAGTAAAGTTATTTAGCGCGCGGAAGTCAATATAAAAGCGAAAAGAACCGTTTTGCTTTTTAGCAAATAAAACTAAAGCTGCAAATAGCGCTATTAAAGGTTCGATAAAACCTTTATTAAGATTGTCGATAAAGTAAGCTTTAATAAGCTTTAGCTTAAGAATCGATATCTTATATAATAAAGAATACCGAAGCGCTTTCTCTTTCTTTTCGAGAAGCTCGATTTTATAGTCGTAAGGCCTATATAATGCTAGCACGTTGCTAGCGGCTTTAAAAAACACGTATATATAATCGGAGTACTTGAGAGAGATAAAAAGGTCGTCAATAAGCTTTAATAGTTCCGCTACAAAGTTAATAGCAAAAATAAAGCCGTTGATAAAGCGTGTTAGCGTTGCTTAATAGTTAGCTTAAGTAAAAGCAATCGTCTAACGCTTAAAGATCAAGCAATCGAGCTTATAAAAAGACGTAAAGAATAATTCTACGTCCTTTTAACGAGCGATTATATAAAAAGCGTATCCGAAAACGCCGTTGATTTTAAGATTTCTATTGATTTTATACTTGGATTTTTAGCGAAAGCGCTTAACAAATAAAAAAGGTTTTACGGAAGCGGCGTCGATTAACATAAGCTTACGATTCATTTAAAACATTGATTTAACGTAGTCTTTAGAAAAAGTGTTTTCCGTAAAGCGAAAGAATAACGGCTTTACGAGAAGGTAAATAAAAGAAAGGGGTTTAACGATCTTAAAAAAGAAAGCGAAGGGAAAACGATTCCGAAAAAAAAAAAGACGATTCTAAAAAGAAAGAAGTGATTTAGCGATTATTATTGCTGCTTAATCCGCTCGTGAACTATGATTTACAAGTGAATTAGCGTCGTAAGCTTTTTAAAAGCGGTTTAAAGCTCGATCACGCTTGTTAGCGTCGTATTAATGACGAGCGTTTACTTTACGCTAATTAAAATGTGTAATTTTAATGAGTTTAATATAAGTAGCGGTCGAAAAGTTAAAACGAAGCTAATAAAGCTTGCGGCGAGCGCAATCGAAAAGAATTTAATGCTTAGCTAGCTATGCTCGTCCGAAGATCACGCTGTGATTTCTAAAGTTAATAATAAAAAAAAGAATAAAAGATTAAACGCGCTTTTTAACCGTAAGATTAAAAAGTGCAAAATGTAAAATAGTAGCTCTACGAGCTCTATTATATGATTTAATAAAGAATAAAGCCGAAAAGGGTTAAATCAAAAGCTTAAAAAAAAAAAAAAGTAATTTAAATAGCGCTAAATCAATTAGCGCGTACTTATTAGCTTTTAAATCGAGCAAAGCAAATACTTTATACGAAAAGCCATTCTTAATAAAAGTGACGAGTATAATTATAGCTTTGCTACCAAGAAGCTTCGTAAGGTCGAAGTATCGCATATCTCGAAGCTGGCTTAAGAAAAAGGCTTTGCTTAAGCTTCGACGTTTCTTTTATTATCGAGAGCGTCGAGGTCAGCAAAAAAAAGCTTTTAGTAATCCTTAAGAGCGTCGAAATAAGGCCTATCGTCCGAGTCATCCGAATAAGGGCCGTATTCAGGTCTAGCGCCGTATTCTATCTCGTTAATTAAGTAGTAGCAAAAGAGCTTCGGCGTATTCGAATCTTTGCGGGACGATCTAAAGGTTTTGATTGCTAATTTAAAAGCGTTTCCGAAAGAAAAGAATTTATTAGATCGATTAGATCGATCTGCATTAGCGCTAGAGCTATTAAAGGTTTAGCGTTAAAAGGTAGGAAAAGAGACGGAAGCTAAGCTACTTTAGCGGTTTTCGTAATAGGTAATTTGCTTGACCGCTGCTTTTTAAGCCGAGCGGGATTCGATACGAGCTTTATTATAAAAGCTCTTCGCGAATTAAGTATTATACTTAGCTTATAAAGCATCGTAAAGCTTTGCAAACGCGTATTGGCTAGCAGCTAATTATTAGACGGCGGTTTAAAAGTCTTTAAAAGTTGTAATCTTAACAAATTCCAAATAGAGCTAGTCGCGCAGCGTTTTGATGATCTTAGAACGTAAGGCTTTACGTAATCGGTCTTTATCTTTAATTTCGGCAATAGCGGCAAGCTTCGAGAAAATAAGGTAAAAGTCTTAAAATTGCTAATTAAGCTTTATATAAAGTTTTTTAAACTTAATTAACGCTTTGGCTTTTTTAACGGGATCGTTTAAAAACTCGAAGGCGATCTAAACGAGTTCCGGGGCGATTACGAAGTTACTACGATCTATAATTAAAAGGGCTAAAAACAAGTGGGCTGTTCTTTCGATTTAATTAAAGACGTAGTTTTTACGTTAGCGTTTTATAAAAAAGTATTCTTCGAAAGCTTTTAAATTATCGAAAACGCGGGCTTGCTAATAACGTATTCGATAGCTTACGCTATCTAAAAGCTTTTATTTAAGGTTAAAGATCCGCTCGATACGAGCGCGATCTTAAGAAGCTGAAAAGAAAGCTTTAAAGGTGTTAAACTTAGCTAAAGTGCGGAGGTTGGTTAGCTTATAAAGAGAAAGTGGTTTATCGTTATCGGCGAAAAGGCGGCGAAGGTTAGCGGTTTTATAAATAAAAAGAGTGGCTTGGAAGACCGAGGGCTTATATAGCTTTTTGCTTTTGAAATTATCTTCGAAAGAAACTTAAGAAAGCTTTAACGAGCGTTCCGTAATTAGCAAGACCGCTTAAAGCTAGTCTAATTCTTTTCGAGCTCGCCGGGCTTTTTTTTTAACTCTTTTAGCAAAGGTTTTTTATTCGCTAGCGCTTTTATCGAGCTTTTCGTTGCGGGTTTTTATATTTGCGAAAAGCTTTCTGAGCTTAGCGGCCTTTCGTTAAGACTAAAAGAGAGCTTAGTATTGAGCCAAAGCTTTCTCGGAGTTAGTAAAGGCCGAAAGGTTATCTTTATCGTCTTGCTTACTAATAGCTTTTTTTTAAGTAAAAGGAACTGCTGGTTGGGCCGTGGAAAAAGAGGAAGGAGCTGCTAGAGCAACTTTAAAAGGAGTGCGAAGGATTTTGCCCGCGGAGCGAAGGTTGCTATATTATGTAAGTGCTATCTTTTAAGTTATACTTAGAATAAGCTTTTTCGTGATCGTTAAAATCGTTTAAGTGTTTTGACGTCTAATTATTAAGGAATTCTAAAGAAGAAGAATATTATTAAAGCCGTTTCCGGCGGAATAAAATAGTTGTTGATAATATAACGACTTTAAGCAATTACTTAAAGGAACTTACGAGAGCGCGAGGTTTATATAAGAGCTTAAAAGAATCTTAAAGTAATGACTTAAAATCAATAACTATCGAGTATAAAGGTCGAAAGTAGCTAAGGTTTATATATACGAAAGTAAGAGCGCTAAGGACTCGTGAACTATAGTTTATAGGTCAAAAGCGGGGAATAAGAGAATACGAAAAATACGAAGGAAAAAAGGAGGGAAGTAGCTTGGCGCATGTGAAGTGCGTCCAGGAGACCTGGCGTGTCGTCACAATAAAAGTATTTAAAAAATAGCTAGCTAAACGTTAAAGCAAGGCCGATTTCCGTTAAAAAAGGTTTCGAATCATTTTCGATTATGGTTCGCAAAGTACGCCGATCCTTACGAGTAAATTAATCGAGAAAGAGATGTTAAAACTAGAAAACATCGTAAAACACGGTTATAAAAAAAGTCGAAATAAGGCCGATAATAAGAATAAAGCAAAAACGTTTTTAAATCGAAGGCGCTTCTGTGACGATACGCCAGGTCTCCTGGACGCACCTCATATGCGCCAAGCTACTTCCCTCCTTTTTTCCTTCGTATTCTTCGTATTCTTTCATTCCCCGCTTTTGACCCATAAACCATGGTTCACGAATCCTTGGCGCTCCTACCTTCGTGTATATAGACCTCAGCTACCTTCGACCTCTACACTCGGTAGTTGTTGATTCTAAGTCATTACTTTGAGATTCTCCTGAGCTCCCATGTGAACCCCCGCGCTCCCGTGAGTTCCTTCAGGTAATCGCTTAAGGTCGTCACAGCTTCGAGTGCGGGAAGCGTATTGCGTCGGCGGTATTTAGTTTAGCTACTACGGATGTTCTTTTGCAATTAAAGCTTAATTATTTAAGAGAATTCGAATAAGCGTTTAAGCTAAGACCGCTAAGCAATAGCATCTTTGTATAAGATCCGTCTTAATCGGGCAAAGAATTATATAAGGTTTGCTTTACTAGTGATTCGGCCGTGAATCGAAATAGCAAAAGAAAAAAAAGAAAGTAAATTCTTGCGATAAAGCGCTTTATCGATAAAGCGATTCGTAACTTTATAAAATGGATTATTATTAGATGAAGAGATATTACTTTTTCTTTAAATAAATCGCTAAAGCTTCGAAGCAAGTCCGTCTTTTATCGGATCATCCGTCGCTTTCGATATAAGCCTGCTATTTATAATCAAGCAATCTTTCGAGGCTTCCGCAACGCTAATCGTAACTTAAAAGCAATTAATAGCGCTCTCGCTAGTAAAGGTTTATTAAATTATCTTATCGATCATACTTTCGAAAGAAGATCGTTTGAAAGTAGAAAGAGTAGCGAAGAACGCAATAGTCTTATTAAGGGTTAGGTTTTTAAGCAAATCGCGCTCTTTTAAAAGCTTAATACGAGTCGCTTCGTAGTTTATTTTTAAAGAAGAGATTATTTTGCTAAGCCTTTCGTATGATTTAGCAATCTTAAAAGGCTTGGCTTTAAGCTTAAGTATAGCTTTAAGAGCTTTTGGCAATATGACGGGCAGATTCCGTAAGTCTTTCGATCGTAAGGCGTTTCGGTTAAGAATCGCGGTATAAGCGGGCTCGAGTTTATTTATTTCTATTAGTTTAGCGAAAGTAACTTTAAGCTAGCTATAAATAGATTAGACTTTTGCTTTTGCCGAAAGAGCGTCTTTTAACGGGTATAGCGTAATTCGAAAGGCCGCGTTGCGCGCTCGAGTCTTTATTAATGCAATAGTAGCTTTCGTATTAAATACGCGAGCATATGAATCCGCTAATATAATATATCGTTAACGAATTATATCTAAAGTATTAAAGTCGTTAATACGAAAAGCTTTCGCATTATCGCCGTTAGCTGCTCGAATAAATGCTTTAGCGCGTTCTCGTGCAGCTTTTTTAATAGATTCTCGTTATGCTTTTAAAGCTTTATAACGACGCTTTAAATTAAGATCATTTATCGTTTTACGAACCTTTTTTAAAACTTGCTTGTATTTAAAAATGTCGTTTCGAAATTAAAACGAAATCGAAAGTATTTCTTTTCGGTATAGTTTTATATATATTAAGTCCGCTTCGTTAAAGTGAAAGGCTAGTTCGTATTAAAGCATAAACAAATAGCATTGATTCTGGTATTTATAAAGCTTTTATTAATAGTTAAGTAGGTTAAAAGTTTACTAGTATTAATAGAAAATGCAATTAAAATCGTTTAAAGATCGTTTCTCTTTCGATATAGCGTAGCTTCGGTTTAAATAAATATCGGCCGCATTGATCTCGTAGACCCGGTGCAAAGCGATTTCTTAAGTTTTTTTGTAGTAGGCAGCTTTTAATAGGTTTATATAAGCCTTTTTCGATACGAGGGCGAAGCTATCGGTAAGTTTTAAATGAATATTAACTTTCGCTAGCTATTTCGTAAGAGCTTCGATCTTTAAGTCAAGATCGATAAACGAAGTAATCGAATTCGTAGCGGTAGTGCTTGCGCGGTAAAAAAAAAAAGCATAAGTATTATCGAAGTAAGTATTATAAAAAAGCGAAACGTATAAGTTTCGCTTGCTTTTAAGAATAATAAACGGTACTTAAAGACGAAAGTTTTCGTTTTAATAAGAGTTATAGCGAGAAAAAGCTTTAAAGATTTCGGCGTAATCGTATTTTTTAATCCGTTTCGCAATAATTTGTTTTTACTTGATTAAGTCGCTAATTATAATATATATTATATTATACGTTTATAAGTGATCTTCTTTAAGTTTAACGTTCTTTTAGGTCCGATTTTGCATCGATAATAATAAGCAATCGAAGAACTTTTATTTTAGTTGCTTATCGGTAATATTTTTATTAATTAAGCAAGCAAAGCTCGTAAGGTTGAACTATCGAGTGAACTATAGAAGCTCCGCTTTAGAGGCTCCTTCTTTTGCTATTTACTTATTGCTTAAGTCGTTTAAAAAATTAATATTATCTTTTTATTTAGCTAGGTCGAAAGCTTTATATTTTTTCTTGATCATCGATTTAAAGTCGTTTTAAGTTACTTTCGGATTCGAAAAGCTATTAAGGCTTTTAATATTGCAACGTATATTATAATCGAAAAAGTTAAAAATATTATATTTAGTAAAGCATTGCTTTTTCTTCGAATCGATAACGATACCGTAATCTTTAAACGCTCGTTCGAGCTAGCGAATATGGTCCGTAATATTGGCTTTATTAAAAGCAAGCATTTTAAAGGCTTTAAGTTTAAGAAAAGGTTTACGGATACTTACGTAATTCGAAGCATTTACGAAAAGTAAAAAAGCTTAAATCCTTTTTACTTCGTTTTCGATTATTTTGCAAGTAGCATCTCCGCTAAATCCGAAATCCTTTTGAGTCGAAGAAGTTATAGCTCTTTTTGATTTTCGAAAGCTTTAACGTAAGCCCGCTAAATTAAGTTAATAAATATCAATTAAAGTATAAAAGTGTTTCGAAACGGATGCGAAAAAGAAACGAAAATGATAGAATAATATAAATATAAATAAATAATAAAAATGAAATAAGTATAATTTATAATAAATATTAAATATATAAAGAAATATTATAAAGATATAAGATCTCGATGCGTCGAAAGTGATTTATTAAAAAGTCGGATGTTTATCGCGTCGAGCTAGATAATCGAAACTAAATCGATATAATAAACGATATTAATAATACGTTTAATTTTATAACGCAAGATCTGTAATAAGCGGAAAAGTAATTGCCGAGATTAAGTATATCGAAATGGAAACGAGGTCGAGTAATAGCCGAGCTTTCGTGCAAGCATATAGCTTGCCTTTAATATAATGCGATACCGAAACGGTTCCGAATCGCAAACATTTATTTTCGCTCGTCGTATTTTTTATTTGCTAAAGCGAAAGATAATCGAAAGCAATTCGAAGTTTTTATGCGTAATCTTTATTACGAAGTAAGTTTTAAATTTTCAACCTTTTAAGCTTGGCGTAGTATTTCCGGTACTTAGCTATTGCTTACTTTTCTAAAGAAGAAAGAATAATAGATTCGTATTAAAATCGATGTTAAATTAAAAGAGTAAAGTATATTAAACGAATAATACTTCGGGCGTATCGCCGTGCAAAGTAGTTTAAGTGAATAATACTTTATAAATATCAAATTGAACTTTAGCTAGCTCGATCTTCGAATTAAAATAACGACTTCTTAAGTAGTACTTATCGAGTATACCGAATAGCATACTCGACGGACATAAATCGAAGGAAGATCGCTTTTAAAGCTATAGCTTCGAAGCTTATATGCAAAAGCACTTGACTGTTGGCTTAGCGTATATCGAATACTCTTCGAAGGAGCATCGCAAAAGCATATGGTTAATAGCTTAGCGTATGACGTAAACTCCGAATATATAGCTTTTCGCAAAAAAAATAAGTTTAAAAAAGGTATAAAGACCAACCTTTGGTTCGATTCCTTGCGTAAGTTATTAAATATATATAAAAAGGAAAAGCTCCGACATATACTTAACGTTAAATCAAAAGATATATATGAATATAGCTATGATAGAATCGTAAATAAATAAAAGAAGAAAAAGAGGACGATCGAAGGACACTCGAATGTGTGCTGTAAGTACGTATATTGTATTGTGTGATGATATGATGCCGGTTCAGGGAGGAACCAACTACTCGTCTATATAAGAGCCTGCACGTGACCTAACCACGTGCTTAGCAGGGCCAGAGCATGCAGCGCACCCACGTGACAAAGGTGCTTAGCATCAGTACTATATACATGGACAAAATAAATACAGAGCCCCAACTCCACCACAATATCATATAAGCTTATACTTAATTAAGCACGAAGCTCATACGGATAATCGTCGTGCGACTACTTAAAAAGATCACTTATCGATTTCCTTTCGGCACTTTGTTCCTTATAACTAGCTTTTTATATAGCATCTTTAAAGCAAGAACGCATTAATATAAGCGTTTTTCAAAGCATTTTACAGACAACTTCGAAATAAAGCAATCGAGTTTTAATTCTTGCTTTTTTATATCAATTAATAAAGATCAGCTAAGAATAGCTGCTTTATAAACGGATAATGTTCTTATAGTTGTTAATCTAGTTATAAAAGCAAAAGAAGAAAAAGAGCTGGTTAAATCTAAGCTAAAAAGCAAAGAAATAAAGACTTTTACATACGCCGAACCGATGATTTTTAATAGATGCAAGCTATCTTTAAATAAAGACGGGTTCGGACTATTAGTTAAGCAGAAAAAGCAAGGTAAAAAGCTTGCCGTGATTAAGCTCGATTTAGCAACGCGGGCTAAAGAGTACTTAGAACAACGTGCTCGAAAAGCGTATTTAATTATTATTTGCTATTTAAAAGCATCTTATGCTTTATCGATAGCTGCTTAGCATTAAGAACCGAAAGACGAAGACTATAAGGCCTTTAATAAAGTGATCTAATAGCTAATCGATCACTTAACTCGAAGGATCTACTACGTGCTTTTAAATTTAAGGACGGCGAAGCTTTTTGTATTCGTGAACGGAGCGTTTGCTAATAACGCTGACTTTAGCTTTTAAATCGGTTTCGTAACTATTTTTAGCAATAAGGCTTACGTAAGTAAGAACGAGTTTACTTTAACGAGTAATATCTTTTATTAAGTGTTATAGAAGTGCAAGAGGGTGATAAAAGCAGTATTAGCTTTTAAGCTATACGCTATGTCTTTAAGTATCGATATAGCTATTGCTATATCGATTACTTTTGCTTAAATCATAACTTAGCTAAAGATCTTTAATTTCTTTATGGTTGTGTACACTGATTCTTATTCGCTTTACGAGTGTATAGTAAAGCTAGGAACTATTAAAGAAAAGCGCTTGATGATCGATATTATAGCTATTCGAGAGTCATACGAAAGGCGAGAGCTATTTAAGGTACGCTAGATCGGAAGAAAATCCAACCTTGCTGACGCTATAATTAAAGTCGAGGCTAATACCTCTTTGCAAGAGCTAGTTTTGACCAATACCTTGAAGGTGCAAGTGGATAGATAAGTAGAAAGGCCGCTATAAAAGAAAGAAGGATGAGATTGTTTTTCCTTTGTTTGATTACCTTTCTTTTTTTTCGGTCGATATAATAGTTGGCAAGGCACTGCTTGCTAAAGAAAGAGTTGCCGGTGTCGGTATTTCTATATCGACTTTAACTAGCTAGTAGTAGTAGTAGTAGTAGTTAGGGAAGCTCACTCGTGAACTATAGTTCACGGGCCACTTGGCATGCCTCGCTTAGCATGTTAGTAGTCAAAGGACCCTTAACTTGACAAGTAGACCTATTAGTTAGCTAGGGCACGTGATTCCTTCTAGTCCTATAAAAGGAATTAGCTCCCTTGAATCTTGGGGAGCAGACAGAATTCAGATACCTTATCAACCGAGTGTTTTGCAATTGCAAGTACTTTGACGACCGTTACGACTTTACGAATATATATATATTCCCAATCGCTTGGAAGCAATCCAACAACTTGGCTAGTAAGGGCGTAGAATGCCGTCTGAATCTTTAGCTGCTTGTATACCTCGTTAGCGTTAAAGGTGCCGTAAATAATCATAAAACCTTCCGATATGTTAGCGTAGCTGCTCGATTCGGGCGGCTCGTTTAGTAGGCCTGCGATGAACTGATCGAATTCTTTCGTAGATACAAGTAGCAAACTTTCGATCGACGCTATATACTAGGAAAATTTGCTCTTCGTTACTTTTTTTGCGTCCTTAAAGCTTTAGAACTTGGCTACGGATGCTTTACGCTCGTCGAGGGTGTGGTTAGTGCTTTAACAACCTGGCTTCTTGCAAACAAAACACTTTTTCTCACCTTTAGTAGTAGCTTTAACAGCTTTCTTACTTCCGAAATATTGGCGGTCTTAAATAAAGCATTCGTATTCTTCGTTTAAATCGGAGTTAGCTTTTAAGGTGTTGTGCTGAGAGCAAGTGTGGTCGTGTGGCTCGCTAGAGCTCGCGTAAGCTTTAGCCTTGGCGGGTCGGGAGGACTCAGTTGCAAATGCAATTGCTCGGCGGATATCGGCAATTGCGGCGGTAAAGGTAAAAGCAAGATTCATTCGTGCAATCGTAGTCTTTAGTACGTTTTTATAAGCTAAATACAGCTTATTAGCAAGACTTCGATTATCTTTTAAACTTAGTCGTAAAGAGCCTTAAATGCCTTTAAGCTCTTTAACGAGCTTTTTAAAGCACTCGTTAAGCGAGGTCCTTAGATTTTCCTTTTTAATTAAATCTAGCGAAATTTCTTTTTAGCGGTCGTATTTTGCTTGCCGCCGGTAATTAATCTCGAAGTGGTTTTTTATAGCAATAGCGTTTGCTATGACAGCCTGCCTCGTTACTTGCATCAGCTGATCACCCATCCAGGCCTAGCGCTTGTGGCCATGTATATAGACCTTCCTGAGCTCTCTTGAGCTTCCTGTTTTCCTCTCTTCACTTTGTATTCTAAGGTTAGAATTCATCAGTTCGTTATATTATATAAAGTCCTTCGATTAAGTCGTCGTATTATAGCTTATTATTATTAATTATTATTACAGCTTACAAATTACGGCTTATTGATTATTATTAAGAACGGAGTGAGTTACTTGTTAAGTGCTCCACGGTCTTTATTTATTGCTTATAGATTATTATCTCTTTTACGACCTCACTTCTTCTTCAGCTCTTCCGACTTAAAAAAGCTCTATTTAATTTTTTGCACTTCGGTTGCAAGACGAACTCTTTTCTCCACTCTTTTTCCTGGCGTTTTCGACACTCAAACGCCCCTTTATTTCTATTATTATATCCTTTTACGAAGACGACGGCCCTTCCCCTCTTACGAGAATCGCTCAATTGAAGTCTTTCGTAAAGCAATTACGAATAGCTCTTCGCTAGCGCAAATGCGTTCTTCCGGATCCCGATAAGTTTAACGGTACGATTTAGCGATAAGATACTTGGCTCCTTTTAATTAAGGCCAAGCTTTTCGTCGACGGTAAGGCTCTTGGCGGACTTATTGCGCAGTTTTATTACGTTTATTTTAATATAAAACCCGGTCCTTAAGCAATGGTTTTGACTCAATTGGCCTTAGCTCAAGACTCCGGCAATTAAGACTATAATATTCTTTTAGATCAGCTCGCTTTCGCTTACGATAATCCAAACAAAATTTAAGAAGCTAAAGATAAGCTGCTTGCTTACAAGCAAAGTACGGACGCTTTTTATATTTACGTCTTACGCTTCGAACGACTTTTGCACGCTGCTCGCTATTAGACTTAGCTCGACGCTAATAAGATTATTGCGTTTCGCAATAGTTTAAACTCAATTATACGGACTCGTTTAAATAGCCAATTGACTCTCTTAATTACGTATACCGAATACGTGCACGTCACTTAGCAGCTTAGACGCTCTTCCGGCTCTTCCGGTCCTTTCGGCCCGTCTTACGGATTCCTTCGATTTTCGGCTCCTTCTTTTTAAAACCGCTTTCGCACGTTAACGAGCCTTCTTCTCGGCGATCTAATAGACCTTTTAGCAATCGATCGCGCTTAATAACTCGAGCAATTGCAGCACGCTAACGAGCTCGGCGCTATAAAGCTTATCGACGCTTACGAGGCTGACCAAACTCAGCTGTTAAAAGACCGATACCTTATTCTTTAGCATGCTCTTTATAGCACTCTCGATCAACGCGAAGCTTAGCGCAAATTAAACCGCTATACCCGTTACGGTGCAATCGACTATTAAATAGCTAGCTATACTTTTCTTTTAGCTAAGCTTTTAATAAAGAAGCGAGTTCTTTAGGACCCTTTTTCGGACCGACTTATCAAGGAAAATAAAGGTTTAAGCGAATTTGACTCGGACGAAAAAGAGGAAATTTTAGCGGAATGGAACGCTTTTGGAAGCTACGACGCTAACCTTGACGATTATCGCGATCTATAGCCTCGGCGTATTTTTTTTAGTTTTTTTTTTTAACAATTCTACTCGTAAATTATAGTTTACGACTGAATTTTTTTATTTTTTCCTTCCTCTGTTAAATACTTTTTGAGAGAGCTGGGACCGCTTTCTAAAGGGGTAGTGTAACAGCCTGCCTCGTTACTTGCATCAGCTGATCACCTATCCAGGCCTAGCGCTTGTGGCTATGTATATAGACCTTCCTGAGCTCTCTTGAGCTTTCTGTTTTCCTTTCTTCACTTTGTATTCTAAGGTCAGAATTCATCAGTTCGTCACATTTGCTTTAAACGTCGGAAGCTTGGCCTTGATTATATGATTATAATAGAAGGTTATAGCTTTCTTTATGAGCATAATCGGGAATGCTGCTAAGTAGTCGTTTAAAGTTAAGCCGTATCGATTTGCTTAATTAGCAAAAATACTTAATTAAATCTTAAAGTCATCGTCGAGTCTCGAATACTTTAGCTTTTTAAGAAAGCTTTTTGCAAACAAAGCTAATTCTTTTGCTTTTAAGTAAAGGTCCGTTGCTCTTAGCTTAAGGAAATCGTCTTTATTATCGTCAAGGGCGCTTAAAGTGCCGTACGCAAGCGTACCGTGCTTAACTAGTAGTCGGATCGGTAAAAGGTTATCGATATAGTTGCTAGTGGTCCGTCTTTTTTTAAAGTCTTTAAAAAGCTTATTTCCGGATCCGAGGTCTTTTAAAGGTCCGTTTCCAAATCCTTTTAGTAGTCTAAAGGGCCCGTTCTTATCCTTTCCGTATCTATGTCCTCGATCTCTTTGCTAATCTCCTTCGTTTCCTTTTCGTCGGTCATCGTTAAGATCGCTAAGGCTATTCGGGTCACCGGCTAAGGCTCTAGCTTAGTAATATCCGTATCCTTGAGCTTGCCTTTAACGATTCTTATACCTTTGGTCTCTCTTTTAATGATACGTAGCCTTTTGAAAGATATAAGTAGCTTGCCGGTACGTCCGAGGATGCTAGATCTTTTTTTCGAGTTGTTAAAGTTGAGCACGGAAATCTGCACGCTATCTTTAATAAGAGCTGATTTTGTCCGGAATGCTCTTAAGTTTTAGCGGGTCCTCTTTTAGCGTATAGCTGCTATTGCTTCGCGTATTATTAAGCCCGATTATATTTTCGAAGCCGTTATTATTATTACTCGGTCTTGGTTTTTAAGAAACCCGGTTATAGCTCTTAAGAAAAGGGTTTAAGGGCCGCTAAGGTGATTTTGGCTCTTGTATGATTAGCGTATTGCGTAGCGATTGATAAATTAAAGACGTCGAATACGCTAAAGTGTTTCGTCGTAGCCTTTCGTTAGATTGTATAGCGTAAGTCCGTAATTCCGCCATTTGCTTTGCTATAGCTTTTATATTTTGTTTTATATTCCTCCTTTCTTTCGCAAACTCTTCGCGTAACCTTCGAATCTCCTTTCCTTCTTCTTTCTTGCTTGAGGTCTTTTTTTCCTTTCCTTTTAAGCTTCGCGAAGATAGAGGTGGTTAAGGTGTAAGTAATATCTTCGTCGTCCGTAAGGTTTTCGGCGGTCCACTTTAAATCGAGACTTAAAGGTGTTGCTTATTGCTCTTTTATCTTCTTAAAGGTCTACTAATGCTATTAGTCGTCGTTCAAGAGCTTAACCATCTTATTAGCGTAACCCTTTTGCTTTAAAGAGCATTACACGCCTTTAGACAGCAAGTGTTCCTTGAGGTTAATAAGAATAGTATACTTAAGGCCTCGTCTCGTATTGTCCTTCGTCATCGTAAAACTAGTCCAATCTCAGCGTAAGAAAGCGTGCCGGAATAGGCTCTACAAGTCGTAATCCCTTAGCTTTTTACACTTCGCGTCTAAGAAGTCCTTTACTATTGCTCGGGCCGTAATCTTATTATCGGGCCTTGCGTATAATAGCTCGTTTAAGTCAAATAAGATGCTCGACATCTTATCGTCTGATCCTTTCGAGAGGCTTAAGAGTCTTAAGTATAGTGTTTCTTTTAGTTGAATAGCTAAAGGTTCCGTAAGTGGTGATGAGATTCGAAAGGTATAATACCTTATTGCTCTTTGTCGGTTAGACTCCTTACTTAAAAGTTTAGTTGCTCGATCGGCTATAGTTGTTGTCTGTTTGTGTATAGGTCGATCTAAATTAGTTAGGTTGCTATATGTAGCAAGCGCGGCTCTTATAGCGTTGAAAGTTGTTGTTTTTGAAAGTGACTTGGTTCGGAATCACTCTTCCGTAAGAATAAAGAAAGATCGGTAGTATAAGCAAGCGACTTAGTACGGAATCGCTCTTCCGTTGTAAAAAGAAAGAGGTATCGTATTGAAAGTATCCTCGCTATAAAGTATTTTTAGCTTCTTTGTGATTGATCACTTAATAGTAAATCAACCATTGATTAGTATTAGATTGCTTCTAAGCGATTGGGAATATATTCGTAAAGTCGTAACGGTCGTTAAAGTACTTGCAATTGCAAAACACTCGGTTGATAAGGTATTTGAATTCTGTCTACTCCCTAAGATTCAAGGGAGCTGATTCCTTCTATAGGATTAAAAGGAATCACGTGCACTAGCTAACTAATAGGCCTACTTGTCAAGTTGGGGTCCTTTGATTGCTGACATGCTAAGCGAGGCATGCCAAGTGGCCCGTGAACCATGGTTCACGAGTGAGTTCCCCAACTACTACTACTACTACTACTACTAGCTAGCTAAGGTCGATATGGATATACCGACATTTAGGGACAGCTAGCGCGGCAGCGCTGCTCGCGCTACTATTGCTTTTAAGTGAAGGCGAAGCTTGGCCTTGATTTTCTACTAGTTCTCTCTTAAAGCTAGCTTATTTAAAGCGAATAAGCTATTTTAGCTTAGCAAGCTGGTCAGATCAAAGAAAACGCTTAGTAAGCTTAGCCTAAAGCGTCTTTATTAAATATAAAGAGTCGTTCTTTATAATTGAGTTCTCTTTTATTGTGACTTGATACTTGTGATAAAAGGAACGATAAAATGGATAGGTTTATAAGTGAATGATGGAGCTAAGCGAATCCTTCGATTCCTTTATATTAAGCTAGAACTTCTTCTATTCTGTGACGACTCGTCCCTTTTGGCCATGCTGGCCTATGCCTCAGGCCTCGCCAAGGCTCTAAGCGAGCCCCTTGGCCACACATGTATATAGCTTGCTTTCAGACCTGTTCTAGTTCTGTACTTTGATATTCTAAGCATATTATTAACAGTTTGTTTAAGCTTTTCGTATCGTTATATTATATCAAGGTCAAATTTTTTTTCCGATCTCGAATCGACCTCTCTCTCCGTTCGGCGCGATTCGCTATAGCCTTTCAATTCGAATCGTTGTACCGCTCTACGCTATAGCCAATTCTTATTGCACCGCTATTACCGCACTTATCGCCTTTATCGAGCGACTTTTATTCGAGCTTTCCCTTTTTTTTTTTTAATTAAATAATTTCTTTACTACGGCGAAAAGGCTTATTCCGAGCAGCATATTATAAAACTCGACGCACGGCAACCCTCCCTTTAGATTTTTCTTGCTAAACACTAAGTAACTATTTAATCGACAATACGATACGGATCTTTTTACCGAGCCTTTTTGTTTAAGAGCTTGCACTTGATTGCATTATACTTTTTTCCCTTTTTTCGATGGAACCTTATATTATTGCTATAGCACATTGGCTTTAAGACTTGGCCGATAGCAAACATTAATATATAAAGAACCTCGACCTTTATACTCGGCAGCTCGTCCGCTCAATTTTTACGCGATATAAGGCTCTTGCTAAACCCCTTTCTTCCCTTTCGATACTTTTATTAGACAAGACTTTATCGATATATAATACTCGTTTCGCTAAGCTTTTCGAGCTGATTTTTCGATATCTTTTAACCCTTTCTCTTCCGGACATTTAAAAAGATATCTTTGCGATCGTGTAAAATATCAAAGGGATTATAATGAATACGGAAAGCTGCGTGCTAAACGAAGCTTTAAGGATACAAACAATTGCCGATATGATAAAATAGACGATGGACCGCCTTAATAAAGAATGATTTTGGTAGCTTAAACGGAATATATATTTATACTCGAGGACGAGTGATCGTTGCGTTGCAACTCCGCTCTTTTTTACGAGAAGGGGGTAGTATGACGACTCGTCCCTTTTGGCCATGCTGGCCTATGCTTCAGGCCTCGCCAAGGCTCTAAGCGAGCCCCTTGGCCACACATATATATAGTTTGCTTTCAGACCTGTTCTGGTTCTGTACCTTGATATTCTAAGCACATCACCAACAGTTTGTCTGAGCTCTTCGTGTCGTCACATATTCCACTTTCTCTTCCGCAAGTTATTAAACCTTAATAATAAAGATTTTTTTCGAACCCATTCGCCGTCCTTTATTCTTTTTGTTTAGTTAGTTATTTTTTGTTAGTTAGTTTTGCCCTTGACTTTAGGGTCAAGGTGCGTAGCTGAGGGCGAAGCTTGGCCTTGATTTTCTACTGGTTCTCTTTCAGAGCTAGCTTATTCAAGGCGAATAGGCTATTTTGGCCCAGCAAGCTGGCCAGATCAGAGAAAACGCTTGGCAAGCTTAGCCCAAAGCGTCCCTACTAAATATAGAGAGTCGTTCTCTACAATTGAGTTCCCCTTTGTTGTGACTTGATACTTGTGACAGGAGGAACGATAAACGATACCTATGAAAGCTTGGCATTTTCAAATTCCAGCTAAGCTAATAAGCCGGAAGCAAACACGGAGAGCCCGAACATGAATACTCTCACTCAGCTCGAGAATCCCGGAACGATGAGGTATCTAGCTTCCTCTCTTGTCTGCAAAGGCGTAAGTCTTTCTGTACGTCGAGGTGAAATAGAACAGAACAGAATAGAATAGGACAGGGAAAACACGAGGCGGGAGGGAGAGAAGGTGGTGATGGGTAGGTGTGTGTAGGTGTGGATGTATGTTTTGGAGGGGAGTAGATGATGGGGAGGCGGGAAGTAGTGGTATGGAATAGTATGTCGATAACCAGTAGGTATTAGTGAGCGAGCGAGTGACGCGCCCCGGGCGAGGGAAGTTTTGTTGCATGTCGCAGGTTTCTTTACTCCGTCCGACGCCCTGAAGCGAGGAAGATGATCTCGCTGCCCTCGGCTGTAACCGGGCTCCTAACTAAGTGACTCGGTGGGCGAGTGGATAAACGAAAGGTCCGGGAACACTTTTGTTGCATATCGCAGATTTGTTTACTTCTGAAAGTCATGGTGCTGCGGAGCTTATCACAATCTTTGAAGGCCTGATGCTTATATCAGGGATTCACAGCACGACCAGGACGAGAGTTGACGCCTCCCTCTGTACCGACTTGGGACAATATACACGGCCCAAGGCGGAGGAAACAACGACGAAGAAGTAAAGCCCTGGATCTCGCACCTTGTACATTCTGACTCTCTCCAAACGGGCAGGAAGGAGACCGAGCTCGCTTTGCCGAATGCAGCAAAGTCAATAACAACAACAACTACCACAACAACCACAACAACGAATAACTAACTTCTTATGAACTCCCGAACCCATCAATAATTTCCACCCATCCATCACATCCATCACATCCATCACCACCACCAGATAAATACTGCCCGAAACCCAAATTCGTCACCTAGGCTGCTCCATGGGGTGGGGGCCCCATAGGGTTTTCCTCTCCATTCCTTTTATAAGGTCTTGGCCGATAAAGGACTTTTTTTTTTAAACCTTATAAGGAGGATTTTTTTAAATCAAATTCCTTACGAAGGATAAGGAAACCTTATGGGTTTAAAGTGGGACAGCTAAAAATAATATATATAGAGCCGCTAAAAATAAAACAAATTTACGAATATTTATTAATTTTACTTAATTATTATATTTATTTATTATATTTATTAATTATATATATTATACTTTACAATTACATTGCATTATATTATAATAAACTAAAATTACTAAACAAAACTTTTAGTTATGATTTCTCGCAATTTCTTAACCAACGCTATATCTTTGTTTTAAATCGTTACTCGTTTAGCGTAAATAGCATATAAGTTCGTTATTAAAAGTGATTAGTAAATCGATTAATAAATCGATTAGTAAATCGATTAGTAAATAAATATATAAGTACTTACTTTTAAACTCTTTTACGAAAAATGCTTTTAAAGCTTTTTGTAAATATTTTAAAGCACCGCTTTGAAATTTAAAGTCTTGTTTAAAATCGTAAGTGATCTTTCGAACAAGACGCTAAAAAGGAGTCTTTTTGATAAGAAGCTCGGTGCTTTTTTAATATCGTCGGATCTCTTTTAACGTAATAGCTATATAAATTAATAATTATACTTAAGAATCAATTTATTAATTAATTAAACTTACTTTTTAGCTTATAGCGACGGCGCTTTCGTTAGCTTAGACTTTCTTTTTTCGCAATAATTGCAGACTTTTTAAGATACTTGTCGGTATATCCATATCGACCTTAGCTAGCTAGTAGTAGTAGTTGGGGAAGCTCACCCATGAACCATGGTTCACGGGCCACTTGGCATGCCTCGCTTAGCATGTCAGCAGTCAAGGGACCCTTAACTTGACAAGTAAGCTTATTAGTTAGCTAGTGCACGTGATTCCTTCTAATCATATAGAAAGAATCAGCTCCCTTGAGCATTAAGAAGCAGACAGAATTCAAATACTTTATTAACCGAGTGTTTTGCAATTGCAAGTACTTTAACGACCTTACGAAGTTACGAATATATTCTTAATCGCTTAAAAGCAATCCAATATTGATTAATAATTGAATTACTATTAAGTGATCAATCATAGAGAAGCTAAGACTTTATAGCGAGGATACCTTTCAATACGATACCTTCTTCCTTTACAACGGAAGAGCGATTCCGTACCAAATCGCTTTCTATACTATCGATTTTCCTTATTCTTACGGAAGAGTGATTCCGAACCAAGTCACTTTCAAAACAACAACTTCAACGCTGTAAGAGCCGCGCCTGTTACATATAGCAACCCAACTAAATTTGGACCGATCTACATATAAACAGATAACAATTATAGCCGATCGAGCAACTGGACTTCCGAGTAGAAAGTCCAGCCGATAAGAAGCAAGGTATTGTAAACACCCTGCCTGATGGGGTACCTGCCATGGCCACTAGGGCCACACTAGACGGACCTATCTTTTATAAAAGGGCACACATCTCTTAGCTAAAACAATCAACGAGCTTTCCACTTATCTTTTCTGACTCTTCTTTGTGAGACCATGAAGTCTAGCCTCAGAGCTAAGCTTTTATACGGCACATCTTTTTAAGTGCTTTTATATTAGTGACTTACGCAAAGATTTAAACCTTTAGTCTCTGTCCTTATACAGCTTATTACAATCGCTTGATTCGCAGTTAAGTTGATCTTCGTTTATCATTTAACACTTCCTTCTATTATTATAACTTTAAAACAATCAAAACTTTATTCCCGATGGGTTCGGATACCGAAATGCCGAAATGGCCGAAGTGCAATATTTCGGCTCCCCGGCAAAAACTCTCTTTTATTATTAATAAGAAAGAATTTTCATTCATTAATGAAAATATCCTTTTATACCCTAGCTCTTATCTTGAATTAAAGCAATTGACATAGTCCGGAGTTGTTAGCGAAGCTAATCAATTGATTTTTAAGTTTTTTATAGTTTTGATCTTATCTATTAGTTTACTTTTATAAAAAGTCTACTCCTTTTAATCTCGGATCGAGAATACCTTGCGAAAATCGCTTATTTTACTCGTAAACCCGGTTTACGAGTCAAAATCAAACAATTCAAAAACCTTTTATCAACCCGATCATTCTTAACATATACATATATCTGATCCTTAGAATACCGAAAACATTTTTAAGATTTTTAATATCGAAGTCGGCGCCGAGTCACTTCCTTTTTCGTCAGAATCCTTTGAATTTATTGAATCCTTTGGTCGTATTCTTATAAGCTTCGGACCATCTTTATCTTACTTCGACCTTTAACTAAAACTTTTACTTCTATCGGAAACACTTGCTTCGGAAATGCCTTTTAAAATGAACACCGGTCTTAAAATCTATACCACTCCTCTTCTTTTTACTCTTCTTGCTCCTTTATTAAGCTTTGCGCCAGTTATAATCGACTTTGCCATCTTTTACGCTTTCATAACTACTCGCATGCCATTGCTAAGTGCCCTAAGAGCTCTTTGCTTTAATAGTGCCAATATCACCGACTTTATCGAAAAGTACGAAGAGACTTATAATAATTTTAATATCTTTGAAAACGATCGGTTCGTTAAGCTCTTTCGTTACTGCGATAACCTTCGCAAAAAGGTTATCAAGAGCTTGCTCGAATAGAAAGCTAAAAAAGATTAAGCTGCCTTCGTTAAGGCTTTAAAAGCCGAGTTTCGTAAGAACGATACTTAACAGATCAAGGACTTAATCGCTTTTTTGCGAGAATTTGCTATGCAAGAACGGGATGTTAATAACTTAAAAAACTACTATCGCACCTTTTCTCGAATCTCCGAAAGACTTACTTCGATGCACTTATTAAGCAAGACCGAACAAGGCCGCTTATTCTTTCTCGGATTGCCCGTCGGAATTCGAAATAAAACGATCAAGCATTATAAGGTCGACGAACTCGACTTAGACTCTTATGCCGCTTTCGACGACTTCGTCGCATTCGCTTTTAAGACCGACCAGAGTGCTAAGACTATCGAAGCTATGAATCGAGAAAAGTCTTTTTTAGCCAACTTTATTAAAGATATTCAGACCTTAATTAAAGAACACACCGAGCTAGCTAGCGTTCTTGAGTCTGCTAAGAAAGCTTTAATAGTAGTGCCGTTCACCCGTGAACTACGGTTCACGAGTAAAAAAAAAGGAATTGATAAAGTAGGTTCTATAATTAAAAAGTTTTTTAACTTGCAGATCGGTGCGATCTATAATCGAATTAATTACTTCGAAGACTAAGTCGCTAACTTAACTTTCCGACGCTTTGTTTAATCTTAGCTTTAAGTTCGATTCGAAGACTACGACGAAGCTTTTACCAAGTATACCGCTTAAGATGCCCGAAGTAAGGTCAGCTTCGGAAGTGGAGTTTAAATTGCTGCTATCGGCTACAGACTATAAAGACGAAGAAAAAAAAGAGGTAAAAGATACGGAAGCTATATGCAAGATTATAGCTTTTGCGAGAACTCCGAGAACACAACTTAAGCTCTTTATTAATATCGAGATAAATGTAAAGCTTTTAAAGACATAGTTAATAAAAGATATATTCATATTAATGATTACGAACGCTTTTGCTTAAGACTTAAAAAGATCGGTGCCTTTATCATTTAGAAAAAGCAAAGAAAGACTTGGTTCAGATCTATCGTATTAAACGTTCGAAAGACGGAATACGACAATATCCTAAAGAATCGGCTTACTAGCGGACCTAAGACCTATAGACACTTGCTCTTTTATTAACAACCAATCCAACAGCCAGCTTAGTATCAGCTCGATCAAAATGCTTAACAACCAACCAACCAGCTAAAAGAACCTACCACCATTCTTAAAAGACTAGTCGACACTAAAAATATCAATGCTATGAGATAGATCAACACGCTTAGCCACCTATCCAGCATAAAGGTCGCTTCGGTCGAAATCAACGCCGCCGCAAGAAACAAAGCCAAGAAGCCTTTCCCGCTTTCGAAAGGATCTAAACTTATTAAGATTAAAAAAAATGTCCGATAACAAAAGGAAAAGAACTACGATACTTTTAAGGCCCGTGCTTCTCAAGAATCGAGTACTGCTATAGAGATAGACTTAAAGGATAGGTTGTTCGATAGTATAATTAAGAAAGAGTTTTCTAAACTAGCTGCAGCCGACGAAGCTATGGAAGATGTAGAAGGAGAGGTCGAGATCACTCAGCGAGTGCTAAGAGGAAGGAAGAAAAGGACTTACAGACGAAAGAAGTTCATTGACCCTTACGTTATTATTAAAGCTCAAGAAAAAGCAGTGGCGGTTATTATAAAATCGAGAATCGAGGTCTAGATTAAAGACTTATTCGAACTTAGCTCTCGCTTCGACAAGCTATTAAGCCATCATATCCTAGTAGTGCCCGATGCTAAAGAAAACGTAGAGGTCCTTTAAAGTAAGCTTATTCTTATGAACGCCTCAACTATTAAACGTCTAAGTCGGAATAAAGAAAGCAAGCTAGACCTCTTAGCGACGCAAATCCGTAAACAACTTATCGCTCGCAATTGCCTTAAGATAACGATAAAGACTTTAAAAGTTTTTATCAATATCGACGGTATAGTCAAGAGCAGATCCTTCCTCGATAATGGATCTAAGGTCAACGTAATAAATAAGGAAGTGGCTAAGATAGCCAAACTACCTATCATAACGGATCGAGCCTTGGTCTATACTATCGTGTCCGAAGATCTTTACAACTTCGATAAGTAGATAAACGACGTCGAGGTTACTATCGGCGGAATCATTAACTACGCTGATTTCTTTATTATTAATAATAGCAGCTACGAAGTTATCTTAAGCATGCTTTTCTTCTTAGAATCCTAACTCTTTTTTTCTTACCCCGATAATAGTACGATAAAGGCCTCTTTTTAGAACCATAATCGATCTACTTAAAAACAGATTACTATTGTAAAAGACAAGTCGGATTTGGTCGAAGACTTAAGAAACTAATAGCTAGCATACAAGCTAAAATAGATGCTAAGCTAGAAAGAGGCTTAAAAGGAAATTCCGCCCGTGAACTATAGTTTATAAGTAGATCGGCATAAAAACAATAAAATCACAAAAAAACAATTCAACTTAATATTAAGCAAAGCTTATTAAAATCAAAAACATTAAAAATATTTGCAATCAAACTCGATAAATCGGAAAATTTTATATTTATTATCGATAACGACAAGGACCTTTTGAAAGGGAATGTGATAAAAGTTAATACGATATACAAAAGGAAGGCGGAGAAAGTCAAACCGGTGGATTTAAAAGTGTCGGATAGAAAGATACTTAGAAGGATCGATGATTAGTTTGAGCAAGATAAGAAAGCGAGACCTTTTAAGCTTGGAAGACTCTTTTCGGAATACTTTATTAGCAAGTTTTTAAACTTAAAAATTAAATTAAAATTAACGAAAGAACGATTCGAAGCATTTACGATTGGTTCTCAAGTCATTCCGGAAGAGAAAGAGCTGCTTTACTAATGCTTTTTAAATCGAAAGGAAGCGATGACTTAAGATTTTACTTATCTTAGTTAAGTCCGAAAGGAAATCATGCTACCTTAGAAGATCAAGACGGTGCCGCACGAAGCTTAATAAAAGAAAACGTTTACGGTACCGAAAGCTTTGCAAGAGATGGTTATCTTTATGCTAAAAGAACGATTGAAGCAAAAGGTCTTCGAACCATACTAAAGCTTTTACCGGAACAAATGGTTTATTATAACAAAGAAAGAGAAAAGAAAATACAAGCTGATCATTGCCGTAATTAAGATGAACCGTATAACGGTTAAAGACGCTAATATTGCTTCGAACGTAAACTAATTCTCGAACGAATTTGCCGGTCTTACGATAGCTATACTCTTAAACTTCTTTTTTAAATACGATCAATTCTTCTTCGACGTTGAGTTTAAAGATATGACAGCTATTCAAACGCTTATCGGACTGCTTCAGATAACTCGGATACTTATAAGAGCTACTAATTCGATCGCTTAATTCGTTAAGGTCATCTATAAGATCTTTATGAACTGCATTCTTAACGTTTGCTTGCTTTATATAAATGACGTAAAAGTCAAAGGATCGCGATCTTTTTACAACTACGAAAAAGTTTTGCTCGGAATACGACGATTCGTTTTAAAGCATATCTAGAATATTAATAAAGTGCTCGTAAGGTTTAAAAGAGCTAAGACGACCGTCGAAACTAAGTTTTAATACTGCATGCTCGGGCTCAATATCGTTGGATTCGTTACGGATAGCGAAGGACGCTACCCTTAGACCGTCAAAATTAAGAAGATATTAAAATAAATCAGGTGCGAAGATATATCGGAAGCTCGAGCTTTTATTAAGATCGTAGTTTATTATAAAATCTAGATCAAAAACTTCTTTATAATTGCTGCCTTAATCTACGCGACTATAAGAAAAGGGGTCGAATTCGAGTGGTTAGAGCTTTAGCAAGAAGCGATAAAGCTGCTTAAAGAAGCTTTGCTCTTTGCCCCCGCTTTTATCAAGATCGATTATAGCAAGAAAAAAAAGAAAATTTACTTGACGGTAAACGCTAGTTTTAAGGGATAAGAAGCAGTATTACAACAAAAGGATCTTGATAAGAAGCGACATCTTGCTAAGTTCGAGAGTGGTTTTTAAAACTTTGTAAAGAGCAAGTACGACGCGACCAAGCGAAAATGCCGCGATGCTTTAAAAGCTATAAAGAAGATAAAGAGCGAATTATACAAAGTTTACTTTATCTTGGAAACCGACGCCAAAGTATTAATTAATTAACTTAACGGATTAGCAAGCGACTTGCTTAAAGCCCTCGTTACGAACTAGATTGCGTAGATAAGATTAATAGACTTTAAAGTTAAGCATATCTTTAAAACTAAAAACACGGCAGCGGACGATCTTTTTAAAAAGAGAAAGGAGCATCTTTTAAACATCAAGGAAAAAAAGAAAGAAGATATTAACGATTGGGTTATTAACGAGCTAAGCACTGTTTTAGTATTCTCGATTAAACGACTCGTGAACTATAATTCACGGATCAAAAAAAGAGTTTTAAAGCACGATTATTCGCTCGACTCCGAGCTTATTGCTTAATTCTTCACCACTTTCAAACGCCTTCCCTCGATTAAGACTTACGACTTTTAGAAGTTTAAGAACAAAGCACTTAATTACTTGGTTAAAAATGGTTACCTTTATAAGCGAGCAGATAATTCCTACCCGATCAAGCTAATTGTCGACGGAACCTAAAGACGCCATACTACTATTGCCGACGCTTACCGAGAATCCGGATATAAAAAAGCTGAATCAACCTATTACCGCATATCAAAACTCTTTTTTTAGAATAGATGCTACGAAAACTGCAAGGCCTTCGTTCAAAGCTATAAGCCTTATCAAAAACGCAAAGCTGGACGAACAGAAAACCTTTTATACTCGACTTGGCTTACGCAGATATAGTCAAAAGTCAGCCTAAACGTATTACGAGTACTTACTACCGATAAAAGGATGATCTGCTTCGTCTTAGCTAAAGAAGATTTATTTGGATAGCTAGAAAAGCGACCACTTCGATCAGCCAACGCCGAATCTATTACTAAGTTCTTTTAAAAAGATATCGTTTGCCGTTATAAACTATTCGAAAGACTAACTATCGATAAAAGGCCCGAAAACAAAGCAGTTGCTAAGGCCTTCGCTATTAAGTACGGGATCAAGAGGGTCTAAATCTCAAGCTATAATTCAAAGGCTAATAGAATGATTAAGAAAAGCTATAAGGACATCTTGGATAGCTTATCGAAAGTTATAAACGAAGGATTTAAAGATTAGGTCCGCAAATTCAATAAAATGCTCTTTACGGTCCGGACATCGATACACGCACTTACTAAAGTTACCCCCTTCTTCCTAAACTACGGACGAGAAGCTGAATTGCCCTTAAAGTCACGATAGCCAGTCTAGAAGCTACTGCTATAGCAAGAGGTTCGATCCCGCGCTGACCTGCTTGCTATAAGGTTTAAACAATTGGAACTCCGAGACGAAAATATCGACGAGATCATTTTAAAGAAGAAGCGCTATCGGCTTGCCGCTAAAGCTACTTAGGAACGAGTCAAAGTCTTAAAGTCGGAACTTATTAAAGAAAAAGATCTAGTATTGCTTTACGACGTTAAACGCAGCATCGATATATCCGCGAATACTAAACTAGACTACAAGTAGCTAAGACCTTATGTCGTCTTTAAAGCTTACGACAAAAGATATTATAAACTTTAAGAAACCGATAAGACTAAGCTCAAAAGCACTTTTATAACTAACCGCCTTAAGCGATTCTACCGCCGCGATTAAACCTTCTTTCCTTTTAATAAAGACGATAAAAAAAAAGAAAAAGAAGATTCGGACTCTTTAAACAACTCGGACTTTAGCGAATACGAGCCCTTCGACGACGGCAAAAGTGAACTACTTAACCTAAAGGTGATCTTGGGACCCAAGTCCATCAACTTCTAAATCATTCTCCTAACACTTTCGAAAGAATAAAAATTAGCTTATAAAATTATTTCCTAGTCTGTTTCCTTTACTTTGTTTTTTCTTACGTTCTTATCCTCTCCTTGTTCTACACCTATTCTATAAAGGGACGTGCCCTAATGATCACTCTTTTTATTTTGGTAAAGAAGGGTATTTCTTACGTTTGTTCTCTTACCTTTGGACCTGCCTTTCATTGTATTCTCTATTCTTTCTTTGTTCCTCTCACCTTACTTGCTATTCACTTGTCTTATACAAATTGTTCTTATTGTTTGATTGTTTTTTTATTTGTTTTGGGCTTATACGGCTATTTCCTATTTCTTATTTAAAACTATTCCTTTGTTTTAAGCGTGCTCAACTACGTGTATTCGAAAGTGAACTGCTATTAGAAAAAGTGGGTCCCCCCCACAAATGTACTTATATAAGAAAGCTCCCCCCTCCTTCTTCTTAACATTTTCTCTCTTTATATAACAACAACTACAACAACACTACCACCACCCCCTTTCTTTATAACTATACAAAACCATACTAATACCAACGACCTTCAATCATCACCCAATCAATTATCATTACTATCAGCCTTATTCCGCTATTTTATGTTTGACCCGTAAACCGTGGTTCACGAGTTAAATATGCTTCTTAAGTCAGCCGCCGCTAAAGGAAAAGCCTTTGTCCGGGATGCACCTTCTAGCCTACTAATAAGCGAAAAGCAAGCCGCCCTAGCCCGACAATCTAGTTTCGAGCTAAAGTTCGAAAGACGAGTTACTAAGACCTTCGATAAGTTTCTCTAGACTTACCGCTAAATAAGCAACTCTAATCAACTAGCTATGCTTAAAATAGCAACTTCCGACCTTAATAATAAATTAGGTAAAAAAGACGACTTGATCTTGCAATACGATCAATTCTTGCGAGCCGAATGCGCAAAAAAAAACATAAATGCCGAAGACCTTCTTTCGGCTTACGACCAGTTTACTATTAGAATCACCGCTATCCACTCTTTACGCAACAAAAACGCCGAAAGATATAGACGAATCAAGAAAGCCTTTGACGGCGCTCGAGGTTAATTGCTATATGACGACTACCTTAAGGCTATATGCACTTTAATCCGCAGCGCTCGCTAACTGGGCGTCATTTTAAAGAACTGCACCTTTAACGCTTACGCTATCCAAGTCATCAACTATTATATTATTGCTTACGTTGCCTTTCAAAAGACTATAACCAATATAGCTCGAGAACGCAAGTTCACCAAGCTTAATGTTACGGTAATCAACCTTACTTGCTAGACCGTGGAAAACAAAAATAATATTAAGTAAAAAGATAAGATCGCTATTTTTAACAAAAGACTCTTAAAGAAGCTAAGACTAAAGGTCTTATCATATAGCTTGTTGATTTTAGCTTTCGATAATATTAAAAGCGAATACGACGAGCTTAAAGAACGTATAGAGTTTGCCGACGAGAATCAGACTTAGAATTTCGTCTTGCAAGAAAAGCCCGAATCGAGAACTTTACTCGTAAACTATAATTCACGAATAAAAGATGACTCAACAACTAAGGCAAGATTAAGTCAACCCTTTGCTCTTAAGACCCTTTTGCTCAAATCACTTATTGCGCGCCTTTCGCTATTACTAGCTTTGTTTCAAGGATCGACGTTATCCTTTGCTAATAAAGCCTCGAACGTTAAACTAGTTGCTTCGATCATGTCCACCTTACGCAAGTCCACCGACGCGAGCTCCTTTGCAGCCCTTGAACTTAAAGTGCAACGCGACCCTTTCGAGAACTAGCTGCTATTAGCACTACTCGTTAAAAAAAGAGACAGCCTCGAGTACGAACTAGCTAAAGCTATATCGAACCGCTGCTTAAGACTCGTCGAGATTAAAGACCTTATAAGTATAGACGTAGCTTTCATCAACTTTTGCTAAGACTTCTATCAATCAGCCCTCGATCGCTTAAACTTGAACGAAAACATCGACAATGCCTTTTAAGTTGCCGCGGAATCAATTAAGAAAGCTATTAGCTAGATCCGCAAGCTTTTAAAAGACGAATTTTCTAACAACGCGATCTTACGACTCTTCGACCGTCGTAGCTAAGTAAGGATAAGTAGAGAAAGAAGCAAGGTAGTGAACTACTTCTTGCTGTCCGAGATCTTTAATTTAAGCTTTAACGACGACGATTGCGATTGCATAAAAGTCTTTTAAGAGGTGAAAAACGTATTAAAATTTAAAGATAGATTCAAAGAACTCTTTGACTTAGACGTTTAAACGAAGCTCCGCTTTAGCCGCAAAGTTTCACCGTCTGTTATCGACCTATTAAAAGGAGTCTTTTGCGAAGTCTATACCTTCGAATACGTTAAATACCTTAAGCTAGCTACGAAAGGCTTTATAATAGTAGTGATCCGTTCTAATCTGTGTCGATTTATCAAGGCCTTTTAAACTAACGCTTTTAACAACTTCATGCTTTACCCGAGTAATCAATCGATGTTCGCTACTAAGACTAAAAGCAGTACTCTAGCTAAGAGAATATCTAGCTTAAGCTCTTTTAAGTTCAAAGCCAAGCCGATGTCTTTTAACAAGCTGAACTAAAGCATTAGCCTGATAGGCACCGCTTAAAAGAACAGCCCCCTCAACACTATAAATGCAAGTAGCTATACGAAAGTTTGGCCTATATTAAAAGCTTCTTTCTTAAATAATAAGCACGGCAACTAAACCTTCTTCACTATCATAAACAAAGAGATCTAGATGTACCTCTACTACTTTCGGACTAGTGACTCAAGAGGAGCCCCGACTAATGCACTTTCTAATATAATGCACTCTTTGACCTAGCAAGTCCTCCGAAGCTATTATAAGCTGTACTTTGCCGTTTTGCTTAATCGCTGAGACGGAAACTATAAGCTTATCGCTTATCCGGAACCCTTTCAGCTCTTTAAATGCAACAATAATGCTCGAGTGATTGCGATCAAACACGACGTTGATACTAAACGACCCGTAAACCGTGGTTCACGAGTAGAAGACAGAGTTTTAAATTACTACTTGATGCTTTACGACGTAAAGACTTAGATCGGAAGCTTAGCTATTTGGCCTTAAAGCCACACCTACGACACCACGCTTAAAAAGACCGCCAGATAAAAAGCTTTTAGACTTAAGTCGAAGACTTTAAATGCTTTTAAAAACATTACGCCGCGCCAACCTTTCGTTATAGTCAGTGATCTCGCTACTTTTATATCCGTTATCACGAAACAAAGTGTTTTCTTAGATATAAACGCTTTCTAAAATGCCTTTTGCGGATAAGCTATCTTCTTTAATAATTACACCGCTTTGCTGAACGATAATATACTAGAAAATAGAGTCAGCTTTGTAAAGCACGCTTGCACTATCGTCTTAAGACGCATGCCGCTAACCTTTCGATAAAGAGTTATCAATAAATCAAGCTAGCCCTTCGCTGCTATAATCTAATTAAACTACGTCAGTTTCGTATCAAAAGCCTTAATCGGAAAAATGGATTGGAACGAACCTCGAGTAGTAAAAGAATTGACCGCTATCTTTGCTATATCTCGGACCTAGTTTTAAGAACACTTTATTAAGCATAAGAAAAAGTTGTTTTCAGCATTTAAAAAAGGATTTGCTGTTGTCTTAGATGCTAAAGCCAAGACTTACGAAGCTAAGTCCTTTTCTAAAAGCAAAAGCCGCCGAGCTAACGACTTTATAAACGCCGATAAATTGAAGGATTTTAAAGAGAGCTTGCGACCGATTAAGTTATCTTTTAACGATTCCGATTCAAGTATAGAAATCACTTTAGAAAGTGCGAAATCCACTCGTGAATTACGGTTCACGAGCCAAATCGACGATCTTGAAGCATCATCTTCTCAGCCGGAATCCTTAGACCGCGCATTCGATAAAGCTATAAAAGCCTTGGCTGATTTGCTTAAAGACGAGGATGACCTAACCAGTGGCTCTGGACCTTATTCTGGCCTCGCTAACTCTCCGTCGGCCAAGTTCACACCTATCAACGATGCTACTAACAAGCGCAAAAACGACACGCGCTCCTTCACCCTTAAGGATACTGCTGCTGGCACGTCATCGTCCAATGCTGGCCCTGCTAAAAGAAGAAGACCCTCCCAGCTTAAAGAGAACGAAGGAGTTGAGGACGTGAACACGGAAGGAGATTATAAGGAAGCTGCCGAAGCGTAGTTTAGTAGTTTAGATGTTTGGAGTTTGAAGACAAGATACCCCCCCTTTTTGTACACTAGATTTTTTCTTTCTGCTATACCCTTTTTTTCTTCTTGCTTGATGATAGGCGGGGGCGCTTACCTATTCTATAAGGGGACGGATGTAAACACCCTGCCTGATGGGGTACCTGCCATGGCCACTAGGGCCACACTAGACGGACCTATCTTTTATAAGAGGGCACATATCTCTTAGCTAGAATAATCAACGAGCTTTCCACCCATCTTTTCTGACTCTTCCTTGTGAGACTATGAGGTCTAGCCTCAGAGCCAGGCTTCTATACGGCATATCTTTTTGGGTGCTTCTACAGTATTATACCCTTCGAATCTTATTACTACTTACGGAACCCTTAGCTATTCAGCTAAAAGAAACACTATACTTAAGGCTCTTAAGCCTTTCGGAGGGACCAGACGATAAGATGTCGAGCATCTCATTTGACTTAAACGAGCTACTATACGCAAGGCTCGACAATAAGATTACGGCTCGAGCTATAATAAAAGATTTCTTAGATGCGAAGTGTAAAGGGCTAAGGGATTACGACTTATAGAGCTTATTTCGCTACGCTTTCTCACGCTAGAATTGGACGAGTTTTACGATAACGAAGGATAATACGAAACGAGGCCTTAAGTTTACTACCCTTATTAGCCTTAAGGAACACTTGCTGTCTAAAGGCGTGTGGTGCCCCTTAAAGCAAAGGGGCTACGCTAATAGGATGGTCAAGCTTTTAAACGACGAGCAGCAATACTAATAAACCTTTCAAGAAATAAAAAAGCAATAGGCAACACTTTTAGGCCTCGATTCAAGGTAGACCGCCGAAAACCTTACGGACGACGAGGATAATACGCCTCAACCACTTCTACCACCCTTACGAAGTCTAAAAGGGAAAGAAAAGGAAGAAGAGGAAAAGATTCGGAAGTTACGCGAGGAGTTTGCGAAGGAAAAGAGGGATATAAAGCAAAATATAGAAGTAATAGCAAGGCAAATAGCAAAATTACGGACTTACGCTATATAATCTAACGAAGGGCTACGACGAAGCACTTCAACGTACTTAACGCTCTTAATCTATCAATCGCTACGCAATACGTCAATTATCCAAGAAGAGCTAAAATCACTTTAGCGGCCTTCAAACCCCTTTCTCAAGAGCTACACCCAGCTTTTTGAAAAGCTTAGGCTTAGTAGCAACAATAGCAAAGGTCTTGAGATCATCATCGGACCAAATAACAATCGAAGCTACGGAAGCTACACGCTAAAAAAGGACTCGCCAAAACCTAAGAGCATACCGGACAAAATCAGCTCTTACTAAGGACAGCGTGCAGATTTCCGTGCCTAACCTCAGCAACCCGAAAGAGGGATCTAGCACCTTCGGACGTACCGACAAGCTACCTATATCTTTCAAAAGGCCACGTATCAGCAAAAGAGAAACTAAAGGTATAAGAATCGCTAAGAGCGCGCCTAAGAGTACGGATATCATCAAGCTAAAGCCTTAGCCGGTGACCCGAATAGCCCTAGCGATTCTAACGATGACCGACGAAAAAAAAACGAAAGAGATTAGCAAAGAGATCGAGGCTACGGGTACGGAGAAAGTAGAAATAAGCCCTTTAGACCATAAAAGAGATTCGGAAACGGACCTTTAAAGGACCCCGGATTCGGAAATGAGCCTCTTAAGGACCTTGGAAAAAGACGGACCACCGGCAACTATATCGGTAACCCTTTACCGATCAGACCATTAGCTAAGCATAGCACGCCTGCGTACGGCACTCTAAGCGCCTTTAACGACGATAGCGATAACTTCCTTAAGCTAGGAGCAGCAGACCCTTACCTAAGAGCGAAGGAGTTGGCTTTGTTTGCAAGAAGCTTTCTTAAAAAGCTAAAGTATTCGAGACCCGACGATAACTTCAAGACTTAATTAAAGATTTTTGCTAACCAAGCAAGTCGATACGGTTTAACCTCCGACGATTATTTAGCGGCGTTCCTTATTATGCTTACGAGGGAAGCTATTACATTTTACTATAATCACGTCATCAAAGCTAAGCTTCCGACGTTCAAAGCAAACGCTATTGCTATAAAGGACCATTTCGAGACCGATTACCGGCGGCAAGTAAAATACGACCGCTAAAAAGAAATTTCGCTAGATTTGATCAAGAAAGAGAATCTAAGGACCTCGCTTAGCGAGTGCTTTGAAAAGCTCGCTAAAGAGCTTAAAAGCATTCAGGGCTTTCTACGACCAAGTTTAAAAGACGATCGAAGTCTTGCTAATAAGCTATATTCAGCTTGTAAAAACGTGCCAAAGACTACGATTGCACGAATGAACCTTGCGTTTACCTCCACCGCCGCAATTGCCGACATCCGCCGAGCAATTGCATTTGCAATTAAAACCTTCCGATCCGCTAAAGCGAGTAAAGCTTACGCGAGCTTTAGCGAGCCATACGATTACACCTGCTCTCACAACACCTTAAAGGCTGACTCCGATTTAGACGAGGAATACGAATGCTTTATTCAAGACCGCTAATACTTCGGAGGTAAGAAAGCTGCCAAGGCTATTAAAGGTGAAAAAAAGTGTTTTGTTTGCAAAAAGCCAAGCTGCTAAAGCACCAACCACACCCCCGACGAGAGAAAGGCATTCGTCGCCAAGTTCCAAGCTTTTAAGGACGCAAAAAAGGTGACGAAAAACAAATTCTCTTAATACGTAACATCGATTGAAAGCTTGCTACTTGTATTTACGAAAGAATTCGATCAGTTTATCGCAAGCCTACCAAACGAGCCGCCCGAATCGAGCAGCTACGCCAATATATTAAAAAGTTTTGTGATTACCTACGGCACTTTTAACGCTAACGAAGTATACAAGCAACTAGAGATTCAGACGGCATTCCACGCCCTTACTAGCCAAATCGAGACCCAAAACGTGCCCACGGGCAAAGCAAAGACCTATATAGCCTTTAGGTACTTTAAAAACGTATTTATAAGCCTTATGATTAACAGCGGAGCAGCCAATTTCTCTACCGCTAGCTTGCCCTAGCTACGAGCACTCTAAAAGAGGTACCTCGAGGTTTAATTAAATACATCCTAAGCAAAAGAGAAGTCCGTCAAGTATAGGATTAGCTTTGCTACCTCTATTAAAGCAATTACCTTAGAAACGCCTTTAAGTCAAGTAGAGTTCTACGTTGTAGAAAGCGATATACCCTTCTTATTCTCATTAGCTAACATAAACAAGCACAAGGTGATCTTAAATAACTTGCGAAACGTATTAATGCAAAAGAAAAAGGAAATACTAATAGTAAAGATATTTAAGCACGTATAGATGCTATTAAGTAAAGAGCACGCTGCTACTTACTACAGCACCGAGGGCGAGACCGTCTATTGCCACTTTACGGAAAAGCAATTAAGGACCATCCACAAGCGTTTTAACTATCCCTTAATAAGTCGATTTGCTATTGTTCTCAAAAGGGCCGGGCACGAATTTAAACGGGATTTGCTTTATAATATTTAAAAGTTTTGCTACCATTGCCAAGTCTTTAAGCGTTCCCTTAGAAGATTTAATATCAAGCTCAAAGACGATACTAACTTTAATAATACGGTATACGTAGACGTAATGCACTTTGACGGCAAAAACGTATTGCACGTCGTTTGCGATTCTACTAATTTTCAAGCCGCTACCTTCCTTAAAAGCATATCCGCATAGCACTTACTTAAAGGATTTAATAAATGCTAGGTCAATACTTACGTCGGACCCTTTACAAACGTCGTGCACGATCCCGAAACCAACTTCAATTCGGCAACGTTCCGAAGCTACCTTAAAAGTATTAACAGCACCTTAAAGCAAATGCCTATAGAAGCCTATCATAGCGTCGAGCTAATAGAACGCTATTACGTCCTTATGCGACGCGCCTTTGAGATCGTCATAAAAGAGCTTCTAAAAGCCCCAAGGGAAGACAAGCTTTAAATAGCTATTAAAGCCATCAACGACACGGCGGGACCTAATAGCCTGGTCCCTACGCTTCTCGTTTTTAGCACCTTACCGAGGCTAACGGAACAAGATCGACTTGCCGCGTTTACCCAAAAGCGTGCTGCTGCTATTAACAAAGCTATAAAGGAAGTACGAAAATGCTACGCCGCGAGGCAAGTTAAGGACGCGCTCAAGAAGAGGAATAGACCAATTACGGAGCATACTTTAGACCTCTCTATTAGTTCACGAATACTCGTGTAGCAAGAAAACCAAGGGTAGAAGGGCCCCTTTCAGCTGCTTAGCAAGCAAAGGCACACGTATACAATGGCATATCCGAGACTTACGGAATTCAAGTCAACCTTAATAAAACCTTACTACTTTAAAGTTGAAAAGCTGTCAAAGGAGTTGCAAGTACTTAAGGTAAAAGCGGAAGAAGAAAAGGATAAAAGCGAAAGCGAAAAAAAGCTAGAACTACGAAAATCGCTTAAACCTTAATATTCGCATAATCTACCGAGGTCGCTTAATCTAAGAAGCTCGCCAAAACCAATAAACAGCCCTCCTAACCTTTAACTTGCTAATCCCTAGAAGTCAATAATACTAATAGTCTAGATACCTTACTAAAAGTACGATCCGAGTATCCCGACCGTGCTCGATGAAAAGAAAGACGATTCTTACGTGCTATTCACCAAGGACTCCGAAGTATTGATTACCGATAAAGAACGCCGAGACTATAAGCTCTCAGCTAAGCTACGAGCCGAAGGAATTATTAAAAGCCCCGGGGCACCATTTCAAGAGTCCAAAGCAAAGGAATTAGCTAGATTGATAGCCTAAAGCATCTTTCAAGTGATCCCGGACATCGACCTACGCGCTAAAGGCGCCAAGATCTTCGGATCTAAGTTTATTAACGAGATTAAAAGCAAAAGAACACTTACGCTATACGAGAAGTCTCGTATAATGGTCTAAGCCTTCTAAGACAAAGGCAAGACGAAAGTACTCACCGAGTCTCTTACGATACAGCGAGCGAGCCAAAGACTCTGTTGCGCTCTGGCTCTTTCTTTGATAAAGGACTACAAGTGCCAAGTCTATAGTAAGGATATCACATAAGCTTACACTCAATCAAGCACGAAGCTTATACGAATAATCGTCGTGCGACCACTTAAGAAGATCACTTATCGATTCCCTTTCGGCACCTTGTTCCTTATGACTAGCCTTTTATACGGCATCCCCGAAGCAAGAACGCACTAGTATAAGCGTTTTTCAAAGCATTTTACGAACAACCTCGAAATAAGGCAATCGAGTTTTGATTTTTGCCTTTTTATATCAACTAACAAGGATCAGCTAAAAATAGCTGCCTTACAGACGGACGATATTCTTATAGTTGTCAATCCAGTTATAAAGGCAAAGGAAAAGAAAGAGCTGGTCAAATCCAAGCTAAGGAGCAAGGAAATAAAGACCCTTATATACGCCGAACCGATGATTTTTAATAGATGCAAGCTATCCTTAAATAAAAACGGGTTCGGGCTATTAATTAGGCAAAAAGGGCAGGGTGAAAGGCTTGCCGTGATCAAGCTTGATTCAGCCACACGGGCTAAAGAGTACTTAGAGCAACGTGCTCGAAAGGCGTATTTAGCTACTATTTGCTACCCAAAGGCATTTTGCGCTCTATCGATAGCTGCTCAACATCAAGAACTAAAGGACGAGGACTACAAGGCCTTTAATAAAGTGATCCAGTAGCTGATCGATCACCCAACTCGAAGGATCCATTACGTGCCTTTAGACTTAAGGACGGCGAAGCTCTTTATATTCGTAGATAAAGCGTTTGCCAACAACGCTAACCTTAGCTCCTAGATCGGTTTCGTAGCTATCTTTAGCAATAAGGCTCACGTAAGTAAAAACGAGTTCATTCTAACGGATAACATCCTCTATTAAGTGTCACAGAAATGCAAGAGAATGATAAAAGCAGTATTAGCCTTTAAGCTATACGCTATGTCCTTAAGTATCGATATAGCTATTGCTATATCGACCACCTTTGCTTAAATCACAGCTCAGCTAAGAATCCCTAATTTCCCCGTAATAGTATGCATTAACTCTTACTCGCTTTACGAGTACATAATAAAGCTAGGAACTATTAAAGAAAAGCGCCTTATAATCGATATTATAGCTATTCGAGAGTCATACGAGAGGCGAAAGCTTTCTAAAGTACGCTAGATCGGAAGCAAATCCAACCTTGCTAACGCCATAACTAAAATCGAAGCCAATTCCTCTTTGCAAAAGCTAGTTTTGACCAATACCTTAAAGATGCAAGTAGACGGGTGGGTAAAAAGGCCGCTATAAGAAAAAGAAAGATAAGATTGTTTTTCCTTTATTTAATTACCTTCCTTCCTTTTTCGATCGATATAATAGTTAGCAAAGCACTACTTGCTAAAAAAAGAGTTGCCGGTGTCGATATATCCATATCGACCTTAATTAGCTAATAGTAGTAGTTAGGAAAGCTCACTTATGAACCATGGTTCACGGGCCACTTGGCATGCCTCGCTTAGCATGTCAGCAGTCAAGGGACCCCTAACTTGACAAGTAAGCTTATTAGTTAGCTAGTGCACGTGATTCCTTCTAATCATATAGAAGGAATCAGCTCCCTTAAGCATTGGGGAGCAGACAGAATTCAGATACTTTATCAACCGAGTGTTTTGCAATTGCAAGTACTTTGACGACCTTACGAAGTTACGAATATATTCCTAATCGCTTGGAAGCAATCCAACAATACTTGCTTTTTTTGGATTTTTAACGAAAAGAAGTTTTAGCTGCCGAAAGTGATTTGCTAGCTAATAGAACGAAGCGAGCAGCTTTAGCCGTCGAAAGTAATTTTTTAGCTTTTTTATATTGAAAAAAAAGAATATCATTTTCACTTGAGTTTTCTTTATCATCGCTTTGCTTTTCTTTATTTGTATTACTATAAGGCATCGTCTTCGTCGCGGTTTTTATAGCTATAGTTAAGCCCGAGATAATAAGAGACCTTTTAAAAGCTTTTTGCGCGAAAGCTTTTTTAATGCGATTGCTAGTAAAAGTAAAAAAAGGTTTAGCAGCTGCAAAAAAATTGTTTTTAGCACTTAGGTCGTAAGACGGATTTTCGTTTTAAAGCTGAGCTAATGCACTCGCTTAGCTCGTCGATTGTTATATTGCTTTTAAAGCAGTTTTAAAACAATTAGCGAACGAAAGAAAAAGGTTTAAAAAAATTAAACTTATTAAAAGCTATTAGTACTTATACTAGTATTATTAAAAACGATGCTTTTGTTTATTTCGGATTGAATAGCCGGAATAAATCTAATTGCGTTTGCTAAAGAAAAATTTGATTAATAAATATTTATTAATTATAAATCAAAAATATTACTAGATCGAAGTCTAAAAGATAATAAGTGCTAGTTTATATTTGCGCGAGAGTTTATTAATGTTTAAAAAGCGTTACTTAAAATAATAAAAATTAGCAATTATTAATTAATAAAGTAATTAATACTTACTAGCTTGACCTTAAGAAATTCGGCGAGAAAAGGACGAAGATAAATCGGTTTTTTATTATAGACTTGCAATACCGCGCGAGGTTTTAAGAATTTTTGTAAATGCTTATTAGCTATTTGCAATTGATTTATTAATTAATTTATTAATCAAATATTAATCGGATAGCTATCGAGTTATAGTAGCGCGGCGCTTAGCAAAAGTAAAATTAAGAATTTCTATAAATGCTTATTAACTATTTGCAATTGATTTATTAATCAATTTATTAATTAAATATTAACCGGATAGCTATCGAGTTATAATAGCGCGGCGCTTAATAAAAGTAAGATCTAGCGCATTCGTAGCTAATTGAGCTTTATTAGATTAAAAATAAGGATTTGCGCTAAGCAAAGTAACTGAAAAAGTATTAGTAATATTCCGATTAATTAAATATAAACTTATTTTATTTACTTTGCAAATTTAAGTTTTCTTTTTTTACGCTTTCGCCGCGTATTATATTTGCTTTACTTTTTTATACTTCGTCCTTATCTGCTTAACCTTTAGCCGCTTGACCTTTAGCCGCTTGACCCTTAGCCGCTTAATCTTTAACCGCTTGACTTTTAATCGCTTGATTCTTAATTGCTTTATTAATTAACTTATTTTAGCTTGCGTTATCTCTTTTAGCTATAATGCTTAATATATCGGTAAAAGAAGGTCGGTTCGAAAGCAAAGGTTCGTTTAATAAAAAGGCTATTTAAAAGTATTAGTAAAAAGACTTGATCGCGATAATCTAATTTACGATTAATAAATTAATAATTTTAAATAAAAAAGGGACGATTTTATAAAGCAATAAATAGCGTTGTATTTAAAAGCGTAGCAAATAAGAAAGCGATAATTATAATTGATTATTAAGTAATAATAAAAAGGAATCAGACTTTATTTTATAAAGTAAAAATTGCGCGAAGCGGCCGCTTTATCTTAGCTGCGGCCGCTTTATCTTAATTGCGGCTGCCTTATCACTTCGTGAATTTATTAGCGGCCGCGCTAAGATGTTTTAAAAATAAAATATACGAGTTTACTTTTAATCTTAACACTTTTATTTTATTACTTTTGATTTTACTTTAAATAATTACTTTTAACGTTTAGCTTTTTTATAATATTATTTAATATGGCCGCTTATTAGCTTAATTCGATAAAAAGTATTATTGCAAATACAAATCAGCTTAATTTAATAAAAAGGATTGAAAAATCTATAGTAAGAATCATTTTTTTATTTATTAATTTATTTATTAATTAAAAACGTTTTTCTTAGAATGCGGCCGATACAACGGCAATCGTGGCGGCAAGCAATCCGATGCTAGAAAACTTTAGCAAGCGCAAAGTAAGTATTTTTTTTACGTAGTATTTTAACTTTTATTAATTTATTAATTTTTCTTAAAAAGGAAAGCCAAAGAAAAGCTAATTATTAACTAATCCTTATACGATAAGGGCTAATGCTCGTATAGTAAAGCTGAAACAAGATCTTTAAGCAAATGAGCTTTGAAAAGCTAAAGGACGAGATTAAGCGGCCGCTAATTAGCTTTTTGCAATTTAAAAACAAACCTTAAAATATTTTTAAGCATTAAAAGCTAAAAAGAAAACTCGATAGGCCGAAATACGAAAGAATCTTATAGATAAACGGTACTTTTTCTTTTTTTTAATTTATTAAGCAATTTATTAATCGATTTTAAAAAGAATCGAAGCATTTACGCGGATAATCTTGCTATGCAAGCCGCTTTTTTTATAATTAGATTTAATAATGGAAAATACTTAAATAGCGATTGGGTTGATAAAGCATTTAATTTAAACGAAAAGGTTTATAAAGAATTTAATTTGCGAAAAGACGAAAAAGAAAATAGTGATATACTTCGCGATAGATACGTTTCGATTATCGATAAAAAGATAAAAAAGGTCACTCGGCAATTAGCACGTTAATACGTATAGGTAAGCATTTATTTTATTTAAATATTTATATTTTATTAATAATATAAAGTCACGCTATATAATAACCGTTTGGCAATTTCGTCGCTATTAGCAAAGTGTAGCGCGGTCTTTGATAAAAAAGTGCCGAGCTGCTAATTTAAAGAATAAGAAAGCTTTCCTTGAATTAATAGCTTGGGATTTGGCAAGCACGGTTTTAAAACGAATTAAGTAAGAATTTATTTTATTATGCTTTTAATTAATTAAATTAATATTATAACTTTTAGTCTTTATTTAATTAAGCTTTTTTACGTTTATTTTTCCTTTGATAAAAAGAAGTATTAGCGAGCTAAAATTAAAGCAAATACCGATGAAATTAAATACGAATTGCCGGGTCTAGCCGCTTAATAGAATATGAAAGGATTCGAAAAGAATGCTAAATTTAAAAAAGCTGATTGCGATCTTATTTTATTTTAACGCGTTATGCAATTGATTTAGAAAAAGGACGAGCCAGCTCCGAAGTTGTTTTACGGCGTTAAGGATAGCGATACGGAATTGAGATTATTTTTAAACTTAATGCTTAAGTTTATATAGAATAAAATTTACGATTAATTACAAATTTTATATTTTATAAAAATACTTTTATTTATTTTATTTATTAATTATATTTATTAATAATACTTATTAATTATATTTATTTATTATATTTACTAATCATATTTATTAATTATATTTATTAATTATATTTACTAATCATATTTATTAATTATATTTACTAATCATATTTATTAATTATATTTATTAATCACATTTACTAATCGTCGGTTTCTTGTATAACGATACGCTAAGTCTTGTAACGATACGCCAGGTCTTTTAGACGCATTTTATATGCGCTAAGCTACTTCTTTTCTTTTTTCTTTCGCATTCTTTATATTTTTTTATTCTCCGCTTTTAACTTATAAACTATGGTTTACGAGTCCTTAGCGCTTTTACTTTCGTATATATAAACCTTAGCTACCTTCGACCTTTACACTTAATAGTTATTGATTTTAAGTTATTATTTTAAAATTCTCTTAAGCTTTTATATAAACCTCGCGCTTTTATGAGTTTCTTTAAGTAATCGCTTAAGATCGTTATAAGTCTCTTGGACGCACTTTATATGCGCTAAGCTACTTCTTTTATTTTTTCTTTCGTATTCTTCGTATTTTCTCATTTTTCGCTTTTAATTTATAAATTATAGTTTACGAGTCTTTAGCGCTTTTACTTTCGTATATATAAACTTTAGCTACCTTCGATCTTTATACTCGGTAATTATTGATTTTAAATTATTACTTTAAGATTCTCTTAAGCTTTTATATGAACTTCCGCGCTTTCGTAAGTTCTTTTAAGTAATCGCTTAAGGTCGTCACATTTTAAAGTTTTAAATAAAAAGAATTGACCGACTTGTTGTATTTAAAATCGATATAAATATATTAATAAATTATTTTAATATTTAGATTTATAAATTATATTTAAAGTTAATCATATATATATTTTATTTAATATAATAACGATTTTAAAATTATTTATATAAACTTATCTATTAATTTATAATAATAAAATTTAAGAGGCTTTCGCAAGCTATCGAATTTATTACTTTCCTTTCTTGCGATATCTCCTTTTTATATATAAAAAGTCTTTTGCCCGTTAATAATACCAATTTTATGATATCCGTCGTTATGTTCGTTTTTATTAATCTATTTAATAGATAGCTTAATTTTATAGCCGTTATTTAAAAACCGCTTAACTCGATATTCGTCTATTTTAATTAACTAGCTACGATTACGCCCTTTTTCGTCTAGCATTTTTACTGTATACCGAGCGTTTCGACCGTTCGTTCGTCTAATAAAAAGGGAATAATAAGTTTTATTATCTACTTTGGTAAAGATCGAGTTTGGTTGATTTGCAATCTTTAATAAATTAATAACTTAATTAATATATAGATAATAAAACGGCACTTATAAATAAATCGGCAAGCGTCCGTTAAAATATGAATTTCTTTTATCTATTCTTTAGCTATAATAGATATTCGAGCTTATAAATATAATTATAAGCTAATACGATAATAAAGTGTTTTATCGTTTTATATAATAAATTTTTAATTAAATGCTTTTATTTTTAATATTTATCAGATTATATTAATTTTATTTACCGCATAGCAGCAGCCGAAAAGAAAGCTGTAAAGATTATATTTAAATTAAGATTTCTATAGGCATCTTATCTTTATATACTAATTAAACCTTAATAAATTTAAGTAAGTACTTGTTATAACGACCTTAAGCGATTATTTAAAGAATTTATAAAAAAGCGAAAGGATTATATAAAGCTTAAGAAAATTATAAAATCATTATTTGAATTTGAAATTAATAATTATCGAAAGTAAAAGTTGAAAAAAACTAAGTGTTGGATTCTTTTTAAGCGATTAAAGAATATATTCGTAATTTCGTAACGGTCGTTAAAGTACTTGCAATTGCAAAACACTCGGTTATAAAAGTATCCGAATTCTAATTGCTTTTTAAAATTTAAAAGAGTTAATTCCTTTTATATGATTAAAAAAAATCACGCGCATTAGCTAACTAATAAGTTTATTAATTAAATTAAAGGTCTTTTAATTAGTGTGATATGCTAAGCGAGGCATGTTAAGTGGCCCGTGAACTCCTTTAAATACTATTAGCTAGCTAAGGTCGATATAGATATACCGATATTAAGGTTTATATATAAAAAAGTTGTTCGTAATAGTCAACTTAAGTAAAAAGAGCTTAAAAGTGTTAAAAGATATAATTATAATTAAGCTTTAATAAAAAAGAAATAAAAAGAAATGAAAAGATAAAAAAAAAAACCGCTAATTAAAACTTAACGCTTGCAAGAATGCTATTTAAAAAGAATTAAGCGTAAGCAAAACCTTTTTTAAAAATAAATTAACTTAATAAAATATATTTAAATTATAAAATGATATTATATAATATTCAAGTATATAAGACGTTGATATATAAGTTCAAATCAATAGTTTAATAGCAAATCCGTTAAAATCTAAATATGTCTTTTTAAGCTATTGATTCGTTTTCATTTTAAATTACTTTAATTACTTACGAAAATACCGATTCATTTTAAAGTTAAGAGTTCGAAAGCTTTATAACTAATTTCTTTAGCCTAGTATTATTAGCAACTATAAGATGTTTTAATTAATATTATATTTAAAACGTTAAAAAGATTGAGACTTTTAATACTTGATGGTTATAGACCTTATGGTATTCTTAATAATAAGAGGCTAATCAAAATCCTTTGCGAATCGATTAGAATGGAAAGAAAACTTTTTTTGTATAGACTAGATTCGTTTAAGCAGCTAAAAAATCAATAAGAGAGCTTGTAGTATGTTATAAAAAGTGCGACCGAGCTTTAAAGCATCCGAAGCTAAAGGCTTTTAGAACGAAAGCATTAGCCGATTATTAGAAAACGGATATTTGCAAACGCGTCGTAAATAAGCTAAAATAAAAGCTTCGGCAAACTCAATTAAGATTTAAATCTTTTTAACGCAATTTAATACGTTTGTTTTTATTTATAAATTCGGTTAATAAATCTAGTAAATTTGATTAGTAAATCTAATTAGTAAATCGGATTAGTAAATCTAATTAGTAAATCTGATTAGTAAATCTAATTAATAAATCGGATTAATAAATTTGATTAATAAATAATAAAACTAATATCTAATAGATACATTTATTATAAGGAACGCTTTCGCATCAAGACTTAAAATCAGCATTTCGAAAAGGTGTTTTAAATATTATATTATTTACGCGAAGCTCGTTTCGAATGATTAATAACCCGGATTAGAAATCTTTTTGCGAATTACAAAACTTATATTTTAAGCTCTTTAGTGCTTTAACTATTAAGCGAGACCTCGACGATAGGATTTTAGAAATTGATCGCTATTTATTAAATAATTTATTAGCTAATTAAAAATTCAGTATTTTATTAGATTATTAATCTAGCATTAAGCGCTATTCTTTTATGTGCATAATCGGAACTGCAATTATAAAAGATTAGCATATGATTTAGCTTATGCTTAGATTTATATACGTTGAGTTTAATTATATAAAAGAAGAATTAGTAAGAATTATTTACGAACGCTTTATTAAATTAAGCTTAATAAAAAAGATAATCGCGATTATAACGGATAACGCATCTTCGAATAATATAATAATAAAAGAGTTGCTTAAATGCGTCGAAAATGCATTTAAGAAAAAGCTTTTTATAAGCTAAAAGATTCTATACGTTCCGTATATAACTTACGTCTTGCAATTATTTTTTAAAGCGTTGCTCGGACCGCGATTATCGCTAACGAACGAAAGCTTAGAAAAGCATTAAGAAAAAGATTTTAATATAAACGAGCTAAAAGGAGCAAGAAGACGCGATAAACGAAGGATTGCATATATATTTGCGATTATAAGTTTTTTTTTTTTTTTTAAAAATATTTACTAATTATATTTACTAATTATTGATTAACGTACTTAAGTTCGGAAGTTTATTAAGTGTGTTACGGCTAGCTAATCTTGAAAATCGCGATTTAATAAAACGATAAAAGCTTTTATCGACGATTTAAAGCATTTTTTAACGAAAAGCTTAAAGCTTGTTTTAAATATTATTATAAGATAAGATTTTATATTTTATATGTTTTATCGATTTATAACTTTTAAAGATGTTATTTAAAAATATTATATAAAAATCGATAAGATAAATATTTTTAAATTATTTGATATTTAATAAAAGCAAATCTTATAGCTAATCGATATCTTTCGATCATTTTACTTTTTAATTATGCACTTAAGTGAAAAGCTTAATCTTATTATTTAATACGGATTTTTAATATTCGATAAAATATTCGAACGTTTAAATAAAGCATAAGCACGATTAAAGTTTAAATATATAAAGATTTCGGAAGAAAATCGCAATGATTTTAAATAGATTTTGCAATTAGAAAAAAGCGTTATTAATATTATCGAAAAATTAGATAAGTATTATAAGAAAACGCAAGGGCCGTTAAAAGATATTTTTGCTTTCGCGATAATTTTATATCTTGCTATTAAGCTAAAGATTTTCGACTTAAATTTTTCTTAGCTTTACGAAAGTAAAGATTAGTTTGCAATATATCGAGCGAGATTCGAAAAGCTTTTTAACGAATATTATAAGTCTTTAATATTTATAGCTTAACGTATTAATAATATTAAAGCAATCGATCGTTAATCGATAGCCGTTTTATTACTCCGCGGCAGATTAATGCTAAGTTCTTTTTTACAAGCTTTTTTCGAAGATATAGATTACGAATCGTCGAAAGTGCATGATTATCTTTTAGCTCGTAAGTTTGAAATTTTAATTTAAAATTTTAATTTTATTGATTTTTATTAATTAAGTTTAACGGTCGACGGACGAGAGATTTTAACTTTTTGGCGAAACCTTGAGCTTCGATACCTTGATTTAGCTCGAATAGCTAAAGATTTTCTATGCATCTCTTTAATTAATATTTGCGTAAAAAAGGTATTTAATATTGCAAAAGATATTTGCGATTATCGTCGCGATAATTTATCGCTATTAATAATCGCAAAAGAAATAACTGCTTTATATTTCAAGATGTGTAATACTTGTGACAGCCTGCCTTGTTACCTGCAGTCAGCTGATCACCCGTCCAGGCCTAGCGCCTGCAGCCATGTATATAGACCTTCCTGAGCTCCCCGAGCTTCCTGTTTCCTCTCCTCACTTTGTATTCTAAGGTCAGAATTCATCAGTTCGTCACATTATACAAAGTCCTTCGATTAGGTCGTCGTATTACAGCTTATTGTTATTGATTATTGCTTATTGTTACAGATTATTGCTTATTGATTATTGTCAAGAACGGAGTAAGTTACTTGTTGGGTGCTCCACGGTCTTCTTTTATTGCTTACAGATTATTGTCTTTTTTACGACCTCACCTCTTCCTCAGCTCTTCCGACCTAAAAGAGCTCCCCTCTCAATTTTTGCACTTCGGTTGCAAGACGAACTCTCTTCCCCACTCTTTTCCTGGCGTTTCCGACACTCAAACGCCCCCCCCATTTCCACCACCATGTCCTCCTACGAAGACGACGGCCCTTCCCCCCTTACGAGAATCGCTCAATTGGAGTCCCTCGTAAAGCAATTACGAATGGCCCCTCGCCAGCGCAAATGCGTCCTTCCTGATCCCGATAAGTTCAACGGTACGGTTCAGCGGTGGGATACTTGGCTCCCTTCAATCAAGGCCAAGCTTCTTGTCGACGGTGAAGCTCTTGGCGGACCCACTGCGCAGTTCTACTACGTTTACTTCAATATGGAACCCGGTCCCCAAGCAATGGTTTTGACTCAATTGGCCTCAGCTCAAGATTCCGGCAATTGGGACTACAATACTCTTCTGGATCAGCTCGCTCTCGCTTACGACAATCCAAACAAAATTCAAGAAGCTGAAGATAAGCTGCTTGCTTGCAAGCAAGGTACGGACGCTCTCTATATCTACGTCTTACGCTTCGAACGACTTTTGCACGCTGCTCGCTGTCAGACCTGGCCCGACGCTAATAAGATTATTGCGTTCCGCAATGGTCTAAACTCAACTATACGGACCCGTTTGAATGGCCAATTGACTCTCCCAACTACGTATACTGAATACGTGCACGTCACTCAGCAGCTTGGACGCTCTTCCGGCTCTTCCGGCCCTTCCGGCCCGTCCCACGGATTTTCTCGACCTTCGGCACCTTCGGCCCCTCTTCAAAACCGACCTCCCGGTACTCAAGTATTTGCAGCACGTCATTTGCAGCTCGAGCACTTGCAATACGCTTTCGGTTCTTTCGGCAATCAAACAAAGACTTAGCTCTTTGGAAGATCGAAATCCCACCCTCCAGCATGCTCCTCACAGCTCCCTCGATCAGCAAGCTTATCAATCTACCCGTTGTGGTGCAATCAATTTGGATTGCTGGGTGCTCCTTCCTTTTAGCTAAGCTTTGAGTTCTTTTCGAGAGAACAAGGGTTTAAGGGGGTTTGATTCAGACGAAAAGGAGGATATTTTAGCGGATTTAGAACGCTTCTAGAAGCTACGATCGGTAGCTTCGGCGTATTTTTTGGTTTTTTTCAGCAATTCCACCCGTGAACCATGGTTCACGACTGAATTTTTTTATTTTTTCCTTCATCTGTCAGATACTTTTGAGAGAGCTGGGACAGCTCTCTAAGGGGGTAGTGTGACAGCCTGCCTTGTTACCTGCAGTCAGCTGATCACCCGTCCAGGCCTAGCGCCTGCAGCCATGTATATAGACCTTCCTGAGCTCCCCGAGCTTCCTGTTTCCTCTCCTCACTTTGTATTCTAAGGTCAGAATTCATCAGTTCGTCACAATACTCGCTTAAATAAAGCTCGGCACTTATTCGAATCGATTTTAGTAAATTATAATGATTTAAATAAGGATCAGCTTAAAAAAAAATTCGAATAAGAAGTATAAAAGTTTTAAAAATAGCAAAATCGTTAATTTTAAAGCTTATTTTGTTTTAAATATATCTTTGCTTGCGATAATCTTACGATCGATTAAGACTTTCGAATAATAAGTTTTAAGCAACGAAAAGCTAAGTTGATAATATTAAAAGCTAAAATGCGAGAATCACGTAAGTTTAAATAATATTAATTTTATAAATATTTATTAATTATATTAAATAAAAGAGAATTTAAATGGGTTTTAAGATATTAATAAAGATGTTTCGTTTAAAATGCGATAGCCACGGTACGGAAAGTCTTTAAATTACGAAAGGCATTTAAAAAGTAAATTAATTTACTTGCGATATTTTTACTTTTTATCGATTTACTAATCGATTTACTAATCGATTTACTAATTATTATATAAGATTATATAAAGCGCATTCTTTCGCTTTTTAAAGCAAAGTCGTAGCAAATCGATTATATTCTTTATAAAGAAAACCAAGCAAAGTAAATCAATCGAAAGTAGCTACGGATTTACCTTTCGATAAATAAACTTAAGATAATATAAATTGGAACGTTTTTAATGATATAGAAAACGAAAACGATTCAGAAAATTCAAATTCGAACGGTACGAACGAATCGATTAGCTTTAAACGCTATATAAACCATAAAAATAAAGTGCAACGAAGTACGATATTATATAATATACGCTTTTATTTAAATATAAATTCTAATTTAAATATTAGCGATAGCAAATTTATGCGATCAAAACGATTCGAATAATATTTTTTAATAAAATTATTTTAACGCGAAAGAAATATCAAGCCTTGAGCAAAGTGATAAAGGGATAATAGATAGAAAGGAAGCTGATAGAATACCGGACTCGGCTTCGCTATCTTATAAAACCTTAAATGCCGTTCAAACTTTAAAACTTAATATTTCGAAACTTAAAACTCTTTTAATCGTTATTTAAAGTTAAAGTAAGTTAATTATTATATATAAATTTAACGACTTTAAATCTAATACTTTTATAAGCGAACGAATTATAAATCTATTATTAATTTTAAAGCGCAAACGAATAAAAGAAAAAGAAGATAATAAAGCGGGATTAGTATAAAATAAAAAGAAAGAAGCTTCTTTTAGAATCAAGCGTTTAATTGCAAAGAGTATCGCTTTTATTAAGTTTTATAATTAGCGACTTTGATTTTATTTATTAAATTGCTTTTTTTGTATTATTAAGTTTTTGTATTTATTTGTTTATAATTGATTGCAATGATTAATTAAATTCTTTTTTATCGATATCTTTAATTTTTTTATTATTATTAATATATTTATATCGACCTTAGCTAGCTAGCTAAGAATACCGGTAGTAGTAGTTAAAAAAAAAGTTTACCCGTAAACCATGGTTCATAAGTCAATTACGTGTAATAGCTTTACGTACGCTACGTATAGCAGCCTTACGTAGGTTACGTATAGCAGCCTTAAGTACGTTAAATATAGCAGCCTTACGTAAGTTACGTGTAGCAGCCTTAAGTACGTTAAGTATAGCAGCTTTACGTAAGTTACGTATAGCAGCTTTACGTAAGTTACGTGTAGCAGCTTTAAGTACGTTAAGTGTAGCAGCTTTAAGTACGTTAAGTGTAGCAGCCTTACGTAAGTTACGTATAGCAGCCTTACGTAGTTTACGTATAGCAGCTTTAGATACGTTAAGTGTAGCAGCTTTACGTAGGTTACGTATAGCAGCTTTACGTAAGTTACGTATAGCAGCTTTACGTAAGTTACGTATAGCAGCTTTACGTAGTTTACGTATAACAGCCTTAAGTACGTTAATTCTTTTTATGCAGCATTTACTAATCAGATTTACTAATCAAATTTATTAATTAAATTACGTACGGTAAAGCACGTGCTATAGCCGAGCTATAGCCGAGCTATAGCAGCCTTAAGTACGTTAAGTATAGCAGCCTTACGTAGGTTACGTATAGCAGCCTTACGTAGTTTACGTGTAGCAGCTTTAAGTACGTTAAGTATAGCAGCTTTACGTAAGTTACGTATAATAGCCTTACGTAAGTTACGTATGGCAGCTTTACGTAAGTTACGTATGGCAGCTTTACGTGGATTACGTATAGCAGCCTTACGTAAGTTACGTATAGCAGCTTTACGTAAGTTACGTGTAGCAGCTTTACGTAAATTACGTATAGCAGCTTTAAGTACGTTAATTCTTTTTATGCAGCATTTATTAATTAAATTTACTAATTAGATTTACTAATTAGATTTACTAATCAAATTACGTACGGTAAAGCACGTGTTATAGTCGAGCTATAGCCGAGCTAAGCACGTATAGCAAAGGGACGTGCAGCATACAAGGTTTCTTTTCGTGCAGCATTTATTAATTAGATTTATTAATTAAATTTATTAATTAGATTTATTAATTAGATTTACTAATCAGATTTACTAATCAGATTTATTAATCAGATTTATTAATTAGATTTATTAAGCGAAGCGTTCCTTTTTTGTTTCGCGTCGAGTTCGTGTTTTAAATATTATAATTTACTTTTATTAAATCGAAGCATTATATCGATTATTATTAAGCGACGCGTTATTTTTTTTATTTCGCGTCGATTTATTGTTTTAAATATTATAATTTACCTTTAATAAATCGAGGCAATGCTCCGATTACGATTAAGCTATACTTTTATTTTTATATAAATACTCGCTCCTTTTCCTTTTCCTTTTTTTTTTTTCATTATTACTATAACTACTTTCTATTTAACTTCTCAACTTCAATTTCAATACTCAACTTCTTAACTTTAACTTTAACACTTAACTTCAACCTTAATACTTAACTTTTTAACCTTAACTTTAATACTTAACTTCTTAACTTTAATACTTAATTTCTTAATTAACCTTAACACTTAATTACAACTATACTTAATTTAAGTAATTATTTTCCTTTTGATTCTTTGCTTTTTGATTTTTTGCTTTAAGCTAATTATTTTTTTTATTTAGCAATGTCGATTCCTTTTTTTTATAACGCTATAATCGAAGTCAACCTTTTTGGCACCGGTGGTAATAAGTTAATCAACGAGATACTTGGTCGCTATAAGGATTTTGTGGTCGTTTATGCTAATGGTAACGTTATTAATTTAATATTTACTTGCTATGACGAAGAGGATACCGCTTTGTTTTTAAAATTAATCGGCCTCGATTACGAATAGAAAGGTCGCAAAGGTTTTATCGACGAGTTCGGCATCAAGCATTACGGTGCTAATAAAGTTAATAATAACATTTATATTCTATGATTATTAATTGATTTTTTATTTAGAAAGAGAGCGCTTAGGTCTTTTATTTCCTCGATCACTTTGTCTTTTTCCTTAACTTAATTAGAAAGCAATTCACTTATAAAGATGTTAAGGTTCGATTGATTTTAGGTGATCTTACTCTTAAGCTTTTCGATAGCGATTATATCGAAGCTAAAAGCATTTTGAAAGAGCTATTGATGCTATACCTTTTCATTATCGATAGCACTTTAACATATAAACGCTTTACTCTTAAGTTCTCGGATAAAAATGAATTTAGGTAAAGCAATAAGTGCTAAAAGCTAAGAGAGCTATTTAAGTCAGACGAGATTTATTTGAACTATGCTTATAAGCAAGAGCTTAGGCTAAAGGCGGAGACCGAGTTAAACGTATTCTACGTAATTGCAAAAGGACGGGTCTTTATCAACTCTTTGTAATTAGTAGACTTAGGCTAAAGAACGGGTCTTTACTAACCTTTAGGCTTTTGTAATTAATAAATTTAATTAATACTTTGAGTCTTTGATTAGTAAATGTGATTAGTAAATGTGATTAATAAATGTGATTAGTAAATGTGATTAGTAAATGTGATTAGTAAACTTGATTAGTAATTATGCATATGTATATTTTTATGTATATAAACCTTATGGAGTAACCTTACGCCTTATAGGGTTTCCTTATAAGGAGGGGCAGAATTTTGTACCCTCCGTGGGTTCCCCCGTAGGGAGGACCCAAAACTCCGTGGGGCCCCATGGGGCCCCATAGAGCAGCCTATCGTCACCGGCAGGCAATACCTCGTAAACGCACCTCCCGCACTAGGACCCGCCTCTCCATCTTCAGGATATCCCGGATCTCGATCCGGATTCCGGATCGAACAACTCCTATGGTGTCTGGTACCGGTAGTCAATACCTCGTGATTCCAAGCAAAGCTTACCTGTGCCAGCCAGCCAGCCAGCCTACGCAGCCGTGTCGCGTCTCGATACGCGAGTCGGGAGTGTGGCGTAGACGTATCGGGGGGATTAGGGACGATCGGGGGCCTTTCTTCCTTTTCTTATTTACTTTCTTTTTCATCTTGCAATTTTCTCAGTTTGCACTATCTTTTGCCGTTTCTCCGTCCTTCTTGAAAACCCCGAGGGTTGATAGTCGAGACCGCGCTCCGGTCAGGGGGGAAGCAAAGTTATGGCGGGTTTTCCAAAAGTCCAGTCAGCGGGATTGGTCGTGGTACGTAATCACATCACTTTGTAAAAAAGTTCAGAGCACGATGTGAGTCAATTCGAGTAGCATATTATCCGCAATCATTCATCACATATACAGGTTTAGGAGGAAAAAAATCCAGTTCGTACGGCTTTACTGGCTCGCCCCCTCCCGTAAATCTAGGAATACAAATTTTCGAAACCCGCGAGGAAGGAAAAGCCTTATCATGACTTCAAAGAAAGCCCGCACATGTGCAGTAGAAGGCACAATTCCGGCGGAAAGATCAAAGAGCATCAACGGATGCGTATTCCACCCCCAAGACGCCTGATTATCCGAACTGTACTCCCACCCCACGCACTCAGATATCGTAGCTCTTTATCGGACCCTCGGCACTCAACGGCTGCACGTTTGACGGCGCTGGGGCAGGAGCCTGGAACGACATCTTCTCCACACGTGCGCCCATCAGCGCATCTTGAGCAATCTTGAGCCCTTGGTCGCCGCCGGTCTTTGCTGACATCCTCAAACCTTCTTGAGCTTCGCGAACACGCTTCTTGAAGGCCAGACGGTCCAGGTATAGTTGTTGGCGGCCCCGCTCCAGTTCTCGACGCTCGGCTTGGATGATTTGCTCCATTTCATTGAATTGCTTGAGCTTGAGCTCCATCTTCATCATTGTGGCATTGACAGCGGCCGAGACGAGTCGAGTCATCTCCCGCTCCTCATGTGAAGCGAGACCCCCAGCTCTCGCAGCTACGGAAGCCAGTGGGACGGTTGCGAGTGCATTGAGTGAGTTTGTCGTAGTGGTGGTTGTGGTCGTGGTAGTTGTATGTTGGATATCGATCTCCATCGAGTCGACGTTCTCCTTCTCCTTGCCCTTTTCAGATAATCGAGGCTTCTCTAGAGAATCACGCAAGCTCTTCTTCAGAGCCTCTACTGATTTTCCCGCAGCAGCAGCAGTTACACTAGGCTCGGTGAGACCAGCCAAGAATCCGATTACCGACATGACAGGATTGTCTGCTCGGCTGAATGGTATCAGCCCCTGTTGTGAGCCGAGCAATCCGATACCTGTTGACTTGACAGGCTCGGCATCAAGATACTTGTCTTCAATCTCAAATTGCAAGAACTTGACCACACACTCCTCCGTGGTCCTAGTTCCAACATACTCTGCAATTTGCTCCCAATCCTCATCGTATTTCTCCAGAGCTTCGATAAGCTTAAGAACTTCACCATCACTCCAAGGTGCGTCGCGGTCTGGAATTGCCGAGTATGCCGGGTTTTCAATCTTGGTGTAGTTGATCGCCGAATGACTAGAAGGCATTCGTCCTTCCAAGAGACAGTTGGGGCAGATGTCGTACTTAATCTTAGCACTTCCACTAGAAGCCGATTCGACTTGAGAGCTGTGGTGGTAGACACGAGTGCAGTCAACCCCGCACATGTAGCAGTTGACCTTTGCGATCGATGGCTTGACAAATTCTTCGATGGCCTTTGACACTGAAGTTCCGTTCGTCGCGGGAGCTTCTCCGTTGGCCTTCTCCGAAGACTTCGTCGTAATCTGTTTTACCTTGGCGGTTGGCTCATAGATATTGCGTCCGATTTCCAAGTTCAAGTCGGATTTAGGCACAGGTCCAGCGGCAGCCTTTGCATCAGTGTCTGCGCTTCTCTTTCCTTCAAGGACTACCTTGTCTGCGACAGGTTGCCAGGGTTGGAGTCCACGAGGAGTATCAGCGATGATTTTGAAATGGCCTGTGAACGGTGGTCCAACTGCGGATGGACGAGTATCTGTGTCAACCTATAGTTTGTTAGAAACTAGCGATCCCAAGAAGCTGAGATACAATACCTGATAATTTATAAGACCCCATTGCTCAAGGAAGCCATGCACGCGCATGATGGCACACACATCTCCGGCCAGATTTCTACGGCAAGCAGTAACTGTCAAGTACTCAACCGGATTAAGACGGTATGTGTTGATCATGAAATCGCGGTAATCCTTGTAAATAGCTGGGGTCTTGCTACGATTGCGGCTGTTGAAGAATTCGGGGAGGCCTTTTCGCTCGATGGAATTGATCTTGTGCATGTCAAACCAGGTGCTGTAGCTTGGTAGGATGATTGAGTGTGTTTGAGGGATAAGGTGTGCGCGAGCTGCTTCTTCGATTGAAGCCTTTGACTTCTCACTCGTGGCGCTCTCTCCCTCCTCTCCTGGCGCACCGTTATTTTGCACTGCATCTCGAGCTTCGCCCATTTCTTCGTCCTTGATCTCGTCTCCTTCCCGTCGAGGGGCATCGGGGGCATCCAGTGGATTGTCTGAGGTAGTATTATCCTTGACTTCAGATCCAGCAGCAGCAGTACTTTCGGCCATCGAGATGTCGGCTTCAGGTTTGTATTAGCAGTGTGTATAGCTAGCTGATGGAGTAGAATGAAAAGTCCGCACCTGCACCCTCTCCAGGGGTATCTTCTCTTTGCAGCGGTGGTTGGGCGAGAATCGAGCCTGGCGTCGCGCCGCCCGCATCAGAGCCAAAGTTTACTGAATCGTCCTCCATGATTGATAGCGTTGCACGGCGATACGATACAATCTAAGTTGTCGCGAAGGGTCCTGGGTCGATAGGACTTGTGTATTGCGCGCCAAAAGCGTGGAGAGCTCAGAGCTGGCAGAAGTTAATCATGCGCTTAAGGATTTTCGTGCGATCCTAAAAAAAACCAAGGCAACCCGTGGTGTTGATGGTCAGGAAGGCGTGGGCGCGCAAGTTGGGTCTCGTTGATTAAATCGATAGCCAGCAGCTCGTTCACACTCGTCGCGGTCGATTTCACGCGAGGCTAAGTTCAAGATCACGTGAACAACTAGCGGATGGCCCTTCGGAACAATATTAATCCGAAAGCAGAGCAGGCCTGCGCATCTTGAATCATGTATCTGTCAGACCTTGTTTCTCTACAGCCCTTCTAACCTATTGATCCTCATTATATACTTTAAACAAACTTCACTCCGTTTCTCTTCCAGCCGGGTGCATTATCTCCTTTCAAATACACTAGTAGAGCGTTGAAGAGCAAGCTTTCATATAAGCAACCCTTCTCTTTGCCACTAGTATTTCCCCACTGCCTCGGACTTCCAAAGGCAAACTGAAGTGGCGTCGGAGACTTGAACTCTCCTTCATTCACACACCTCAACATGATATCACGGTCCGGACTCTTAGTACTACGCCAAGTGCGGACGCAACTACGAACAAGAGCAGGACCTACACCTGTTGCTTCGATTTCCGCTCTCGCTCGATTACTCTCTTCACTAGCTGTTCTGGAACAGAGGGATGGGAAGCTCAATCATGGATCTCTAGGCGCAGTGACAGCTGCTCAGAAGCTGGGAGGATCGGTCACAGCCTTTGTTGCAGGAGGGAATATCAAGGCGGTTGCAGAGGCAGCGTCGAAAGTCTCAGGTGTTGAGAAGGTCGTTTCAGTCGATAGCGCAGCATATGACAAGGTATGTGAACTTCTTACATTGTTATCAAGCAAGGCAGATAGATATTGATATGGTATGGTATGCAGCAACTACCAGAGAACTTTGCCCCACTACTGGTGGAGAATATCAAGAAAGGAGGATACACACACATCATCATGGGCCACACGGCATTCGGCAAAAGCTTGATGCCTCGCATTGCAGCACTGCTCGACGTACAGCAGATCTCCGACATTACAGGCATCGAGGACGAGAAGACATTTATGCGGCCTATTTACGCTGGGAACGCTATTGCTACAGTTGAATCATCGGACGATATCAAGATCATCACGGTTAGAGGGACAGCTTTTGCAGCAGCGGCGGCCGAGGGAGGTTCTGCATCGATCGAGGATGGTTTAGACCCAAAAGCTGAGAGCACTACGGAATGGGTATCAGAGAATCTTACCAAGTCCGATAGACCTGACTTGGCAACCGCCGGAAAGGTTGTTACTGGCGGCCGAGGATTGAAGTCCAAGGAAGAGTTCGACAGAATTATGTTGCCACTTGCGGATGCACTAGGAGCAGCCGTAGGAGCGTCAAGAGCGGCCGTTGACAGCGGATATGCTGACAACAGCTTACAAGTTGGACAGACTGGAAAGGTGATAGCACCTCAACTGTACCTCTGCGCAGGTATCTCGGGAGCGATCCAACATCTGGCCGGAATGAAGGATAGCAAGGTCATCGCTGCGATCAACAAGGACGCCGATGCACCTATCTTCCAAGTCGCCGATGTTGGTCTGGTTGGAGACCTGTTCGATAAAGTGCCAGAGCTTACCGAGAAACTCGGCAAACAGTAGTAATATTATATATGTATACATGGGTTTTATGACAATATCCCGTTTCAATCAAGAACAGCCAGCATGTCTCTCACATTTGTGAACTTCTCTCTCACTTTACTCATCTTGAGCCCGTTACTCCTTTCCACAACATCGATCTTTTTCCAATCCTCCCAGCTCACCCTCCTACATCCCCGCTTCTCAGCTTCATCCTTAACCCCCTCCCAACCTAAGTGATCTCCCTCCTCAACACGTAGAAACGGAACCCGATTGTACCAGTCCTCAACAATCGAATCCGCCGTGGCAAATGCATCGTTCATCGTGCTCGCAATAACCCCCGTTGGCCCGCGCTTAACCCATCCAGCGCAGTACATGCCGTCAACCCGCTTGCTCTCATTCCCCATCTCAAGCACAACACGACCAAGATGATCATTAGGAATAATACCGGAGCGGTCATCAAACGGGATTCCAAGCTCGGCGAACTCAGAGAGTGCTTCTGATTTATAGCCGATAGATCGGAACGCCAGCGCTGCAGAAATCTCCACTTTCTCGTCGGTCTTCACAGCTTTAGCATCTAATTCAAACGGGCTTGGAACAAGCGTCGTCCTTTCAAAGGCCACACATCCCAATCGAGACGGCGATTTGACATTGGGCATGAATGAAGTGGGAGACAAGCAAAAGTCCAAAGACCACCGTTTCGGCGCACGTGAAACTGCAGCCTCCGACCCCTTCCTCAAAACCTCCATAATCCTCTTCGTCGGTCTCGGTAAGTCTGTAATATCCTCCGGTATAAGCGATTCATCCACAGAGTCAAAAGCCACCGAAGGGAACTTCATCAGTTCTCTAACCTCCTTAATCGTAAACGCAGCTTGCAGAGCCCCCCTCCTACCAACCACCCTCACTCTCTTCACCCTGCTCTTCCGTAGCGTCTCGATAGCATTCGCCGTGATATCAGTCTTCCTCAAAATTTCGGGATCTTGCAACAGAATACGCGCCACGTCCAAAGCAACATTTCCCTGACCGATGACCACCGCTTCCTCCCCTAGCGTCAGCTCCGGTGCGAGGTCTGCGTATTCCGGCAATCCGTTATACCAGCCTACAAACGCGCGAGCAGAGTATATCCCCTTCAGCGTCTCCTCCCCGGGAATCCCCAGGGCGCGATCTTGCGAGGCCCCGTACGCGAAAAGAACAGCATCGTAGTGCGGCAGCAGCGTCCTAAGCGGCAAGGCACCTACCTGGCAGCCAATCGAGATGTTGCCTACGAAGTTGAAGCGCGGAGAGCTGGCCACTTGTTCAAATTTTTCCTGGCAGTTCTGCTCCCCTTGTTAGATCTCTTGGGTGCGGAGAGGGAGACATAATGAAGGAGAAGGAAAAGCAAGACAGACCTTGACCTCTGGATGATCGGGCGCGACTCCAAATCGCACCAGCCCGAACGGAACGGGCAGATGTTCGTACATGTCTACCACAGCATTCTCGATTTTACTCATCACCTTGTATGCGGTGTAGAAGCCAGCTGGGCCGGACCCGATGACGGCCATTCGGAAAGGCCGCCCATCTTGCGGGTGGACTTTTGCTGCAAATGTCCGTCGCTGTGTCGCAGTGATATTCGTTTGCTGTGAAATCCGCCTCCTCGTTAAGGAATTGGCGCATCTGGTGCAAATCCACGGTCTCGCAATCTTCTCCATCTGTCTCTTTCTCTCTCGCTTGAAATCGTCTGCAACTTTCCCGGACACCTTTTTCGGACTTTGCTTACTGTACGTCCATACTGACGTATCGTTATCTTCCCGAGGTCTATCCATTTAAGCGTCTGTTGTCCAGCCGACCAGCGTCGAGGACGTCCAAGCTCCGAACCAAAATCAACAAATCCCCTCCGCCCTGGCGCCAGTCCAGGCTCCAAGCCTTATATATCTATCTTTTCCCCTCCGCATCCTTCTGCATTCCTGGTCGCATTGCTGAACATTCTTTATTCGTCCTTTCCACCCAAACTTCAGTCGTTTCTTCCACAATGGGTGTCCAGCCGCCATACATGTACAATGCTATCAAAACTGAAGATCCGCGATCTCCTTACAAGAAATTCGACCCAAAGGCCGTCACCCGCGCGAGTTGGACTTCACAAGCGCCGCGACCGAAGCAGGAGGGCCCATTGGTTTCTTTCAATAAGCATCCAGAGTAAGCTCTCATATATATATATAGACATATATGTAGGAATATATATATATATATATATATATATATATACATATCCTGGTATCATTGGAGGGAATTTGCTAACAATGTCTCTCAGCTCCTACTTGGTGATGCCGTTTGGACTGTCAACTGCGAAACCCATGAAGCCGAGCGTCAAGAAATGGATAAAATGGACGCGCATCATACAATTGGGCTTCAGGTGTTTCCAACTGGTTGCGGCTTTGGGGCTGCTGGTCTTGATGATCTTGATTAAGGGCGTTGACGCTGCTGCAGGATGGATTATGAGAGTAACTGTAAGTTGCAGATATCTGTGATCTTTTTCAGATACTGACATGTCACAGCCCGGAGTAGCAATCTTCCACACAGTGTACGCCATCTACCATCTAGCTCGGAGGGCATCAGGACGTACGCCCGGCTCGTCGTCGTCTTACATGCTCTTCGCCTCGTTCTTCGATGTCTCCATCGTTCCCCTCTACGCCTTCAGCGCTCTGGTAGCCAAGACTCAAGAGGACGGCTGGAAGACCGTTGTCGCCGACGAGACTCTCGTCACTACTTTCAGCAAAGTAGTCTTCTACCTATCGACAATCGGAGGTGGACTACATCTCTTTTCCCTAGCAATTGGCCTCTACCTGGCCGTGACCTTCCGCAAGATTACAAAACTCCCCCCAGATATGAATCCTTTGGAAGACAACCTCACCTCCCGGCACAAGCGCAATAAGTCCTCCGTTTCAACCTTCGCCTCTAGCGCCGCCTCGGAAAAACGCAGCTTCATGCCCATCGAGACTAAGCGAGCTTCGGGAGCTGCCCACGAAGAAGACCTCTCGCACCCCCCAACTATCCCCTTCTTCCACACCAGAACGCAATCCTCCACCTCCATCTCAACCTATAAAACATCACAACCCCCATCCCGAGATTCTCATGCCAACTTCCCCGGTCCACAATACCAAGCCGTGCCCTCAAATTTCTCCCCCACGCCACTCGATCAGCAAAAGCGCACATCCTTCACCTCATATTCCTCCCCACCAAAATTCACCACACACCATCCATTCGCCGGCTCAGAGATCCTCTCCAGCTCCATCTTCGCCCCGGCCGCAAAGCACAATCCGTACGCCACAACCGACCACCCAATCCCCTTCTCGCCACCCCCCAAGCGAGCCTCATACCTCGAATCGCACGTCTCCTCGGCCTCCTCCCTCCGCTCCTCAATAAATACCGACCTCAAATCCTCCAACAACAACTCCCCCACCTCCCCCTCTTCTTCCACCTCAGCCCCCTGGTTCGCCTCCGACTCCCTCTCCAAGGCACGTTCGCGCTCCTCTCCCGGCAAAAAAGCCAAGTACCAACCACTAGACCAACACCACGACGGCGCCTGCGAGAACATCACATACGACTACGACGGGTCCTCATCGTACGACAGCCACGATCACCCTAACCCGCTCGAGGCGAATCCACCGACCCCCGTACACAAGTGCGCGGGCCGCCGAGACTCGCCGCTCGGCGAGAACAACGCGGACAGAGGCAGCGGCGACATCACCGACATCCCCATCTCGTCGCGGGAGAACGACAACGACAACAACAACGATACCGCCAACGATAACGTCGACAACGGCGAGGGTCACCCTTCCCAGAATCCAAAGCAGCAGCAGAACCCAAGCCAGAGATTCCGCGACAGAGACCTTATCCCGCGCCCACTATCCCAAAACCTGCGCGACCGAGCCAAGGCGTACGGGGAGCTGAAGCTGCCCAGGCTGCCCGCCGGCACGCCGCCCATCATGGTCGGCGGGAAGGCTGGGAACAGGCAGGTCTCGTCCGGCAACGACTTTGCGATGATGAAGAGCGGGACGGGTGGGAAGGGCGTCCGGGTCCGGGATGTCAGCGGCAAGGTTGCTGAAGAGGGACGGGGTGGCGGCGGCGGCATTGATTTGGGCGGTGCTGGTGCTGGTGCTGCTGGTAGTGGCTCAGGTGCGAGGCTTCGGAAAGTGAGTGGGCAGTGAGTGTGATATGAGTAGCAAGCACAAGCAGTTGGTTGCCGGCGTTGTTGACAAGAAAAAAATCCTCGACCCGCTCAAGAAGGGGAAACAACGGTGGCAGTGGACGAGGGTGGATACGTGTGGTTTTCTTGCATATTTGGGTGCTTTTGATCTACTTTTGGTTGGTTGGCTGTTTGGCTGGCTTATTGATTTAAAAGAGGCGTTTTCTAGTTGGGAAGGAACAACAGTACATATACGGATGGTTGTATGGCAAAGAGATGTATGTATGTATGGATTTTGTACGGGATCTATCTGTATGTGTTGATCGGGGGGGGGGGGGGTATTTCGAGAAAGGAAAGACGGAGCTGCTTGCTTGCTTGATGTCTTGTCTGTACAACATGAAAGTAGAGAGAAAATTCGATCCGAGCCGAGAAGATCGATCCCTGCCTGCCTGCCTGAACCCGTGAAACGAGAAAAAAAATCCTCAGCACTTTCTTTGTTCTCCAAAATGCAGCCTGGACCAGCAGGATAGATAGGTCGATCAATGGCCCCTGCCAAAACGCCTGACATCCGACCCATTTCTCAGTCCTCCTCCCCCTCCACTTCCCCTTCCGAACCCTCTTGCGCGTCTTGATCATCAGTATACTCTTCATGTTCCTCCTCACCAAGTTGAGTCGCATCCGGCATCTCAAAGTCATGCTCTTCCTCAGCCGGTTCCTCAGCTTCGGAACCCCCCCCTTCTTCTTCTTCCCCCTCGCCCCCCTCTCCTTCTCCCTCCCTCCCTTCTCCCACCTCCATCTCAACCTCTTCCATCTGTTCCCTCAGGTACCCCGCCCAATCCGTCCCTCCTCTCACAACGCCCCCGTCCTCATCAACAACATCGCCCTCCCTCCACCCGACCCCGTCCCACTCCCCAAGCGCACAAAGATGTCTCATAGTCGGCCTCCCGTGCGGACAATTCCACGGCTTATCCAACTCCCCAAGATGCCTAACCACCTTCCCCATCTGCCTGCCCGTAAGCGTCTTGCCAATCATAATACTACTCCGGCAAGCCCTCATTGCGAACATCTTCCGCATCTTGCTCGGCCGCGGCACGGGTCCCGTACCAGGCGAGTATTCCGCCAGCAGTGCTATTAGCTCCTCAAGGTCGGTGAGTGAAAACGCCGTTTCACGCGAGATGGGCAGGGAAGTGAGTTGGCAGCGTTTCCCGACGGGGGATTCACCCGTCTCGTCGACGGTGATGATGAATCCGTTGGTCTCGAGGGCTGAGAGATTCTCCATGACTATCTCTTCTTCGAGAGCCGTGAGGTCGAGGGTTTTGGGGTAGACGAGACGCTGGGATTGCACAATCGTCGTAGCGTAGAGACGCTCGAAGTTATATTTCTCGTCCGAGGCATGCTGGTCGATGATGAACATGTCGTCTGCTGTCATGACGCCATCTTCGCATTTCGAGCCTGATGCTCGAGTCGCAAGGATAAATCCTAGGTTAAACTGGCCAACGATCTTCATCTTGGCGAAGTCGGATTTTGAGATTATGAGTGATAATTTCTCTTCTGCTTGCGCCGAATCTAGTGCTTCGTCCTTAGCTTTCTCGGTGACTGCGACCTGGTATTCAGACAAGGCCCGGTTGAGAGCTTGATGTTCCGCAGCAATCTTAGATATGTCAGTCTCCACCACTCTCACCAGGTTGAGAGTTGCATCTTTCTTTCTGGAACCGCCTTTGAGCAGCGACTTTGCACGCAGAGTAGTCTCCTGCGATGGCTGTACACCTGACTTCTCAGCTTGATCGATGATTTCTTGGACTTTGGCTTCTTCAAGGGCTTTCTTCTGCACCTCATCAATGTACTCGGCGTCCTCTTCGTCGTTATGATGTGGAGGGATCGAAGAATCCAGATCGGGATCTTGCTGCTTAACGGAATCGATTTTTGGCCGAGGCGTCTGAGGGACGAACAGCCCCTCGCCGTCATCATCTGGGATATCCATGGGCCCGTCGGCCTCAGGTGAATCGGTCTGAGGAGATGCAGGAGCAGCATTTGCAACCTCTGAATCCGAGCCATCTTCAATGTCATCAGCAACCACAGACCGTGTAGTAGTCCCAGAAGCTGCAAACATCTGACTCAGACTACTCCCAAATGTTGGTAACGGTCCCTTTGCAGTCTGTGCCTGCGAACGACGGCTGCTCGGAGCAGAGCTAGATAAATTTTCGATACGAGCTCTCTTCGCCGGATATCCAATTGTGCTGGTAACAGTATGGTCCCCGATAGTAATTGTAGCAATCTCACCAGGCGCTCGTTGCGTCCTTGCTGTACTAGAGAATCTATCCGCGATCGACGGAGTAGGCTTTGGAGGCGACCCGAGTGCAGGAATATCCCTCTCGGGCTCAACTGATCTCGATATAGACCTAGAATCATTCCAGACAGAGCTCGAGATTGTCGGTGCCTCGGAAGTTCCCTTCGAGAAAATAGGGACCGGAGGGGGCGGCTCCATATTAGAAGCCAAATCACTTAGAGACTGTGTCCCTGCAGCAGAAATATCCGATTCCGCAGAAGACTCAGGTACAGCCTCTCCCTGCTCCTGTTCACTCTGATTTCTCAGCTTCGCAAGTAGTCTACGCTTCTCTTCTGACAGACCAGGGGGCGCCGAAACAGCTTTCTTTGGCAGAGCCGGGTCTTCCTTTTCTTTACCTATACGGTCCTCAGACCTTCGTCCAGCCCACTTCGAGATCAAGTTGGCAGCACTGCTGTCCCTACCCATGGAATCCCTAGACACAGCACCTCTAGGCTGGGGATTGGATTTCTTGCTCGGCGTTTCATCGTCGACGCTCTGCCCTCGTCTGCTAGATGACTGAACCGATCCTGCATCTTCGGACTCCTCCCTCTCAGCAATCACGGCTGGAGACTGCGAAGTCCTCGGAGAAATGGTGCTATTTTCCCGACTGATAGTCAGCTGCTTATACGCCAACTGCTTCTGCGCGGGCAACTGTGAGATTGGAACCGTGTAATCCTGACTCTCGAACAGCTTCGTCAACTCCTCCTTAAGATTCTCCAGCATACGATTCTGGTCATGCAGTAGAATAGTCCGCTTATCCGGACTAACATTGACATCATACAGATGCGTATCCAGCTCGATGTTCGCAAAGATGAACGGCGACTGCGTACCGTTGTACGCCTTGTACACCTCGTTGAACGCCTTCGCTACCTGCGGAAGTCCACACGGCCTCGCATTGACGAAGAACATCTGTCTATCAGGCGTCTGTCTCCCCTCCCCAGAAGCCGGCCGTGAGACATGCCCCGTAATGCGGATCTTCTTCGTGTCACCATCATCCTGCGTACTCCATTTCTGAGATGGCGCACTCGTAGCGTCCAGCTCAAGATTCAGATCCAGCGGTATGAGCGCCGTAAGCGTCTTCGCCCCAAACACATTCACAATATTCTCCCTCGTGCTCTGATTCCCCTTCGTCGAGAACAGCGTCGTCTTTTTCCCTTTACCCGCCTGCTGCGACACCGAGAATTTGATGCCCGTCTGTATGCAAGCATACTGGCCCAACACGCCCATCACCCTCGTCCATTCTCTCTTGATATTCCGTTCCAGCTCCCTCCTCCTTACGGGTAAATTATTGAAAAGGTTCTCCACCGAGACCAGCGTCCCCTTTTGCGCAGCCACAACGCCCGTCCCCTTCAGCATGCCCGAGACTTCAAAGTCGAGTTTCGTGCCTTTCGGCGCATCGGCCGCCATGCACGTCACGACCGAGAATCTCGACAGCGCACATAGCGACGACAGCGCCTCGCCACGGAATCCAAACGTCTGCAGTGTCGTCAGGTCGGAGTAGGTCGACAGCTTCGAGGTGTGGTGCTTGAGGGCCAGGGTCTCGTAGTTGTGCGGGGAGATGCCGTCGCCGTTATCCTGCACCTCTATGGAGTCCAGGCCTTGGTTCCTGAACCGCACATCTGCGAAATTTCCTAGCTCAGCTTATGGGTCGCATTATGAGGGATTGGAGGCGAACCGATGCTCGTCGCCCCTGCGTCCAGGCTATTCTCGACCAGCTCCTTCACTACGGAGCATAAATCGACAATGACCTGGCCGGACTGGATTTGATGGACCTTGGAGACAGTCAGCGGGATAATTCATCGCAGTAAAAAATGTGTTGTGAGTACCGTCTTGCCCTCGATCGCTTTTATGGTCGCCATGTTGTCATGGTTGGCTGATTGAGGGTTTCCTGTGAGACGCGTTGAACGCGACCGTGGTTGACGCGAGACCCTAGTTCTGCGGAGTGGGTGCTCCTCCTCCCCCACCACGGTCACCTAGGTAGTACCCATCTTCACATTCATCAAGTAGTAATAAATCACAGAAGGGTTCAAGTATAGCAGCTCAATTCTATCTCAGCCTTAAAAGCTTCGCTATGAGCTTCAATGTCTGCTCCCACCCCTCCACAAAGCACGCCATCTATCCAGCGCGCCCATCCACAAGGCTTCTTCTGCATACAAAGTCCCATCCGTCCTCAACCCAACCAACTCCAGCCAGACCAGGTAGCCAGCAAGCAAGTAAAATTAAACTGGAACCTGTCCCAGGCTCCCCGTAGGAAACAAATATACAACAGAACCGCCCCAATTCCCATCTTGAGCCTCCCGTGTATGCTCACCCAGGTGTGAAAGAGGTCTAGACATTAAATATACCGCCAGCAGGGGGCGCCTCTCAGGCTTCGCCGCGGTGATGTGGTATTCGAAGCAGAAAAGTGGTACAACGACTAGCGCGCGAGCCGCGCGAGTGTAAATGCATGCAGAATATGGATGGTACTGTAGTTGCCGCCGGAGACCTCTTTATTCACACTGGCTGCAAAACGCGCATCCGTGTGATCCGCAAGGACGAAGAAGAAATCTAGAAAAGTCTCGCGTAAGGAGGACCGAAAACGCCCGCATATGCTGTGCTTGAAACGCCGGTGGATGGAATCTTAGGACTCTGGTTGGTCCAAACTTAAATCTAGCTTTCGTATCAAAGGATCGACAACTCCTCCGTAGACATGAGGAGGAAATGCAGCATCGTGTTGTGAAATCGTATATTCGAGGGGCTTTTTTTTGTGGCTGGTGACATACTCAAGGTGTCTTTCCTCGTTTCCGGTCAGTCTCTGATCCGTCTGAATCGAACAATGTGCTCAGGCCTGTCAGAGTCCACGAGGAGGTGGTGGAATGGATTGCCACAAGCCATGCCACGACGAAATTGACGAGATAATGAAGCATGTATGCATACGTGACTCCATACACAGCAGCGTAGATTGCGATGGCGAAGAAGAAGATGCTGGTGAAGTGACGGAGGCGCGATGTCATTCGTGGCACCATCTTCCCACTGGTCAGTGTCTCAACCAGAAGGATGAATGGCATTATGGAAAGGACGTTGTGGTGTGACGAGAACGGGGTAAGCCATTGCACGGCCAGGTTATGGACCCAAACCACAAGGATGGGGAGATTGATAGGGAGAATCCAGAGCATGAGGATGAGGATCGAGTGTGCGTAATTGTGGAAGTTGAAGTTATTGTTTGATCGCGCCTCTCTGGCGAAACGCAGGGCACGAGTGCAAGTAGCGAGTTGTACGAGACACGCGACGAGATATGCGAATTGGTATGGAATGACTGTTGATACTAAGAAGAGAAGTAAAGCAGTAGTCAAGATACGTCGCCGGGGCGTTGATGGGGCAAATGCTGAAGATGTCGCCCTCCTCTTATCTTCGTTACGTAGCCAGGCGGGCTTGAAGCTCAACCAGCCGTATACAATACTGAAAATGTGAGTGAGCAGCAGAGTTGCATAATTCATCATCACACAGACTCCCACGCACACCAGGCCGATGAATGGAACCATGAACCAAAAGAAAGGATCTGGTGAACCAACAAGAAGGTCATTCTTGGTAAAATCTACTTGAGTCTCGGTAGCGTTTCCTCTCCAGCCCCAAAATCCGGAAGAAGTGGTTTCAGATGGAGCTGAGCTATTGTGGGCAAAAGATACCGCCAAGCAGGTGAGTGCCAAAAGTATCAGAGGCAGTGATTGACGTAGACACAAGTCCAGACTCTCGGAAAAGGGCATGAAAATTCCCTTTTCGTCGTAAACTCGAAATTGTTTTCTCAGAACCAATGCAACAATCAACATTGGAAAAGCAGCAAAGACAGTCCTATATCGCATGTAAAGCTTTCCCATGCTGCCCGGGATATCGACCTTCAGGGCAATTTTGACGCTAGAGTCGCACGTAGGATCCGTCCAGAACTGGAGGCTCAGCCCTTCTTGGAAGCTCTTTTCCGTGAGCGAAGGCGGCATGTATGGTGATACTCCATGGAGGTTGATGTCTGCTTGTTTGACGTTCACAAAATACTTCGATTCGTATGGGCTGGAGATATATTGACGGAGTAAGGGTGTGAAAAGTTCCGCCTCTTCTCCACACACCTGGTTACCCATCTCGAGCTTGTAGGCAAGCAAGCTTGAGTGCAGTGCCGGAATCTTGACTTCAGCTACCATGGGGCGTTTTGCAGGCAGTTTGAACTTCATCCCAAACGCCAATAGTCGTCGAAGTCCCAGGGACCGCACTCGGTGTGATTGCACGTTGTCGCTAAACTCGGCGATGACCCAGCCTGGCGTAGGATCTACTGCTTTGTCAACTATAGCCACGAATTGATGGTCCATAATGTCTTCCAAATCGTATTGCAGGTACGAGAACGGCGTAATTTCCGCTTCTTGGTCCAGGTAAAACGGTTGCTTAGTTGCCCTATTCGATGCTGGTAAGATGATTACATCAGAAGCCGCGTTTTTGCAAGCCAACCTCGTCGTCCCTGTGCTGTCCCCCGACAGATCCATGTTCATTGAAAACAAGGTCGCTGACTGTCCAGGGTGGAGGGGAAAGACACTGCAGAACAGTACTTCCAATTTCCCAGCATCGCCGGGCTTGTCCAGTTTCTGGTCCGTCAGAAGTGTGAACCTATTTCCTCCAGGCGTTCCTTGTGGTGGGATAGGTAAAAGGTGCGCTTTCGGTCTGCGATTCTGCCCAAACTTCCTCAAAACCAACCTCTCCTCTTGTTTAGTGATTGAACCGTCCTCCAGGGTAAGGAGGGTCGTGGGATCCATGTTTGAGAGGGTCTTTTCGGCAACACTCTCCATTCCGGTCAAGTACCACTTTTTGAAGGCTCTCATCCTATCGGCTCGCGGCTTCGTCTGCGCAGGTCGGTTGGCGTCAATGACATCGTATAACGACCTGATAACGACCTTCCGAAATTGATCACACCACAGAATGGCTTGATGATCCATGCTAGTCCAGACGGTCGGCACAGACGAGGTAAAGACCGTAAATCCATGCGTATCGGGAACTAGAGATTCCAAGCTCGCGTAGTCTGAAGGAACCACGGAATCCAGCCCTCCACCAGCTATGGAAATCAAAGTGACATGCCAAAGAGGGTTGTTGTTTGCCCACTTCTGGGAATATGCCCCTCTCCAATAATCGTTGATTTTCTGATATGTTCGAACAATCTCGGCATCGAATGACACGGGTGGACGCGCGTGCGGCGCAGACATGGTGATAATCGTGTTGATCGAGTTCGACTGGTAATTTGGCATGACCAGCATAGTTCGGGCTACTATACCACCCATTGAATGCCCTAAAATGATCACCGATGTGGGGTCCGGAAGATCAGCGTCTCGTCCGGACCTCCGCGGGTCATGGTAGAGGGACAAGATGTATGCGATTGCCTCGTTCAGGTATTCGGCTTGATCTAGCAAGGTCTGGCCATGGAAAGCTGTGATGTCCTCGTTGAAGTCGACAGTGAAGAAGTCCAGGTTTCGAGCACCGCCCTTAATTGCGTCCTGGTCATGCTGGAGGATATCGTAGAAATAATTAGCCCCCTCGGCGGCAATGGGTCGGACCTGCTTGTAGCTACCCGCATTACCAGGAATGAAGAGAACAGGCACACCTTTTACCTGGAGGAGAAAGGCTGTTAGCATTGCTAGAACTATTGTCCGTGCTCCTTACCTTTGTATCTTCATCAATCATGCCTTCTCTGTACAAGTAGACGGAATATTTGCTAGCGAAGCGCGTATGCTCCGTGTCAAAGTCCGAGAGCTTTGCAAATGACGGCCTCATGTATGACATGCGACATCCTTTAGTGTCCATTTGCTTATTGGAGAACGAGTGTATGACGGAGGCCAGTGAGAGCAAGGCCAGCGCTGTTGTGACAAAGACCAGGGCAGAGATAGACCACGGACTGCGCAGCCTTGAACGTCGAGCATTCTGTCGAGATTCGGGCATCTTGTCAGACGAGATTAGGACGGGGTTCTCGGTAGATCGATCTTGGTCGACAGCAGCATTTCGCAGGTGGGCTGGCTTCCAATTCGTGCTGCTGGGCCGTCGACTTCTGGTCGTCGAATTCCGCTTGTCCGTACTTTTCCGTCTGTCGAGTTCGGGTAGGGTGCGTTTTATCTTGGTATCCAACCGTCGAACAGTGGTTGACTGGAGATCTGCGTCCTGGAGATCTTCGGGGTTGGAGAGACCGTCTGATCTTTCAGTAACCGTCTTGGACAGGGTGAGATCGGCGGCATTCGATGGAGGGTGATGGTGGTCGCCTTCGCCTTCGTCCTCTGCGGCGGATCCAGACGATCTCCTCCTCATCTAGACTGTAATTGACTGACTCTCCAGCGCGGTCGCGTTTGCGACAGTGCAGTGCAGTGCAGCGCAATCGCTCAATGAAGGGAGAGGAGGAGGACGATGTGATGGCGGTCAGGTCGGGTCGGGTTGGCGAGAGCGAAACGTGAGGTCTCCCGAAAATAGGTACGTACACATCCGGGACTGGGCGGGGCAGGGGGAGACTAGCGGTCTTGGCACTCTTGGCACTCTTGGTCCTCGGCCGGAAGACAAGTTGCAATCCCAATCAATATAAGTCAATATATCAATAGGGAAGTTGGGAATCCGACGACGGCTCTTGTTTTTCCGTATACAATGCAATACAATAATACAATTAATTTTCTAAAATGTTCCTCTGAAATGGATGCTAGTTATCCACTCCGTAGAGCTTTTAATCTCAGCGGTATCATAGCAAGAGAGTCGGAATTCTCTGTCGCTGTCGCTGTTACAGATATATCCATCCATCTGACCGCAGTACCGGTACCTAGTCTGACTACGGTACTGGTGTTTTTCGGACTAGGCTGTTGTTTCTTTCCGGCTCCTCATCTGGCAGGTACAGACCTGTGCCAATATGCTGTCGTCAACTACCTATCCACCTACTTACTGTAGGAGCGGTTGATTGCTTCATCAAGTGCAAGATATAATACTTAGTGCATGCTTATCTGCGTAGGTAGTCAGTCATGTACCTAGGTAGATACCACTAGCTACGTTTGACCAAGACTCTCTTATCCTTATCCGGGTCTTGGAACGAGCTCGGCAGAATAGATTGGCAAAAGGGTGGCTAGGCGATGAAATCTCATCTCGCCGCTCAGGAGAAGTACTCTGTAGAGAACTTGATACGGATCTGGTCGGATATCCGCAATTGAAGAAGAGCCAAAAAGAAGGAAAAGAAAACAGAAGAAAAGCTCCATTCCCTAGATCTGTTCTCGTGATCCTCGAGGTCCGTACAACCTACCTACATACAGCATACCTACATACATACACGTTACACCTCTCTCCCGAGCAGGATATCATCATATATATAACATGTACATTCATAAGATTCCGATCGATTTCGCGCCATCGCCATCGTCAGAATCAAATCCACCCACGCTTCTCGCCGCTGATGGGACGAACCCAAAGCACACAGCCGTGTCACAGCAAAGCTTGTTATTACCCTTGTGGCGCATCCACGGATACTTATCTGGACTGCAGCCACTGGAGAGCAACAAAACAAAACAAAACAGCCGACGAAGCGAGCGAGCCTGAAAGCACCTCTCGCCACTTCTCTCGCCACTTCTCTCGCCAGAAATCTTGTGCAACAACAAAACCCGGGCCTGATCAATTCTTAAATAAGTAATAATTGAATAAGTAAATGAATGGTCCCGAGAAACCCCGCATTCCCATTTTCCCATTCCCTCACGTGTTCATATCCCCCCCCTTCCAACCTCAGGCCACCCTTTCCTCTCTGTACTATTCACTATAAAGACGTCTCTATTCTCAAGGATGGTTGCATTCAATCCCTTGCAGTTACTCTCCCTTTTCAATCGTGAATCCCGTCTGGCTATTTCCGTTCAGTGACCCCGCCCCGCCTTGACTGCAATTGAGCTACATCTTCGTCCAAGGAAGTCAGTCTACTTCCACCCGAGTATCATCTGCGTATTCGGAACGTACTCTAGTTGAAATCTTCTACATTCCCAGTACTTGCACATCTTCCACCTGTCGCAATGTCGGCAGAACCCAAGATCCTCGGCCGACGTCTGGAAGGCAAGGTCGCCATCGTGACGGGAGGTGGATCCGGATTCGGAGAAGCCATCTCGAAGAGATTTGCTGGGGAAGGGTGCAAAGTCGTCGTAGCCGATTTGGAGTAAGCTAACTCAAAGCCTCGCTTCCTGCTTCTAATTCCCTCCTGGTCGAATTGTAAATGATTCTTCGGCCTAGAAGCCTTCAAGTATCAGGTAAGTCAGGTCATGGCCGTGTGTCTAACATCTCAAAACAGTCCCGTCGGTGGCGAGAGAGTAGCAAACTTCCAGCCCCGCAGCATGTCCTTCATCAGTACCGACGTGGCCAAGGAGGTCGACTGGGAGAACCTGCTTGAGAACACTCTTGATAAGTATGGTCGAGTTGATATCTTGGTCAACAACGCCGGAACGAGCTACAAGAACAAGGTTAGCTTTGCCTCAAAACATGAGTTGCAAAGCTGCAACTTGCTCTGGTAATGAGACTGATCGAAAGAAACATAAAGCCTACAGCCGAAGTCACCGGAGACGAATTCGACAAGGTCTTTGCGGTGAATGTCAAGAGCATCTTCCACTCCGCTAGGCACTTCATTCCCAATCTCATCAACCAAGGCGAGGGCGGATCGATCATCAACATTGCTTCTATCGGTGCCACAAGACCCCGACCAGGACTCGTTTGGTAGTAGGTGTTCTCTGAGCCTAATCTTTCCTTCAAGGTCGCTGTCTTTCAAGTTCATGGCTGCTGCTAGACCTTGACTTAAAACTGCTGACTTCTTTCCCATGCCTACTCTCTTCACGACAATACTGACTCTGAGAACCCACCCAGCAACGCAAGCAAAGCCGCCGTCACAAACGTCAGCTTCCCTCCCATCACCATCTCTAATCAAAAACACTAACAATATTCAGGCTACGAAAGGTCTAGCAGCCGAGTACGGCGAGAAGCAAATCCGCGTCAACGCCGTCTGTCCTCTTCTAAGCGTTACCGGCCTGTAAATCCGTCCCTCCCTTCACACCTACCCTACCCTATCCCGTCCTATCCAGCCATCCACGCGTATTCTAACGAGAAACCAGCTTCGAGACCTTCGTCGGCGTGCCCCCAACCGAAGACAACGTTAACAAGTTCATCACCCAGGTCCCCCTCGGACGCCTTACCCACGTCACGGACGTGGCCAACTACTGCCTCTACCTCGCGAGCGACGAGGCCAAGTTCGTCACGGGCACCTGCCTGGAGATCGATGGCGGAAAGGGAATCTGAGCTCAGTGAGTAATTGACACTGCGCTCATGTTTGTATTTTAGAGAGAGAGGAGGGGCTAGGGGGTGGGGGGGAGGAAGAGAGAAACAGCGTTGAATAATTTTTTTTTTTATAAAAAAAAAAATCTCGCAATGGTCAATCGGTTCCACATATCCAATCAGGCCTTGGGGAATTCATTTACTTGCCTTGAAGCCCATAATATACCAACGTGACAGACAGACAAACAGACACTCTAAACTCCACCCACCCCGTACACCAACATGAAATCCAAATTCTCTTCCAGAAGCGACAACAATACTGGCTGGTAGGAAGGAAGTGAACGAATGGGCAAGCATCGTTGTCAATTCTCAGAATTTTAAATTTCAAAAGAAAAAAAGAAGGAAAAAAAAAAGGCCAAGCCAGACAAATCGTTGCAGGTCCAAGTAAACGCCGTGCATTACATGACTTCTATCCCGAAAGTTCAGAGAACCCACGTCAGATCGGATAGCGTAAGGCAGGCAAATCAAAGAGCAAAGAGCATAAAAGCATAAAAGCATAAAAGCATAAAAGATAGACGATTAAATAAATACACGGTAGACATGCCCGCCACTCTCTACGGAGTACTCTCCACCCCCGCCTTCGAAACTTGCAAGGATCCAGTATCGAGCATCGAGGAATCGAGCAAGCAAAAAAGGGGAAGGAAAGGAATGATCGAGATGAGAAATTTCCGTTCGCAAATCTGCTTGCTTGCTTACTTGCTTGGAGAGTGCGAGGGAGGGATGGAGAGAGGGATGGGATGGGGGGAGAGAGCAGGTGTTTGTTGATTTTTCCCATCTCGCTTACTTATGGAAAGTAAGTGAGTAGGTAGGTTCCTTCCTCGAGGCTAAAAAGCGACGGAGGAGGAGCTCTGGTGAAAGAAAAGATGCCTTGAGGAGAGGAAAGGAGAGGATGTGATATGATGTGAGTTTCCTGAGCGGAGTGCCTTGGCGGCTGTAGGCTGTGGGTTCTGATAATTTCATGCTGGGCTCGCCATCTGGGGTAAGTCGATTTTGGTAGAGGCCCTTTCTTTGGGGGGGGGGGGGGGGGGCTTTTTGGGGCTTTTACGGCCCCTACCTCTGCAGCCATGCCTCTGGACGTTCAGAAACATGAATCTGATGTTAAGCTTGGAGTACAGATCGGCGTATGGTCTTTGTGTCCCAAGGGGAGTGTTTGTATTTTGGCTATTTATTTACTTTGACTCGATACTCTGGTACCTATCTTCCTCGTCCGAGGAGTTGGGGCTGGGCTGTTCCTTCGTCTGCTGCGTTTGTCCCGCCCTTGAATAGCCATCGTCCCTGGAAACTGAGCGATGTGAGGAAGAGAAGGCTTCAGGGCTGCGCCCAGCTCGCGAGCTCTCGGCCTCGAGTCTATCTTCGGCATCTTGCTCCTGTTCTTCGAAGCTGGGAAGGCCATCCTGCTCATCGTCGAGCTCCTGCGGCACACCACGGTCGGCTGGTTTCTCACTTGAAGCTCTTCCCCTAGCCGCCCGTGCACGTAGATCTCCATCGCTCCTAGATAGCTTCTTGCCCACCCTCCCTTTAGCCACCCGAGACTTCCTCTTCCTATTCCTCTCAAATTCTTCTTCTGTGACCGCCGTACCCAACATTTCCCACTCCGCAACATACCTAACATGGCTCCTCCAATCTTCTCTCTCAATCAACCCGTCTTTAAAGCCCTTCGGCGGTGGTCCCCCCGCAGGCTTCGCGTTGAACTCAAACGGCGCTGTCTGCTCCAGCAAATCCCACAGCCGTATCTCTTCCGCTTGGCTAGCATGCATATCGAAAGCTTCCGTATAAACGTCCTGTGCATCGCCAGCCATCTCTTCTACTTCAGCCGGGTCCAGCTTCCGTCTCTTGCTTGGCCCAGAATCGTCGCCGGAGCAGCTGGTAGCTCGGGGTGGCGTGCTCATGTACTCTTCGTCGGAATCGAGCAGTTCCGAGTCCAGCTCTGAGGGCGATGAAAGGTTGTCCTGTGTCCGAGGGAAGGTCCTGGGATCGAGGGAGCGTGATCGTGAACGCGCTCTTTCTGGGAGATCTCCTCTGAGGGCTTCTTCTACTTCTTCGTAGGTCAGGGTAGAGCCGCCGTCGTCGATCTTCACGTTACAGCGCTTTGCGCAGCCGATCCAGAACTCGTGGCTGTTGGCTTTCATGCCCAGGATTTTCAAGGCTGCTTCTACATCGTCCGCGTTAATCTCTGAATGCTTGACGAGATTTGAGCCCTTGGCTCGTAGCCTCGACTGGGTACAAAACAATACAGTGGCCACAAGCCTTTTCGTGATGTTGACAGCCAGAGAATGGAAATCCTCGAAGGCAGTCGCCCGAACGGCTGGCTTCTCTCCCGGCTCGGCAATGTTCTCCCAGTTATCCTCTTCGCGAGGAGCAGCGGAATTCATGAATACTCTACTTGAAAGCTCAAGCCATTTTCGGAAGTCCAGTAGGTTGGCTGCTGGAAGTACTTCACGCATCGCTTCCTCTCCTGCTGCGTCCTTACGACGCTTTTCAATTGCAAGCGCCACGTCCTCTGTGATGAGCCATGACTCGCCCCACTTCCCCTTTTCTACCTTTTGCTCAGCGAGTTCTTGAATTGTGGCGAGGGCATCGCCAGCTCGTTCTAAGAGAGCAGCACATTCATCGCTGACCTCCATCGCGGCCGGAAGCCCAGTGGACAGAACAAGTTTGCGACCTTGCGCTCTTCGTTCCATGGAGCCTTGGTGCAGGAGATTGATGTATTCCTGTACTTCATGCTGTGACTTGCTCCCGGTCCACTCCGCTATACCGGGGGTATCATTTTTCCCCAGTCGGTCCAGGGAAGCAAAAAATAAAGCTTTCTCGTGCTTCGTCCAAACCGATGACCCAATTTGGCTCTCTTCAAGTTTACTACTCGGACCTGCCCTCGACACCGCATCCTGGATTTCAGAGTTCAGAAGTTCTCGGTAATTGTTGTTATAGAAGCCCTTGAGAAGGTTCATGCGGGCATTTGGCGCAGGTTTCTGCGCCTTTCTCTTCGGCACACGAGATCCTCTCGGAGGTGTCTTGATGTCCTCTACGTTTGGCTCTTTAAAATTTGCAGCCCATGCCGAGGCATCTTGGAGATTTGGATCCTCCTGTTCTCCTTCAGGGTCAGATTCTGTAGCGGCTCGTTGTTTCGTGGCAGGTTTCTTGTTAGCTATGCTCCTGCTCCGGCTTCTACCCCTCGCTGAACCTGCCCTCGAGGCGGCTACTTCATCCTCGTCATGTGATGAGTTGCTATTGTCATCGTTTTCTGAGCCTATATAGGCTGATCCTGAGCTTTCCTCGAGAGCGTAGTGTCCTGGGTCATCTAACTCATCTCGGTCCATTCTGCTGTTCTTGCGGCCTCTTCAGGCGAATTCTATGGAGGTTGAGATCTAGGGTATCAATCTGCATAATTCTGTATTCCACGCGTGCTCAAGCAGTATGTCTCGGATCTCAGAAATCGCAAGCTGGACACCGACAAGGCTCGGAAGTTCGAAAGAGAAATGTGGACTGTGCTTGGCACAAGGTAACTCTTATTTTTTTTCTAGTTCTGAGCCGGGATATCTCGCCAAGAGTTGAAATAGTGCGCTTGCCGCGTCTAAAGACGTGCTATCGCGCGTCTCTGGCGTTTCCTATAGAGCCCCATAACGACATTCGGTGTACTCAATCCACAATATGCCTCCAGCATCAAGAGGATTGCTAGGAAGTATCCGAAAATGGAGAATTTGTACAGCCTCAATAATTGCCCGCCCTTATGCATCGATTTCTTCTGCATTGGGCTCAATTAAGCCTCCCATGAAGATACGCCTCCGAGAGTATCAAGAAGAATGTATTCAAGCAGTACTTTCCCATCTGAAGCAGGGGCACAAGCGCTTGGGTGTCTCATTGGCGACTGGAAGTGGTAAAACCGTATGTTTATTCGCGGATTACATATCCTCCTGACTAATGATCTAAGGTTATATTCACTCAGCTCATTGATCGCGTTTCATCCCCGAGGGAAGCAGATCAAACGCTGATACTGGCTCACAGACAAGAGCTAGTCGAGCAAGCCGCCCGACACTGCACCAATGCGTATCCTTCGAAGCGAGTCGAGATTGAGATGGGCAATATACATGCTAGTGGGCTCGCCGACATCACCGTTGCCAGTATACAAAGTATTTGCTCTGGAAGCCGCATAGACAAGTTCGACCCGAAAAGGTTCAAGTTGATACTTGTAGATGAAGCACACCATATTGTTGCTCCAGGCTATATGCGGACTCTGGATCATTTCGGCTTGTCCAAGGCGCAATCAGATTCCCCCGCTCTTGTCGGAGTATCCGCCACCCTGTCTAGATTCGATGGGATGAGGCTGGGTGCTGCAATTGACCAGATTGTGTACCACAAGGATTACATTGATATGATTGGAGAAAAATGGCTGTCTGACGTGATATTCACGACTGTTCAGTCAAAAGCAGATCTATCCAAGGTCAAACAAGGGGCAAGTGGTGACTTCCAGCCGGGGCAGCTCTCGCGGGTAGTCAATACGGAGCTGGTCAACGATATCACCGTCCGTACTTGGCTTGCCAAAGCACAAGGCAGGAAGTCTACACTGGTATTTTGTGTAGACCTGGAGCATGTGGCCGGCTTGACCAACACTTTCCGGAAGCATGGAATCGATGCTCGGTTCGTCACGGGAGATACTCCCAAATCAGAACGAGGTCTCCGACTGGATTCTTTCCGGAATGGCGAATTTCCTGTTCTCGTCAACTGCGGCGTCTTCACAGAAGGAACCGATATCCCCAATATTGACTGCGTACTGTTGGCTCGGCCGACCAAGTCGAGGAATTTGCTTGTCCAGATGATTGGCCGAGGGATGAGACTGTTCCCAGGAAAGAAAGACTGCCATGTCATTGATATGGTGGCAAGTCTTGAGACTGGCATTGTCTCAACCCCAACTCTGTTCGGTCTAGATCCTGCTGAAATAGTTGAGGCGGCAGATTTGAACGGCATGAAATCGCTACAGGACCGAAAAGAGGCTGAAGAGCTCAGAAACGAGGCTGTCGACAGGGACGTGCAGCCAAACTTTCAAGGTCAGGTTTCGGCTCCTAAGACAGTGACCTTTACAGATTACGATTCTGTATTTGACTTGATCGAGGACACCTCAGGAGAGCTACACATTCACAGAATGTCTCCCAATGCCTGGGTCAAGATTGGCGAAGAGCGGTTTATCCTCTCAAACTCAAGTGGATCATATCTGAAAATAGATACAGCGACCAATCAAGAAACAGGCGAAAAAGAATACGTCCTCACTGAAACCGTCGCCTTACCTCGCGCCATTTCCAAACAGCCTTACACTCGACCACGTCAGATCTCCAAAGGTGTCACCTTGGCCGATGTAATCCACGCAGCCGATACATTCGCGCAAAAGAAATACCCCTTCCTCTTCATCAATAGGAATCAAGCATGGAGAAAGAATCCCGCTACCGATGGGCAGCTTGCGTTTCTCAATAAGCTAAGATCGAAAGAGGACCAGCTCACTGCTGCGACGGTGACAAAAGGCAAGGCGGGCGAAATGATTACGAAGCTGAAACATGGCGCGAGAGGCAGGTTTGCGAGTATTGAGGCAGAGAAAAGGAAGGAGAGGAGGGTGAGATTGAAGGTGGAGCAGGAGAGGGCGATGAAGGATAGAGAGCGGGTTAGTGTTGGGCCAGTTCTGGATTGAAGAGTGAATCGACGTACGTATGTGTAAATTTCTCCTCATAGCGATACCCATAGAATTTTCTGCACTTCAAGTTGTATACGTGCTTATTTTTTCCATCTACCAAGCTCTGTGCCATGCCGAAATCTTGACTTGGGCAGGCTTTCATGCTGTGTTAGCATACACTCCCATGAGCCTGTTCCGCCTTTCACCCCTTGTGTTATGCAGCCAACGGAAGGACAGGCTTGAGCGCTATGTGAATCTCAATGGTAGCACAACCGCTTGGAAACGCTAACATCTCGGCTAAGCTTTCACAGGCGTTGACGCTTGTTTATATCAACAGTATACTACTATAAGCATCCCGCTGTAGCAGTCCCAATCGGCTATCTATCTTTCTTCGCCAGAAGGCGTAGTTGAGATGTCGTGTCTGAGTCTTTGAGCCAACATACTAACAGCGTATGCGTCGTAGACAGTTTCATAAGAGTGAGAGGTAGAAGGAAAACAAAGGTATGGTGCTTTCGAAAGATCTTATGCCCGCCTTGTTTATCACGTGCCTCAGCCCTCTTTACCTATTTCTACAAACTCTCCCCAACAGCGCTTCTACTTCTTCATACCACCGCAGCTTATTTTTCTGCAAAACAGGACACTCAACCGTCAACATGGAACCACCTGCGTTGCCTGAGTCTCAAATGGGAAAGCACGCTAGCACTACCGAGTATTCCTCTACCGAGGATTCCCCGGTACCGCATCCTCATCAGGAAGTTGCGACGGAGAAGGAGGTGGAGCCGGAGCCGGAGCCAAAGCCAAAGCCAAAGCGGCGCGGTACTCCATACCCCTTCCCTGAGGAGCCTCAAGGTGATCAATCCCCCCGATCAAAGCATTCCTGGCAACTGTACGACGCCATGGTGGCCGAATCCCATCTTCACCGAGAGGGCAGCGCTTCCGAACGTCGATCTGCGCTCTACGGCAAAATGATCAAGCACCACGAGAGCGCCATCGATAGCAGCGAAGAAGAGGCCGGGGCCGAGGCTGACGACAACGGAGGAGTTCCCGACTGGATTGCGAAGCGTCGAGATCTCTACCAGAATGCGCAAGACTACCTCTGCCCTGAACTTGAAGCCGAGAATCAAACATCATTTGCGGCGCTCCCTCCAAGCCCACCTTTGGACACGAAGACGGTCATTACCGCCGCATACGCTGAGATCTCCGCCGAGTCTGCCACTCCTGAGTTCCATCCAGCTACTCCTGCTGAGAGCGCATCTTATGTCAGAAACATGGGATACCAACACGTCGAGAGCGACGAGGGCGTGGTTGAAGAAGATAGCAATGGAGCGTCAGGTACGCACCTCCTTTGAAGACGATCTTCACTGAGTAGCCTTATATTTAGCCCAACATCGAAGGAGAATGCTAACTTTAAAATTGATCTTACAGGACAAGTAAGCGTCTTTGAGATTGGTAGTGAGAGCAGTGAGAGCAGTGACAACGAGCAAGGACAGACAACTCGCGCTCCCCAAGTCCATACATCGTCGCCTGTCGAAGCTACACCGGCCCGCACTCCGTCTTCTACTTCGAACAATCAAGCCAATGTCGAGATCGGAAATATCCCAAAATCAAAGGTCCCTGAGACTTCGGCCGAGTATGAAATGAATTCCACCAAGGTCCAGCGAGGAGACTTTACACCACTCGAAAACACACCTCGAGTCCAGGTGCGACTCGAAGACTGGAAAACCTACCCGCCGATGCCCAATTCAGGCTTCCAGCTTACGTCTGACGCTCATGATCCTAAGTATGCACATGTACACGAAGAAACTGGCCCCACCATGGTCTCTCGCAGTATGGTCAGAGAACTCCTCAATGCTGATGGATCTGAGTCCAAGGGTGCTGGTCAAACAACTCCTGCCCGGAGCGCCATGCCTGGAGATGGTACATCAGAAGCCCCCAAGGAGAGCCAAACAGCAGCAGCGAGCCAGATCCCAACATTGGACTTCCTCGGAGTGAATATCCTTGAATGCAGTGGCGAGGACGACGAGCTCATGCATTGTAAGATTTGCGGCAAGACTCACATTGAGCCGGGACCTCCAGTCACTCTCGCGACCCGTGACCCGTGTGGAGCTTTTCTTCCGGACTGGTTCCCAATTGACAGAGTCCCCGATAGACCATGGGAATTCTTCCGGATGATGATCAACGAGGTCAAACATATCGAGGACATTGAGGCTGGGCGTGCTACATTGGAAAAGAGTTGGGACAAGGAGTATCACGACGAGCACCCAAAATGGCAGGCTATTGGTCACCCACAGGGCGGTTGGTGGAATTGTCGTACGGGACCCGAAGCAACTGCGGCCGAAAGAATGTGCAAGAAGTGCCATAAGCAAAAGCCCCTAGCCGACCCAAACAACCCCCCTCCAGTTTACTTTACGATGGAACAGGTTCGTAACCGGAAGAAATCTGCGATGGACTGGATGGCGAAGCATCAAGCGGCCTACGCGGAGAAGGTGAAGGCTGAGGCTTTGCAAATGATCCGAGACAATGCCGAACCTCATCCATCAATGCCTCCACGCCGGGCCTATACCGTTGGTGACCTCCAAGAGAATCAGTCTCCAGGAACTGCTGGCAAGGGTAAGGAGGTTGAGATTGGAGACGAGCCTAAGTCAGCGGAGAGGATGCTTCTCGAGGCAATGTGGAATCATAAAGGTCCATTGTCGACTCTCGTTATTCCGACGCCAGCCTCGCCGACCGAATCGACTCCTCCTGACGACGAGGGGCTGATGATGCGAACTCGATCTCGCGAGCCACTCCATAGCGCAAATAGCAGTCTCGGCTCTCAGCCCATCTCCTCGTTCCTCAGCAAGTCGCCCACGACTTAGGAGGTGGCGAAGAGAAGAGTCGTTGGTGATGATTGATGACTTTGAACTTGCACGAGCGTTTGGTTTGAGGGGATGTGTACCCAGGGATATGGATGCGTATGGCGTCTTTCGTGATTCGCAGCACTGTCTTTCTTTTCGTCATTTGCAGGATTGCACAGTATGGGCAGATTTACAGGGTTAGCAATGGTCACTCAACATGAGCAAGCACGGGCTATTCTTTCTTTGCTACGACGATGTAGCTAGGTGAAATGCAAACCAATGGCTTTTTCATATCTGTGCTTCCAGAGAAAGGTTTATGTCTCTTCCTAGGTGCGAGGTGGGAAATTTGGCTTGTTGGGGGGGGGGGTTGGCCTCTTTCTCTCTCTCTCTTTTCATACAGCGTCGGCGAGGTTACGAACTGCGAGATGCACAGAGCAAGAGCCAACCTACCGTACCTACCTAAGCCCGGTAATAATAGCTAGCTCGGTAAGCCAGCTTCCTGTGACCGGATACGTAGACCTACCGGTACCTACCTACCTACCTAGGTACCTTGCTTGCTTGCACCAAGCCCCAAGCCCCAACCCCCAAATACCAAATACCGGCACTACTACCTACCACCCACAACAGCCGAAGTCCGAGCGCGCAACTACGATATGCAACAAAAAACCCCCATTCAGAAAGCATCCAGCTGTCCTGCGTAAAAAGAAGTCCGGCTCCGGCCACCATCGATCCCCCCACCCCTCCCTCTCAAGCACCACCACCACCTGGGCCCTGGGGAGACGCGGGCCCGCAGAAAAAACAACAGCCCCTTCCTTGTCCTTCTCTCGGCTTCGCAACAACAACCACAACAACCACCACACGGAGGAGAGAGACAAAAGCAGCAACCGAGGTCCGAGAACTGCGATGTGCAACAAAGAAGAAGTTGGTCTCTCTATACGAGGGGGGGGGGGGGGGGGGGGGGGTACGGAGCAGTCGATAATAATAGATGGGTGCAGGTGGGTGGTAGGTGGGCACGGAGGTGGGTTAGGGTGGATGATGGGCTGATACAACTCAGGTACCGTACCAGTACGTATCAGTTCATTAGGGTATCATTATCCGGGCGGGGCGGGCCACCCGGTCCGAGGATAAGTACCGTAGGTAGTAGTACCGGTAGGTAGTACAATTACAAGTACAAGTACCGGTAGTACCTTACCGGCTGCACCGTCTCTTTTTTCAATCTGTGCCGCATGAGAGTAAGCAGTAGGCATGGTAGGTAGGTAGTAACGTTATCAGTGATGTTAGTTAGTCTCTCTACTTTTAAGCACGTAGATACCGGTACGGTACCTAGTCATTGATTTGCGAACAGGTACCTACCGTAGGTACTGTACTCGCACGGGAGCAGTCAACCAACGTGGCAAGACCGACTACTAGCGCATGCATACTTACCGATATAGGTACGGTAGCGACGCAATTCTGTGTCGAAGTCACGGCAGTACCTACCTACCGGTGGTTACGTGGTGCCCGGCATTCGACGTTGACCGTTTAGATCGTTGTACTACGTAGGTATCTTGCACGGAGGCTTCCGTGCGTTCTGTGTCGTATACCTACTACGTACGTACCTACTCTGTAAACCTACCAAAAAGTGGCTACGGGATGCGACGCACTGCTTGCTTGCTTGTACAGTAGTAGCAAGGGTTCGACTTGTCATTGGTGAAGATATGTATATTAATTATGGCTCCGGCGCAAGTTTCGATGTCCATGTACAGTACCGTACAGTACTTGGACCGCTGCGCAGTAAACGCACCGATCAATCAGGAAACAGAGACTACCGTATAGGTCGTAGGTACCTAGGTTACTCGCAAGCAGCCTTACCTAGGCGCCACTCTGTCGAGTCTACTGTATGCAGTACCGTACCGGTTAGGTACCCTTCTTTCCCTTCCCCTTTCCCTTTCCCTTTTGCTTTTGCTTCCAAAGAAACCTTCACAATCAGGCGCATAGCGTTTCATGCGAAGTTTCCCCTCCTTCTCCTCCTCCTCCTCCTCCTCCTCCTTCTCTCTACTTGCTACGTAGGTACTGTACGGATACCCCTCCGTAGACTGCTTTACCTACTCTGTACAGGAAGTGAGTGAGTGAGTGAGACAGTCAGTCCACGCCTCCACGGCAAGCCGTGCGCGCTGGAGACGGACCCAACGGCGAAACAGTAGCCCGGTCCAGCGAAAGAAAAAGGACGGACGACCAAGGGCGCACGCAGAAAGGCCAGCTTCGGGAAGCCTAAACGCTGCCCGCTCTCCGCCTGGCGTCGTTGCGTTCTGCTCCTGTAGCCGAGTGATGCATCCTTTTCTTTTTTTTTTTTTTTTCTTTTTTTCTTTTTTTTCTTTTCTCGCCTCTCTCTCTCTGCGTACCTTTGCTGGCTGCACCGCGCACGGCTTGCGAAGGACCTGTTTACGCCCGTCGACGGTGCGGTAGAGCAGGTACGGTAGGTATACTTACGGTACAGATCAATTGCGTAACGCGATCAGACGCGGCTGCCTTTCCAGCTCTGGAATCGACAGGGAAGGAAAGAACGTGTTGGAGATGAGGATTACGGTAGGTACCCGATAGAGGGGTACCGGTAAGTACCTAGGAGATGGAGAGCGCGGGAGCGGAAAGGCGGTGAGGCGCGGGGAGCAGGAAAAAGAAAGGAGAACTTTGATAAGGCTTGGAATGATCTTGTAAACGGCGATTCGATCGATTACCTACGGTAGAACGGTCTTAGACTAACTAGTAATGATCTTGTAACGAAAAGATGAGCTCTGGGTATGCATGAGAAAATGATTTAATCGATTTAACTGGTTTCGTTTCAGCTACGGTTTACATGATTTCACTCGTTCGCTCTCGGATTCTATGCAACCTCAGGCAGGTATCGATCGGCCTAGGGTGATTGATCCACTAGGTAGCGATTTGAATCTCTTGTTCCCGTCTCTTGAAGAGATCGTTGGTATTAGATAGATGATCAGCTGACTCTCCACAAGCTCGGCCATCGATTCTGCTACCTCCCTATGGCAAGGCGGTGTGGGTGACATACCGTATAAACGAGCGAGAGCGGGTTTGGGTCTGTCTAATCCTTGCGGCAAGCCTCTCTCTCTCGGCAGAATAATTCTACTGTAACGCCAGTTCATCATCCCCAAAGACGTACCTGTCTGTCTGTTCCTCTCCCTCACCCACCCACCCACTCACTCACTCACTCACGTGAATCAATCAGTTCCTCCGCACTTCGCAATCACATACGGTAGGGACGAAGTATCCCAACCGGACGCCCAGCGGATCCAAGCTGAGCGAGCGCAACGTGCCACAAAAGCATACCGTACTGTACGTACCGGTACCGTAGTACGTACGTAGGTACCTTAGGCCCACCCATCCACTCACCCACCCACCCACCCGGCAGCAGGCCAAGTCCGTACGGAGAGTTTTCTGGAAGAAGAGATCTAGGCCTTATATGTGCGATGTGCAACAAAAAAGACTGCTCGCTCTCGTTCTCGCTCTCGTTCTCGCTGAGCTGAGCTGAGCTGAGCTGAGCCATCCAGCGATCCATCCAGCCAGCCAGCGGGTCAGCCAGCGGGTCAGTCCTATAAAAAGAAAATAAGGAGAAGAAAAAAGCAGAAGAAATAGAAATAGAAGAAGAAATAGAAATAGAAATAGACAAGAAAAAAAAAAAAAAAAAAAAAAAAAAAAAAAAACCTGACTGCGTACCGAGAATCAATAGATACTAGAGGCGTGTCGTATCGTAGAGAAGTCTGGTCTGGTCTGCCTGCATACCTACACAGATACATTGTTGTCGAGATGGATAGAAAGATGATATGTACGGTATAGGTATATATAGGTACCTATAGGTATATATAGGTATATGCAAACTAGATATAGATAGAGATACCCGCCCTCTACCCTGCCGTACCCTACCCTACCGTACCTAGGTACGCTCATCACGAGATTCCCAACGGGGAGCAAAGAAGAAAAAAATAAAATAAATACATACATACATAAACAAATAAATAAATAAATAAATAAGCAAATGAATGAATAAATGCTCCTCGCAGCCCAGGTGCGAGAAAGGTAGAGGAGTGCGGCCGACAAGAGGAGGGAGGGAGGCAAGAGAGGACAGGTAGGTACCTACCTAGGTTACCTTAGGTTCTAGGCCCTGGTGCGACGTGCAACAAGGCTCCATTTTCACAAAAAAAGAAAAAAAGGTCTGGACCCAGCTTGCGAAATGCAACAAAAGGGGGGGAAAAGGGAGGGGGGGAAAGGGGGGGGCAGAGAAAAACCCACCAGGCCAACGTGCTATATCCGGATGATCACGTACCTACCTTAGGTACTGAGTATCGCGATCGATAGTCAGGTCAGTCAATCAATGAGAGAAGTGGCGGCCCCTTTCCAACCTCTTGATCTAGCGAGTTGATAATTGGAACGATATGATGGTGAAGGAAGAAGGGGCACATTCCACACAAGGCAATATACAGTTGTACTGAAGCCGTGAGAGCGAGGAAACATCGATAACGGCACCATCACACGCAAGACAGACATCACCCACCTCAAGAGACACGCGAGTATTGGATTGGAGAGCATGATTCAAATGTGTTCCGCGCAAATTATGCTCACTGATAACGCCATGCTTAAACCGATACGAGCAACCATTAAGACAACATTGACTGGCCACCCATTCTAGCCCTCACTACTCCGAGAAGTCGAATCTATCTGGCAGGACTATGGGCGCTACCAAAGTCCACGTATAAATCACGTAGCAAACCCATGCGCTGACAATCTTGACCCAACTAGCCCAGTATGTTCGTCCCACGGGCGCAAAATCGATGCCATCTTTCGTCGACTCTTCCATGTTCATCGTGAGCAGTGTGGCGACCCAGGTGGTGGCGAGGAAGAAGATAACATGAAAGAGGGTATAGTTGTACTGTGTGGAGTTGCGTTCGTCGTCCTTGGGACTATCGGCTCCGTTGTCGCTGTCGTCGTCGTCATCAAGGAGGGCATCTGCTGGAAGACTTCCCTCCTCGACTGCTTGGCGCAATGCTGCCGCGCGCATTTCACGACGGCTGTCCGGCTGTTGGGTGACTAAGTTGTGCTCATCTTCATCTGGTAGTCTGATACTCTTTCCCTTGCCTCCGAGGGCGACTCCTTGTGTAGCAGCCCGGGTGGTTGTGTATGCGACAGTCAACATCGTGACAACCGCACCAATAACAATCGAGGTCGTGCGTGTTCCTCGGGTGCCAGCTCGGATGAGGGGGTTACAGTGCTTATCATCTGGCTCCATGGAAACAGCGGACATCGTAAGGTATGTGCAATAGACCGCGACCATGGCGGACTGAGCGAGACCAGCCTTGGGATTGTATTCCTGGACCGCGGGGTGAACGGAGACGGCCGAAACGACGAGAAGAAAAATCAAGTTGAGGGTGATGGCGGTTTGGTTCATGGAGCAGCCGCCGGCTGCAAAGAAGATGTACTGGATAATGGTCATGGCGATGGAGGCCGCATACATCCCGAGCGTCGATCCAATGAGAATTCCCCTCCAAGCCTGGGAGTCTTTTGCCTCTATCTGTTCCAAGCAGTATTCGGCCCAAGAGTGTGCGAGATCGACCAGCAGAATGAGGCCGAGAAGTAGAAAGGCCGTAGCTCCTGCGAAGGAGATGTAGTTGCCCCATACAAAGAAGAAGGAGTCGGGTACGAGGAACGAGACCACAATCAGGGCGAGCCAGGCAATAATCTTGGGACCCCAAAAGCCGTTCTGTATCGCTGCGCGAGGATTCTTGGAAGAGTTCACGCCCAGTAGGATAAAACCCATTATCATATGAAAGATTCCCAGAGCGAAGTTGATTCGGTGGACGGCAACCCAGCCGTAACAAGGACCGTTCGGACAGACGATCTCCATGTAATCCAACGTCAAATTTTGGAGTTTGTTGATCGCCCATGGCGTCAGCATTATCCATGATAGGATCGAGTTTATTAGGAGGAGGAGGGCGTATGCGATTCGGGTGGCAACGCTACGATATATTGAATTAGAATGCGAGCTGCCTTCGAGAGAGCTAGACTGACCTGTTGCCGCATTTCCCACATGCGCTACAGACTGCAGAGCATGTAGCTGCACCGCAACAGCTTGCCATAAATCCTACCACCTGTTGATAATCAGTGTCTGCATGTCTGCATGTCTGCAGGACCTGAGAGCCTTGACGTACCGTTCCCAAGCTGGGTACTGCCAGCAGTGGAATAGAGAGTAGAGCACCCATAATGCTAGCTGGCGTAGAGATGCGTCTTGCTCGATATCCAGTCAGTGATGAATGCGATGCGATGCGATTCAAGTCGATTCAACGCGATAGGGGGTGGAATGAAGATGCGAGATGGAAACCGAGAGATGTCGAGGTGAACGATGAGATCAACAACAGAGTGAGACACAGAGAGAGCCGCATGATTCCGTAGTGGCGGCGGGTAGACTACGGCGATTATTTTACGGAGTATCATATTGCCGGATTCCGATCGGCGGCGGGGCAGGGGTGGTGATACAGTTCCGTAAGTATGGAACTCTCCGTCCGTAACGGAGATGGCGCATCGGTCATGGTCGGATACTGTCGTGTTGCGCACTGTTGCGTCGTGTCAGCCCCAATGCCTACTAATCTATGATTTCAAAGGCCATCGCCATCATCCCGTCCAATTGATCTACCATCACCATGATCACCCTCTGCTGACCCTTTTTACTCCTCTTCTCTTCTCTTCGCAATGCTATGATAGCATCTAGAAAACAGAACACGACAAAACACCGGCCTCGATACAGTACAGATAAACAAACAGACAGATACAGACAGATACGCTGTGCGACCATGTCCGACAAGCAATTCCATAGAGCGAAGATCATCTCGAGTATTGCTGCGACAGCAATCTCGCTGGCATGTGGCTCTAATGTAAACAGAAATCCTCTCTACCCATTCCAAAGCGGTAACTAACTCAATAACACCAGTACGTCTATTCGGCATGGGGGCCTCAATTCGCCGAGAAGCTGAAGCTCTCCTCGACGGAGCAGAATCTGATAGTACCATTATGATCCCTCCCGCAGCTGCAGAACATCTGCTAACGCTGGCCAGGGGCTCTCTGGTAACCTGGGCATGTATTCGACGGGCATACCAGTTGGAATACTGGTCGACACGAAGGGACCGCGGCCGGCCGTGGTGATCGGGGCTATCTTTCTGGGCTTGGGGTACTTTCCTCTACACCAAGCATACGATAGGGGATCAGGATCTCTACCACTACTGTGCATATACTCATTCTTGACGGGTTTCGGGGGATGTGCTGCGTTCGCAGCGGCTATCAAAACATCCGCCTTGAACTGGCCTCATCACCGAGGGACTGCTACTGCATTCCCCCTCGCCGCCTTTGGGCTCAGCGCATTCTTCTTCTCGATGTTTGCGCAATTCGTGATACCCGGATCTACGGGCGATTTTTTGAAGCTCCTCGCATACGGCACGTGTGGAATCGTAACCATTGGATTCTTCTTCCTCCGAGTCTTGCCTCACCCCCACTATACAGCAGTTCCGGTTGGCCCTGGGAGATCCGAATCGAATAGACTGCAGAGATCAAAGTCAGAGGAGGCTAAGCATCGGCTTCAATCGTCACGAGATGAACCAGGTAGGCCAGCTCTTAGCCCTCGTCATTCGCGCATCTTAGGACTGCATACCCTTAACCATTATCACGTAGGAGTCGAGGTAGCCGAAGGAGTCAATACCGATACGGAAACCTCCTCTCTGATGTCCAAAATTTCCTCGAGCCCTGGGGATGAACCCGAACAAAACATTATGAAGAACCACGCTTATCGTGTAGATATCCGAGGATTCAGGATGCTTCCGATGATCGAATTTTGGCAACTATTTATTCTCATGGGTATCTTGACCGGCGTTGGCTTGATGACCATCAAGTGAGTTTAGCCTGTGAGCTGAGCGAGCCCTGTTGCTAATGTCTGGTAGCAATATCGGCAACGATACGAAAGCCTTGTGGATCCATTTCGACGACTCCGTCACCGATGATTTTGTAAACAAGCGTCAGGCCATGCACGTATCAATCCTGTCCGTATGCAGTTTCGTCGGACGACTCATGAGTGGTAAGTCCTTTCATCGCAATCTTAGCTATGATGCTGAAATGACTAGGTGTCGGATCCGACTTTCTCGTCAAAATTCTCAGAGTCTCTCGTTGGTGGTGCCTCACCATCGCTGCCTTGGTCTTCCTCGCCGCTCAAGCCATAGCCCTCTCTGTCGAGAATCCTCACCATCTGATTTTGGTCTCCAGTCTCACAGGTATCGCCTACGGTTTCCTTTTCGGATGCTTCCCATCACTTGTTGCTGACGCTTTTGGTGTTTATGGCTTGAGCACCAACTGGGGCTGTATGACTCTGAGTCCAGTCATCAGCGGCAACATCTTCAACTTGTTCTATGGAGCGGTATATGACAAGCACAGTATCCTTAAATCAAACGGAGAGCGTGAGTGTACTGAAGGCTTGGCATGTTACCGAAGCGCATACGTCGTCACAATCTTCTCTTGTTTAGCGGGGCTAGCACTGAGTTTGTGGAGTATTTGGCACAGCAATCAGAAGCGCGAGAAAGAGGAGAAAGAATATGGAGAGAGAGACGCCTGATCTGGAAAAGGCGGCGCAATCACCAATCAGTAGACAGGCACTGGGTAGATCACGCACACGGTGAGCGGTACAGATATGGGGCGGAGTTTCTCTAGAGGCACGATTTTCTTTTTTGGGGTGTGAGTTAGCTAGGAGCGTTTCAATATACCATAATTCATTTTCCCTGTATTTTGTACTGTCATCTATCCGTCCTGTTGCTCTTTCTTGCATGCGTTATCAACCTGGGGACCTGGACAAGGGCTACCGTATCTACCCTATCTCCAGGTGCAGTCGCCATTCCGAAGGCGAGTTGCTTCGAATCCTGTGACCAGCCTAAAAGTTTTCTTCGTCCCCTTTTTCTATATTGCTCAATACGTTCCTCAGTAAAAAAAAGAAGAAAAAAAGAAAAGGCCATGAAATTTCAAACATGTTAATACTCCATTTTTGTTTGACACTCTGTGGTTCATTCCCTAAAGCCAGAAAGTACAACGCTACAGAATAAGTATTTTCAACCCCAGGCCAGGCGAGAGAGGCAAACCAAACCAAACCAACCTCCCTCTCATTTGCTAGCTAGCTCGTACACCTCTTCCTCTTCCAATACCCTTACCCTTACCCTTACCCTTACCCTTACCCGCTCGCACATCTTTATGGAATTCTTCTCGCATTTCCAGCCTCCAGAGTGCATGCCTTAATCGTCACCCCTTTCAGGCTTTGAACTCCCACCAACCTCTTCAACTCCTCATCATACGATAAGAGGCTCTGGCCGCCTGCAATCGTATCGTAGGCACCACCATCCCCGGCCCCATTTTCGGGTCCGTATCGCCCATCCAGCCACTGGTTTTTGCTTTGAGAGGATATGCAGTCTGGTTGATGGTGCACATAAAAGGCGAGTGGAGCTGACAGGACGCGATTACAAGTATATCTATCGGTAAGTCAAGAACAGTTGATTTCATGAATTCGTTGAGGCCGCCTCCAGGTTCACGGGACTCGATGGCCGTGAATGAATAGGCTGATGGAGAGCTGAGAAAATCCATGCCCAGCAGCTGAAAAAGCAGAATCGTAGCATGTTGGCAAGCCGAGAGTGACTTCTACGGGAGCGAAAATCTCACTCCCAGTCCTTCTCCATCCTCCATTCATCCCCTTTCTTCCTTCCCACGTCAACCAAGTTACACTCTCTGTGTCCCCACTTCTCGGCGTAAACATTCCTCCCTACATCTTGCATCAGCTCTATCCCTCTTTGAAAACCATCCGGGTCCCGATAATACGGCTCTTGCTGGCCTCCGTGCTGTCGGACCTGCCAGTAGAGCCGTCCACCACCGCCAAAATGGGCCTTGTGCTTCTCCATTTTCTGCACAATGATCCGAAGCTTTGAGAACGTGGGTGAGTTCGCTGTATCCGAAACCCAGTTTTGCGCGGTCTCTTTGTCGCGGGCACGTAGTACTGGACTTGCAGCCGCTTTGGTAGCGGCCATCAATCTACTTGCCTCTTCGACTGCGGCTTGCTTTTCCTTCTCGGCCTCTTGCTCCTCCTCTTCGGCCTGCCCTTTAAACACAAAGCTCGGTTCGACCCCAGCCGTTCGGTATAGGTATATCAAATCATCCATGCTGTCGGCCACATCGAATACCCTACCAGCCTGAACGTCCCCATCGCCCAACTCATACCCATACATCTTCAACCTCTCATGCATATCGCAATCAGTATTGTAGTAAGGAATAGCAGCATCCCAGCCGCCTACTGCTTCAAAGGCAGCAGTATTAACAAGCGCAAGCCGGTCGTAGGAGAAGAATCGGAGGGCCCACGTCTTCGAGGGGTCTGTAGAGTGGATATCGTGCCCTGATGTAGCATTTCGCAAACCCTCAACTGCCAACACATACAAGGACTTGTATCCAGAGTTCTCCCCCTCGTGTGAAGTCGAATAGTTCTCCTCGAACGGCAGTACCACAACGTCCATATGTCCCCAGAAATAGCTAGCCCACTTCCTCTCGATGGCAGTATACAAGAAGAAGTTCTGCATCTGAGCGAAGGTAAACAAGGTCGGTGTCGGGACCACATTGACTCCCAACATGCCCAGCCTGGTATAGTTCAAGAAGAAGGGGTTCTGGAGCCCTAGCAGCCCCCTCTGATTCGACTGCATGGTCCCGGTGTTCTCGACCACATAAATGTCCTCCGGCGGCCACCCAGCCGTGATATAAGAAACGACCGTCTGTTGAAGCAATAGCCAATTCCTCGTAAATCCTATAAAGAGCGGCGTGTTCTCGGCGACATGGGGATTTGGCGGGGTGTTCCATGGCGGGATTGGCGGCAGGTCTGCCGCAGAGTGCGCGGCAGCGGCGACGGGGAAGTTGTCGACGACTGGAGGCTGATCGTATACCCGTTCGGGTTTATGTCTATACTTCGCTGTTGAAGGGCCACCGGGTGGTGGTGGTGTCGGCGGAAGGGTAGGCGTTCCGAGCTCGAGAGAAATAGGGGCAAGGGAGACGCTCAAGCCACTGCGGTGGGTGAAGGTCACAAATAACAGGAAGAAAAGGGCGAGGCCAGCAACGATCGCAGACCGCGGGCGCAGGACCGCCATTGTCGTGATGCAACGGAGTGGCGATTGGAAAGGTCGAGATTTCGAGAGAAATATTTCAAAAAATCAAGGAAGGGACGGACTGGCCCGGCCGATTCCACTCAGTAGTACGACCTCGACTCGAATATGTGAGTACGTATTAAGAGCATCGACTGGAGAAGCAAACAAAAATACAAAAGCTTGCATTATGAGAGAAAGGAGAAGAGGTAAAAAATAGACGGAAAAAAAAGCAATAACGCTAGAACGCGGCCAACGAAGGGAGAAAGTGGCTAGCAGCTAGCTTGCTTTGCAGAGGTCAGACCCTGGGGTCCTCTTCTGTCAGATCACCCGGAAAACACCAGATATTCCAGATGTGCGATATGAATTCCTCGGTGTGCATGTCACGGACAGATATTATCGCAGATTTTTGCTAAAATCTCGAAATGAAGTATTAATTGGGCTGCACAACTTGTTAGTCGAGGCTATAGCGAGTTGATGTAGCTAGCATATGGTAGGTACAGCAAGGATACTACGACAAAAGGCCGCATATGAGACCACAATGCTGTGTGTTAACCCAGCCAGGAGACAGCAGTACAGCGAGTATTACATCGAGGAATGCGAAGGCGAAAAGGGGCGTGGGTGTGGAGATCGAGGTCGAGGCAGAAGTGAAGAGCTTGATGGATTCGTTGCAGAGAAAAATCGACTCGAGAAGGAAGCAGCAAGGACTCTGAAGTCGTAAAAGGTACAAAATATTCTATTCTTCAGAAAGATTCTCCCTATCGTCGTGCTATGCATTCTCAGTTTGGTGATTACTTGGCTGCCCTACTTTACTGAGCCAATTTAAGCGAAGTCAACATCCATCAGATTGTCCGAGCAGGTGCAATCGCCCGCTCTAAAATCTAGCAACCTTGGCTGTATCTAGTTTCTATTATATATCAAACATCATCCAGATTCAAAAGCCTAGAAACTTCTCCCCTTATCATAATCTGTCCCATTCTTCAAGCCCATCCCATTCCTCACCCGATCCTCTGCCTCCACAACCCTTTTCGGCAACATATACCCAATGCCAAAGAACACAAACAGCGCCCACTTCCACCTGAAGGGGTTGAAGGCAATGCAAAACGCAAACCACCAGATCAACTCCAGGTACGTGAAGAAATCAAAAGCGCCAGTCGGAGCAAACGTTTTCAGCATGCGCGTCATATCGATCCATCGCTCCATCCAGTACGATTTCGGACGAGTCAAAGGATCGGAGAGGAACATAAGGAGGATACGCGTGTAGATGCCAATGTGCCAGTTTCCGACCGAGCCGATCGCATTGATATACGTGCAGTTGATGGCCGAGACGGAGACATGCTCTGGCGGGAAGGTCTGGAGGTACCAATTCGGTGGGTTGTAGGGCTCGACGAAAGAGTCATCGGGGAGAAATTTGAGGCTGGGTCTCTCGAAGCCAGTGGCCATTACCACTATATCAGCTGGGATGACTCTCTCCCGTCCGGGGCCGTTGGCGGGGACGCCTTTACCGCGGTGGTTGAACTTGATGCCGCCTTCCGTGAAACCAAGGATGTCACCTCGAAGCCACTCTGCTTCGCCTGATCGGATCTTGTCCATGACATCCGAGTTGACCATCGGTGTACCGGTGTAAAGACCATGGTCGGTTGGAGCAAGGTCCTCGAGGTCACGGTAAAAGAATTTCTTGAGCAAGAGCTCCGGGATCCAGGAGAGGACCGTCTCACCACCAAAAATGTTAAGCGACAACAACACGTTAATAACTGCATGTCGGGGGATGATCCACTTGTCGCTCCTCGCTAAGATGAACACCTTACCCGCCTCCTCGTGAGCTGCAAACTCCAATGCTTCGACAGCACTTGCGCCGCCGCCAATAATCACCATTTTCTTTCCCTTGACTTCCTTACCCGTCAAGTCGCTCGAGTGGCAGATTTCTCCCTTGAACCTGCTCTTTCCAGGCATTTGCGGCATTTTTTTGTCCCCACAAGTTCCGACGGCAGCGATGATGCCATCGAAGCGTCCAAGGGAGGTGTCGTTGACGACCCATTGCCCTTGCTTGTCTTTATATACCTTCTCGACTTTCGTATCGAATCTAGTCTTGGATTCGAGGCCATATCGTTTCCACAGCTCCGTAATCTGGGAGACGATCTGCTGGCGATTGGGGTACCCACCTTGCCAACGGATGGAAGGGTGGAAGCGGTACATAACGCTGTGGATTTGGAGGCCAGATGTATTGTTTACTCGCTGTGCAACAAAGGTCAGCCATCTCCCAGTCCCAGTCCCATCAGCTCAACAAGGGATAGCTCCCAGTCAAAGAAACTATGTTGACATGGTAGGAGGGTCCAAAATACTCACACTCCAAATACCGCCCAGTTGTGTCCTAGGTCCAGCTTCAAATATCTGCACATCAAATCCATGTCCGACACAATGACTTGCGGCAGCCACTCCTGTCAGGCCCGCCCCAATAATCGCAATTTTGGGCCTACCAAGATCTGCTCCCGGGCCTGGTGCTTCCGGAGACAAGAGCTTGTCCAGGAACCATTGTATCAATTGATAGAATAAAATGAAGGGGTGGAATATTAGGCTCTCCATTGTAAACAACCCAAGCGAGGAATAAATTGGTAAAGAAGATTTTGGGAAGGATAAAGAAGAGCTGGACGGGAGCTGGGCGGGAGCTTTGAGGTTCTGTTCGAATTTTGTTCGAGGTCTAAGAGAAACAACCCTTCGGAAGCTATGACGTAGGATTGGAGCTTTCATTTGCACGTGAAAATCTGGAACGGATTGGATTCGCGGCTCATATCGCAAAATTTGGGAGGATATGTGAAACTGTGTATGTAAATTCAGTTGCGTACGTCCAATTGAAGAAACCTCAAAAGACCGCATCCCCCTCCCCCCTTTTTTTTTTCTTGGCGCACCCAGAATTCTACTACGAATGTACCGCCAAGCTGGCATAGGGCAGCTTTTAGGACTTCATAATCTATGAGGGCAGAGAAATGGCAGGGCTCGCGGATCATTCATTGGTAAGGCTAGATCGATTCTCCCTCAGATTGGTGGCACAAGAGCCTCTGGGTTGTTGCTCTACCAAGCTAAGCGAGCTGTTTAGCGAGAGAAACTACGCGAACAAAACAGATCCTGAATCGACATAGTCAACGCGTCTTTTAAGGGCTTTGAGTACGAGTCACTGCAAGACATAGGACCCAGCGTGACCCTTCAGAGTTCTGTCGACACATGAGCGATACGGCTCATATCCCGCGGGAACTTTGAAAACTCCCATGAAAAGACTGCAACCGGCAATTGACGTCAAAACAATCAGAATGATGTAGTAATGTTTGTACTCGCGCAAGTGTTAAAGTTGTCTGGAGCGTGAATATCACGCACTCTCTGTTCTATTCTCTCTAATCCTTTCACCAGTCATTTTCACCTCTATATTCTTCAGTACTGGCGCCCTTGAGTTAGCGCTGGCGCATTGTTACACCCTGTGAGCGTGACTGCCATGCGCTCTCTATCGATTTTTCCTGTCTACTCTCCACTGGAACCTTTAAAATGAACCATTCTCTTGTAACGGATTGCACCAAGAGTGGAAACTGTTCTAATCATGTGAGCCCAGAGCGTGCATGGAGCAAGCTTTGATATTACTATCATCAGATTGTGTATCGATTTCGTATGTCAAAGGTTTAGATTAATATTCTTAGACCACTGGCTTCGCCCCAAGGTCTTGCATTGTGTATTTTACGCTCTTGATGGACATTAATAACATTCGTGACTTCGAGAATGGAAATTTTGTTGATAACGAACGGATGTATCGTTTCGTGACTTCTTAAAAACATAATTGGAAAGATATTTTATGATGCAGAGCAGTCTCAGAATAAAAGCAATCAGCAAGAGACAACAGCTACTTAACTTTCATAATCTCGGTCGAGCAGAAAACTATCGGAGTCTAAATTTTCTGAGTAGCTTGAATGTAAGCTCCTGGGAACAGTCGCCCATTTGTGACTTTTCTACAGTTCGTCAGGAATCAAGAATGATAAGTCCTGGGTTAGATTTCATCAAACTCAGATAGTATTCACCTGGTGCAGAGAAGCCGAACTGTTAAATTTAAGAAACTAATATCTCTGCTGATAGCTCAAGAAACGAAAGTTTTCCAATAGCATTGTATTGAACCTCCGACGTTCCCATCAATGAAGGTGCGACGTATGTACAGTATATCAATGCCCATGCCTTCTCTGAGCATAATATTTGAGCACTGAATGGGCCTGGATATCTGGACCACGAACGTAGTATCTTGGTCTACGAATAGGATAGTTGGGTTTTGGTCCGCAGGAGTTCAATCGAAGGGGGTACTTAACTTGGTAAAGAAAGAATTCTGAAATTTAGGGGCCCAAGAAAAAACAACCGCGATCAGTTACCAGGTAAATACCTAAACGATGAGCAGAGAAGAAAGATTACGATCATTAAATATGAAAAGAATCCGCTTTTACGTATGTAAAGTCAAAATTTGATTGCAGAAATGGGAATAATACTAACAAGAAAAGTCGACTATTTCTTTCATTTATGATAGAATGGAAAGTGAAGCGCAGAAAGAAGGGGGGTTAAATCTTGGCTGCGAATGTGTAAAGAGAAGGGAACCAAAACAAAACTTTCATATTGTGTAAATCGGTGATCATGACTCGCTTTTTTGAAATACTATACGATATTGGCCTCGAGTGCTTGAAGCTATTATTCCCGGCCAAGAAGCTTGATGTTGGACTATTCCGGCTTTGAAGAAGAAGTTGAGGTTTTCCCTACTAAGAAATCGAACAAATCACTCTCCAAACATGAGTTCGACCACCATGGACTTAAGAGACCAACTCAAGAGTCCGCAATGGGCAGGGAGACGGTATGAGCGAATATATTCAACCATTAGCAGCTACCTCCGCCCTCTATCCCGCCTGACATTATCCAAAATCTTCATCTTCTTCTGTAGATGTTGTCCCACCCCCTCCCCACTACTCTTGGTCCCATCTGTAGCAGGTCTCTTCCTACTCTTCTCAACCGCGCCGCCCGCCCCCGACTTCCTCGTAGTCAACCTCTCGATGCGATCGATGCCCTCGCCCAAGCCCCTCCACTCCTCCCCACCATAGCCCGCATCTTTCCTTGGCTTTTTTGCGCGATCCTTCTTACTCTCCTTCGGCAGACGCACATAATTCCTTTCTTCATATTCCTTTCTCTCGCGCTCATCCATCTTCTCCTTCTCGCTCTTGCTTCTGCGTCCTCCACTCACAATCGTGGAACCAATGCTGGGCTCTGCCATTGGAGCTGCAGAGAGTTCAGTGCTAACGAATTCGTCCAGGGTCGCAGACTTATTGGGTTTCTTCGCTTCCTTCTCACGGGGGGCAGAGGTAGTAGGCATGGCTGTTGCTTGAATACGGGGGGGCTTGTAGACACCATCGTGAGAATTGCGCTTATAGTTCGCCTCTACGGCTGCTGGACGCACGAAAGAGGTCGGGTTGGGTCTGTATTGCAGGTCGTCGATTTCGCCGCTGTTCAGCGCAACACCGTTTGAAGACTCCGCATCACTATCTTTCTCAGAGTCGTCGTTGTCGTGAGCAGGCTTGCTATGTTTCTGTGTAGCAGCCATTTCGTCTGTCCGCTTCGCATCATCTGCTGCGCGAAGCACTTTGTCGATTTGGTACTTGAGCTTGCTCTCCAGCGGCCGTACACCTTTCTCTAAGTAGACTTGCAGCTCTACCAGCTTTTTGGTGACGGAATTACTGAGATATTCACCATCGTCGTCGTCGTCGCTGCCAGATCTGCGGTTGCGCAGCTTGAGGAGTATGAGAAAGGCGAGGTTCTGGAGGTAGGAGAGGAAGAGCTCATTCTTCACATCCAGCAGAGAGATGCCATCTTTTGGAGGAATTGGTGCTTTGAGATTTTGCGAAGATTCGGATGCGGAACTTAATGCTTGCTGCAGAGTATCCAGCAATGCCACAAATGTTGACTTGGTGGCCATCTTGAGGTTGGTCCAGTAAAGAAGTTCTAGTTGACAAGGTCTGGGGAAGAATTTGGTGCACATCGGACAAAAATTGATCGACGTACCGGTACCAAGGGATCAGCGGGAAAAATATTTCACCGAGTCCGGTGAGAAAGAGCCAGCTATCAAATAAGTAGGTCCCTCCTTAACCTCTTATACTTCCACAACATCACACCTTATTTCGACATTGACTGTTGACCATCGCCGGGCCGGCAGACGATTCCATTTGGAAATAGAGAGAAAGTTTAAGCTTCCAGATATTTATTACAAAACAACTTTGCGCAGGAATCTCTGCAGCTTCGACCCGTAAGCCGTATCCCCTCCAGTTCATGGCTACCAGAACTCACCGACAAAGGACATCTACGTGTTGTTCTTCAGATCACAGCAATTGATATATCTCTGCAGTCACTATTCGAAATGCGTTTGAGAGGCTTTTCGCCGTCCGCGGCGCTTCTTGCAACCCTCCTCGTTGGCCCCGATCTGTCCTCGGCCTTCTACCTTCCTGGTGTTGCGCCAACCACATACAAAGAAGGAGACATTGTTCCTTTGAATGTCAATAGCCTCAAACCCGTAGGATCGGGTCAAGATGGTCAATTACGATCCGTTGTATCCTTCAATTACTATCATCCAGCCTTCAAGTTCTGTAGGCCGCAGCAAGGCGGACCGCAAGAAGTGTCGGAAAGCTTGGGCAGTATCCTTTTCGGAGACCGGATCATGACCTCGCCCTTCGAGCTCAAGATGGGCACGAATGAGACGTGCAAAACGCTGTGCGCGGCAACGTATGATCGGAGCTCGGCTCGTTTCGTCAATAGAAGGATAGCACAGGGATATGCGCTGAACTGGCTGGTGGATGGACTGCCTGCTGGACAGATGATTGAGGACGAGGTTACGAACACGAAATTCTACAGCCAGGGTTTCTCGCTGGGTGGTCTAGAAGAGAACGATTTGGCACTGAATAACCACTACGATATCCTCATCGACTATCATGAGACGTCCGCCGGGCAATATCGTGTTGTGGGAGTCATAGTACAGCCAGATTCGCGGAAGGCATCATCGGATGAAAAGCAAGGTTCCACTTGTGGATTGGGGGGTCCCAGACAGGTTCTGGATGAGAGTACTGAGACAGAAGTCACTTTCACGTACAGCGTATACTGGGTGCCTTCCGCAACTGCCTGGGCTACAAGATGGGACAAATACTTGCATGTATTTGATCCAAAGATCCATTGGTTCTCGCTTATCAACTCGGCTGTCATAGTTGTTTTCCTGACTATTACTGTGGTCTCGATCCTCATGCGCGCTTTAAAGAAGGATATCGCCAGATACAACCGTTTGGACTCGATCAACCTGGACGACTTGTCTGGAACCTCTGCTGTTGCCGAAGATGGAGTTCAAGAAGACTCTGGCTGGAAGCTTGTCCACGGCGATGTATTCCGTGCACCAAGTTCTCCCCTAATATTGAGTGTACTCCTGGGGAATGGCGCTCAGCTCTTCGTCATGACCGGCTTCACCATCGCCTTCGCCCTCCTTGGTTTCCTATCACCCTCAAACCGTGGCTCACTCGGCACGATCATGATTCTCCTCTACACCATCCTCGGCTTTATCGGTGGCTACGTTTCAGCCCGTGTCTACAAGTCCTTCGGTGGCGAAAGATGGAAGATCAACATTGCCATGACACCAATCCTTGTCCCTGGCATCGTTTTCGCTACCTTCTTCCTGCTTAACCTGTTCCTCTGGGCCAAGCAATCCTCTGGCGCCGTACCTTTTACAACCATGCTCGTGCTCGTCGCCATCTGGTTCATCATCTCCATGCCCCTCTCATTTGCCGGATCCTGGTTCGGATTTCGACGAGCACCCATTGAGCCTCCTGTCCGAACCAACCAGATCCCCCGCCAAATTCCGCCCGGAACAGCATACATGCGCCCTATCCCGTCGATGCTGCTGGTCGGCATCTTACCATTTGGTGCCATCTTCGTGGAGCTTTACTTCATCATGTCGTCCATCTGGTTCAGCAAGGTATACTACATGTTCGGCTTCCTGTTCCTGTGCTATGGACTCATGATCATCACCTGTGCCGCTGTTACAATCCTGTTAGTCTACTTTCTGCTATGCAGCGAGAATTACCACTGGCATTGGAGGGCGTTCATGGCAGCAGGCGCGTCCGCGTTCTATGTTTTTGCAAATGCGCTGTTGTACTGGGCGACGAAGTTGAGCACTGGGATGGCTGGGACCGTCCTGTACATTGGGTATAGCGCGCTGATTTCTTTCTTGTTCTTTATTCTCACCGGTATGTTCATTCCCCCCATTTCACCTCATCTCACCTCCTTTCTGTCAGCCTCATGTCTCTTCTCTCATTTTGAGAACGAGATGTTAACGACCCATAGGCTCAATCGGCTTCTTCGCCAGCTGGGCATTCGTTCAGAAGATCTATGGATCTATCAAAATCGACTAGACGCTTTCAAGGTTCGGGATGGGGAGCTGGAATGCCGAAGCGACCATTTGAAAAATAGAAAATGCCTTGTATTATAAGATCCAAGTCTGAGGTTTCTCGGATATTTGTTTGCCTGAGAGTGCCTTTGAGATGGCGTTTTGAGCATGGTTATAGAGGCTGTATGAATGAATGTCACGGTACGGTAGAAAATTGAGAGATGTTCTCTTGTGCGTTCTGCTATTCGGCTCGTCGACTCCGCTCAACGACGTAAGTGAATTCTTCTAGAATCTCGGGAGGCGAGTTGTAAGATCTTGCAGCACGCACATCATCCCCGAACCACACCATATGAAGATTACGGGCACCAACGGACGGAGTACCTCAAGCACCGTATACCGTAGATTGGTAGGCGTGGGTTTGGGTCTAACCGTTTCGGGAAGCCCGTTTTGGCAGAATCTTAACATATGGGGATCGATTAAAGCGTCATGAGGCCATAAGGCAGAAACAGGCACACACGCATTAGACAGCCACTCGGGCGCCGAACCTCCGACGGAGCTAATCTCAATCGAGTATAGCCTACATCATTCCCGCATTAACTACTCCGTAAACGATTGACTAATAAACGCGCTCATAAAATCGGCTAAGTCGCTAAACTCCGATACTTAATATAAAAATTCGAGTTCAAATCGAATTTAAAGTTTCGCTCGTGATTGACTTGATTCGAATATCACGTGCGAAGCTCGTTAAGCGGCCGCTAGCTTCGGCTAACTAATCTTTTATTCTTTTAACTAAGGCCTGCTTGCTAGCACCGTATAGTAACAAAAAGAAGGCTAAAAGCGGAAGTTTGAAGAGCCTTACGTGCACGCTCGAATCAACACGTGACGTAACAATAAGCGTAAAGCTTTTTCAATATAAGTAATAGTTTATCTCGAAGTAAATACACGTTATCGATAAAAGGCCGAAATATCTTATAATCAGTTAAATTAAAGAAATAAAAATAAAAGTAACGTAAAAGAAGTCGAGCGCACGTGCTTAGTATTATAAAAAAGCTAAAAATAGTTTTTATTTCGTTGAATTTGCTTAAGTCAAACGGCGAAGGAAGTAGCGAGAAAAGTGGCGAAAGAGGTGGCGGAAAAGGTGGCGGGAGAAGTGGCGAAGGAGGCTGTGTTATGCGTGTATGCCTGTTTCTGCCTTATGGCCTCATGACGCTTTAATCGATCCCAACATATGTATGTACCGGTAGTTCACCGAGACACGTGATATCAAACTGTAAATGTAAAGCCTGTGTCAATATATGTCAATATAGTCGGGATACTTTACGAGGACCACCAAAAGAAGTATTGAAATTGCTTACGATGGGTAGACTGGTGAATACCTATCAGCTTGCCTTCCTTCCTTCATCATTCCTTCCTTCGAGCTTTATTAAAGCTCAGCTAGCCATCAGTCAACAATTTCGAATGCCAGGAAACCGCAGTACTCGGTTGCAAGCGAGCTCTGGGACTACTAGCTGCTAGAGTCAAACCAACCATCAACCTTCGAAAATCTGTATGCAGGTACTATCGAGACCTACGAGTGTAGTCCCAATACATATATATATACATATATATACATACATTCTAAAGTAACGGAAGATGGAAAAAGTAAAGGTAGTTAGCCCAATCCCCCTAGCCACAACACAACACTCTATTCCAATCCGATATATAAACAAAAAAAGTGAAAATAAACTCCCTGTCAAGAGTCTTCTTATTGCCATAGCATCTACCGCTGTTATCTCTATCTTACTCACAAATATCTCCAACTCCTTCCCACCATTACAACCCTTTCTCCCTTCCTCCCTTCCCCCTCTCCTTCAGACCCACTCAATAAAAAAAAAACACACCCAATTCCCAACCTCTCAACACTCAACCCATTAACTACCACCCCCACCACATCCCACATCACAAAATCTCCAACCCCGTCCTCCAAAATCACACCTTCCAATCTTCCAGTCTTCTTATTACTAAGCGCTCGCTCGTGCTTTTCTTTTCTTTTCTTTTATCATCCCCAGGGAGATCCCATCTCCTCTCTCTTCGATTCCTTTACACTTTACTTTACTTACTTTACTTACTTTACTTACTTTACTTACTTTACTTACTTTACTTACTTTACTTACTTTACTTACTTTACTTACTTTACTTACTTTACTTACTTTACTTACTTTACTTACTTTACTTACTTTACTTACTTTACTTACTTTACTTACTTTACTTACTTTACTTACTTTACTTACTTTACTTACTTTACTCACTCTACTCTACTTAACTTACTTTACTTACCTACCTTGCGCGTTTCGTTTTCGTTTCTGCGCGCCATCGACGGGTTTTTGCCTCCTCTCGCTTATTAGCTGGGGAGTTTTTTTTTGGGCCGGCTTTGGCTTGGCTGCTACAAATCCACTTTTCAGAAACTGGGTGGTATATATGTTTATATATACCTAGGTATATATATATGTATGTATCAGGATGAGTTTCGTTCGTTCTTTTTTTTTTTTTTAAAAAAAAACAAGGAAATAAAAGCTAGAGAATAGAGATTTTCTGGCATGCCGTGGACAATCCTATACGAGAGCGCCTTTCGAGTCATGGCTGTGCTGTAACAGCCTGAGGATGGTGTATGGTGAGGAGAGTCGGAGAACATTTTGCGGCCGAAAAGAAGTCTGACCAATTTATTCAAGGAGTGAGAGGGCTAGAATCATAAACAGGAGGCACAGTTCCATGTTCCTGGAAACAGTTGTGCCAAAGACGTTCATTCCATTGCATATTTTCGTTCATCAGGTCAGTCATCGATTCCTCCACCACCCCACTACGCATCAGTCAACCATCCCGCAGATTTATCCGTGCATGTAGCATCCCCCACAAGCTCGCTGAGAAAAACAAAACAATTTTTCTTCCACCCAGACCCGTTCATCAATAGTGCAACAGGACCGATCCGCCTTTGAAGTGCGTAACGTTCCTGTCCATAGCAAAATCGCTCAACGCCAAACTGCAAGAAAATCAAACGAGCCCGTCGTAGAGTGACAGCGCGGATACAATCGTCTCGTCGCGCTTGCTGCCCTCCTTGAACTCTTCCATGTCCAGACTGCCGTTCTCGTCCTTGTCCATCATACGGAAGATCTTCTTGACGCGCTTTTCGGGGGTATCTTCGTCGGCGGGGAGCTTCACCATGGATCCGACCTGGAACTCGAATAAGCATGTAATCAAAACAGTCCGGTTAAAAGACATCGTCAGGGAGAGCGAGCGAGCCAGCCAAATGACTTCGGGTCTAGAATGGCTTAAAATTGAAAAAAAAAAAAAAAAAAAAAAAAAAAAAAAAAAAAAAAAAAAAACGTACCATCTTGTATATCGCCTCAACGATTGCCAGCATTTCATCATAGCTGATCTTTCCATCTCCATCGATATCGTACAGTTGGAACGCCCAGTCAAGCTTGTCCTCCATCTTACCTCGGCTAGTGACGCTCAGCGCACAGATAAACTCCTTGAAGTCGATGGAGCCTGATCTGTCGCTGTCGAACACATTAAATACGTAGTCTGCGAATGAAGACGGATCTCCGAAGGGAAAAAACTGGCGGTAGATCTTTTGGAATTCCTCCTTTGTGAGCATGCCGGACGGGCAATCCTTCAAAAAGCCTTGCTTGGGTTAGCGGGATGCCCGGTAGGAGGTAACAGCTTGACCATACCCTTATACCATTGTTGCAACTCCTTCTTGTCGAAATGTGTGGATCGTTGCAGTTCGCTGAGTTGCTCTTGAGAGAGCTTGGATTGACTGTTGGAGATATTAGTCATTGCCGTTGTCCACAGGTGTACTATCATCCAACGTAGGAGCAGGAGTCCTCACGATTTCCCCATCTTGACTGCTCCTTAACTTCTCTGGTGTAGAGAAGACGTGTGTTGTGAAGTGAGAGTAGTCTCAAGCGCAGCCCAGGGCGCAAGTCGATCGCAGAGCGAATGCAGTTTCCCTATGCCAATGGTATCAGCCCTATTCCTTCTCGGATGTATGCGTAGCCTCGTACGTTTTGTGTGTGGGGCCGACCAGGAATAGTTTCGTAGCACGCAATCGCCTCGTATCTGGTTGTATATCTGGTTGTATATCGACTCTGCAACAATCCGTCAGCTCCATCGCTTGGCTTGCTTGTAATCAGCAGCTCAGAGCACATACCCAGCCAGCGATTGCCCTCCGTCTATTTCTCAACCTCACGCCTGGTTTTCGAAGCTTCTTGTGGGAGTGTTGGCTGAGATAGCTGCAATAAGATACCCGGTCAGCTAAAGGCTTTCCAACAAGCAGCATTTCTCTAGACCACTGGCACATACCTCTCTCTCTTGCCTCCTGCTTGCGATTATTAAGCCCAGGTAATGATGGGGTGCCCACTGCCCAGGTGGAATGGTAGGTCCTCGAGTGGGGTTGGTTGTCGCTACGGTACTTGGTAAATAAAGCAAGCAAGCTTCTCTGTGCGGGGAGCTCTTGTTGACGTTGTCCTGTCGTTGCAGAGTGGGCGCCTGGAGGCAGCAGGTTTGAGGATCGTCGAGCCGAGTGGGTTGAGTGGCTGCTACGGATGAAAATGGGAGTCACTGGGCCAGACCGAATACGGCTGTGCTCGAATCCTGGCAAAAGCGGTTCGTGTTCTGTCTCTTTATTGCCTACCTATAACTACCGTGATAACAAAAGGATTTCTGGAAGCTAACATCGGGAAATTTACGTATTCAAAGCGCAAGACCGGTGGATATCTGTCTGGTCACGTGTAGACTCGCCAAGACCCCACGTTCCGAGAATATCCTTCTTCCGCTGCTTCAAGGCCGGAGAGTGATACAGTAGGGGAGAGTGAAACAGTAGGTCAGAGTGATACGGTACTGGAGGTACCTCAGTAGTCACGCCTACTCCGTACAGAGTAGAGTTTGGCGGGGGATGATCGATGCAGGTCCCGAATCGTTTGTCTTAGCAAAGCTTGCTTCTTGCAGAGTATAAGTAGTGGATGCTGGGCCAATACCGGTACATCCGCATGGCATTCATGTTCGAGCCTCGAGCCTCGAGCCTCGAGCCTCGAGCTCGACGAGGGAATTGAAAGTGTATGCAGGGAAATGCCCAAAGCTAGATGTGCCATGGTGAATGAGATTCTACCTGTTCTGTAGCAGCACTGATAGCACCGAGCGGTTAGGTTACTTGTTTGTGATCCGGTACCTGGAGAGAATTGATCCGAGAAATCCGCATTGATAGCGTATTTTGCTCTGCGGTGCTCAGTTGGACGATCAGAATATTCGGGAAGCAATCTTGACGTACGTCTGACCGATTCTTACGACTTGCAGAGAGACATACGAAGAAGAAAATAGTGAGGACTTCGAGCCGTATCGAATGCCAATGTGGTTGATGGTTTATACATATTATATATACTACGCTTTGCATAACAACCCGTTTCGCTAGCTACCCTCTTGCACTCCGTAGAGCAACTACGGGTCAGATATTGCAGCTCACTTTAACCTCCTGTTCGAACTTGATAATGCCGTGCATCGTGAATGGAGCGATATTGACATTCACTCGTGGACAGGTGAATACGCGTTGACTTCGAGATCACGTGACTACGCTAAGTGCTCCGGCGCTGCTTATCACGTCTCCTCTGGACCGTGGCGACAGCCTCACAAACAACCTCATCAACAACGCCAACATGAACAATTTACTCGACAATCGCTTTGAAAAGGTGGAGAAGGCTCTTGCGACCTTGATCAATTCCATCGCAACTTACAACCCGTCCACAAGCAATGCCAGCGATCTCGTTGCAGCGGATGCCGAGCTCAACGATGGCCTCGAGCAATGTGAGCTCCCTCCCCCTTCACCTGTATTTCTGCTCACTTGTATACCAGTATCAACACACCAGGCAAACTATGCAAAGATAATAGCCCTCCGCGAAACCTCCAATGCCCTTGATGCCGAGATCCGCGACACGCTCACACTCTTATCCACTACCCGCCGAGACCTCATTGCGACGCCAGCAACCAGTTTCCCACCCAACGCGAACCCGATATCATACTCCGAACTATTGAGCTATGCACGCCGAATAAGCAGGTTCACCTTACCACCTACATACAGAGATCCTCAAGCTTCTGCAGCAGAGACTGGAGACGCAGCGACGAATACCTCCGGGGAGCCCAACCAGCAAATACAAACAAATGGTATCAACACCCCCGTCGTGGCTACCAACGGAGAATTGCACAATACTGCAGCTACGGATTTAGACAAGGCATCGCCAGCGGCTGCCGCGCAAATGCAACCACAACCATCCCAGCATGAGGGAGTGAGGACGAACCTTTCAATTTGGGAACAGTACCTCAACCCGTCCGCAGAAATGCCTTTCTTCCCGTGGCCATCCGAGGAGTCAATCAGAAAGGGTGCGCTTGCCAGTTTACAAGTTCTGGTGGACCAAGGTATCGACCCGGCCACGTTTGACCCCGAGAAGAGTGCAGAATTGGAAGCGGAGCGCAAGAGGATCATGGAAGAAGAGGATGCAGCAAGAGAGCAGGAACGGATCAAGGAAGAAGAAGCCAGAAGGAGAGAGATGGAGCGAAGGATGAGCGCCGGTGGGCCTGCGCCGGAGAGGAGAGAGGAGAAGACGGAGGCTTTCCAATTCTCGCTGATGGATGATAGCGATTGAGATGTAGTCTGTTTGGGATACCTCAGAGATATTGGTCAGGACAAGCAGGACCTGCAAATTCCTGAATATCAATGCAATGATCATCGCGCTTTCCATCAACAAGAAAGCATGGATCTATATCTCAAAGCAATAACACGACGATCAATAGTTTACCACAGCTTGCGTCATTTCTACCAATCCTAGTCCGCGTGATTAATAAATTTTCGGTGCTTCTTTTGGGATACCATCGCCAAAGCCATAGTTCCAAAGCCATACAATACAGACTCTTTGGCTTAGAGTTAAACTCAGCTACAGTACATGTCTACACATACAGTACCTCCCATCCAGCAGCAGCAAGTTTTCTCCACAACGCCCGCCCGTGAGCGTTGCGCAAGCTAGCCTATGGCATGAGATATGTGTATGTATGTAATGTGGAACTATGATGGAATTGAGCATTCGATAGGTATGTTTTTCGAGTAAAGCTCGGTGTCTATAAGCACAAGTAACAGAATCCAGCCGATTTACACACTCTTGATCTTGACCTTGCTTGCTTGCCTTCTTGAGCGCAAAGAAGTTGGACATTTCCATATCTACGGAGTCAGTACTCGAATCTGGCTGCTGCAGATCCACCGCTTTCGGTCTCGGGATTTGATCAAGTCACGTCAACTGCTTTGCTCGCCTTATTCCTCGCCTTGCTTTTTTCTACAGCTGGCCACCCACGTTCTTCTTTGTGATCTTGTACTTTACACTCGACGCATGATGATTTTTCACGGACGAAAGGTGAAAGATAGGTCGTCTGTTTTTTCTTTTCTTGGTTTTGTTATCGTCGTTGATCTATATGAAAGAATGCCCAATGAGCCTGACTAAGGAAAGGAAAGAGAGAGCTTTAGTGCCAGTGGTTGATTTGGCTTTGGGCTTTTGGGGTTTCTAAGTCGATGACTTTCTGGCCATGATTGTTTGGAAGAGAGGGCTTGGAAACTGACTGGGTCACGGAGATATGTGCATGTAAAAGAGATATATGTGCAAGTTGACTTGCTAGCTGTTCAGTTTTCTCGCTAGGACAATAAGTGAATATGTATGTTCCTGGGGGCCGCGAAGGGAACACCAAAGCGGTAACCCGGATCGTCACGGCATTTGAAGGGCGCTTCTTGCTCAAGCCGAGAGTGTTACTGGTGCGCTTGGATAGAAGCATCGATTAGTTCGACTTATGGTTGATCGTCCCGAGGATGTCCAACTCGGGCACGGGAAGTTGATAAGAATGTTTCGCGGACTTCTTCCGACCCAAGACGGACGTGCCCATCATGAGCCTACCGGTAACAGTCTGGGGTGCGGAAAAGGGAAAAAGAGCGGTTCTAGCCTTTGACGAAAGAGGCGTTCCGTCTTACGAATAATCTGGGGAAGGGAAATCTTTCAAAAGGGTGATCGGTCCTCGCTCGCCCTATCCCTTCCGTGGACAAATACTCATGTACCAGACCTCTCGCTGTTACGGATGACCTCGGATGACTTCGCTATGCACCAAATCAACAGATGGAATGTGGCACACTCGCTCCAGAAGCGGAAGCTTCTCATCGCCATCAACTGCATTGCAGGTCTCTCCATCTTCTTCTTCGGCTACGACCAGGGCATGATGGGCGGCGTCAACAACGCCAAAGACTACATTGAGTTGATGGGATTCGGTCACGCCGAGACGGTTGATGGGTCACCCAACACGCCCGTCATCACCGACAGTCTGCTCCAAGGCGGGATCGTATCGGTGTACTACCTTGGAACCTTGTTTGGGGCTCTTGCGGGCGGCTGGGTTGGTGAGAAGATCGGTCGGATAAAGACGATTGCCCTCGGTGCAGCGTGGGGCATCTTTGGCGCCGGCCTGCAGTGCTCGGCTCAGAATCATATCTGGATGATATTCGGTATGTCAGATCTCACGCACGCTGTTTGGTCTCGAGAACCTTTTGAGAGTGGGTTTTCTGATCGGATCCATGTAGCTCGACTTATCAACGGTTTCGGGACCGGAATCCTGAACGCAATTGTGCCGGTTTGGGCGACCGAGAGCGTACCGCACACCAGTAGAGGCCAATTCATCGCCATTGAGTTCACGCTCAATATCTTCGGCGTAGTTGTCGCTTACTGGCTCGAATTGTAAGATCTTGCTCCGGAATCCTCAGAGGATTTCTTTTGCTGAACCCCATGCACAAGTGGTCTCTCGTTCATCGACGGCGGAGCCTCGCCGATCCGGTGGAGATTTTCCATCGCTTTCCAGATCATCCCACTGCTCATCCTCCTGGCAGCCGTTTGGTGGTTTCCCGAGTCGCCGCGGTGGCTGGTCAAGGTTGGCCGCGAAGACGAGGCCCGTTTCGTGCTCGGGAGACTTCGAGGTGACGAAGGCGAGGATGAGATCCAGGCGGAGGCTGAGTTCCAAGATATCTGCAACGTTTCCGAATTGGAGAAGCAGGCAGGTAATCGAACTTCCTACTGGGCCATGTTTACAGGACAGGGCTCTGGAGACTTGCATACCGGCCGCAGGGTGCAACTTGTCATCTGGCTCCAGATCATGCAGGAGTGGGTAGGGATTGCAGGTGTCACTGTTTGTAAGACTTTTTTCCCTTCGGATCTTTTCCTTGGAATTGCAATCTTCTGACAATTTGAAGATGCGCCGACCATCTTTAGAATGGCTGGTTTCAACACCGAGAAGTCGCAGTGGATCTCGGGAGTCAATAATATCACTTATATGGTACGTTCGTGCCTCCCTCCTCACTTTTTTTTCCCCTTCGCTAACCGAGATTCACAAGTTCTCAACCCTGATCTGCGTGTTCACACTTGATCGTATCGGTCGCAGATGGACCATGTACTGGGGATCCGTTGGGCAAGGGATTGCAATGTTCCTTGCTGGTGGCCTGTCCCGCGTCGCAATCAACGCCACCGAGTCCGGGGATACAGCACGCGCCGCGTCCTATGGAGCTGCTGGCGCATCGATGATCTTCATCTTCACTTTCGTCTTCGGCGCCACCTGGTTGACGGTGCCCTGGCTCTACCCGGCCGAAATCTTCCCCCTCGAGGTTCGAGCCAAGGGAAACGCATGGGGGGTTGTTGGCTGGAGCATCGGGAACGGTTGGTTGGTATGCTATGCTATCCTTTTGAGCCCCTCGAACATTTTCATAGCCTCACGCAGTTGACCGATTCACAGACCCTACTCTGCCCGGTTATGTTCAGCGCCATTAACGAGAAGACGCTCTACATATTCGGTATCAGCAATGTGATCACCATCCCCATGGTCTGGGCCTTGTACCCAGAGTCCAACCAGCGCACGCTGGAGGAGATGGACTTCTTGTTTGCAGCCGAGACTCCCTGGGTTTGGGACGCCGAAAAGAGCTTTGCAAGATTGAAGGTGGAGCACCCCGAGCTGGCAAATGCTGCTCACTCGGGGAAGATCATCACCCATGATATTGAAACTGGGAAAGCTGGTGGAGGTGAGTCTCCGCCCTCGGAGCGGACAGAGAATGTATCGATGCCTGCTGTTCCGAAGTGAGTAGGAAGCTTGTCTAGAACTGACTGAGGAGGAACAATGGGATTATATCTCTTAAATTTGTCCCTTGGGTAATCCTCAGAGAAGATAAAAGCTCGATTCATCATATCATAGACCACAAACATGGGAATTAAGATAAGCCTATCCTCTAAACCATACAGTACTGGGTTTACAACCCACTATCGACATTGCTCCAACAGCATCCTCCGCTCCCCTATCACTTCCATTACCGGCGGACCTTAGATCTCTGTAAGCAACGGCGACATATTCGCCATCATAGTTCAGTAGCGCATACACGAGGTATACCTTCGGCTTTGAATTCGCGAAGGTGACCAACTTTCCCGTGTCCATATTCCACTCGCTTCTCTAGCTCTGCGATTCAACCCTCTTCCTCTGTCTGTCTTTGGCCCGCTGATGGCAGTGCCATCGCGGGACGAGGCCTCGCTGTGAAAGCTGTGGCGTCGAATGTTGAACTCCAGACAGTGTTGACTCTCGCTTAAGTCCCGGATGATCTTTCGGGATAGCCAAGGCGATGGGATCCACAGGCCGAGAGCCTCACCTAAATATACTCTGTAACTGGCATGCGTTGGCCGAGTAAATAAGTAAAAGCGACGTTACAAGCCCGACTCGCGAGGAAAATCCAAGGGTTACAAAAGAACTCTTTTCAGTTCGTGGCCGCATATCCCACATGTGAGCCCCAGGGATGGACGCAGCACTGGAACGCATGAACGGTGCCTGGGCCAGCCAAGCCGCTTTTCTGCGGTTCCATCAGCCACAACTATTCGTATCGATACGACACAACACGACACAACACAACACACACCTCCCTTCCCATCATCCAACATATAATTAATGCAAATCCCCCATCGGATGCAAAAAAGAGGAAGCCCATTATTCTTTCAGGGCACGAGTTATATCACAACTTTCCCACACGCATCGCCGCTCGATCGCCGCCGCCCACCATGTCTCTCAAAACAAAGATCGTCCAGCCGGGCATGTTCAAGTCGGGCCCATTCAGTCTGCCTATCCCCGACCATCCCGTGATAGAAGGCGAGACTATCCCGCGCCGCAACGCAAATTACATCGACCGGCTGATCTCCCGACCCGACGAGTCCACGGCGACGCTGTACGACGTGCTCCTGCGCTCCACCACCAAATTCGGCGAGCTGGACGCGATGGGCTCGCGGAAACTCCTCAAGACGCACGTGGAGACGAAGATGGTCACCCAGCTCATCGACGGCGAAGAGAGGCAGGTCGAGAAGACTTGGACCTTCTTCGAGCTGGGATGCTACGAGTATGAGACGTTCGGCGGCTATTTTGAGCGCGCGTGTCAGATTGGCGCAGGGTATCGCAAGGTTTTAGGCTCGGGCCCGGGGTTAAGAGTGCACATTTTTGCGGCAACGAGGTATGTATGCAATGGCCTGGCTGTTCTACCTAGTCCCACCCAGCGTTGTTTGGTCTGAAAGACGAAGAGAACTGACGTCTGCAAATAGTGCAAATTGGCTGGCGGCCGCTCATGGTATGTTTACTTTCCCTCCCTTCGGAACTAAATTAGTTGGGGGGCGCTCGCTTATTTCGCACCCTTGCTCGTAGGCGCCGTCACGCAGTCGATGCCGATTGTTACGTCGTACGCGACCCTCGGCGAAGAAGGTCTCGAGATGTCCCTCGTCCAGAGCCATGCCAAACTCATCTTCGTCGACCCGGAATTACTGACCAAGTTGATCAAGCCGTTGAAGAAAGCGACGGAGCTGGAGTGGGTCGTCTACAACGACCAGCTGGAGGTGAAAGAGGAGGATATCAGCGCGCTGAAGAATGCGCATCCGGGGATCACTATTATGCCGCTGGAGAAATTGAGAGCTTTGGGCCAGGAGAACCCGGTAGAAGCTGTGCCGCCGAAGCCGGAGGATCTCTGTTGCTTGATGTACACGTCGGGGACGACGGGTGCGCCGAAGGGTGTTCCGTTGACGCATCAGAATATTATCGCTTCAAGTAAGAAATCTCACTGTTATGCCTGTCACCGATTTTGCTCACCGAAATTTAGTTGCCGGTCTCGAGTCCATGTTTACGGAGTACGTCGGTCCCGCCGACTCGGTACTAGCCTACCTCCCGCTCGCCCACAGTTTCGAGTTCGCCTTCGAGAACGCGTGTCTCTACTGGGGCGTGAAAATGGGATACGGCAACCCGAAGACGCTTTCCAGCCTCTCGGTGAAGAACTGCCAAGGCGACATCAAGGAATTCCGTCCCACGATCCTGGTCGGTGTGCCTGCCGTCTGGGAAACCATCCGCAAAGGCATCGAGAACCGCGTGGCAGGAATGAGTGCTCTGCAGAGTCGGGTCTTCTGGGGGGCTCTGACGGCCAAGGCGTGGTGTTGCGAGAAGGGGCTCATGGTGCCTGCCGGCTGGTTTGACTCGTTAGTCTTCAACAAGATCAAGATGGAGACGGGTGGTAGGCTGCGGGCATGCTTCAATGGTGCTGGGCCGCTGGGCAAGGAGACGAGAAGGTTCATCTCTTACGCTTTGGTGCCCTTGATCAGTGGCTATGGTCTGACAGAGACATGCGCGTAAGTGACCGAACTACCTACCCTTCACACTGAGCTATGAGCTGATGGGGGGAACAAACAGTATGGGAGCCCTCCAAGACCCGCTCGAATGGACAGATGATACACTAGGTGATATTCCCGGCAGTATCGAGATCAAACTCGTCGATTTCCCCGACGCTGGCTATTTCTCCACCAGCGATCCTCCTCAGGGCGAGATCTTGATCCGTGGCGACTCGGTCATGGCGGGGTACTACGAGAACGAAGAAGAGACAGCGGAGGCAATGGCACCCGGCGGCTGGTTCAGGACAGGCGATATCGGAGAATGGGCCCCGAACGGGCATCTGAAGATCATCGATCGCAAGAAGAACTTGGTAAAGACCCTTAACGGGGAGTATATTGCGCTTGAAAAGGTATGTTACGCGTGTGGTAGGGTGGTTCACCGGGCTTGTGCTAATAGATGGATGCAGTTGGAATCAACCTACCGGTCGTCAGGGATCGTACTGAATCTGTGTGTGTACGCGGCTGCTGATCGCAGCAAGCCCATCGCGGTCGTCATCCCGGCACCGGTCGCACTGCAACGAGTAGCTGAAGAAAATGGCATCGAGGGCAAGACTTACGAACAACTCGTTCACGACGACAGGATCAAGAAGCTTGTGCTGAAGGAGCTGCAAGCGACAGGGAAGAAAGCGGGACTGGCCGGTTTCGAGATCCTAGATGGTATCGTCTTGACCGATGCCGAGTGGACGCCTCTAAATGTGAGTTCGAGAGTTGAGCGATTGGTTTGGTTGGAGTTAGCAGCACTAACAAACACCCTTCGCTAGGGATTCCTGACCGCGGCGCAAAAGTTGAGCAGGAGGAAGATTGTGGCGGCGTATGAAAAGCAGATTGATATTGCTTATGGAAGGAATACGTCTCGTTCGTGATTCTGAGCTAAGGTAAGTGTACGAATATGGGCGTGTATATGGGTCACAGCGTATTCGTGGATGAATACACATCAACCAGAAATTCCATCGAAATTCACATCATACCTCTCATTCAGAAATGACTAGCTCACCTGGTCATCAATTCTTTTCTTTCGTAGGGCTCGTCTGATAACTGGGCATAACATCAATCTAAGGCCTGGTCTTGTGATGATCGATCTCTTCTCACGGTATCAGTCCATTCCTGTATAACTGTGGTGACAATCACTCGCTCTTACCAATAGTCGAGAAGACCTCCGACAACCTCTTCCTCGTGTACTAAAACCAAGTCAGATCCGAGACCAAATATATATATATATATATATATATATTCTCCGTCGAGATTCGAAACTCCACAATACGGAGACTGCTTCATTATGTATTAGGTAGATCCGATGCACGCTACCGTGCGGCTGTAATAACGTATATTAAGCTTTTTTCTCGGCGATAACCCTGTCTTTTCTTCCTTGACTCGGTACGTAGTAAGTACCGCAGCGGTATGTAACAAACCCGCTTTTGATCTGGACGTTGGATCGTGAAACGACTACATCTGGCTGTTTGTTGTCTATTGGTACCTGTTGCGAATCAGGGATCTATCTGGCTATTATGATGGGATCTTACGTGGCGCGCCTCTCTGTTTATTCGCGGGATATTGCTTTCGATACAGTGCGATATATATATATTCGTCTCTCGATAAATGGTATGTACTTTTTGTTTTCTTTTTCTTCCTAAAAGGGCGCCAGGCCTTTGATCTAGAAACGGGTAAGATATATACAAGCGAATGACAAAAAGAAGAAGAAGAAGAAGAAGAAGAAGAAGAGCGATGGAGAGGTAGACGTCCCTTTCCAAACCTTTGACGCGGACCATGACGCACTCACTGGCCCGGCATCCCCCTCCTCAAATTCTCGAACCTACTCATCGGATACGCCAAGCGGTTCCGGCTCCCCTCCAAGGCGCCCACGCCCCCAAAGCTCTCCACCGTCGTCCGCACCAAACTCTCCGGCCCCTTCCTATCCATGCTCACCTCCCACCACATCATCCCCCCCAGACCCCTCTCGATCACATACTCCGCCTTGACGCGCGCGACAGTCGGCGTGTCGAAGCTCAGCATGTACCTCCGGCCAGCGTCGTAGCTGTACGCGGCGCCGACCTCCCGCATGTTAGTGACCGTAGCGTTGGATCCTGCGAGCGGGAGGTGCTTGGTGTCGAAGATGCCGGCCTCGCCGAAGGAGCTTGCGGCTCCGGTGCCGTTGAAGGGGGTCCCTGGGCCGGCGGTGTTGGCGAAGGCACGGGCGTAGAGGGGGGAGCCGAGGTTGATCTTGTGGGGGGTTGCGCCGTTGGCAATGTCTGTTTTTTTTTTTGAGTCGCGGTTAGTCGGTCGGTCGGTCTACTTGTTTTCTGGTCCAGGTCCAGATCCAGATCCAGATCTAGATCCTGGAGTTTCCAGAATGCACCCCAGACAAATCACCGGGAGGTGCACTAGAGGGAGAAGGGATCTATGTCTTTGGAAAATCGACTTACAGTAGTCGATGGCGGAGGTGGTGTTGAAGGGGGTGGCGGCCTTGTTGCTCTCGTCTTCGTAGACGTTGGACATGTGTCCGGAGATCTTGTCCCAGGCACCGGCGTAGTCAAATCCCATGTAGTTCCAGAAATCGAGATACTGGTCCATGCCTTTGAAGTCCAGCAATTTGTACTGTGGGGGGGGGAAAAGCGGAAAACGTCAGCAAACGATCCTTTTTTTTCCCTTCTTTTTTGGGGAGGGGGGGGAGGAACCCAAGGGCAAATGAGATGGAACACTACTGACCTTATTGGGCCCGGCAGGAGATGCGTAGGTGAGAAGGAAAGGAGAAGCATCGGACGTGGTGTTGGTGGGAATAGCGTCCATGGCGGCGCGAAGGTCACCGAGGAGCGTTACCATATCGACCGCCTCCGTGGCGTTGGCCACATATTCGTAGTCCATATCCAGGCCGTCGAAGCCGAGGTCGGTCATCAGCTTGATGGAGCTGGTGACGAACTTGGCGCGTAGCTTCGGCGAGCGGAGCACGGGGGACATGTTGACCGAATATGTGGCTCCCGCAATGGCGAGAAGAGTCTTGAGAGAGCGGTTCTTCTTCTTGAGGAGGTAGAGCTGCTTCAGACTCCCAAAGAGATCGGTACTGTTGCTAGCGACATCCCCGTCGTAGGTCTTTTGGATATCGGCCCATTCGTCGCTGAGGTATCTGTGTGGTGATGTTAGTGGCCTGTATAGAAAGTCACAGGGCTATAGGGCTTGACGAACAGTTCACCAGTTGTGCTATTGACGTTTGCGAAAGAGTAGACGACTGTACCACACACCAAGGAGTCAGTAATTGCCTGATCAAGAGAAATTCTCCGAGCAAGATAGCCGCCACTCCCCCCCCCCCCCCCTCCTACGTACTGTGTGTAAATTGAGTAGGATCAATATCTGTGATGAAGAAGTTACGCGCGTAAATGTCCTACCTCGTGTCAACAACTAGACTTTTCGAGGTGTCGAAGAGGCGCACCCAGTTTCCAAAATAGCCGACTGCTCTCATACCATCACTCGGCTTTGCGGAAGTCTTGTAATGTTCTCTGTAGTTACCGCGACGGTGGATGTTGCGGTGGGCATTTCTCTGGTATGGGCCGTGTGATACTACTGATGGGCTCGCAAATGCTCCTGCGCAAAGAGAAAGAAGTGAGAAAAGGGTTGAGCAATGCATTGTGACGATTGCTAGGCCTTGATGATACAAATACACCAAACAAGAAGATAAGAGAGAATTGGACCCGTTGTGAAGCAGGTTAAACAAAACGCAGGGCCATCGCCTCAGTATATATCGCCGCGTAGGAAAGGATTTGTGGCTATACTCCGTAGAGTTCAAGTCCACATCGGACGTAGACGTAATCCCAGCCAAGAAAGGTCCGAAGTTGATAGAAAAGTTTCAATAGGACGACGCATCTCCACGTTCTGCACGACTTTAGGTGGAAATCCTGGGCATGAAAATCATGCACGCTCAGTGATGAGACGATCTGAGTATCCCAGTGATTGCTGACTCGGCGAAATGTCATAATAGAGTATCGGGGGCTATTGCCCACAAACCAGGAGTCCTGGTTCCGCCTCCAATGAGCGACTCCATCACAGTAGAAATTGCAATATTTCTGGCAAAAGAGATATAAGAATTTGAAGATGTATCTGTTGAGCGAGGTGAGATTGTTGATAGGTAAACAGTCGACGGACAGGGGCAGCGATTAGCGAGAAAGTCAAGATAGACTTTTAGTCTTGAAACGATGGCCTCTTGGCTTCCAGCCGAAGTCTTGATCTCGAAGTGCCGCGCTTAGACAGAAGAGAGTTTGCCTGCTACGTACAGTACTACGTATTTCCCGAGAGCCAATTGTCCAAAAGGCACATCATTTTCTTAAGTAGGAGGCTTGCTTAGCGCTTTGACTGGCTTATATCGGATGCCCAGAGGAAGTGCGCGCGGCTGTGTGCCAAAGCATCGACGGGGAGATTCGGGAGCTTGAAGAGATGAAAAGCCGCTGACTATAGCCAATCAGCTAAGTTGAAGTATCCAAGATATTTCATTATTGTTATTCGCTACAGCCAAGATAAGGCGCCACCTACTATGGTCTTTTGACGAAAGCCCTTCTTGGATAAGAAGCGTCCAGACTCAAGTGGCGTCAACCAAGAGCCCGTTGGATCTCATCCGTCACGGGCGAGGAATACGAGGAGATCAAGCGCCAGCAGAATATTGGAGCCGCAATCTGAGAGGCAGAGTCTTGTTCAATTCCGCCATCACAAGTCTGGGTAGGAATCCGGAGTTTGCGAATGCGAAATGCTTGGTAGAGGTTGGCCCGCACTCTGCTCTGGCCGGCCCATTGAAGCAGATTTGGAAAGCCAACAAATTCTCTGGACTCACGTACATTCCAACTTGGTTACGAAATACCTATAGCAGTCAGACACTCGTTGAGACTGGCGGAAACCTCTGGGTTCAGAATTACTCGGTCAATTTGGAGGCAGTCAATGCGCCTGTGGAAAGTGTTCCACGAGTTCGAGGCATGCAAAAAGGATTCTCACCCCTGATACTGGTGGATTTGCCCCCATATCGGTAGAATTGCTCCAAGGTTTTCCAAACCGAGCCGCGCTTTAGCCACGAGCAGCGTCAGATCAAATACGGCCGTCACGACATTCTGGGCCGTCTCCAGGCTACCTTGGTCGATGGCGAGCTGGTCTTTTCTCCCGACTTCCTTGAGCAGCAGGATTTAGCAGCCGGTGATGTTGAAGTTCAGGTCAAGGCTGCCGAGTTCGAATTGCCACAGGAAGGATTCCCCCGGGCAGTTACGGGTCACGTTTTGAAGGTAGGTCCAGGAGTATCGTCCACCCTGGTGGGCCAGGAAATCATTACCTATGCTGCCGGCTCATACTCCACCATCATCCACATTCCAAACTCTCTCGTGGTACCTGTCGGTAGCAGTGCTACGGAGGACTTGGTTGCCAGCCTGCCTGCCATCTCCAAGGTCTGGAATTCCATGGTCACTAGTGCCAAAGCGACATCCGGAGACTTCTTGCTACTACTTCCAACCTCTTTGGCCACGACTTCACTCGTGGCAGCATTTGCCCAGAATATAGGCATCAAGATTGCAGTTGTTGTTGAAACCAAGCAGCAAAGAGATGCATTAGCATCACAAAAGGCAGCATTCGAAGGTCTGCTGTTAGCATCCGAGCGAGACGCTATCCTCGACCTCCTGTCATCTTCCCGTAGTGAAAGTAAACCCAATCTGGTTCTTGCGTATGAATTCTCCGAGTTGAGTCAAGACGTCTAGCGAGTGATGCCGGCACAGGGACAATTTATTCTTAATGACACTTCTATTAATGTTGCCCCCGATTTTCTCACCTTTGCGAGGGGGTTTCCTTTACTAGCACTGGCATTGAATCTCTGTTCAAGCAGAATCCAGAAACACTTGGACAGGTCCTCACCTCTTCAGTGAACATTCTAAGCCAATTCTCGGACGTCCTTTTGAAGACGGCCTCGAAAATCGCCGTTGGTTCCTTAGAGAATTCAACGAAAATCGCCCAGGCCAAATCAATCGAGAACGCTGTGATCACTTACAGCCATGAGACTGATACCATCAAGGTATGTAATTGTGGTCTTTTGTTAGTAACAGGCATCATTAGTTAACAGCGGTGTACAGGCTCATCAATCGACCAGTGCCGTACTCCGTTTGGATGCCAAAGCTACATATCTCATGGTTGGATGCTTGGGAGGATTGGATCGCAGTCTCACCACCCGGATGATGGAACGAGGAGCCACCAGCTTCGTCTTCATCTCCCGGCCTGGAGCAGACAAGCCCGAAGCAGCACAGGTCATTGGAAAAATAAAAAAGGCAGGCTTTGATGTCCAGGTCTTCCGAGCCGATGCTTCGGAAACAGCAGAGGTGATCAAGGTGATCAAGGCTGTTAGTGAGAAGCGCCCGATTCGAGGTATGGTGCATGCAGCCATGGTTTACAAGCAATTCAACTATCATTAACATATCATCGATATCACCATCATCTAACAATAATAGGATACCATGTTTGAACGGATGACATATTCCAAGTTCATGGCAGCCGTGGTCCCCAAGGTCAGAGGAGCTGAGAGCCTCCACACAGCCCTGGCAGACACGCAGCTGGACTTCTTCGTCATGACCAGCTCCATCTCGGCGAATCTTGGAAGCCCTGGCCAGACCAACTATTGTGCCGCCAACAGCTTCCTCGACAACTTCGCCTGGCAGCGTAATCTCAACGGGCTTCCCGCCGTCTCCCTGGTGCTACCGATAATCCTCGACGTTGGAGTCGTCGCCGAGAATGGGGATATCGAGACATCGCTGGCACGCAAGGCCATGTATGGTATTGACGAGCGTGAGATGCTCCGTGGCTTCGAAGTAGCCATGCTTCAGCCCACCCCGACGCCCGCCACCGCGATCAGCGGCCGTGCACAAATCATTCTCGGTCTGGAGCCAGCATATCTCGCGGCGGCTCTGAGCACCGACGATGCTGCTGATGCGTATTGGTTAAGTGATGCTCAACTTGCCCTGCTCTGCACGACCGTAAAGGCGATCCAAGGTTCTGGTCCCGGTCGAAAGACTGACGGCAACTTCGCAAGTCAGTTGAAGTCGGCGCTGGCCGAGGGCCCAGACGCCGCTATCCAGGCCATTGCAATGCATATCGTGCAACGGTGCTCTCGCATTCTCATGATCGCCGTCGAGGATTCCTCCGTCGGCGGACAGGCCGTTGCGAATTATGGGCTGGACAGTATGATCGGTGCCGAGTTACGAAATTGGTTATTCAAGGAGTCCGAGCTGGATATTTCGTTCCAGCATCTCCTCGCGCCAACGGTGACATTCAAGAAGCTCGCCATATTGTCGCTGGGTAGCTGGGTGGTATCCTCCCTGAAGAATCAGCTTGAGAGAATTTTCTTGGTAACACAAGGGATATCACGTATGGAAGGGTGTTGCTTTACATAGTATGACTGTTATAATCATTCCAGCTGCTATGTGCTATGCAGAAGATGGTACGGATCGCGGTTTCTAACTTGTAGACAGCTGATGGCTCATCATCCTGATGAGGCATTAGAGGCACGTGACCATGTATGTAACTACATTCCTACGGACACCCACCAAACCACTATGATCCCTCCATTAGACGACCGAGGAAGATGAGCATCACTTTGCAGCAGCCTTCATCTTCGCAACCATCCCCGCGGTTCCTTCAGCGACCAACTTCTCATCCCAGATGAAGTTGACGCTCTTCTCAGCCACAGTAGCATTAGCCCATTTCCAGAACGCCGGTGCCTTTGCCTCGAGACCATCCAACATGCTGCTTGGTAACAGATTGAGCTCTTTGTACTCAGGCTTAGCCAGGCCGAGGATTCGGAGGAGGAACGAGCCGGTAAGGACCTAGGTATATCAGCTTGCAGTCTTTCAACTTTCAACTTTACTTTTCACGACCAGACGCCTTCGACGAAGTTACAAAAAGGTGGGCCAATATACCTCAACCAAGGTCAACTGCTTCGAGCCTCCAAAGAATGGCGCCGCATCCTGCAGATACGGCTCTAGCTCCTTAACAACATTCTGCACATACGCATCTCCCAACTTCTCCTTCTCCGCGCCCTCCGCCTTCAAGAGCGCGTAGAAAGCTCCATTGACCTTGCTAAAGAAGGCGTCCACGAAGAAATCAATCCTCGCTCGTTGAAGGGCGCCGCCTGGCTCGCTGCTGGTCTTGACCAAATGGGACGGGTGAGCGTCGGCGAGGAACTTCGAGACGATGGCTGATTCGGTGATGATTTCGCCGTTGTAGCTAATGGAGGGCACCAGCCCGCGGGGGTTGATCTTGAGGTATTCGGCAGTGCGCGGGGTGCTGAGGTCGATGATTTCTTCGGTGTACTCGAGACCCAGCTCGGCAAGGGCGATGTGGGCGCGGTGAGCCCAGGGACAGCGGTGGTTGGTGTAGAGGATGATTTTCGGAGCGGACGTGGAAGCCATCTTGGATAGTTGTTCTGGGACTTGAAGGGAGGTGATTGTAAGGTTGCGGTTTGTAGTGGATTGTTGTTGTTATTGATGTCGTCGTAGGAAGCGGGATGTCAACTAGTCGTATAAGTCGTATATATATGTATACGGACAGTAGGAGGGGAGGCAAGGCAAGGCACGTGAACAATCGACATGTAAGTAATTGCGGGGTGCAGAAGTGAAAGCTGAATGATTCGAGAGGCGAATGCCTTATTTATCTCGGGTCTGAACTCATTTACCCGAGCTTTTGTCAAGAAAGCAGGTCTCCATCGACCCGACACAATCACAACGATAATGCACTTTGAGGGTAGGATTTCGAGCTCTACAGCTTGGCCTGTAAGCTTATTGGAACTCAACTCCGACCCGGGGATTTTGGTCGAATGAAAAAAAGGTCATGTTCCAATTCGAATCATAATATTGACTTGGATTCCTGAGCTCGCTCGCTTAGGAGCAGAAGTAGGTCTGATTACGATAAATTGATGCGGAAGAGTAGGATGTCTGAAGATAGGGAGTCCAAGCTGATCATAGGGAGAGTAAAGTGAAAGCCCAGACAACGGTTCCTTGAGTGGGATGTCCAAGAGGGGAATTTCGAGAACACATAGCATCCAGAAGTTAAAAATGGTCACGTTTCTGCAAGCGGCCAAGGCTGACCCCGCCAAAATTAATTGCTATACTCCAAATCTCCAGGCCTTCACAACACTACCACAGTAAAACTGTCAGCGCAGTAATGAAGATTGAAGAACTCCCCGAGTCCTTCGACTCCTCCGTCAATATATCTCATCTCAATCCAACAGAAGCAGCCCCCGAGCCCGATCTCCTCACAGCAGCCCTCAACGCGTACGGCTCAACCCCCACCACCAGCGATGGCACCACTCCAGCTCTCCCCCCCGCCCTCGCAGAAATCCGCGATAAATCCGGACCGGAGATGCTGGCCGACCTGAATAAACTCCCTCTGTTCATGACCGATCTTGAAGAGAACGACGGGCTGGAAGCCTTGAAAGCATTGGCATACGAGGGAACACCGTTGGAAGTCGCAGCGGGCTTTAAAGAGCGCGGCAATGAGAGTTTTAAGGAGAAGGGTTGGAAGGATGCAAAGGAGTTCTATGGGAAGGGTATTGATGTTCTGCTCATTGAGGTGCGGAAAAGACAGGCCAAGTCGAAGATAAACGAGAAGTCGAATGGGAAAGGCAACGGAGTTGAGCAGGAGGAGGCGGCGGCGGTGGTGGTAGATAAAGAGGAGGTCAAGAGGGAGATTGCGGTTCTGGAAGCTTGTCTGGTGAACAGAGCTGCGTGCCATCTGGAGTTGAAGAATTACAGGAGCTGTACGCTGGATTGTGGGAGCGTGCTGAGGATCAACCCGAAGAACGTCAAGGCGCTTTATCGGTCTTCGAAGGCCCTGCTGGCGTTGGACAGGATAGAGGAGGCAGATGATGCGTGCGCGCGCGGTCTTGCCCTAGATCCGAACAACAAAGCTTTGCAAGCCGTTGCTCAAGACCTCATCAAGCGCCACGCTGTTGTAGCCGCGCGAAAGAAAAAGGAGCTTAAGCGGGCACAGCGACAACGATTGGAAGCTGTGACTCTAGCTGCTGCTCTCAAAGCCCGAGAGATCAAGACGAGAAAGACCGCGCAACCACCGGAGATGGAAGATGCGAAGATACAGCTCGTGCCTGATCCCACCGATCCTACATCTACACTCACATTTCCAACTGTGTTGCTGTACCCATTGCATTTGGAGTCTGACTTCATCAAAGCATTCAATGAGATGGAGCCATTAGGCCATCACCTGAGCTATATCCTGCCATTGCCATGGGACAAGGCTGGGGAGTACACACCATTGAAGGTGGAGTGCTACATGGAGACCGTCACGGGAGGACTCATCAAAGTTGGTCGCAAGGTCCCGCTGCTCAAGGTACTCAGCGAAGGAAATGTGGAAATCGTAGACGAGGTGGTCAAGATCTTCGTAGTGCCGAAGGCTGGGGCGGAGGCGTGGGTGAAGGAATTCAAGATGAAGAAGGCCGCGGAGGAAGCTAGAGCAAAGGGCAAATGAATCACTTCCGTTTCATCAGATCAGCATCATCGAAATCAACAACGACGACGACATGCGATTTGCCATGAGATGGGGAATAAATATCGACTGAAGGGAGGGAAGGGACTGGAATTAAGATTCGTTGTCGCTGTTGCCATCATATTCTCGTCATGAAGCGAACATAGGGTATGAAATAAAGGAACGGGCACCTGAACAGGAAGTAATTTGAGGAGCCGAGGGGAGCCGAGGGACATTTGCTCCGCTAGTATGCTTGCATACTGTTTCCTCCCGGCCTGCCTGAGATTACCGAGAGCTACACCCGGCACGGTAGCCAGCAGCAGTTCATGGCTATTGCGAGCATGCTTAGGTTGTACGGGCGGCTCAGCCTGGCCGAATAAGGCTGCTCGTCCGACGACAGTCAGAGCCGCCATTGCAGCTCGCGGAAAGGGGGAAGACTGTTTGCGGGTGGGCATTAAGCGAATGGCGGGGAGGAGACCCAGAGGGAAAGAAAAGAAAAGAATGGAAAGGGGAGAGGAAAGGGGAGAGGAAAGGAGAGAGGAAAGGAGAGAGGAAGTCTCGATTCCGTTACTGGCTCGGCGCGCCTGCCGTGCGACCGGATCTATCTCTAATTTTAATTCCATGCACCTTGCTCTTTTCCTATTCCCTAGACGAAGGTAGATGGACGATACTAGACCTACGAAGCCGAAGTAGAGAAAGGGGCTTAATATTAGATAGATACGCCTGCCCGCCCGCCTGCCTGCCCGCCTGCCTGCCTCTCTTCTTCTCAACGCACATCACTCTTCTCCGAAGTAAAGTCCAAGACGGAGAGCACTTGTTACGTATATATAGCTGTGACTTTATCCCACTTCCATCAAGCCTATTCACATCTACATCTATATCTACGCCATACAGCACCACCTCTGCAGCCAGGCGAGGCTTTTCTCTTCGCTCTGCTTTTTTTTTTTTTTTTTCGCACGATGAATCCTTGCCTTACTCCTTTCTATCATCTCCTTCTACCATCCATCTTATTCCAACCTCTCAAGTTCAATAGTTTTAATCTGAAGATCTAAAGATATCAAATACGTCTCTCTTTTTCTTCCTTTAAGTTATATGTATATCTATCTACAAACCAGTCTTTCGAGCCCCTTATATATATATATATATATATATATTTATTTATGTAAGATTCAAAGCCGAACTAAGATAAGAATCAAGCCACTGGCTTATCAGGTTACTGGGCTACTGGGCTACTAGGCTACTAGGCCATTAGCCCCCACCACGTCATCAGATCATTGGATTACCAAGCAGAAGGACCAAGTTCTCTATACGTAGTACCACCAACGGGCTAACCACCCGACCCGTCATTACAGTAAGTATCACCAGCGGTGACGTAACCCAAGATAAGTTCCAGGGGCTGGCTGTAATAGTGAATGAATCATCCCGTCACGTGTGACTGACTCTTCTACCTAAGGTACGTATACAGGCTCCCAAGTACAGGATTTGCCAAGAGATAATCCCAATATCAGTTACAGTACTGTACCTACCGGTAGTATCTTACAAAGTACCGGTATCCGCCGCGGATTTTTAAGGTTCCGCACTGCGGGACGGGCCGTCCCTTGCTGGACGTGTCCTGATCGACACTTCTGTGCGGTAGGCATGTATATATATCATATCTCCTTTCCTACTTTTACTCATCTTATAATTTTATTTCAAATCTATCGACCTATGTTACATGCGAGATTCAAATTTTTTCTATCATGTACTAGAAAAGCCGACCACCAAATCTCTGCTCTCATTTTTTTTTTTTTTTAGCCGCATGATCATACATCGATCGAGTACCTAGGTAGGTACCGTACTCAGCCCCGGCCCGCTGGTATTGATAATACCGTACCTACCGTATAAAACTTGCTCCTTATGCCAGATATCAGAAAATCACTCACTCACTCACTCAATCAATCAATAAACAAAGCATCCCAATCCCAATCCCAATCCGCACCCGCTCCCGATCCGCAAGCGCTCACGCCGGCTCAAGTCTGATCCCTGAAAGGGATAGATAGGTATAAGAAGGACCCACGCAAGCGAGCCAACGACGGCAATCTACCCACTCTACGCAGATATATACGACAGGAAGCAAACAATCGCGTAGGTCTTCGGCGCGCCGAGCTCATAGGAACGCTTATCCTTCCTCTTTACTCTTCCAGTTGGGTTTCAACCTTTTTTTTTTTCTTTTCTTTCTTTCTTTCTTTTTTCTTTCCTCCTTCCTTTCTTTCTTTCCTCGGCTAGGATCGCACAAGATGATGGGAATAACCCGATATAGGACTATGGTCCTGGAGAGCTTACCAACCGCTACCCATTCATCTCAGACGTAGTAGCAGCCCGTGAGTACAGAATAGGTATTTTCGCGTGAGTAGATGACTTATCACCATCATAACCCTAGAAAAGTAGCTTGGGGTTACCGCGGGTGGTAATCAGCTCAGCTCAGCTCAGCTCAGCTCAGCTCAGCTCGCTAGCCTACTAGCTCACTGGCTTCCATCTTGGTAAAAGTCGTATGCGCTCGTGTGAACGTGACTTACGTGTGGTTTTAATAACTTGAAGTATAATATCGATGGTAACCAAGACTTTTGGTGTTGATCTTGCGGTAATGTCTTTTTTTGTCGTACTTGTTTGCTTGCTTGCTTGCTTGCTTAAATGCTTGCTTAAATGCTTGCTGTGACTGAGATAGCTGTTATGACTAAGATAGCTGAGATCAAACACCAAATGCTAAACACCAAATGCCAAACACCAAATGCTAACTATCGCGTTCTGAATATCCGATATCAAGATATCGAATTGCTAGGTCCTTCCTTAGCTCAGGCTCAGATCCAACCTCAAACTCAGACACCAAGACAATAGGATTACCATCTCTAGTCAATACGATTATGTTACTCACCAGGGCCTGTGATATAACGCTTAGCGAAGAAAGAAAGAAGGTGGGGGGAAAGGCCGACTGACTGACTCCTGAGATCCACGATTCTTGATTGGTTTTTGGTTCAAGCAACTCAAGCAAAAAGCTTTCAAAGAGTCAGACAGACAGACAGATACATAGACAGAAAGACAGATAGTGTCTATTCTATTCTGTTCGATCAATCATAACTAGATCGAGACTGCTTACTACTAGCTACTTCATACTTATACAGTGTCATTGTATGGACAGACATGTCATGCCGTGTAATTGTTCATCTCTCATCTCTCATCTCTCATTCCTCATTCCTCATTCCTCATCCTTCGTTGGTATTTCCATCCCATGTAAAATTAACAACTCCCTGGCCGGCCCTCTGATCGCCCAATATCAAATCCGTCCCCTTCCCCTTCCTGTGCCTGTGCAAAATCGAGATCCAAAAAAAAATTCCACAAAATTCCAAAAACGTCCAAAGACCAGGAAACGCCACCGTGCGAATGCAATGCAGCAGCAGCAGCAGCAGCAGCAGCAGCACACCATATGCCCGTCATCATAAACACAAATCCACACTCCATCCCCCCTCTCCACCTTTCCGCCTTGAACCCATACCCCTACCCCTGTCTCCACCCCTTCCAGCGATACGATAAGCGAGACCAACTAAACAAACGATCCTCAGTTCCGTTCAGCAAAGGGGCGGCCCCCAGAAAAGGGGCCACGCACACCCCCTCACATACTCGTCGCCCTCCGCCGCTTGATCCTGGGTCCCTCTTCTTCCTCCCCGGCCGCAGCCCGCTCCCGAGCTGTCGCGCCGCACTCCCCGTCCCTGACGCTGAGCTTCATGAGCAGCCATGCGGCCTTCCTCTCCGCGCCGCCGACCTCCTCCCTCATCACGTCCCTCTCTCCATCTCGCGCCCGGTCCCGGTCCCAGTCCTGGCACCCGGCACCGCCCGGGCTGAAGCTGGTGCTGTGGTCGTCCATGACGGACATGCCCCCGCTGGCCTTGTCGTCGGCGACGGAGGAGTCCTCGCCGTCGTACTCGTCATCCGCGTCGACGTCCTCCGCGCGTCGCTTGCTGGAACGGGCATGCGGATACGGATGCGCATAGGGATAGGCCTGGGGGTGGCTGGGGCGGGTTGTCACGGGCCAGCTCATGTTCATGTCCGCCAGCCCGGCTGATCGCGGGATGGCGCTGAGCAGCGGGTTCGCCGTGACCGCGGAAGTGGGCTGCATGCTGACGTTCAGCGCGGCATTGGCGCCGTGACTCGCCACATTCTGCCGCTCGTGGCGGCTGCGGGCGAGGAAGGAGGACGGGGAGTACGGCTGGGCGGGCGAGCTGGAGGAGGCGGGGGAGAGGAAGTAGCCGGGCCCGTCGTTGCTCGCGCTGCTCTCGCTGGGCGTGTCAAATTCGGCGTCGGTGCTGGTGAGGAGGCCGTAGGGTGATTCCCCGCCAAAGGCACGTTTCAAGCGGAGGCTCCGACCCATGGCGCCCTGCGGGGGCGTGCCGCGCATCGAGTGGTCGGACCCGTGGCCGGGGCTGTACGAGCCCCGGGACGATGGAGGCTTCGGGTGGCGGTTGTGGTAGTGTGCCGTCGAGGCGGCGGGGGCCGAGTAGGCGAGGCGGAACGCTTCGGCCTCGGCGGTTGCGGCCATCACGATGGCGGCGTCGATGGTCATGCGGTTGTGCTCGGGGGCCTCGGGAGGGACGCAGAGACCGGGGAAGGAGGGCCCGAAGATGGGGATCAGCGCTGGGGCGATGTGTGCGCAGAAGGTGGTGCAGACGGCCAGGGCGCAGGCGTAGGGCATCCAGTAGCCTGGGGGTTCGGTGGTCAGCCATCCGTCCCGGACGTGATGAGATAGATAGATCATGAGCCAGATGCCTGCTCGGGGTCGGGACTGGGTTCTTTTTACCTTGGGCTGCGAGGGCCCCGCCGGTGATGCTATGGGTGATCTCTTTGAGCCCGGGATTCATGTTCAGCATTTTGGCGGGCGTGGTCTATGCAGATGTTAGTCCCGCCCGACTCCCGCAGCGCAGGAGATGCTGGGAAGAGGGCTGGGCTGGGCTGGGCTGGGCTCACCTTGGAGAAGTCGAAGCATTTGAAGAAGGGTGTGATGCGGACGAGGCCGATGTTGTAGTCCCACATCACCACGAACTCCTTGTCCGGTTTGTTCGGGAGCTTGAACACGTACTGGAAGACTGCGATGCCCTCACGTCAGCAAAGATGCTCTCGCTCAGGGTGGTTCGGCGCCTCGGCGAGTCTGCTTGTGCATGTATGTACACCCACCAGACCGTGCGTACCTTCGAAACTCTCCCGGCCGGTCTTCTCCAGGAAGCTCTTCTTCTCGCTGTTATAGGGAATGTGGCGTGCGTATTCCTGGATATCGCCCAGCGGGTAGATATGGAACCTCTGAACCTCGCGGAGCACGTCCTCGTCCAGCCGCTCAAACGGGGCGAAGCGGACGTCGCCCTTGATCTTCCCCTTGGCGAACACGGCGCCGTCCTTGGTCATCTTGGTGAGTTTCTTGGTGGTGGTGGAGGTGGTCGAGGACTGGGTGAGGGCGAGGGCGTGGGTCGAGGTGGGCAGCAGCGGAGTGCCGTCGTGGTGGGTTGAGGAGGCGGTGCGCAGCGAGGACGGAGGACTGGAGGGGAGTCGTGTGCTGGGTCTGCCCCGCGTCGGGGTCGGGGTTGGGGTTGGGGTTGGGGTTGGGATTGGGATTGGGGGATCTGCGTTGCTGTTGCTGTTGACGGGGACGGGGACTGGGACGGGGACTGGGAGCGGGTTGAGAAGGGATGCGACGGAAAGCATGGCGGTGAGATGTTTTGGAGGAGGAGGAGGAGGGGGAGGGGTGTTGGAGGGAGTTGGTGGGGGAGGTAACATTTGGGGGGAAGTAGAGGTGGAGGTGGAGGTGGAGGGGGAAGTGGAGGGGAAGTGGAAGGGGAAGTGGAGGGGAAGTGGAAGGGGAAGTGGAAGTAGAGGGGGGAGTTGGCGTGACAGTTCCAGTGAAAGTTCCCGTGTCGCTTGATCCGGGGGTCCTGAGGCTCTTGGGTCCTTGGTCCTTGGTCCTTGGCCTTGGTCAATCTTCAATCTTCGCTAGGATAGGAAAGACCAGAACAGGAGCAGAGAGGATCCGACGACAAGATCGCGAGGAAGGAGCGAGGCGAGGCGAGGCGATGCGGAGCGGGGCGGGGCGGGGCGGGGCGACTTCGATTCCGTCTCTTCTTCTTCTTCTGCTTCTGCTTCTGCTTCTTCTGCTTCAGGTCTCGGTACCGCAGCTCAGAGGACCAAGTCGACGTTTTGGGGGAGCACGCAAACGGAGCTCTCCAGAACTTGGAATCGTTCTGCTGGCCGGGCGGTCTTTATGCGGAATGGGCGAGAGCATGAGCATGGGCAGGGCATGGGCAGGGCATGGGCATGGGCATGGGCAAGGGCAAGGGCAGAGAAGCAGAGGCAGAGAGTGAGCCTGGAGCTTGCTTCACTGCAAATTCTTCGAAGGCGTGGCCGTGGGCGTGGGCGTGGGCTCAGGCTGCGGTTCAGGCTCAGGCTCGGGCTCCGGCTCCGGCTCTCCGCGGCCGTCCAGTCCAGGGCTGGTCACTGATGTCTGGAGCGTGCGCATGGTCAGCGTGTTCGGGCTGGAAGTCTCTTTGTTGGCATGTCTAGGAACCGACCTGGGGTAGCTTGTTCGGCCGTTTGCTCGTTTGTATGTCTCCCCGCTGCTCATTGGCGGAAGGGGTCGAGGGCGAGGAGAGACAGCGACAAGAGACACAGCAACAAGAGACAGCAACAAGAGACAGCGACAGGATGGGAGGGGATGAGAAGAGATGAGAGAAAGCTAGGGGGGGAAAGGAGAGAGAGGGAGAGAGGGAGAGAGGGAGAGAGAGAGAGAGGTAAAGAGGTAAAGAGGGTGCAAGGGAGCAAGGAAGCAAGCCAGGAGAGATGGTCTCCCGACCCCCTGGGCAGGAGGAGAGTTCAGTTGGCACGTCGGTCGGTCGGTTGGTCGGTCAGTCAGTCAGTCTGTCGAGTAGTTATGAGAGAAGTCTTCTCGAGGTGATGGAATCGCAGCCCAAACGAACTCTAGAAGGCTTCTGTGAGCATTCTCCGCTCCCGTAGCCGGGGCCGGGGCCGTGGCCGTGACAGTGACAGCGACTATGACTGTCACCGTGACTGACAGTGGCCGTCATTCCAAGGCCAACAGCGGTCTACATCCTACGTTCTAGCTCAAACATCGAGGGAGCCTGTGCCACTGGACCCCGAATGCAGGTGCCAGAGAGCATTCATAGGCATTGCCAAATAGGGGCATGGTAAGCGGTAGCGTGGCAGCGGCAGCGGGCAGCAGGATGGTACCAAGCTCGCTTCAGTAAATGGAGTTTGACACCCACAACACCACGACCACCACGACCACCAATCGTGGTGCCCACTGCCCCATGAGGACAAGACTCAGAGGAGCGTGTTTGAAGGGCGGACCATCGGATCTGGTCCCCCATCGCCCCCGGCGGGCCAGGAGTCTTGGGGACGGGAGGCTGCAGCTGATGCCGATGGCCTGCCACCTTTTCGCAGCAAGACAAAGAAATTTGCGGCATCCTAATGCGTGTCCAACGGCCCTGCGACAACAGCTTGCTTGACTCGATGCACGTGGAAAGCAATCCTCCAAACTCCAGACTCCAAACTCCAAACTTCAAACTCCATCCCATCTGCAAGCCACGAGTCAAAGGGCCCAGCCAGCATGGGCTGGAGAGAGATCAAACCCATCAACCATTACATCACCCATCACCCGTGGAGAGAAGTGTCTCATCTCAATGGCTTCTGGAAAGTGCCTCAAAGATATTGCACCCCGGCCGGGATGCTTCGTGCTCGCAGCCGGTCTATCACATCACATAATTCCATCGCCTCCAGGGCGTGAAAGAAGTTCTACGCTTCTTCGAGAAGAAATGGTTCCCTGCCGTTGTCACTGGACCTTTTCCAGCGAAGGCACGGGACTCATGCAAGCAAGCCTTGGACCCTCTTTGGGTGCTGGCTGCCGATCTGAAGCCCAAAAAGCTTACTTGGACTGAGATGTTGAGAGACATTGATACCGGGCTGGCCCTGGTAGGGTCTGACCATCGTAAATGACACGAAGCGCGCGAGAAGATCGGATGAAGAGACAGAGTACAAGGTTAGACGGAGAATAGGGCAAAGAACCTCGTGATCGGCTTGCTCCAATTTGACATGGGAGACCTCGTCCAGCTCTACCACTTGGACAGCTGCTCGTCCACCTCATCGTCCTCGAGTCGGGCGTGGTCTAAAGTGCACTCCTCCGGTAGAACATGGGATTCAAAGCTCTGCACATAGCCGTGCAGCCGATGCATTGACACCGAGATTGTAGACCAACCACGTTCTCGCTCCCATACAATTGAGCAAACGGAGAGAGGGGAGATCTGGAACAAAGAGGGCGGATTGGCTTGCCTGGGCGGCACAGCATGATGCTATTTTATGCGGGTGCAAAATTCCAAGAGACTCGAAGACAGCGTGCGGGGGCAAGGGGGCCATTGGGGTGTGTTTGAGATTATCGTGAGCAGCAATGTCGGATATTCGATGCATCCGAATAGTTGCCAGTTGGAGTGGTCCTTGTCGAGGCTGCCAGGATGCGGAATAGAGGATCAGATATCTATCTCGTCACGGTAGCACTGAGGTTGAACTAAGTGAGGCGAGGATTTAAGATGGAGATCCTGCAAGAGCCGAAACGAGCGACAACCGTAGTACCAGCCCTGCCAGGACCGACTCCCCTACCTCCTCTAGTGCCGGCCGGCTGTTATTCTGACAGCCGTTGTGGTCTCACATAGCATCTGTCGATGAACGCGTGGAGACGGAGGGACACAGGTACTGGGGGCCTATATTAGGCAGCAGCAGCGGAATATTATGATTGCCCATGCGGCAGCAGCATGGCCGGGCGGGTGCATACTCGCCGGTAGGTGGGCGATGGCGGAAACGAGGCCCATAGGCGAAGGGTTGCACTCCAGCGGCTCTCGTGTATGGATGGGAAGATGTGGTGTGGTAATAGGGACATAGCGACGATTGGCACTGATACCAAGACCAAGTGGAGCGGCATTCAAGATGCCGAGAGCAATATCAAAGTCTCCGAATACCGCACCGGTTCATCGACCAGCCAGACCAGTCGTGCCGCGCCGTGCAACATGGGATTGGTGGCCCAATGCAAAGAATTTGAATGCTGTGAGACTTGAGAATAATGACGGACTCAGGTGGAAGTACAACTCATGGCATTGACTGTAGGGCTTGCAGAATGGTCCAAAACTGAGGAAAGCTGCAGCAAACGATTGGAATACAGAGAGTGAGAGTTCGGTAGTCGGGGCAGGTATTGAGAGCAGAAATGGAGGCTGTGTGAAGGGATGAAGCATAGGAGGGTGAAGGAGGCAGGTCAGTCATATACAAGGGGAGGAAGCCATCTGAGTAGATACAACATCATAACAATTAAGCGAGGCACACTCGTTTAATGAAAAAGGGGTAGGGATGAGATTGAGATGAAGTGAAAGTTGCCCGAGAGTAGGTAGTCGAGAAGAATGGATTGCTTGGCATAGCTTGATAATAAGTGGAGACGGAAAATTAAGTCACGTGCTGAGTCTAGCGTGCCCAAACTAGCGGCCGCATCGAACCCCTTGTCGTCCCTAGTGGGACGCGTCCGACTTTATTTTTTGTAAACAAAGTCCTCGTCCTTGTCGACACAAACCCGTCAAGGTCAACACTTTCCAAACCTCCTCCTGTACAACGCATCTTGCGCCGTCGCCGACGCCGACGCCGAAGACGAAGACGACGACAACACAAACATCCCGACCCAGTCCTTCTTTACCGCAATCAATACTTCACAAATTTCCGAATCCGTTTCCGACCCTCCTCTTTTGGTCAAACACTAACAATCTCGACGCATAGTCGCGCACAAGTTGCAATCATGGAGAGCGATATGGAGGACTCGGCTTTTGATGTTGGGCAGAGTGACTCTGATGGATTTGAACCCGTCGCACCTGTAAGCAATACCCCGAAGCCCTGTTGAATTACCAACGGTAGCACCAGTCGACTTCTCTCTTCCATTGGCTCTCCAGTCACGCTTGTCCAGCGCTAATCAAGGGTGTAGAAGCCTAAAGCAAAAGCTGCACCTAAGAAAGCTGCTGCTGCAAAAGCTCCTAAGGTACCAAAAGCTCCAAAGGAACCAAAAGCAAAGGCAAAGGCAGCCCCTAAGAAGATGGTACAAACAACCTTGAAGACCAGCAAGGCTCCGACCAAAACTTCCGCGAAAAAGCGCCCGAAGCCAGACACCGATGGCGAAGACGATCCTTCCGATATGGATATGCATGGTGATGCGTCTCTGCTGTCGAATACCCCTCCAAGTAACAAGAAGAGAAAGAAGATACCGGCAAAGCAAGGTGGTGCAAAGCCTCTGGCAGATATCGCCAACGAGAGTATGGCCCTAGACGACGACGATGATGACGATGAGCCAGTAAAGCCAAAGCCCAAAGGCAAAAAGAATGCAACAGACCAATACCAGAAGCTCACACAACTCGAGCACATCATCAAGCGTCCGGATACTTACATCGGCTCCGTTGAACAGACCACTGAGACAATGTGGGTGTTCAACTCCGAGTCCCAATCGATGGAGCTGCGAAAGATTACGTTTGTTCCAGGTCTATACAAGATCTTCGACGAGATTCTTGTCAATGCTGCCGACAACAAGCAGCGTGATCCGTCCATGAAGTCGATCAAAGTTGTTGTTGATCGGGAGAAGGGAGAGATCAGTATTGAGAACGATGGCGCTGGTATTCCGATCGAAATCCATGAGGTATGTCAAATGTTCCGATCGTTAGAGCTCTGGTATCTCTAACAGTCTGGCAGAAAGAAGGAATCTATATCCCAGAGATGATCTTTGGTCACCTGCTCACTGGATCCAACTATGACGACGATGAGGCGAAGACTACCGGTGGTCGTAATGGTTATGGAGCCAAACTCTGTAACATTTTCAGTACCGAATTTATCCTGGAGACCCAGGACTCGAATACTGGCAAGAGATACAAGCAGACTTGGACGGAAAACATGAGCAAGATGGGCAAGGCAAAAATCTCATCAAGCAAGTCTTCGGATTTCACCCGCATCACTTTCACACCCGATTACAAGAAATTCAAGATGGAAAACATCGATGATGATTTCGAGGCCTTGGTCAAGCGTCGAGTCTACGATATGGCAGGAACATTGAAGGGTGTCAAGGTCACCTTGAACGGAACACTCATCAAGTTGGACTTCAAGAAGTACATCGAGATGTACGCCAAAGCCATCAACAAGGAGCGTGGTGTCGAAGAAGGCGCCGAGCCCCCTTCCGCTTCCGTCATCATCGAAGATCCCAAGGCACACGCGAAGTGGGAGGTCGGATTCGCGGTATCTGATGGCTCCTTCCAGCAAGTATCCTTCGTCAACTCCATCGCCACGACCTCAGGGGGTACTCACGTCAACTACATCGCCGACCAAATTTGCGACCAGTTGATGGCCGTAGTGAAAAAGAAGAATGCCAAGGGTACGGCTCTGAAGACGAACCAGATCCGCAATCACATTTTCTTGTTCGTCAACTGCTTGATCGTCAACCCTGCTTTCACGTCGCAAACCAAGGAACAATTGACCACAAAGTCCAAGCAATTTGGAAGCAAATGTGTTCTAACCGACCATTTCCTGAAGAAAATTGGCCAGACCGAGGCTGTCCAGAACATCTTGAACTTCCAGCAGGCCAAGGCCGACCAGGTTTTGGCGAAGAGTGATGGAAACAAGCGATCACGTATGAGCAACCCCAAGCTTGTCGATGCTAACTTGGCTGGTACAAGGCGAGGTCACGAGTGTACCCTGATTCTCACTGAGGGAGACTCCGCCAAGGGTCTTGCCGTCGCAGGCAGAGCTGTCCTTGATCCCGATCGTATTGGCGTCTTTCCTCTCCGAGGTAAACTCCTCAACGTCCGTGATGCGTCTATTGATCAGATAAGCAAAAATGCCGAGATCCAGAACATCAAGCAGTTCCTAGGATTGAAGCACAAGCAGAATTACAACGATACGACTGGCCTCCGTTATGGGCACCTGATGATTATGGCCGATCAGGACCACGATGGTAGTCATATCAAGGGTCTTTTGATCAACTTCCTCCAGGTCCAATTCCCCAGTCTGCTCAAGCTGCCCGACTTTTTCCGAGAATTCATCACCCCCATTGTCAAGGTGTACAAGGGTCCCAACCCGAAGAAGCCTATCAGCCAGAAGTCGTTCTTCACCATGCCGCAGTATGAGGAGTGGAAGGACCAGCACGCGAACGAGAAGGGATGGACACACAAGTACTACAAGGGTTTGGGCACCAGTTTGCCCGAAGATGCTCAGGTTTACTTTAGCAATCTGGACAATCACTTGAGAGAGTTCGAGGTCATGACCCAAGCTGAAGAAGAGCTCATTGACCTTGCTTTCTCCAAGAAGAAGGCCGATGCTCGGAAGACATGGCTGGGCAACTTCCTCCCAGGAACCTTTCTCGACCACTCCACCAAGACCCTGACGTACGATAATTTCATCAACAAGGAGCTCATTCTCTTCAGCATGGCAGACAACATCCGTTCTATCCCATCCGTCATTGATGGTTTCAAGCCCGGTCAACGCAAAGTCATGTTCGCTTGCTTTAAGCGAAATCTCGTCAAGGATATGAAAGTAGTAGAGTTGGCCGGCTATGTTTCCGAGAACACCGCCTACCATCATGGTGAAGCCTCTATGCATATGACGATCGTTGGACTTGCTCAGAACTTCACGGGATCAAACAACATCAACTGCCTGGAACCGAGTGGAAATTTCGGATCCCGTCTTGCAGGAGGAAGCGATTCGGCCAGTCCTCGTTATATCTTCACGAGACTTTCCCCCTTCGCTAGGCGTGTCTTCTCTGCTCTGGACGAACCAATCTACGAGTACAATGTTGACGATGGGAAGAGCATCGAGCCAACTATGTACTGTCCCGTTGTTCCCATGGTGCTCATTAACGGTGCTGATGGTATCGGTACCGGATGGAGCACCACCATTCCCAACTACCACCCTCTGGACATTGTCAAGAACCTGAAGCGCCGTATGGGTCGCCTGGATGAAGGTGATGGTGAGGAGAAGCCCTTTCAGACCATGGTCCCTTGGTTCCGTGGCTGGAAGGGTACTCCAGAGGAAGCCGGACCCAATCGGTACAACTTCGACGGTGTGATCAAAGAGATGGGCAACAACGAAGTCGAGATCACGGAACTTCCCATCCGCATGTGGACTGATGACTACAAGGCGAAGCTCGAAGAGATTATCAAGGGAGAGAAGGTTCCTTCGTTTGTCAAGGACTACAAGGAGTACAACGACCACAAGAGCGTACACTTCGTTGTGCAACTCGATGAGAAGCACATGAAGTCGGCCCTGACCGATGGTCTGCTCGATCGCTTCAAGTTGAAGAAGACTGTCGCCACCTCCAACCTGGTTGCATTTGACCCTCGTGGCCAAATCAAGAAGTATGAAAATGTCGAGGAAATTCTTGAGGAGTTTTATGTGTACCGATTCGCTATGTACACGAAGCGCAAGGTACGTTGATGGCTTGAGCTGCGCATGCTAGGATTGACTAACGTTTGCAGGCTTATTGGTTGGCCAAGATCAACACGGAGTACCGGAAGCTCCGAAACCAAGCCAGATTCGTGTTGGAGATCATTGATAACCAGCTGGTGGTCTCAAAGCAAAAGAAGCCGGTTCTGGTTGCCGAGCTGCGCAAGCGTGGATATGATGCATTCCCCAAGCTCAACGATGCAAAAAAGTCTGGCGAGACTGACGATGTCGTGGAGAACGATGAGGAGGTCTCTGCTGACGATGATGCTGGTGCGCGGGACTTTGATTATCTGCTTGGGGTGAGTCGTTCATCGTCTGGGATCAGGAGCTCTTTACTAACATATTGACAGCTACCCATCTGGTCGCTGACACAGGAGCGCGTGGAGAAGCTCAAAGCACAGATGGCTGCCAAGAAGGTTGAACATGACACAATGGAGAAGCTCACAGAGAAGGATCTATGGTGCGAGGATCTTGACAAGTTCGTGAACGAGTGGGAAGTCCAACTTGCAGAAGAGGCAGATTACCAGAAGACGATTCGCAACACCAACCGCCGGGCCTCGAGGAAGATTGGTGCTGGCAAGACCTCCAAGGCCAAGGCTAAGTATGCCGACAACGATTACAACCCGAAGCCATCCAAGCCGCTGAAGGCCAACCCTGCCAAGAGCGCTGTCAAGGTTGAGCAGAAGACTCACCAGAGATTCTTAGACATGTTCGCCAGCAAGCCAAAGCAGAGCGCTGAAACCAACAGTGCAGAGGATGAGTTTCATGAGATCTCGGATGGCATGTCTGATGGGGATTTTGAGGCATTGAAGGCAGCCAAGCCTGCAGCCGTGGAAAAATCAACGTCGACTTCCAGACAAGCCAGCGAGCAACCTGCCAATGGACGAACCAAGCGCGCCGCCGCTGCAGCTCCGAAGAAGTGGGTTATCACCGACGACGAGGAGTCTGAGAGTGATGATGGCGGGCTACTTGGAGACGTTGGTGCCATGGTCAAGGGTATTGGTGGAGGTGCCAATGCAGAGAACAGTCGGTTCGCCAACTTTGCCCGTCCCGGCAGCAGTCATGGCCATACAGATCTCCCCAAGCTCAAGACGAAGGCTAGCAGAACCTTTGACCTCGCTGACGACGTGGACGAGACCAACTACGAGATGCTGGCCAAGTCATCTCCTCAGAAGGCCCCTGCCCCTAAGGACAGCCTCGACAGCTTCCTATCTGATGACGATGATGACGATCTTATTGCCGTCACGAAGAAGGTTCCGACCAAGGCTGCTGCGCCAAAAGCTCCTCCCAAGGCAGTTGCTAAGGCTGCCGCAAAGCCAAAGAAAGCCGCAGCCCCGAAGAAGGTGACTGCCCCAGCAAAGCCAAGTCAACTCTCTCCGGCTGCGAAGGCCTACGCCGCTAAGCAAAGCAAGCTGCAACTTACATCGCAGCCTGCCTTCAGCGAGGATGAGGACGAAGACGTCGAGATGGGTGACGGTGATTCTCCGGCACCCGCACCCGCACCCGCACCTAAAGCCAAGGCCAAGGCCAAGGCTGCTGCTGCCCGTCCTCTTATCGTTGATGATGACGATGAGGATGGCGAGGATGAGGATATAGCTCCCCGACCTGCCGCTCGGGGCCGGGCACGTCCTGCTCGCGCAGCTGCTCTGCCCAAGGCGAAGAAGCCTGTCTATATCGATTCTGAGGATGAAGATGAGATGGACGTCGATGATGGGGACGACAGTGCGCTAGCGGAGGAGGAGAGTGAGGATGAATTTGACGAGAGCGAGTAGAGAGAGTGTGGACCGACACATTGGGAGAGAATTGTTTATTTGAGGGCGGGCGTTGGGTCATGCGGGCAGGATGGATAGCTACCTACGGGACGGCATGGAGGTTTATTTCTTGAGACGTATTTTTTCTTGATGCAAGGAGGCTGGCTAGAGTGTAATAATGGGCCTTCTAGCTGGTGGAGATGCCTGGGTTGATGTGGAGTTGATATCTTCCTGTTGTGGTATGTGTATACTAGCGGGCCGGATGGTGGCTGAATGAATGGCACTTTTCTATCTTCATTTTCACGCACGCCTTTCGTGTTGGGGAATTGGGGGGGGGGGGGGGGAGCGACTCTTCAGCATTACTTTACATGTCTTTTGTGTACGTAGAGTCTCCTCTAGGTCTGTTGGATGTGCAGAAGTCAGGCTTGATGGTTTTGATTGACTACTCTCCGCGTAAATAGAAATGGGAAGCATAGGCAACGGCGAAGGTTGGAAAAAAAAAGAAGAAGAAAAAAAAAGAAGAAGAAAAAAGAAGAAAAAAGAAGAAGAAAAAAGAAGAAAAAAAAAGAAGAAAAAAAAAAGAATTATCTCCAAGTGTTGACCCTTGGTTTTGGTGCGAAAAGTGGTTTCATGGGGTTAGCGGTTACCTAGCTAGTACTGTGGGTAGGTAGGTAGGTAGGTACCTAGGTATGTATAGCCAAGGACGGAGGGAGTAGAGTTCATCACCTACACATCACGACCTGGCCCGATCAGACTGGACCAGACTAGATCGAAAGGTTGGATGGATAGAATAGGTGCGTAGAGTATAGTACAATTAATTGGTCTACGTCTATCCTGTGTTCTATGGTTTGAACTGAAACGAGAATTAGGGACGCGGTGGGAGGGGAAGCGAAAAGTGATCATCAAATGATTTCTTAGTCTCTTTGTCAAAGAAAGGGGACTTGTATTCGTCGTTCGTCGTCGTTCATGTGAGACGGGATGGAGCGCGAAGGTCTTTTTTTATTTTCATCGTCTTTGTGGCGCTAGGTACCGGTATATGGATAGATAGGGAGGAAGGTTGAATGCTGAAGGTTGAACGTTGAGAGGTATAGATAGAAAAGGAAGGGAATAGCCAGGGAAAAGAAAAGGGAAATATACGACTGGGACAGTGTACCGGTATATCAGAAATTCATTATCAAAAAAGAGAAGCAAATAGGAGAAAAAAGAAGGGGCGGGGGAGGAACAACAGCTTTGTCAGCTAGCGGGCTCGCTACTCGGTCGGCTCTTACGTACCGACTTCAAGCGTCAAGACTGAAAGGATGGAACGGAGGCCCACCTAAGCGCGTCGACGGACGATCACGCGAGTAGGTAATCGCATCGGGTTTTGGGGAATGTGAATAAAGCATGAATTGTATAACGACGGTATTGGTTGTTGGTGGCTCGATGATAAATGAAACATGATGATCGTGGTCGTGATAACAATCATCATATTAATAATAATAATACTACCGGATGGGGTACTTGTCTGACATTATTCATCATTTCCTTGTCAATTAGCGGCCGCTATGCTCGCCCGTTGTCCGTCCGGCCTTCGCCGTGCACGGCCAGGATGAGTACGGGCAGGTCCGTGGTGTATCCCAGCAGTATCGATAAACGGTTAGGTATCAGAGATGGATGGATGGAGGTGCATTTCTTGGAGAGACTTGTGTATCTAGGTGTGTATAAAAATAAATACATGTGGGTAGGTTGTATATGTATATATATATATATATATATATACATATAAGTATCAGTACAGAGTATATCGATATACGTATCGACCACGATGTCCATGTATGACGTCCCAAAAATAAAATACCCAAGATATCAGTTTGTCTCTAAACCGTTAGTTGATGAATCTCACCAGTCAATAAAGTGAAGAAAAGGTCAAATCTAGAATAAAAATACAACGTATAGAATAAAAGGTTCGCCTTTCTTTCGGGGCTGGGCGAGAGCTAACAATCGGCGACGTGCGGATCATAAGTATTGGAGTTGTTAATAAGTAGGAGGTTGGTTGATTGCAGGGCTGCGTATTTACTTTACCCCTGAACGCTGATCAAGCGTCAGATTGTTCGAGGTTGGAAGACAAAGACGACAAAAACCTTCTCCACCACTCGTTTCTCTTTGGCACTGGTTTTCACCTCCCGAGCTATTCAGCAATTTTGACCTGTTTAGATCTCATTCCACTCGCTCCTTAACTTGGTTCTGCTGTCGACCCGACGATCTCTCTTTTGCCTGTATTTTTTGAAGGGCTAGATGTGTTGTTCTGGCTCGGTGTTCTGCCTCGGGGGACTAACTTGCTTCGAAACTAGAGACGCGGGACGTGGGTGAAACGGTGGAGAGGGCTGGACGGGACGGAGAAGGAGAGAGAGAGGGAGAGATACAACGCATTGAATTGAATTGGACTGGACTGGATTGGATTGCGTTTGCGTTTGCAAGTGCATTTGCATTTGCATTGCACCGCATCTCGAGTCGAGTCTGGGACGACGAGACTCGGCTCTGCCCAGATCTCACGCCTGCCTACAGCCCTACAGCCCTTCGGTAACAGTTCGAGAAGGAAAGGAAAGAAGGAAAGAAGGAAAGAAGGAAAGAAGGAAAGAAGGAAAGAAGGAAAGAAGGAGAGAAGGAGAGAAGGAAGAAAACATCAGACGAAGAATATCCATTGACATCGGGTCATCTGCTCGGTCCGTCTGCCGGCACTCCGATCGTCACGGCGGCAACCACAAACTACCGCGATGGGGTCAATGCCAATGCCGATACCGAAAGAAGTCGAGAGTCTGAGCGGGAATGGGGATGGGAACGGGGGTGGGAACGGGGGTGGGAATGGAAATGGAAATGGGCATGGGGATGAGGATGAGGTCCGGACTGGGAGGCAGCAAGAGAGAGAACAAGAGGAAGAACAAGAGGGAAAGCAAGAGCAGGAACAGGAGCAAGAGCACGAGCAAGAGCGAGAGCCAGCAGAGCTAGAATCACAGCAAGAACTACAGCAGAACGAAAGGGGCTCTCTCCCTCCTTCTCCCTCTACCACCACGACCACGACCACGACCACGATCCCGACCCCGACCACGATCCCGACCACGACCACTGATCCTACTCCGACCGCCCCAACTCCATCGAAACACGTCGCCCACGACTCCATGGTCACGGTGCGCCTCTCCGAACCTCCCACAGCGCCGACCCTGCACCTCGATACCGCTATCCCTACGGTCACGCATCCGCATACAAATACCATCGAGACAACGACACCAGAGAAGGAGGTACAGACGCCCGGTACCAGGCTCGACGGCGTGGAGGAGCATGTGCTAGAGGAGGAAGAAGCAGAGACAGAGGAACAGGCGGGAGAGAGCCCGAGGATCGCCACCACGATGAGCCCCGGGGGAAACCAGTCGCTGCCCAGGGGATCTGCCGGAGACGGGATGAGCCAGAGGACATCGCGGAGGGGCAGCGAAAGCGAGGACGGCGACGGAGACGACGACGGGGACAGAGACAGTGCGGAGGGCGAAGGCGTGAATTGGGAGGAGCTGGAGAGGACCGAGGAGAATGAGCCCAGGGACGAGAGCTCGGATGATGTGAGTCCTGTTTTGGCTACCACGTTAAGGGCTGGGTGGAAGAGATAATCTGAACACGGGGATGGAGGAGATGGATCGGAGAGACAGATCAAGGAGATGGATACAAGAATAACTATGCTAACTAACACGACACCAACAGTCAACCGCCCTCCTCCTCGCTCGACTCGAGCAAGAAAACGCTGCCCTCGTCTCGAACCCCAAATCCGGCATCGTCAAGGTCCAGGTCGTGGACAGCGCGAGAGCGAGACACAAATCGAGACCCCCGTCGATACAGCACCTCAAAAGACTCGTCAATGGCCCGACACCCGCTGCCCTGCGGTACTCGTTGATTCCGGCGCCGCCTATGACGGACCTCGAGTTCTACGCTGCGCTGGTGCAGGACTACTCAAGGACAGCACAATACCTGCCTACCTTACTGTCGAAGAAGATACGGAGTGGGATCCCACCTCCGTTGAGGGGGGTGGTGTGGCAGAGTATGTCTGGGGCCCGGGACACGATGCTGGAGGAACAGTTTGACAGGCTGTGTGGGGAGTCGAGTCCGTATGAGGGCATTATTGGGAAAGATCTGGGGCGGAGCTTCCCGGGGGTGGAGATGTTTCGCGATCCGGAAGGCGACGGCCAGCGGATGCTGGGGAGGGTGCTGAAGTGCTTCAGTCTGTACGATCATAAGATTGGGTACTGTCAGGGCTTGGGCTTTCTTGTTGGCCCGTTGCTGATGCACATGGGCGACAGGCAGGCATTCTGCGTTCTTGTTCGGTAGGGCTATACGTGCATTTTGAAAAGAAGAAGGGTTGCTAACACCGGCAGGCTGATGGAGCATTACGATCTGCGAAACTGCTTCCTCCCAGACCTTTCGGGCTTGCATGTCCGGATTTACCAGTTCAACAAGCTGCTCCACCTACACTTGCCCGAGCTCTCGGCCTTTCTCGATGGCCACGGCGTGGAACCCGCCTACGTCTCCCAATGGTTCTTATCCTTCTTCGCTGTCACCTGTCCCCTGCCAATGCTTTTCCGGATCTACGATGTTATCTTTGCCGAGGGGGCCTCGGAGACGATAATGAGGGTCGCGCTGTCGCTGATGAGGAAGAACCAGGAGAAGATCATGGCTTGTTCGGAGTTCGAGGATGTGATGCAGCTGCTGCTGTCGAGAGGACTGTGGGATGTTTTCCACTACAACGCCGACGAATTCGTGACCGAGTTCGTGAGTATGACTGGTATGGTTACTCGGGAGAGTTTGCAAGCTCTGGAGGCGAGCTACGGAGAGGCCCAGATTGCCGACACCGTTACGCCTACCGAGGTCGGATCTGCTGCTTCGAGATTCCTAGGTCGGCTCTGGACAGGCTCGAACTCGTCTACGAAGTCAACCAACCTCAGTCCGGCACTTACGACGCCATCTCGACCGGCCAGCTTCTTGCAGAGGTCGTCATCGAAGCAGAGCATCGCTTCGACTTTGAACTCTATGGAAGGTGGTGGATCCGAAAGTATTTTGAGCTCTTCGACCGACGCTACGTACGTCTCTCGAGACTCTTCGAATACTGATAACTCCTCCGTCCGAGCTCAGTCCGTCGGCTTCAACAGTTTGGTTTCGAAACCGAATAAGGATAAGAACTTGCATGGTCAGATCGAGGACCTGCTGGTGGCACTCAGTGAGTTGCAGAGGGATCATGCTATTCTTGCAACGCAGCTGCAGAGAGAGAGGGAGGAGCGGGATGAAGATCGAAATACGGTTCGCTTATTGCTCGATGGGTTGAGGAAGAAGTCGAGCTTGGAGACGGTGGGAAGTGGTTCAAGTTCGGAGAGTTCGGAAACCGTGAAGCCAGGTCCCGGGATCAAAGAAGACGACGAAGAGGACCACGACCAGACCATTCTCCCGGGAGTCGCGGATGATGAGACTCCCGCAGCGAACGATCTTGCGGCTCTGCTCGACGTTGTGGAAGATCGATTCGCTCCACCCGCGGACAATAGACGTTCTTCGATCCTGCAAACGAAATCTCAACTACGAGACGACATTGTTCGTGCAAAAGAGCAGCTCATTCACGAATCGGCCAAGAGGCAAGATTTGACACGTCAATTGGCTGAGCACCAACAAGAGATCCACAATCTCAAAGACCAGGTGAGGGAGGGTCACACTCAGATTCGAGCGGCTCACCAGGACAAACAGCGACTGGAGAGACAGGTGTCTGAGCTCAAATCTCGCAGGTCGGCAGCCACAAGCCCCGATGCCAGCCGAGAAAGCGAGAACGATCGGTCGTCCGGCAACAGCGGGTTACGAGAATTCAAACTCGGCCGCTCGCCTTCGAGTAGATCGCAGAAAACGCCGGCGATGTTCTCTAAGCGTACGTCCAGTCTGGTTCATCTGAAAGAGAACGAGATGCCACCGCCTAGTCCGCCACTGCCGCCAGAGCCCAGTCCGTCAAAGATGAGTCAAGACGACACAGACGCTCTTGTTTTGGAGCTTGTGCAAGCTAAGACTGCGGAAGCGATCGCTAAGCAGGAAGCCGAGGAGGCGAAGTTGAAACTAGAGAGCCTGAAGAAATTGCTGGGGCAGAGTGGCGATGGGGCGAGTGGCAAGCTGGATAAAGCTACGCCTAGCACGGGAAGCCCGGTGAGTGCCTCTTCTGGCAATGGACCGAGTAATGGAGGCTATGTGAGCCGACCGCAGCCGCAGAATCAAGCCAGCGCTCCAGCGAGCGCGGTCTCGACGGTTGGTGGAGGATTCTGGGCCGGCTGGGGCAAGAGGACCGTCAGCACTGACAAGATGCCGGGCCTCTGATGGGGAGAGAATGTTAATTCAATAATTGGCAGGCGGGTTTCTAGAGGGAGGGGGAGGAGGGGATGTAAATAAGTTACCTTGGGTCAAGGAGAGGGTGTGCAATATTCGCCGCGGTGGATTTATTGCTGAACAGTTTTGGGTGAAGTAGAAGTTTGGAGAGTTGGCAGGCAGGAAAGAAAGAGAAAGACGTGTGTGGTGGGGACGAAGGGGGGAGCACCATGGAGATGGAGATGGTAGATGGAGATGGGGAGTGTTCAATACCCGGCTCTATAATACCTAGATAGATATGCATCAGGATCTGGATCTTTTCTTCGGTACTTTCCTCTAGGTAACACTCAGTGCTGTGTTTTGTCTGTCCTGTCACATGTCACGTGGTTTTCCGAAATTACGCGAGGGATGATGGAAGAAGGTTAAGTAAGGTTAATAAGCGAGGCGAGGCGAGGCGAGGCGTGAAGAAACGCACACCTACCTACTACCTGCTGGGTAGGGTGGGTTCTGCTGCTGTGATATATATCGCAGAAGAGGAAGAGAAAGAGGAATGGGGACACTGAGCAGGAGGCGAATGTAAAGACAAAGACATATTCCACGTTGATTTTTTTATACAAACCGCGCGCAGTATTTCCGATGCAAGCTTTTTTGTGTATGGAAAGAGAGAAAACGGAGCCAGCCAGGCCCCTCCTCCCCCCCATCGTACGTAGTAAGCCAGCCCCAAAACGCCATCCAGTCCAGGTGCCATACGAATGGGCCGCCGCTTACTTGCCCTTGGGATGCACAGGAAGCGACTGAGGGAGGCTCAGAACCCACCCAGTTGCTCTTCAACGCCTCCCGTGCCGTTCAGCTGCTGTTCCGGGCCGCCTGTTTCCTCTCCCTTCTCAATCTTTGCCGCCTTGACGTCCGGGAGGCCCGCCTGGTGCGGGTCCGCAACAATGGCTCCGTAGGGACCCGGCTTGACGCCACCAGCAATGTTGGTATCGTTCACTGGGGCTGCGGATTCAATCGCCGAGGATGTGTCCACCTTGGTCTCGTCGTCTTCGACTATGAAGCCGAGGGCGACATCGGATCCGTCCTTATCTTTCTTGGCCGGGATGTTGTTGTTCACTAGCGGAGTGGTGTCGTTAAAGATGCGGAGAAGCATCGCGGTGCGATCTTCCTTAGCAAGCATGAGGTTGAGGGAGTGGAGACTGCGCCACAGAGGAAGGGCGATGCGGTCTGATAATCCATCCTATGAGAGGTCAATATCCAAAGCTCAAGTGTTTGGCCCATAGGGCTATCGGGCAATAAATCTGCCTGTCCAGACACCCCAGAGACATTGACATGACTTACTGGCTCATTACTAGGCTCGATTCGTAGCACACAACATCCCATGCCGATGTCTCTGACACGCTCTCCGATTTCGCCGAGGTTCTTCCACGCTCCATCAGACACCTTCGGAAACATCTCAATTAACAACGAACGAAGAGTTTCTTTTTTGTACAAGCGGACGACTCGCTCCTCCCCAACGTAGCCTTCCAGGATCGGCATTCCCTCGGACTGAATACGCCACTTGCAGACACCTTCAGCTTGGACATCTTGCTTCATGAACATCTTGACACCCCCATGGATGAACTTGATGCCCTTGCCTTCGTTCTCGGTGAGAATATCGCGGATAAGGGCGGATGTGTAGTAGATGGTTTTAGCAGGCTCGCCCGCTACATTGCGAACCAGGAAGCGATCTTTGGGGAAGCGGGGGGACAGGTGGTAGAATTTCTCTACTGCCAATACTTCAGGGTGATCGGTTGGAATCTGGAGGTGGTTAGCAAATATGCCCAAGATGCCTAGGAGACAAAACGAAAACGGTCCGAACATACGTATTTGAAAGGCTCTTCGAATTGCTGACCGGCTCGGTTCTGCACACGGCGAGGGGGTGCTGCATCCGATCTCATGTCACCAGGTCTGGTGGTGGCATCTAGCATCGCCCCTGGCGGTCCAGATCCGTGGACGTCTCTGTTCTCGAATCCTGGCTCGGCAGGCTCATCCAGGTCCTCTTTAGTTTTCAGCTTCTTGGTCCCGATAACTCCGTCTATCATCGCATCGTCCTCGGCAGGGCGCTTGAGGACATTGCTATCCGGCTCTGGGTTGGATTGATTTTGGCGAGCAACGGGCGTGGGCTCGCTATCTTGGGTGTTCTAGGAATAGGTCAGCGACATGCTGTGTGACTTGAAATGAATATAAATGAATATAAGAAAAGAGTGTAGGACTTACGACAGAGGGATGCGTAAGCGCATCAGCGGCTTCGATCTTTGGCGCAACAGAGCCCCCTTCAGGAGGTGTTGGCTGAGCCATGATCTCATCAACAATCGCCGTGATGGGGGGCTTCGCCTCAATCTTCTTCGACTCGGACTCAGGCTTAGCCTTGAATTCAGTCTGCTTTTCTAGCACAGCAATAAAGAATCCACCGGTATCCTGGAGATGAGGGTAGACTCTCATGCATCTGTCGAAGGGGATCGCGGAACCAACAGGCGTGAACATTCCCTCGACGAGCTTCTCGGTAGCGGCGGTTGCGCCCTGCTCCTCGTTGTATTTCTGGACATTCTCCCAAGAGTACCAGACTTGGCCGCTCTTATCCATAACGCTCCAGCTATCCAGACCTTCGCGCCTCTTCAACGAGGGAAGCTGTTCGTGGCTTGGAAGAAGTTGGACCTTCTCAAGACCACCGCAGCGCTCAATGGCAGAAGCTACAACTGCTTCGTTCTCGACAGGGTTCATACTGCAGGTAGAGTAGACCACACGTCCACCGGGCTTCAACATCTGCAAAGCTCGGACCAAGATTCGGACCTGGGTGACGTAAAGACCAAGGGCATTTCCTGGTCCCCAATCTTGCCAGAGATTGACGTTCTTTCTCAAAGTCCCATCTCCGGAGCATGGCACATCTGCCAGGATTCGGTCGAATTTGAGATATCGGTTGAGGGCGGGGTTCTCCGGAGTAGGAGGGAGCTTGATAGAGGGGAACATGGTCGCATCGTGGTTGGTGACTATCAAGTTGGGAGAAGAGAGGCGTTTCAGTTGATGGATCAACATATGACTGCGCTTGTAGTCAGAGTCGTTGGCGATCAGCAGTCCTGTAGCTCTCCCGTTGTCGCTCGAATCGATCTCGAAATCGGCATCGTCGATAACATCCGCACCTGGGCTGACATCACGACCATCGATACTTGCATAGTCCCGAAGAGACTTGCGCATGCGTGCTTCCTCTCCTCGATGGACCATCTCCAGCAGTTGCGCCGCCTTACTACCAGGAGCAGCACACATGTCGAGCACTGTCATGCCAGGTTGAAGATCCATGACCAAAGGCGGGATCATGCTAACAACCTCCTGCCTACTGATGTTTCCAACACTGGTCTCGGATACCAAAAACTTCTGGAAAGCCGAGAAGGGAGGGAATTTTCGAATGACGTTCTTGGGGGTGGTCATCCACCATGCGAGCTCGTCTGGGTACCAGGGTACAGGAAGGGGAGGCTCGACGAGGGTGCCATCGTAATGGGAGATCTCGGAGATTTCGGGGATATATCTTTCCTTTAGAAGTTTCTGGACTGAGAGCGCATGTCTATAAAGGATTAGCATCCACGCAATGGCACCTCAAGCATCGGCGCATACCCTTTTGACCCCGCGAAGCGAAAGCTGTTGGGCAACTCGCGCTTGTAGGCATTCCAGAATTCTCCTCTCTCCTCGGCGGATAATTTCAGGACGGTATTGTAGTATCTCTCGAGTCGCTCGTTGTGTTTGGGGACCTTCTCGAAGCTGACTCTGTTGTCTTCACCGCGACGGTCTCTCCCCCCACCACCTCGGCCTCGACCTCTTCCACCTCCTCGCCCGCGTCCGCCCTGTTGATAATTAGAATCGATCGATCGATTCCGGGCATTGATCACTCACTCGGTTTCCTCCGCGACCCATTGTGGAGTAGTAATTGTGCTGGGTCGTAGTATGTGAATTTGTAAATGTTATCGAGCTATCCCAGTTCTCGATTGTAAGAATTATCAGAGCTCTGTCTAGTAGCTTACCCCGGCGCCAGGTGAAACTATTTGCCGGATCATGTGACCACTTTGCACACTCAGGCCGCAGGGCATCACTCATCGTTGAGATTCCTCCAGTCTCTACACTCCACATGAAACCTCTTCATAGGGGTGGGCACTCAAATTCCATATGCTCAACGAGTAGAAGCAATGATAGCCAAATGTCCATACTAACTTACCTTTTCGAAGCCTCAACGGCATTTCTAACTACACTTATCTCTACGCATAGCGTCCCGATCCTCATTTCTGTGGTCTGTACCTGGTGCTGGATGCCATAGTGGGTGATGTATATCTCAGGAAATAGGGCTATTTATGATTCAGCAGAGATGATAAAGTCTCTCTAGCCCCCTGGTTATCAGGCAGATAACATGCGCGCTGCCAGTATCAAAAGGTCGCTTCTCCTCGACACACAGATTCATATAATCAGCCATTATTCGTCTGCTTTGCTTTTCCATTATCATTCTCTGGTCCCTAAGCTCTCAACCAGATTAGTGCTATCCCAATTCCTCCTTTCCAGCTCCAATCTGGCTTCAGACACAGCCACAGCGTTAGCCCAGATGTCAATTTACAACCGAAGAGGTCTTGATGGATAGACACAATGGCACAACTCCAATCTTTGTTATGATTCATGGCTATCCTTCATCGTGTTTCTCTCAACTTCAAGGTCATTGAACCCTTTTCCAGGTGCTGAACGTTGCTAGCTTTACAGTATATAAAGTCTTTCTGCAAGCTACCAATTGCGACATTAACATTCAGCCTATCTCGCAGAGTCTCTGATATTGGTCTTTTTAGGCTGGGTCGCGGCATCTAAGTAAGCTCGTTCCTCTTGTCACCTTAAGATCCACAGGTGCTACCCATCATTCCAATTTCAAAAATTACGCCTTTTAAAACAATTAAGAGGCAGAGGTAAGGTAGCGTCGAAAAACAGGCGATACATTACAAATCCTTTGCGCCAGTCTCTTTTACCCATCCTTACCAACTCCTCAGTCTCCTCCACAGTTCACCAATCTTGGCCAGCAAGTGTCGTCTCAGCTCTAGCTTACCGTTGAGCAGCCATACCTACACAAGATATTGAGGGTGCCCATAAAATGATCCGACTAAGCCACCAGTTCGCAGTTCCACCCGGAATAATTTCAACCGACTTTGCTTACCACTATCCACAGCCGAGAAATACAAATCCTCATCTAGTGGCTTATCGTTCGCACTTGTTGACATGGCCCCTTTTCCTCTCGCTTCTCGCGTCCCGTCCAATCACATCCCATTCTGGTGACCTTGCCATCTGCCTCGGTCTCGTACCCCGCAGATCAACACCTTTGCCACACTCTACGGAGCAAACGATGCAGAGTCGTGCGTTCCCGAAAGTTTTTTTTTTTTTCTTTTTCTTCCGTATAGACTTTCTCTTGCATTACCGGTACCGGTACTCTCCCCCCCCCCCATGAATACATGTCGAAAGTAAAATTTTGCAAGGGATCTTACCAGGTCTTAAACCGATCAACTTACAGTACAGTATAAGGATTCATTCAGCCTTTAAAAGTATCTTTGAGCCAGTATTCAGTCCAGGGCTTTAAGCCATTCAGTAATCACCGCTCTACGATTTATGGAGCTAAACTGGATCCGACATTTATTCACGGGGGGGGGGGGATAGTAGGACTGCTTATTCATTAAACTCTTACTAATAAAGGCCTAGAGCAGATTCTAGACTCAATAATTGCCTGGATTATACAAGCAAAGTAGCCGGATATTCGGTTAGGATCCTGCCAGGTACTGAGCCGAGGCCGCCGTCTAACGTTAGCTTATAAAGTTTCCCCAGTCCCCCATTTCCCCTTTCCTGGGGAAGGGAAACCCCGGAAAAACACAACTCAACGGTATATATATATATGTGTATGTATTTGTATTCGTACTTTCTTAAGCTCTCTCACTCCATCTATCTTTTTAACAAAGAAATTTCCCTTTCATACTTCATAAATCCAAACATCATCACCAAAATGGCTCCCCCATCCGCCACCGGACCCGCTGCCACTCCTGGCACCGCAACTCTCGAGCCGGGTCTCTCCCAGGCGCAAGCCGAGAAGAAGCAGGTCACGATGCCTACGATCGCCGGCCCGCCGAAGTTCGCGGATAAGTACGCGGAGCGCGAGTTTCTGAAGGGGCGGCTGGTGCTGGCGTTCCGCATCTTTGCCAAGTATGGCTTCGACGAGGGGGTTGCGGGCCATATTACCTTGAGGGTGGGTTTGGGTCTCTTTCTTTCGGTTACTGTTTAATGATTTCTTGACTTCTTGATTTCTGTCTTGATTTCCTGGTGCGCTCTCTCTCTCTCTTCGCCTAATGTTTATGAGCATTGAGCGTATGGCCTTCTTGGAATCAGCGAGAGCGGATTCGGGGTGGGTGAGAGTGAGTGTGAGGATGAAAAATTCAAGAGTGTCCTGTCTCATCTGCACGAAGTGTGACGGTGAGGAGAAGAAGCCATACGATAGATAGATGTCAACGGAGCAGGGAATATTTCAGAAAAGAGAAGAACAAAAGACTGAAATGACTAACGAAAACATATAAACAAACAGGATCCCATCAAGCCGGATCACTTCTGGGTGAACCCCTTCGGCGTGGCCTGGCCGCTTCTCAAAGCCTCCGACCTGATCCTCGTCAACCCCGAAGGACAAGTCGTCGATGGCGGCCCATGCCGTCTCTTGAACGCAGCCGGTATGTATCTCTCTATCTCCTTGTTCTCTCCCCGTTCCCCTTTCTCCCCTTCCTCCCTCCACTCCTCCTCCTCCTCCTCCTCCTCCTCCTCCTCCTCCTCCTCCTCCTCCTCCTCCTCCTCCTCCTCCTCCTCCCTCCACCCCTCTGTCCATTAACAGCCCATCCACCCCATCAGCCTACATGATCCACCACGCCGTCCACACCGCTCGCCCAGAGATCAACTGCGTCGCCCACTCCCACTCCATCCACGGCCGCGCCTTCTGCGCCCTCGGCCGGCCCCTCGACATCATCACCCAGGACTCCTGCGCTTTCCACGACGACCTCGCCCTCTACACCTCCTTCCGCGGCATCGTCCTCGCCGAGGACGAGGGCGTTGCCATCGCCGAGGCCCTCGGGACGCGCAAGGCCGCCCTCCTGCAGAACCACGGCCTGCTGACCTGCGCCCGGAGCATCGAGGCTGCCGTCTTCTGGTTCATGAGCTTGGAGAAGTGCTGCTACGCCCAGCTGCTGGCCGATGCAGCGGCCGGGGGTCGCGGAGGCGAGACGGTCAAGATTGACGAGAAGGATGCGGCCTACACGTACCAGACGGTGGGCACCGAGATGGCAGGCTGGTTCAGCGCGAAGCCTACTTTTGACATCATGGAGAGTGAGTCCGGGGTGGATTATAAGCAGTAGAGTACACAGGCATGTATGTATGTATGTATGTAGAGGACAATTTTCATTTCATTTCATTTCATTTCATTGTGCTGCACTCATTCGCGATTCGAGAGAAAATAATTTCACCTCATCGCATCGACTGGCTTTCCTTCGTTACTCGCCAATATCTGTCTGCTACCACGTGACCAGAATACCTCCCTCTCTCTCTCTCTCCCTTCCTACCTGGCGAAGGTAACCACCCCCATCACGAACCCCCATCACGACCTACGTGGACCAGATCTACGCAAAGCATCCAGATATCGCTGCTGCTGCACCTGTTGCCAGAACTGCCCCTCCTGAGGCTGCTGTTGATGAGAGCCTGGTTGCCCACGACTCATCGTCTGAGGCTGCATCCGAGAGACCTGGGGTTGGTGAGCAGCGGCGTATCGAGGCTGCTGTTGATGAGGACCCGTTTCACGAGGCTGCATCTGACCCTGGCGAGCAGGTGTGTATTGCTGATGACCACAGTAAGGCCCACTGCCAGGCGCGGGCTGGATCTGGGTGCTGAAGCCAGCCGGATACTGAGTCTGTGGGAAAGGCCGTTGTGGTGCTAACCCCGGGGACATCTTCCCCGGAGCAGGGTACAATGGAATCTGGCCGGCAGCACGCTGTGTCCCCTGGGCTTGGGGCTGTTGCCAGTATCTCTGAAGCACTTGAACTTGCGCAGCAGGATTGGGCTGCCGAGGTCGCATTTGCTGGGGCGGAGCTTGGTAGGGTCGGTGCATCTGAGGCTGCATTTGGGCCGTCGCCGGTCCCGGGAAGGGCATCTGCCGCGGCTGCGGGTGCGGTTGCAGAGCCGGTGGCTGTCTTTGCTGCAAAGGATTTGGTCCGGGAGACAACATCTGCGTCTGATGGGAAGCTCGACCAGGCTGCTGGACTGCAGGCACCTGGTAAGGTACCTGCAATCTGCGGGCTCCGGCATCCATCTGCGGAACCGGAGGAGAAGCTGGGATATGGTAGCCTCGGCCCATGGCCGGACTTTGGGAACCCACGGGTGGGCAACGCCTCTTCGTCAAAGCGCCTACCTGGTCAGGCGAGATGCCATCCATCGATCTCTTCACACCCTGCGCTATGGCTGGGATTTTCAGAACCGGTTGATGGCGAGGGTGAACCACGCCCGAGTCTGGCAGGCCCATCAGACGCGGAGCTCCCTGCCTAGAGCCCAATGGACTCGGTGAATTCTGCATGGCTCGAGTGCTCGATCTCATGGTAGTGGCATGCATCATGTTCATCTCTCTAGTCCCCCGAGTGGGAGGCAGCGAGTCTGGTGTGATCGGGTCTTGCTTCGTGGTGTCCGCTGTGGTAATGGGAGCAGGGGAATGCTGCTCCGAGATTCTCGTCCTGTCGCTAACGGATCGGACTGGACTTGGGAAAGGATGCTGCCCATGGATCTTGTTCGGCGCAGCCCCCCTGAAATCGACCTTCTCTCTCGCTTGGACTCGGGACTGGTGGCCAGCATCCACCAGTATCCCGGTGACACTCGTGAACGACCAGATGGAAATTATCTCGGGTGGAGCTGGGCTCTTGGGCCTCAGCTCAGGCCTACACTCTTGACAGCCTGGGCATCCGCCCTCTGGGTAGTCCCCGTAGCAGCCGGTAAACTTTTGCCAACGCGGATCCTACAGACAGACAACTGTTAGCGAAGCTTCGTACAGGCACAGATCAGATCGTACATCTTTCTTCACATGGCCGTTGGTGAACTGTTTTGGGTCCTTCGTCTTTGCCACGAACTTATAGAGCGCAGTGTCGTGCATGACGACCGCCCGATCACGCTCATCGAGCTCTTCCGTGGTGGTTGCACGCTTGAGGAGTCGATGGATCACCAGAGCTCGCATCTTGGTTCTTCGGCTGTATGTCCAGCACTCTTCTTGCGGGACAACAGGTCGAGGGGTTTTGGGCTCATTTGAGCTCGATGTGGCAATTCTCACACTGCTGATGTTCATGGCATCGGCGGAGGGAGTGGTAGAGGGGGTGGTGGAGGCAATGATGGTCGACAACTCATCGGTCGCGGGCGTGCTGGTAGGAGTCTTCCCCATGATGCGGGCTGGTTGAAACTTAGGATGGTAGAAGCTGGTTGGGATTTATGCAAAAGGACGAAAGAAGAGTTGAAGATTATGGTTGTGCGATGTGGTGTTCGAGGTTGAGGGGGGATGAAGGAGGAAAAAGGAGGGCTAGAATTTATAGTTGGGACCGTTAGCTAAGCGAGTGACTCCAGAGTCTAGTGACTTGACAATAGGAAGCGATGACAATACCAAAGTGCGACACAATAGGATCGAAATTCGTGCTGCTGGGCTTCGGCCGGTAGATTAATTGAACGCTGAAGACTTGGATTCTGAACTGACGCGAGGCCAAGTTTGGGGCTCGTCTTAGTATGATATCTTGAGTAAACATCACGAGCTATATATGAGCGCCACAAAATAAAGAATTCATCCCGTCTGGCACCATGTATTTCCTAGAAATAATAGAATGAAGAATAGTATGAGGAGATTTAGAGCCCACTTCGCCAAGGATGGATGGAAAATCTCAAATGTTGTATCGTGTATGCCATTATAAGATGGGGCCAGGAGCATATATGTGTGTAAAGCTCCTCACCATAGCCCATCACCATCTCATATCCAGCTTCTATATCTCCCTTCCACTTTCGGGACGCGATCTTCGCATTTGAATTCTTCTATTCATTGCATACATATCATATAAAAAATAGCCGAGGGTAGGTTCTGCCTGTCGGTTCCAGGGCCCAGAGGTCCGTGACGATGGTTTTTCTTTCTATCTAAGCCAGTGGCACACCTAATGCCCCTAGTCTAAACGGATCAAGCTGCACGCTATAACTCATCCTCATCCAATTCTTTTGGTCCCAAATCCCAGTCCCGAACTTCAACTACGGGTAGCTTGCGGCTTGCGCGCGTTTAATAAGCGAGCGACTTTATGACTGCCCTTTTGACTCCTTTCGGGCAAGCCCCACTTCGAATGTTTTCGAGGGAGGACTCATTTAAGTCTTGCACTTATGCTGGATATTGTGATGACGTTTGTAAACGATTGCTATGTCGGCCAGCAATGGCTGGCGTCACGCGCTATCATGGTGTGTTTGCTTAGTCTTCGGAGGAAGTATAGATATGGATTGTTATCCTCCTCCGAACTTTTCTGTGATTCACTTTTCCGTGATTCTTCAGCTTACAGTCACTCTCCGAAGTAATTACGTATTTAAATTTTTATCATTTTTCAACTAGTTCTGTGAATCTTCGGCTATCATCTACTCTCCTCCATATTGCATACGGGCACCATAATCAGTCGATCATCATCATCCTGTACTACCGGTCCATGCACACATTGCAGTATTACAATCCAGCCATGGGCCTCTATCATGTCGATACTCCCCTCACCAACTTTCGCCTCTTCTACAAGCTCCCTCAAGAGATCCGCGACATGATATGGAAAGCAGCAGCCGAAGAGGAAGAGCCCCGGGCAGTCCTTCTCTTCAGCAAGCCGCAGTTGTGCCGCCCAGTCGAGTTCTGTGCCGCATACGCAAATCCAGGGCTCTTACACGCGTGTACCGGCTCAAGAAAGGCAGCAATACGCAAGCATCCCCAGCATCTCGGCGCTCTCCTCTCCAACGCAACACACCCTCTGGCTACTCCGATCTATTTCGATAATAAGAGGGACACGCTTGTACTCGCCAACGAAGCAACCAGGGCCCTTTTGGCTTCGCTGAAATATGATCACCGTCTCTCCCCCGAGGCAAAGTCGAGCCTATCATATACGGATATGTGGAACTGCTTCTGCGACATCCGATCAGTTGTTGTTTTCGGAAACAAATTGCACTCGGCAGAGGCACTGTCTAGTTCCCAAGAGGAGACAACTGGGAGGAACAGGATCATTCTTGCGGCTCGGCACTTACTCGAGGGAAGAAGCGAAGGATCCAAAATCAAATCTTGGCCCAGGGACATCCATATCAGCCATGGTGCAAATTTCTGGTCCCAAATGAAACTTGCATCGATTTTAAGATTATCGAATAAGTGGGAGCTGGTGGCAAAGCTGCAATCCAACCCTTACATCCATTATGAGAGGATTGGAGGTGGTGGCAGGCTTCTTGTTGTTGGGCAGTTGGTAGGTATAGAGCGGCGGCGGTTGGACCGCAGGGAAGAGATGACCGACCACCATATTCAGTAACTTGGCGTCTCTTTGGATAGAAATCAATCAACTGAATAGCATCGGATATTGTGATGTTAAAACTTCAATCCGAATCAAGTAACGTGAGGCCAGCTACAAATAACTCGGGTAAATAATATTTCTGGAAGAGATCTCGACCATAGAAGTGACCAGCACAGGAGAGCGAGTCTGCCATCAAATATCCGCCCTACCGAAAAACTCGATCTGTTCGCAGATGCCACCAAACAGCATTCCAGATTTCCATACATTTATCTCATCCCAGCTGGCCACCTACTACCCGCCGCTTACCTTACCTCGCCGCGGATATCGCACCCTCCCCTCGCGTAACCTCCCCAGCCTCCTCCCCTCGGGGATCTACACCTTCAAACTCGCCCGCATCACTCCCTACTACCGCATCAGCTTTTCCTCTTATCACTCACCACATTCAGCATCACGACAACTTACAATAGACCTCCCAAAACGCCTTCTCGGTTCCGTACTGCACCACCTCCATCCCCCAGTCCGCGTCCTCCCTGATCGCAGCTTCCAGACACCTCATCCACACCCTCTGGACCTCCTCGTTCGCGGTCCCCCCCTCCAAGGCCTTGAAGAGCAGGTCCACGAGCCGGGACTCGTAGTTCCCCCGGCGGGGATCGACACCGGGAAAGTCTTGTTGCGGCCCTGTTACGCTCGCAGATGGCCCATCGGTCAGCTTGATGCTCATGCGCAAGAGAATACAAAACGCATGAACTTGCAGGCTAGCGTGCATCGATTAAAGTCGTTTTCTGTTCCAAGTCGACGCAGCAGTCCATGGAGAAGAAGAAGAAGAAGAAGAAGCCTGACTTACACAGCTGGGCCCAGGTATCTTTCTCTGCGAGGTAGTACAGCACATCGAACGTGACCGCCGCGCCGTTGGCCGGCGGCTGGTGTCGGTGGCGGAACGCGTTCACCATATTCGTCATGAAAAGCCTGTTGAAGGTCTCCTCGTCTATGCCGGAATCCTGGATCATGCGCTTCATGACCGGCACCTGGGAACGGTAAAATCGTGACATCGCCTTTTTTTTTAGAGTGGTAGTAGGGTTTTTTTCAGAGTTGTTGTTATGCACACGTATGGCTCAACATCGCAGTAGCCTACTTCGTACGCGTACTTATAATGCGATAGCGGGCCATGGAGCGAATGCGCGCTGTGAATCATCACCTTCATCGAAACGTATCAAACTGTTTGTCTTGAAAGAAGTATCATTCATAAATCATGAGCTAGAACACACCATAGGCAGTGAGTAAGTGAGTGGCAATCAAGGGGTTGGGAAGTGTTGACATTGGCAACATCTCGCTAAAGGGGGCTTGGCGGCGCAGAAACGAATCACGGCATCCCAGACGCAGCAGACTCAGACCTTGCGGGAAACACAAAGAGATATTACATGTACTTGTATTATTTCTTCCACGATTTTCTAGGTAAGTCGACGGAGAGGATCGCAGGTCCTTTTTATACAAAGACGGAGGAGGAAAGGACTGGAAGATTCAACCGCACTTGAAACGCGCGCGAATCATGATACGGATTCATTCATCCATTCATTCGCGAGACAAAATATTTCCATATTAAACATCGACAGATAAAAGAATGTTATACTTGATTGACATTAACCCAGTAAAAACGAAAGTATGTAAATACATGCAAGAATCACAACCACCAAAGGGAACCTGAATTCGTCCTCCGAAAAAGCTCACCTAAGCCCGTAGTCCTTCACCACTTCATCACTTCTCTCCAAGTTCTAAATTTCATATCCGCGCTATCAAAAAGCTAACAGGCTTAAAAAAAAACATGTAGAATAAGAATACGAACAACCCCTATCGCCAAAATCCTCTGTATCAATAACTTCACGACTTCGCGCATAACATGCACGAAGTACGAAGCAGACCCGTAACGCGGAAGCGATGCAGCCACGACCACGGCCACAGCCACTCGCGGTAGGGAGATATGTAGGTAGATAGATAAATAGATGGAGAGGGAGAGAGAGAGAGAAGAGGAAACAGCGATGTAAAAATAGGATGAATAAGGATAGCAAGAAATAAATGCATTGCGATTTTCTCATTGGGCTTACTCGGCTATTATCCCCTCCATCCACGTTCGGGACCTATAACCCAAAACTTGTGGACAATCATGCATCCATCCATCCTTCCGTGTATCTATCTACGTAGCAATCCTAACCAGGTAGCCGGTATATGGATAAGTAGCAAGCATCGAGTCGTCAAGACATCTCTCCCGCCTCCGCCTCACCAACCAGCAGATCATGCAGCCCGAGTCTTTCACCCCCAATCCCGAACACCGTAAAAATGCTGACTTTCCCTCACTCCCCATTTTGTCCACCCCTAACCCAATAGTCGTACAGTATGTCTATTACCAATGTATCGATTTCATCCTTTCATTCAAATCGTATCCCGGCCCCGGCAACGGAGCCAAGAGGGAAAGCAAGCCAACTGAAAGAAACCAAGGGTATCAATCAAAACGAAGAATCGAAAAAGATCCGGGCAGTACCGTAGTTGCTCGCTCGCTCATTCATGCCATTCCATAACAAAAAAAAGGGGAGGTATCAAGCATCAAATGTCGTCTGACTCTCCTACCCTCGTCGAAGTGCCGCCGTGATGCGTCGCTCGTTCATCCACCGCCCCCCCCACCCAAAAAATCATCACTCTAACTGGTTGCTCTCTCCGTCGCAGTTGAGATGGCAGAGATACGTATCTCCAATCGATCGACCCCCCCAAGCACAAACCTAATGCGTCTTCTTCCTCGGTCGCACTCGCTGCTCCGTCTTTTGCGCAGCCGAGTTCGGACCCTCGTGCTCGTCTCGGTTCTTCATACGCTCGCGAACAACGATGAAAGCCTTGATAACCGTCTCATGGCCCTGTTGAAACTCAGTCCAGCGCTTCAGCACTGCCTGATCTTCCTTGAGTCCAATGCGGTAAATCTCCGTACCGGCCTCGTCGGTCCATCTCCTCTCCTTCAAATTGTCGATCTGATTCTTACGAGCCACCATATGGAGCAGGAACTTCGAATTGAAGAGATCCCATTCGGTCATGTACTTTGCGAAGCGCTTGACGTATTCGTCATACGCTATACGGCTTGGAAGTTCAAACTGGCTTGAGACTTCCGGGAGATCAGGAGGCTGGGGCGCAGCTGGCATGGCCATGCTCGACATCAGGTCTCGGATATGTAAGTCGTCAAACTCGACATTGAGGTCTTCAGTGCCGCTTCGCGATTGGGATGCCGATGTCGAGGCTGATCGCTTGCTGGATTCGTTGTTGACCTTCAAGTGACCGTGGCCAGTAGTAGTCGTATACTGAGGGACCGGGTTGTTTGCTGGTGGCGTATCAACGTCCATGGGTTCCGGGCTGCCAACTCCGGAGGCCATGTTCTTGCGGCCAGCGAAGAGAGGCTTGTCATCAGAGCTGTCTCCATCGCTCACAACCGCTGCATTCCCGCCCATGGTGGGTCGGAGAGCCGGCCCAGTTCGCTTTCTGCTAGGTGTTGAAGCCATCCGAGGAGGAGGAGGCATGAACGTCTGCGGCTTGAACGTCTCCTTCCACTCATCCGCCGAGAACTTGGCCCCACTGGGGGATTCGGTTGAGTTGTCCGAATCACCAGGCTGAGGGAACTTGGGATCGATTGGTCGAGCCTTGACGGGTGATCTGCCCCGTGGCCGAGAAGCAGATTGCGTACGAGTCTTTTGTTGTTCGGGTTTCGGCTTGAAGTAGTCAGCTCCGGCCTCGAACTTCCCATCCCAGTCCTCCGGAGTGAACTTGGTGCTGATGTTATCCGCGCTGTTGCTGAAGCCATTCGATTGCTGTCTGGCTTGGCTGAACATATCATCGTTTACGTTGAAAGAAAAACTAGAGGTGCGGTTAGGGTAATTAGCCTGACTCTTCTTCAACTTATCAAGTTCGTCCCAAAACTCTCGCGACTTTGCAAAATCATAGGGGTGCACAGAATGGAGGTGCTTGGCAGGTTTCAACTTCTTCGAGGGGCTTCCCGGAGAAGAAGGGTCTCTGTACTCTTGCCAGGCTGTCTGATTTTGGTAATGACGGTCCTTCGTCCAGTCCCGACCGCTGGTACCGCGAACTGGTGTCTCAGCAAAGCCAGGACTGGGACGGGACTTTTCATTCAAGCTGCTAGTACGCTTGTTATGTAGCAGCTGGTCGACGAGGCTGCGTTGGAGGCCCTCGAAAGCATTCAGAGTTTGTGCATCAGGGGTGACTGCAGGCTGATCATCCATGAAGTACTTGGTGGGTTTCTTGTATGACAGAGGGCCTCGCGCGGCAGGCTCTTCGAGACATTCCGAAACTGTCGGAAGCTTGATAGAGAAATTTGGAACTTTGGAGGACTGGCGATCGGGATTGAGAGAATCTGAGTTTGCATACATTGTATCTCCATTATTCTGGGGTTGCTGTTGGGTTTGAGGCCTAGAGGACCGAGGAACAGGTCCATCTGGAAGCCCGTCAGGGGGGGGTTCTTGTCCAGGGTTGTTCAACATCCACTGCCTAAGACGTGCGCGCTCGCTTTGTTTGCTGTTAGTATTCGGTTGCGTCGAAGCATCGAATGGGCCTTGCGATGAGGGAGCTCTGTGGGTGGTGCCGCTGGCAGGAGCATTCATCTTGACAAAGCCATCCGAGCTAGACTCCGAACTGGAACCATCGTGATTCGGAGGCTCTGCCGGCTTCGGAGCTTTGGGAGAATGACGCTGAGCATACGCCCGAGCCTTTTCGACTGAACTCATATTAGAATCAGAACCAGCCCTAGGCATAAAGTCGCCGTCAAATTGCTGTGGACGCTCTCGAGTGCTCTTGGATCTGTTGACATTAGTGCTCTCGAAGGGATCGAACTTCTCTCCGCCATGAGTAGAGTATGGGGTACTGATGCGAGGTTCACCAGCCATTGCCTTGTCCTTGAACTGTGCTAAGGGATCAGGGACCGGTCTGGTTTGTCGTTGGGGGCGCGGTTCTCGAGGTGGCAGCTCAGGAGCAACCGAAGGTTTGTTGCGGTCCGTAAAGTAAGCCCCCATGGGCGCTGGTGGCTCATCTCCTCCGCCAGGTGTATTGGGCATAAACCCATTCTTCTTATTGCCTGCACTCGTGCTCTGACTTCTCCTCGGAGTGTTGGCCTCTCTATCTCGAAATTCTCGGAATTCTTGGTACGAGGGTCCAGCTTTGGGCGGGGGACCATGTCTCTTAGCATTGCTCTCCTCTCGACCCGACTGCGGCGTGCCTCGTGGCGGTGGTTCAGGAGCCTTCCACGTCTTACCCGGTCCCGGCTTGGGGTCCGACGCGCCATGTTGGTGTCTCAGATGCTCCCACGCCGTGTAGGTATCCTTCCTTGCTTGGGGGCCTTCTTGAGAGGCGGCATATGCAGACTGTTGCGGAGTCGTGAAATTCCCGTATCGTCGCGCACCCGTCGAAGGCGGAGGATCTCGCTGCCGCTCTTTGGCAGTTGGGGCTCTGGGCGGAGGAGGATAGGCGGAGGCAGCGTTTGCCCACGGGTTTCCCCTTACTCCTGAGGACTGCCCTCCGTATCTCGATGGCCGAATCTTGTTCGCATCGTACCTGGCTCGCTCTTGGGGGTCAATGAGGACTTCGTGGGCGGACTGGATCTTCTGGAACTTGGCCGTGACTTCACTTTCCCTACCCGGGTTGCGGTCAGGGTGGTATGTGAGAGCTGTTCGGCGGGAGGCACAGTTAGCTATGCTGTGCTGTGCTGTGCTGTGCTGTGCTATACAGTGCGGGTTTTCTTCTGGGACGATGCCCCTTCTGGCGCCTGTCTGTCTACTTGCCTGCTCACTTACCTAGCTTCTTGAATTGCTTCTTGATCTCATGAACCTCAGCGGTCGGGGGCAGATCGAGATCACCATAGTAATCTCGAGTGAGATCCGCCTTCACCATGCTAGCGGGGGTGCGTTGGCGGCCCTGGACGTATAGATCCTTTAGGGAAGGGAAGTAGAGGTGCGATGGAGGATGTGGAGGTGGACTCCGAGGCGCCCAGCGGCAGACGGGGATGGACGCCGCAGAGAGGAGGGATAGAGGACGTTGTGTTTGTATTGTCTTCTATTTGGTGGAGGCGGTGGTTGGAGGTGTTGTAGGTGCAAGGGGATCAGGTCGATATCGGCGTATCGCGATGACATTATATCTTGTTACCATGGCAGCCGAGCTCTGTCTTGGCACTGCAGGGATGTGAGGTGATGCGAATGGGTATACAGTGTAAGTACCGGTAAAGTACCAGCAAGGCAAACACGAGGTCAAAGTAAAGATTAAGAAATATTAAGAAAGATGAAGAAAGACAAAGAGAGACAAAGGCAATGTTCCAAAGGGAATTAACCAAGAGAAGTCCAGTCAATTTTTCGAAAAATATAATTCTCGGCGTCATGTCCCTCCAACGCTTCTGGTAGCGGCGGCAAAGATGTCACTTCGGCGTCCATATGACATCACCCGCCCGCCCACCAGAATGGGTTGGCGCGCTCGCGTCTGTGAAAAGTGTGAATAGCTTCAAGAATACTACTTTGAGCCTGGAGAGACGTTGTACGGAGCCCAAATTTACCCGAAATAAGTAAACATCACCTCCTCAGGTGTTTACGGAGAGCACGTGGGCATAGAAAGAGATTTTTCATATTCATACCTACTCACTACCCCAACCCCTGAAGAATACCACCCATATTTATGCACAGCCTGTAATACTCTAATTACTCCATACACCACACGACCCACCCGGCCCCCGAAAGAATTTACGTGCCCACAAGCTGATACACTCGGAAAGCCCTCCACCTCCGTTTGTCTCATCACCAAGTCATATACCCTCTTCGCTCCCTAGACCATTGAATCATAAGTCCATCCACCCTGTCTCCTCAGCTTGTCTCGCCCTTCGAGATCCTTTCGAATCTCATCCTCCGTCAACCGGTCTTGCCCAGTCCAGTTGGCACTCGACGTCCTGGCACGGAACTTGTGGAACCGGTCTTTACTCTTGCTGAATACCTCCTCCATATTCAAAGCACCCGGAAGGCCAAAAATGTCAGCCGGATTGATACCCTCTTGGGTGATGAGCCTCTCCCGCAAAGCAGGCGAGTTGGTCCACTCCACAGCAGGGAAGTCATTCGCTTTCGCATCCGCGTCCGCATCCTCGTCCTCGTCCTCCGAATCAGTAAGGATTTCAGGGAGCTCGATGCCCTCGCCATCCTGAAATCGGGGAGACGACTTGGCCGCCGACTTAGCACCAGACTTCCCACTGCCATTCGGTGCACCTGGACGAGCAGGGGTCTTGTATGGCTGGCCAGAGCTAGATGCAAACGCAATCGGTGCCTTGGAAACCTGAGCCATATCCATCGGATGCATAGGCTTGGATTGGTTCATCTGGTGTTGCTGTGAAATCACGGTAGAGCGCTGGAGGCTAGAGTTGTGTGGTACACTAGCATAGCCACTCGGGAAGAGTGACTTCGTGGGCGCCTCCTTTGTAAAGTCAGCACTAAATTCAGAAACGTGTTTGTTGACTCGTACCTTTTGCCGAACACTAGATTGTCGGATCGGCGGCGCTGTCATCTTTGGATGGTCATCAGTCATATTATCATCATCGTCAAACTCCTCGGTGGTCCTCGCTCTCTTGGACTGTTGCTCGTGATGGGATGGCGCATTTCGTTGCAAACCAGGGCGAGAAGTATGGTAGTCGTCGGCGTCGTGTTGAAGAGGTCGCTTCGGTGGAGCCTTGGTACTATGATGCATGGAACTGACTGGTCGGCCCATCTCCTCTTGCGATCGCTGGGCGGGGATCACCCGCTTGGACTGCAGTCCCTGCTGTGGCACGGGTGGGAGCGCCTTATCCAGGTCACCACCGGGTGGAGCGCGAGCTGCGGGTGGAGGAGCTCTAGTCTCCTTCGCCTTTTCCATTTCTAGTCTTCGCTTCTCAATAAGCTGTCGAGAAGCCGTTTTCTTGGCATCGGCAATGGCAGCAGCGCGCTCGTTTTCTCTCCGAACCTCACGTTGACGTTCGACTTCCTGCCGGCGTAGCTGCTCTTCCTTCCTTCGCTCCCCCTCCTTGATGGCTGCACGTTGTCTTTCAACTTCCAGCTTCGCCTCGCGCTTTCGTTGTGCCGCAAGCTCATCCTACGGCAGTTAGCAATTTTCATTTGAAATGGTGAAAAACACATACCTGCTCCTTCTTTCTCGCCGCCGACTCAAGTGCCCGAGAAGCAGCCGACCTGAAGCCGTTGGTAGAAGCTTTACTTTGAATAGAGCTGGTGCTGGCCTTGTGCCTAAGTCCATGGGAAGGTGCAGACTGAAGCGATGTGGAAGAATTTAGAGAGTCCTGGAGAGATGCGGAAAGTGTCGAGTTGGAAGGATGGTGGTGATGACCTCTTTGCGAACCTGTATCAACCCTGATAACAGTAGGTTTACCCTTCAGGGCTGGCTGGCTAGTGGCAGCCTTCAACGGTCGCTTTGCTGCTGGTCGTCCAATCTGCGATTTGGGTCGAGCAGGAGGAGGCATCGCTTGTGAAGAGGATGATTCCGACATCTCCGCATCTTTACCTGCAAGTTCATCAGTGCCCGCAGCAGCAGCCGCGATTCCCTCAGCTTCGAGCTGTGCTTTAGTCTTCCGAGGGCTATTACGAGTCGCTCGTGATAGGTCGGCTCGACTTGCTTTCGCTTGCTTTTCTTGCTCCTTCCTAGCCATCACCTCCTTCTGCATAGTTGCGACGCGCTCCTGCTCCTGATGGTACACACGAGCATCTTCTCGGACCTTCAATCGAACCTTGTCGAGCTCATCGTCCATCTTCTGTGCATCCTTTATTTCTTTGGCTTCCCTGGCCTCTGCCTCTTTCCTCTTTTCCTCTCTCTCCGTCGATGCTCGAGTCCTCCGCGCACTAGCTTTTGGTGGGCTAGCTGGACGATGGAGGGATTGCTGACTGTCTATGTGATGAGAGTCGAGTTTGGGGTACGAAGGACTCTTAGTCTTGGTTTGGGATAGGACATCTTCAAGTGAAGGGTTGTCATTCATGCCGATGCGGGTGGGTGAAAGTGCTGATGACTTGGCTTCCGCACTTACAGCAGCGCTACTCGCAAACAATCCTCTCGAGGTCTTCAGAATCGACGAGAACTTATCCTTTGCAGCCTTGAGAGGACTACCTTTGAAATTTCGCGAGGGGGATTTGAGCGGACTCATATCCTCCTCTTCGTCGACTGTATGAACAGGTGGGGTGGGATTGGAAACCGAGATTGGCTTCTTTTGCCCTGGAGACTCGCCTACTTTCTTGGGAGATTTTAGCACCGAGGTAGACACAGACTTCGATTGAGCGAGACTACTCGTAGTCTGATCCGAAATGTTTGGCTCACGCACGGGTGATGCATTTCGCTGTTTTTCGCCTCTTTTTGGAATATTGAACTCCGATCTACCGACGCTGTCCTTCGCATGGATCTGTTCCATTACATCCGCTGTATGGCTTTTGGAGAGTGCAGGTCGAGGACTGAAGATTGATGGCTCCACGACAGGCTGAGGGGGAGGTGGTCCAATCCAGCTGTCCTCCTCATCATCGGGGAATGCACCAGGCAAACGAGATTTCCGCTCAGGTGACTTCTGTCGCTCTGGAGATTTTGGTGGTACTTCTTGTGCGGTAGCAGCCTGGATAGGTTGGATAGGTTGTGACTGAGCCAAGCTGCTAGCAAACGATTTCGAGGGCCGTACACCTGTTTGAGACTGTCCGAGCTTGCTAATCTGATCCTGAAGTCTCTGTGTGGATGTCTTATTGTGAAGACGTGACATATTCGTCCCGGCATCGTCATGGGCAAGCTCATCAACATCCATCTCGTCATCACTGTCACCATCTTCAGGTCTGGAGGTGCCCAAGCTCCTTCCACCGGTAGTGCGTCCGTAGTAGCTAGTGCGGGATTGCTCCAGCTGGCTAGTCCGTGAGACCCGATTCCCAATGCTCTTCTTGGTTGTGAGAGGCTCTCGCGCCGGCAAAGACGCGAAGTTGAGACTGCTCTTTCGGACGATGGGGCGAATTGGGCTGGACCCTTCTGATGGAGATGGTGCATCGTCCATGTGGACATCATCTTCCTCCGGCACCTCTTCCTCTACGACATCTTCTTCTGCCTCGTCGGAATCAAGTTGGATATTCTTGGTAGGTGACAATTTGACTGGTGATTGTCTGACGGGAGATTGTCTAACCGGAGAAGACTTTTGTGGCGATCGTTTCTGTGGGGAAGCTGGCGCATTTCGATCTTGCAAAGGCGACTCAAGAACGGGGTACAGTGGCTCCTCTGGCTCCTGGTTATTCATTTCGTCCTCGCTCTCTTCCTCGACCTCTGATTCAACATCAACCCGTCCAGTGACATTTCGGGTTCCTTCTTCCTTCGCGGTCTCGAAAGACTCCTCTGGAGCTCTGCGCTCCTCGTCTTCCTCAGGCTCTTCGGTATCTCGACTCAAAATCACCACATTCTCGTCTTCTTCGTCTTCTTCGTCTTCTCCGTCTTGAGATTCTGGTGAGGGCGAAGATTCGACTGCTGCAGGTTTGTCAGGTGAGACCCTAGCAGTCTGGTGTCGAGCATGTAGTTCATTTGGCTGGGTCGCCTCATCGGCCTGACTTCCGTGATATCCGGAATCGAAGGCGTTGTGTGCCGCCCTGGTTGGAGACTTGTGTTGTGCCTTGGATGTAGTCGGAAGAAGCTGTTCGTCCTTATCCACCGGGTCTTCCGCCACCCGAAAAGTCGATACCGGTCGTTCGAAGCGTATTTGCTTGAAGGGACTCGCTCGGGCTTGGGGTGTTGCGGAGAAGACATCGGACAATGGCTGTATACTGTTAGTTGATGCTTTCAACTAGCCTTCATGCCACCTACTGCGCGCCCTTCCAATGGATTGATCTTCTTGGCCGTTCGTGGTGTCTTCCCTCGTAGTTTTCCAGGCGTTTTGAATATCTCGGCGACATTTCTGCAGGCTGGTCTTTAGAAGCAGCTCGTGTATGGAAGCGTGTTTACTTACACTTGGTTCTCGCTGAAGATCTCGGCCATGTGCTCATTCAGCCAGTCCACCTCGTTCCGCGCTGAGAACGTAAACTCCTCGGTTTCCGCCTGTGCAATCTGCAGCGAAGAAGTCCTCTCCTCCGTCACCCATGATGTGGATCCAACCTGTAGTCGCGCATTTCCTCGCAGCGGCGCCATGGTCTCGGATCAAAACAACGCGCTTGGAAGTGCAGTAGCCAAGATAATCTCGATGTAGAATTGGAGGCGTTGATCATTAAATCATTTCGTATTATATCGGGAGAGCTACCGCATTAGTCGCGAAGTCGTGGATTGTTGAAGTCGTCGAGTGGTGGATCTAGAAATTTGGTGTGGTGAGGTTATGTATGGGTGGGATACAAGGGCCCGCCGTCTCGATTGTTTTGGTCGAGCTCTGCGGCGCGTCGTGTTTAGTCACGTGCCGGGACTCGCATCAGACCTTATCAGTGTTGACCGAGTGTATCTCGATGAAGGGTATACAAATATAATTTGCTTTGATTACTGTAAATAAGTATCTCTCTGTGCCTGAGCCTATACCCATCGAGTTTCAGTTCCTTTTCTTCCTCCCCAAATGCCACGCACTTTCATTAGATGTCTGGCAAGAGCCAAGCGTACCCGGGTATCCTCTCCGAGAACCTTTTCTATATCTGTACCCCATCGAGGAAATACTTTGATGGAGACGAGTGGCTTTTCAGATACGCAGCTATAGGTTCGAGAAGCAGTAGCGAAGATCTGCTCAAATTATCCGGATGTAAACAATCTTCTCGCTTCCGTCGACTGTGTTTTGTTTACAGGTAATTTTTCTTTGGCTTGATATTTGATAGTCGATACTTATCAGTATAGCTTACTGCCCGTACATAATCTTACCTGGCCATTTGAACCTCACGTGGGAAAGTTGCAATTTCCAGGCTTGAGTATTGAGACTGTTATCATGTTTCCCATCTGTGCAGAAGAAAGGACTTGTCCTTAGTGATATCTTCTGTCGGGCGTTTTGATATTCATCTGCATGAATGTTTACTTTGCACACATATCTAATCTCTCGTGTGCCAGGAATACTGGACAGCGTACGATGAATCCGGAGAGTATCCCCATGAATTTCATAGAGATTTTTTCGAGAGTTGGCTGGATTGGGATTGCTTTGCCCGAGGACCTTGGTGGTTCAGGGCTTGGTATATCAGAAGCAACCATGATGCTGCAGATAATCTCAGAGTAAGACAGCTTCTAGTCTATCGTTCTTCATCATAGGTCATCATCATCATAGGTTAATACAAAAAATATCTTCAAGCTCAACCACTAGACATCTACGCAACGCAACCGGTAGCTAACTTCGCCACAGCTGAGTAACGACAACGTATGCTGCCCGACCTGATCAGTGGTAAATCTGGCGCCTGAGACGCTCAAACTCCGCACCCAAGCCACCCGAGACGGCGACCGCTATACGATTTCCGGGCAAAAGATGTAGGTCTCCGCGCAAAGATGGTTCTTCTCGCCCGCACCACCCCGCTCGAAGAAGTAACAAACCCTCCGAAGGCCTCTCGCCGTTCTTCATCGACTTCGACAAGTCAAAACAAGGCCTGGAACCAAAGCACACCTCCAAGATGGAGGGTAGGGCTGTGGACGCCAACGAGGTCTTCTTCGACAACTACTCCATCCCCGGCGACTCTCTCATCGGCAACGAAGACCAGGGCTTCAAGATCGTGCTCCACGGCATGACCGCCGCGCGCTGTCTCCTCGCAGGCGAAACCCTCGGCCTCAGCTACGCAGCTCTCTACCGCACATCCACCCACGCCAAAGACCGCGTCGTCTTCGGCCATCCAATCGACATGAATCAGGGGATCTAGCACCCGCTTGCAGACGGATACATGCTCCTCGAAGCTGCGAAGCTGGCGACGTACCACGCTGCTAGGCTGTACGACCAGCCGACGACGAACGTCAGTGTCACTCAGGCAGCGGCATTCTCGGCGCGTGAGAGGAGCATGCTGAGTCTTGGGGGAAATGGGACATGCGAAGGTGTATCATCTGGAGAGTGTTTTGTGCCGAGGATCGCGCCAGTGTCGAGACAGATGGTTAAGAATTATTTTGCGGATAAGGTGCTGAAGCTACCTATGATTTAATGAATATCGAGAGGGTGTAGATATATTCGAAGCCCTAAGTTGGCCTTTTTCTTTTCCCTTTGGATTTAGCATTCATAGTAGGAAACCGGGCCAAAATCAATGTCCAATCCATGCTGGAACATGATCCGAGGTAGTTTGGCTGGAGCTCCATCTTGCTCCGTACCGAGTAGGGGCCACTATATCCGCTCAGCATATGAGACTTTAGAAGGTATGGTCTTGTGCGGTATCCCTTTCTCCTATCTCACCAGAATCTCCAATCAAATTATATCAGCACTCATCCCACTCAATATCGAATACTGCCTCGCACATTGTACTACGTACAACAAGCCTGGCTCCCTTTCCTATGGATCCACTGCCTACCGCCACAAACTCCAAACTCCAATGCCTACGCCCAGATGCCGTCTCTACTTCTTCAAGGCCGCAAATCTCTGGGCCAACTCATCGACATCGGGTATGGTTCCACCAATAGGCTCCTTAATCTGTGTCCCCTTTCCCGTCCCGACATCCTGCATCTTCTTCGTGGGCTTCAAATCCAAAGTCCCCTTGACCCTAGGATGTAGATTATCCGTACTTGGACTGGGCGGATTAACCCTCAGCGGGCTCTGCGGTCCAAAACTCCTCGGCGGCGTAGCTTTGCTCAACTCCTCTCGCTCTTCGACCCCCTTCGCGCCCTCAACTCCGATTGGCGCCTCCATGTTCTTGTGCGCCTGTCCTCCACTCGGACTCTCATCATCATCATCATCATCATCATCATCATCATCATCCGCATAGCCAGGCGGCTCTCCCAACTCCGCCTTGGGCCTCTTGGGCCAATCCACCCCATACGTCCGCGCGATCTCCTCTAGGTAGCCGGTGACCAGCTCCGGCGGCGGCGGCGTGACGGCAAGCTTCTTCAGCACCTTCTCGCTAACCTTGGCATCGCTGTTCTCGAGGGCCTCCAGCGCAAATTCCTTCCCGTACTTCTCCACCAGCAGGTTCCGCACCTGCTGCAGCTCCTTCACATCGGTGCGCGGGGCGGCGTATATCAGGCTCTTGACGGCCTCCTCTAGTCCTGGGTCGCAGGTCCTCTCTTCCATGAGACCCGTCCGCGCAAGCAGCAGTTCGCAGTAGAGCTCGAGGATCTCGTGGAGCTCGGTGGTGATGTCGGAGCGGATGATATTCTCGACGCGGATCTTGGCCGACTCGATCTTGCCGGCCTCGAGAAGCTGAGCCATGGCGCGGCGCTGTTGCTTGGATACGGCTTCGTCTTTCTGTTGGACCATGCGTAGACGGGCGATGGAGAGCTTCAGCTGCACCTTGAGCTTGGCCTGGGTGGAGGGGAGGGATCTATTAGCAGGGGATTGTACACACGGTTTTGAAGGCATCCTTACGATGATTGTAGAAGCGGGCGCCATTTCCGAAGAGGTAGGGGAGGGTTAGTTGGTGAGGTTGACAGGAGGACTCGAGGGCGTTGAAGGGAGGATGATATCGAGGCCGAGGGGGTAGAGGGGTAGGTACCTAGGTAAGTACAGAGGTACCGGTACTCAAATGCACCGAGCTAAAACAGGTGCACACATTGAAAGTAATTATAGACGTAAATGCAAATATAAATATATACAACACCACATAAATTTTCCCTCACGCCATCTCCTCCAGCTCTTCTGTTTGTCACCCGGTACTGTTACTATCACTGTTACTGTCACTGTCCGCCACTCCGTACTTCAATTGATCCGACCCGCCACCGACCTCCACCCGCTCCACTCCACTCCTAACCTCATATCCTTCGATCCCTATCTCCATTCTCTCCCTGATTTATCCAGACCCGATACCATGGCGACGTACCGTTCAGCCCTCAATCAGCGGCCCTGGGAACTCTCGAAACCCTCAAATCTACCCGGATCCGGATCCGGATCCGGATCCAGATCCCCATTCCCCTCGACCTCCATCTCCACCCCATGATGGCGGCTTCAAAGACAAAATCCGGCCCCAGAAAGGCTGCGGACAAGATACAACGATGGCTGGAAAAGAGGGCGCAGGCCATCTGGACCAACCTTCTCACGAACCATCTCTGGCAACGGATATTCAAGAATACGTTGGCCACCACAATCACAGTCATCATAGCCCTGATCCCGGCCGTGGTCCAGGTCTACGGCCCTGCTGCATATCTGGCTCCCATCACGACTGTCTTCGGACATCCAGGCAGAAGATTCGGCATGATGGCAGAGGCTCTTGTCCTCACCCTCGCCGGGACGCTGCTGGGAGTAGGCTGGTCAGTCCTGGGGATATACCTCTCGAGTCTCGTATACGAGGACAATGCACCGGCGGCATATACAATCAAGGCTGTATTCCTGACCGTGTCATTACTGTTTCACGGATTCTTGAGGTCGCATACTCCGCGGCTGTTCATCTTTGTCCTCTTGCTGGTCATTGTCACGGTGGTTAGCTTGTCGGGAACGTATACAGCCGTCTCTGCCGCAAGTGTCACGACGATTCTGTACCCGGTTCTGACCGCATTGGCCATCCTCTTGCTCGTCAACGCCCTCGTATTCCCGGAGTTCTCGAGCAGTTTCTTAGGTACCACGACCATTGAGACCTTGGGAGCCACTGTGGGTGCTGTGAGAGATGCAGGGAAGTACTTTATCTCTATCGCTGTAGAGCCTGATGCAACGGACGTGAAAACAAGTGGAGGGGGAGGAGGGGAACAAAATATTGCGAAAAATCCTGCCGAAGCAAGAAACGACACGTCCACGACAATAGAAGCTTTTAAGCTCACTAAACTCAAATCTCTAATCGATGCGAAGCCAAAGCTTCGAGCCAAGCTCGCAGGCTGCAAGGCAGCTCAGCAGGAGTGCAATTTTGAGCTGGCTTGGGCCGTCCTACCTCCGAGAGACCTCAAGTTCATCAGTGCCACGAGCATGAACAACCTGGTGGCAAACGCCATCGCCTTGATTGCTGCCTGCGAGAGTAAGTTTGCTCTCATGGGTGATGCACATGAACAAAGCGATGGTGAGAACGATACCGGGCATGGAGTCGCGACTTTGGTCGAATTAGCCGGAACTGAAAGCGATGCTGTTTCATCCCGGCCCGGTACTGCAGTAGAGAGCTCCCACGACGAGTCTGCTGACGAGAAGCGTGCTGCGCAGCGACGGGGAGATCGAGAGAAGAGGCAGAAACCACAGAGAAGCAGGAACCGGTTTCAGAGGGAAATTGCAGACTTGGAGATGATCAAGCCCCACAAAGAGATTGAGTCGGGCGACGTGGAGCTGTTGAAGTACCTCGTGAGCAGAATATCCAAACCTCTCTCAGAACTTCAGACTGCCCTTGATCAGACTGTTGACGTAGTCACGTCCTGTCTAGCCTACTGCTACGATGTACCCAAGCTTCCGTCAGGTGCTCGAGCTCCCTCTGGTATTAGGGTGGAGGAGATTGACATCCGTGTGGACATATTGACAGAAGCTATGGCGGCCTTTGACAGAAATTCTGCGTTGGCTTTAGAAGCTGCCGCTTCTCTTCATGATCTGGAACACCCACAAATAGATGTCATGCCTCGGATGGAGACTTTCCTGGTGTCATCTTTCCTTCTCAATTTTCGTCAAGCTGCTTCACATATTCTGGAGATCCTTCGCCATTCGAGGCAATTAGTTGAGAAGCGACAAGCTAGGCATGGTCGATCGCGAATCTACGCTCCTAGAATCAACTGGCGCAAATGGCTCGTGTCTGGCGGAGAGGATGAGCCCTTGGCGTTGCCAGAAATTGCAAGAAAAGATGCGCGAACCGGGAGAAGCGACGGTGATGTGCAAGATGTTGATGACGGCTTTGTTGCAAGCATGGAAACTCATGTGGGCAACCAGGATATCGAGTCCGCGCCTCCGATTGACAGTGGCTTACAGTCACCACATACACCTGTACAGTCCCCTCCCAAGGCCCATCGGCAGGCCAGGAAATCAACTACAATAGATCGGGTCCGGAGTGGCCTTGCGGACATTCTTGAGTATTTGGCAGCAAGCGAGGATTTCATGTATGCCATCAAGCTGACGGTCGCCGTTTTCTTGGTGACTTGGCCCGCCTTCGTCCACAAGTGGAACGCATGGTACTCTCTCAACCGTGGGCTTTGGGCTGCTCTGCAGCTTGTGTTGATTACAGAGGTTGCGATCGGAACATCGGTCCAGACTTTCATGCTTCGCGCTGTGGGAACCACGGTCGGATGTGTATGGGGTTATGTGGCTTTTCAGGCTCGCAACGGTAACAAAATCGTATGCGTGATCCTTCTTGTGATTGGCATCATTCCCTCAACGTACATACAGCTTGGCAGTAAATACGTGAAAGCCGGCATGGTGTCGATCATCTCAATGTGTGTTGTGGCTCTGGCAACCGAAGATCACACCGTTCCCGGAACTGCAACAGAGAATTTCTTGAAACGTTTGATTGCTTTCTTGATCGGTGGCGTCGTGGCATTGATGGTAGAAGTCCTACTCTTCCCTGTCAGAGCCCGAGACCGACTCGTGGAGTCTCTAGCCGCATCCATCTACCAGATCAGCGAGATGGAAGCTTGCCTTGCTCACGGTGTTGAAACAGGAACTAACATCGACGTGCACTCTTCCCAAGTCAGAATCCGGTTCAACAGGGCCAAAGCCAAAGCCCAGGGAGCGCTGATGGCAGCTGGTACTTTCCTACCCTTCTGTGCCCAGGAGCCACGCCTCAAAGGCTCCTTCAAGGGCCTCGCTCTCATCTACGCCGAGATCCTCTTCTGCCTGCACACCATTGTTGATAGGATGGATAACACGATCCATCTCCGCCAAGAATACGGCTCGGGTGTGTTGGAGGATCTGAATGAGAAGGTATATCCTTACCGGCGCAACGTCGCTGGCTCAATCACCATCGTCCTGTTCGCGGTCCACGAAGCGCTCACTACTAAGCTTCCATTGCCGCAATTCTTGCCTTCAGCTCGCCTCGCCCACCTCCGCATGGTGAACCGGGTCCGCGAAGTCGTCCTTGCAGGCGACGTCCACCCACTGCACTCGGACCGCTCTGAGCTCGAGATGACGATGGTCAAGCGCATCGTACAGCAGAAATTCCTGAGCTGGAACGCAGCTAGTGCGGGGCAAATCGAAGTCATCGAGTACCTTGAAGAACTCGTTGACCTGGTCAAGCTTTTGGTTGGAGCCAACGAGTTCCGTAGTGGGCTGTTGACAAGACATAATTACAAAGGATTTGTGGATCGAATGCACGCCAGCTCGATGCGCGGAGCTGGCGAGGAGGCCGAAAGAGAGGAAATGGAAATGAGGGATGTGATGCTGGAGCCGTCTGAGGCGAGGATCTCGGGGCTGGTCAAGAGACGGACTACGTTCTCCAAGAGCCGTGTGGATAGAAGTCTTGGCCATGCTGAGAAAGAGGCTGAGATGGAGAGGGTCAGGAATGAGGAAGAGTTACCGAGATCGTTGCAGAGGGTCAGGAGCCGACGAATCGAAGAGCTGAATCTGTTGCGGACGAAGAGTCCAGATGGGATGGGGATATGAGGAGACCTGGAGGGAGGGAGAGTGCGGCCGGACCAGATAGTTGCTGATGAAGATGAATCTCTCTATAGAAAGAAAAAAAAAAGTAAAGTAAATACACAAGAGTCGACTGTAGGCTAGTCTTAGCGGGGTCACGCTCACCCCACTGACTCTTTGTGAGTGATGATCAGCCCGGCTTGAACTTCAAATTCGCGCGCACAACTTGAGATTATAGCAACATCAAGACTGCCCGCCGTCCAGCCTCCACCTTCCACCCTCCACCGCGGCGCAACTACATCCTCCATGTAAGGCATCAACTGCCCTACGATGGATTCCCCTTGGAAATTCGAGCAGTACACGCCCTCTTCGGCCTGTGAAATCTCCCCGCCTCGACCTCTGGACGCCGATGTTTGTCACTCCTGAGCCATCTCCCTCTTCCCCCTTCCCCCTTCCCCCTTCCCCCTTCCCCCTTCCCCCTTCTCCCTTCCTCCCTCCTCCCTCCCCCACTGACTGCAAATACAGCAATTTGCCAGTGAAAGCGCCGAGGTTGTCAGACTCACTAAGCTCCTCGCCGCTCTCCCCTATGATCCCGAGACCTGGCTGAATCGGGGCAACTGCCTCCGTCTCCTCGGCTATCCCGAGCTCGGCCTCGGCGATACATACAAAGCCCGCCTCTTGGTTGAAGCTGGCCTCCTTGACACTGACACCGACACCGACACCGACACCGACACCCCGTCGACTCTTGGAGATCAAGTCCGCCAGGCCTACCGCAAGAAGACTCATGCCCTGCACACCACAGATCCGGCCTGGATCAAATGCGCTTCCGCCGTATCGACGCCTGAGCTACTCGCCCAAAGAGCCAACGAGATGCTGAAGAGGCTCGAGTTGCAAATTTGGACGGAGCTCATGGAGGGATTGATGGCAGCAAATTGCTGCGTCGACTATGGACGGATGAGTCGCGAAGCGGTAGATAAATTCCCAGAAGATGAGGTTTTCCCCAGTGAAGTCGCCAACGCCGATGCATGGTATGCTCAGCGGAAGGACATCTTACAGCCTCAAGTGGACAGTGGAGAGATGGCCGAGTCACAGATGGCGTCGACTATCTTGAACGGAGGAGTATATCCAGTCGCGTACCCGTTCATGACCGAGGACCTCCTGATTCGGAACGAAGAGGTGTTCCAGGGTATCGTGGAGGACTTCGAGAGGGCTTCGACGAACGGTACGGTGGTCCGAAGTACGATTCGCAACACTACAGGAGCCGACGGAGAGGAATTCACCGAGGACGATTGCATCGGCGTGGTCGCGACACGAGAGATCGCCACAGGCGAGACAATCCTAATTGACAGAATGTCTGCCGGCACCGTGGCTGTTGATGCGGATCCCAGCGGTTGCCCGACATGCTGCGCCAGCCCCGTTGAGAGTTTCCGGAACGCCTGTTGCAACGTCCTGTACTGCTCTCAGGTCTGCGCCGATGTGGCGTTGGAGACTTTCCACGTTCCGATCTGTGGCAAAGACTTCGAGTACCTCTACACCGCTGCGAGGACAGCAACTGCCACGACCGATTTCTCCCTCGACGCTCTCTTGCTGATGAGGGCCATCGCCCTCAGTCTCGCGGAGGACTTGGGCCATCCACTCCAAAGCCAAGCCATGGTCAGACTCACGCCCGCCTACGGGTTCCGAGAACCCAACCTCATCATCTTCAACTTCGCGGACCACATCCAAACGCCCATCTCGATCCTCCAGACCCTCGGCATCAACATCTTCACGAACCCGCTCTACGACACCTGGGTCCTGCACACCATGAGGTGCCGCCTGCAGAATAACAAGCACGGCCAGACCCTCGGCGACTGGCCGGGCACCGGCATCAGCGGCCTCTACAGCATGCTGAACCACAGCTGCAGCCCGAACGTCGACTGGCGGCACGACTCGGCCAGCAGCGAGGTGACGCTGTTCGCGACGCGGGACTGTACGATAGGAGAGGACCTCTGCATCAGCTACATTGGACCCGCGGGTAATGCTCTGCCGGTGGCGGAGCGCAGGAAGAAGCTGATGGGCTGGTTCGGTATGCCTTGTCGGTGTGCGAAATGCACCCGGGAAGCTTTAGCTGCTCACGACGAGGTCCTGGATCTCGCTGCTGCTGCTACTGCAGAGCTAACATTGGAGGAACCTGAAGAGTGAGAAAATTATAGTATCTACTGTACGATAGGGGGTAGGTTGTAAGAAAGGCGAATGGAAGATGTTTTTCGTGATTCATACAACTTACTATGATGGTTTTTTCTTTTCTTTCTCTTTTCAAAGCTCAAATTTTACCATCTATTGGGTCTCACATGCTGAAGGCCGACGAGACAGCATTCCTGTATCGGACGGTGTTCTTGCGCTTGCTGACGTCTTACTCCAAGCCTTCCCTTCCTCCCTCCCTTCTCTTTCGATCTTACTTATTTTATTACTCCAGCTTGCGCCGTATACAGGCCCTTCCTATCTTTCTTAAAGTGCTCGATGGCCTGAATAAACGCTTGATGATTAAAACGCAAAAAAGGCCTCGCTTTCCGTAGATTAAAACGAGCGCGAAACAGCGCCTTTTTTCTGATCTAACGATTAGCCGAGAGCTTTTCGTAATGCAATAAATAAAAAATATCGAATCTAACACATAAGTAGGTGCATAGACATCCCAAAAGGGGGTCTTGCTGCGCCGACGTAGCCACTTCGGACATCGATCGTGATGTTGTCAGGATCCCGAAGCCGAAGCGGCTACGAAAATTCGGGCGTTGAGTTTTTCCATACCGAATGAAGCTGGAAGGTGGGAATGATGAATCGAAAAGTTTGAAAAGCGAATTCGGAATTGCTCGATGATAATCCCCGGTGAGATACGTGAAATTCGGGGGCGTTAACGATCAAATTGTCCGCTAGACGGTAAATCAATACCACTACTACTAGTAACGGTCAAGTTCTTCGGGCTTCCAATATTACGAATAGAAGTCGCGGTTAAATCGGTGTGTTGAAGAACGATATGTCGAAAGTATAATTTTACAAGGGATCTTACTAAGTCTTACACCGATTAGCTTATAAAGATTCAATTAGCCTTTGAAAGTAGCTTTGGGCTAGTATTCAGTCTGTGTAATAGAGTTGACCGGGCTTTAAGCTACCACGGTACAGGCCTAAGTATTACCCCTCGAGGGTGCCTTAAAAGTTTAGTTTCCACTTTAAAACCCCTGTTTTCCCTACCCTCGAGGGGTAATACTTACGCCTGCGACGTAGTATTTACGTAGTACCACGGTACAGACCTAAGTATTACCCCCCGAGGGTGCTTCAAAAGTTTAGTTTCCACTTTAAACCCCCTGGTTTCCCTACCCTCGAGAGGGAATACTTACGCCTGGGACGTAGTACGTACGTAGTAGTAGAAACCAGCGCTCTACGATCTAGAAGTATAAAGCTAAACTGGGTCCGACATTTATTCATGAGATACCGGCAGTAGCCGATGCGCTGAATTAAAGATCATCAGATAACTCTAACCAAACGGGGGGATCCCCACCCTTCAAGATCTGCCTTTATACCGGGGGGAAGCGAACTTGGCTACGTCTATACTACCGGTACAGTACTTAATACCACGGTACAGGCCTAAATGTTCCTGCCTGCAGGTGCTTTAAAAGTCTAAATCTCCACTTTAAATCCAAGTCTACACCCGCTAGTAAAGCAAGTCTACACCTACTGGCCCCATTGGGATATACTACGTAGTACTAAGCGTAGACCGTACAAGCGGCCACCTCGGCGAGACATGAATGATCACCTTTGCTTGATGAACGAGACTTAAGAACCGTTGTTTCCTCGACAAGAGAGGTACTTAGCTATACATCAAATTTTGGCTGTAATGTACCAAATTTGGTATGTAACCTGAATACCTCACCGAGGCGAGGCGACTTCTAATACGGTCTACGCCCACTTTACCTAATAGGGTGAATGGGTATAGACTTTACCACTGTAATGGGTGTGGACTTATCAGTATAGTCGTAGCAAAGCTCGGGGAAGGGACTGAGAAAAGGCGGCCGAGGCGTTCCTGGGTCGTATGGATGAAGTCAAGTTTGAGTCGAGTTTTTGAGTGAAGTTGAGCCGAATCTTAATCGAATCAACTTGAACTGAGCTTTCCTTGGCTGGGCGCAGTCGATAATATTTGTCTTCCCAGATAATGAATCGGTTTAACGATTTGGAAAATGACATGATATGGCATGGCTGCAGTTACGGAGGGACCCGTGCTTTACTTCTCTGGTACCTAGGTACTTATGCTACATAGTAGTTCCAGAGCTGGAATGGAGCATTAATAGTATCACGGACTGATCAGCTCTAATTGTCCTAGAAGACTCTGGAATTGGAGGTTAAGAATACGCATTTGCAAGGCGGGGGAGGGTGGGCAGCGGAAAGTGCGGTGTAGTGTACCTACAGCGTACTCACTACTACAACTGAAAATGCATCCGTCTAGACCCCGATTTTTACTTTATTGACCTTCTTTTCTATAACCTAGATTTAAACGATCACACCGCTCTGGGATGAATTCAATTTTCACGCGCAACAGGCCAGGACGGGATTTTATAGCCAAGATTCTGTGAGCGCATAAGCCTCGGGAGAAACGTGGCCGAGTAATTTACTTACTCTCTACAAGTCACCAGCCCCTTCTTAAATAATTCTAATTTTTGGCCGTGGGATAAGTTGACGAATTCATATTCATAGTACTTCAAGGGACGGGATAGTATGTATGTTGTTGTGCGCAAAAGCAGACCTCCAGTGCGCACTGCAATTCCCAGTATCATCGCCCTACTTACCGCTCGATATATCTTATTATGCTCTGAAATAGGTCTTCTGCTTTATAATTTACATTGCTCTACTTTACAGCCTTTACAGACCCATCTCGGCACCTTCGTACGCCTACTCCGTACAATTGGCTCGCCAGGTATGCATGTCGGGTTTGTAGCTGTAGCTTTGCATATACAACTTAGCAGACGATAACATCAGACTTCAGTCGTTGGTGATCCAAGAGTCTATGCGCGGAATAAAAAACTCTCATACGTGATCTTTAATTCTTGACTTTCCTCGGATATGACAAACGACAGTTGAGGCGCAGAAGCATCTGCAGACTCTTGTCCAGTCGACGAAGGGGATGCCAAAAGTCTTTACGGACGAATCTTTCACTATAACTATTACGAATCGTGAAAACGCCTCGGGCCATTTCTGTGATGTGATAGGCATGCGAGGAGAGATATTTAAAATCCGTTATGGGTAGAGGAAAGGAAAGAGAAGAGAAAAGGAGCGCCGAGAGGTTCGGGGACTGGTGGATAGATAATAAGAGAACGACACAATATGACTTCATCTTCACTTCTTGCCTCGTCTAGGCTATGCTAAGTCCAAATTTCCCTTTCTCGTGATAACGACCTTTCCAGCCTGAGAGTTACTTTTCCGAGCATGAGTTAGAAAAGTAAAGGTTGAGTTAGATGAAGTCAATCTCACGTAGCAGTCCAGATTTCTTTCGTGATCTGCCCAGAGATAAGGAAACTTCTTAGTTTTCCTTCGAGCCGTTGGCCGATCTTAATACCAGCAGCCACTGGAAGAAATGGCCGAAAGTTTGAACAAGGCAGCTAGTATCTCTTAGGTACTAATAATGCTAATAATATAAATACTTTGGCTGAAGCTTCCCAACTCCTAAGAGAACTACCGAATCAGTATAGCGCTTGATAGTGACTGTCCGCCTGACCCGAGCGATGCGATACACTTTGCCAATCTTGCTTCGCCCTTTCGTATTGGCACGGCCAGCCAAATATACGCCTGGCCAACCATTTATCGGATCGCAATCTTTGTTCTTAGTTTTGAAAAATATCAATACATGGAATTGAATATGCTGGCCGCACGAGTAAGCTCTTGGCGCCTTGCTTTCCGGAAAGCGGCCATTACTAACATCTTGGTGCTGGCTCTGCACGCAAGTTCGAACATGTTCAAATGATATGCCGAATTGGTATTTCATTGAATGAGTTAAAAAACGACATTTAGTAGTCCAAAATCAGCCCACGGGAAAACGCTCGTATTCTCGAACGTTGGCAATGCCGAGATACCTCGTATACTCAAATGGGAAACTTGGCCCTTCGAAGGGAATGTGGAGATATAAGGAAAGAGAATCAGACTGAAGTATATCTTTTTATAGGAAACTGTCACTTCCATCCTTCTATTCGCATTTCTCACAAGCTGCGCTTTCAATTCTTCGTAATTGGTTATCTTTTTTTATCGCCTTCTTGAGTTTCGGTAGTATTATACTTTTCTACCTTATCATCTTAATACGAATTAAAGATTCTTGGCAGCATGACTAAAAAGGCTATTGCTGTTGGTAAACCTTATACTAACTGTAAGTCTGGCGTTGAGATCACCTGCGAAGTTGACTTAGAAACGATACGATGGAATAGACCCTCGGAGCTAGCTGCGGCTCATAGTCCTTCCTGCTCTCAAGAAGACAGTTGAACAGAGCACGAGGCCCTGACCTCCAAATACCAAGAAGGTCATTGCCCGGTGTAGAACCACATCACCCCGCAAATAACGCATTAAAAGGAATTGACGAGCGTAACGGAACAATGATCTTTGGTAATAGAACTTTGGTCGGTATGCTAGCGCGGAATAGCTGAGTTGGTGATGACATCGATGAATAACTTCTGAAGATTACGAAAAACATCTCCGCTTCTCCATCCTTTACAAATATGCTCAGTTCCGCAGGAAAAAGGTGTTTTCTTTTAGCACGGGCAGAGCGCACCTACATATCTGGATGTCTAGACTTTTCCGAGTGGTCCGGCAAAGGCTCTGCTCGTTGCAGCTTATCGCAATACATTCATACCACAGAGCATGCGAGTACGAATGACCATACATGTCTTCCCTTATATACTGTTTCAGAGACTCGAAGATATTAACTATCTACATTTCGAATCCATTACGCACATGGATCTTTCTTCAAAGTTCTACGAGCTCAGCTTTATTTCATGATTAGAAAAGTATCTTGGGAATAAGCGCTCATAATATGATCTTGCGTAACGATTAGTGATCCAAAGTCAGAGATTGCGCTGCCAATTGTCACGATATATCTTATATTGTGTTGACTTTTAAATCGTACACAATCAAAGAAAGATCAGCGAAGTCGAAACATGCAATTTAATCTCTAGTACGCGTACCGCCTTAAAGTGGTAAGAATCCACACTGCATAAAACCATCTCCTATGTTCCAAAAAGCACAGGCGTCCCCAACTAACCCTACGCTCCAAAACTCAGGTCCAGGGTATGCCGAGGCTCTGCTACGTAGACCAGAGTATCCAGACTCGAGCCCTTCAACCTGGAAAATAATCAGCTCGGAATCTAACGTATCGCACTTAAAGAGCACATACCTGACTGCTTAGCAATCGGAAGTAGCGGCGAGCGAGCGCCTAGCACTTCCAGACGTAGGTGCAGGAAGAGCCAGCCGGGCTGCACGCAATTCTTGGACCATACTCCCCAGCTCTGCCCTGGCATTGAACCTCTGGATTGAAGACTGAAAGCTCGTACACACAAACCCCACTATCACCACACACTCCTTCCATGTTGTAAGTCTTCGGCACGTATTGTGCAGCGATGAGTGAAGGCGCGAGAGCGGCGATGATGATGTTGAAGAACTGCATATTCGCGGGATAAGGATTTCGAAGTCTGGAGAAGATTCAAATAGAAGTCGAGATAGAAGCTGATGTGCTATAAAGATGCGTGCTGATGAAGATGTCTGCTGATGATGGTAACGAAAGTGATGTGTGTTGATGATTCCTTTTATCGAGGAAATCTATTTTATATATATTCATAATCCAGCTTGCGAGATGGGTAAGCTGCGGAAGACCCTCACGGTTTGAATTCGTATACACTCTTGGCAGCTAATCTAAACAAGCAATGGAGATGCGAGACAAACGTCTCAAATACCTAGGCAATACCGGTAGACCGCTTTGTTTCTACGAGTCAGTCTATCATGATGAAGGGATATTCTTGGCACGCTTGAGCCATTTCTTCAAGTAAATTCTAGTTGCAATCCAGTTTCAACTAACCTTTATCCCGTATGAACTGCTATTTAATCACTCCTTAGTGCTGGTTTGAATGTCTGAATCGCTAGTTTGTAACTGGATACAAGGTGATTCATGTTGTTGTTATAATTATTACCGTCAGGCGGGTAGCAGGCGAAGCCTGCTGCCCTAGGACCTCTTATAAAGTATAACGGCGTGCTAAGCTAAAGAATTATATAAAAGAAAGCTTTAAAAATCTGTTTAAGATAGTGCAGAAAGAGCTATTATCATCTACGTCCTTTTCTTATAGATAAATGAATCATAATAAGGAAAGACTCTCTTATTAAAAGAAAAAAAAAAATGAAAAAGAAAGTAAAGCAAGTGCAGATTACCGTAGCTATCATAGAAGCATAGCTGAATTAGAGTCGCAAGACAACTAATATCAAGGCCGGACCGGGGTTAACCGTAGGTGGATATGAAACTGCTTAGAAGAGAAAAGAAAAAGAAAAAGAAAGTGTTTGCAATTATAATTAAAAACAAAACCAAACTCTAAGAACAATCTATTTATATTATATGATGATATCAAAACAAGTTTCCTTGGAAAGACATTATGCTGCCTTAAAAGGTCCTTAGTCTATCGCGTTTGCTAGCTTCTATAGCTTTTCTAAGGCGAGGCGTGCCTCGTCCTCCTTATAAAGGCAATATCAGTAAGCAGCTAAAGCGGCACTGTCAGCAAGTACAATACTTGAAGTAGAACCCCTGAATGGTTGAGAAGGCTTGAAAGTTAGCCGGTTTGCTAAAGAAAGCTTCAAAGAATTCGTAGACCTCCAGGATAATGCTTGATAGGATCCTCAATCGAATTCCCGTTAGCTAAGAGAAAAACCGCCGCCGTGTAAAACGATAAAAGGCGAGAGGCATAAGGGCCCTACGTTTGCCGCATACATATGTCAGGTTAGTTTCGTAAATAACCTAGTATAGCATCAAGTGAACTCTCCGTGCTTAATTCGTATTGCAAGGAGCTTGTATAGAATATATCGCGGGAGCTCGAGCTCCGGGAGGGGGATACGAGGCAATAATCTGCTATAGCTACGTACTACGTACTAGTAAGTCAAATTTAAGTTCGTCCTATACCCCTAGAAGACCGGAAATTCGGGGACTTGCTAGGGAAATACAGTTTTGAGGTTAATACCGCGCCTCTAAAGCTGCGACATCAAGTCCCATTATTAACGAAAAATGAGTCTGGCGAGTCATTATACATCTACTTATAGGATCAGGCCTACGTTAGGCGTGCAATTAGAATTACCAAGGGCCTGACTTAGCCGTGTGCCGATAAGGCAAGCTGTCGGCTATTCTTACTCATACGTTCCGTTTACGCTTATAGAGAATACCATCAGCGAACTCTTATTCCAGAATCCTTAAGGTGTAAGTTTTCAAAGAAGATGTTATTACTGACTTAGCGTTAATAATGAAAGTCTTTTTTATATGCTGGAATCTATACATAATCTTTTTCTCTTTAACCTAGCATCTGACTTTTTAGCACTCAAATATTGTATCGTCCTTCTGAACATGACGCATTGCCCGACGGGTACATAGACACTCCATTCACCTGCTACGATAGCTCCATTCGTATTTAGCATTTCAAGCAGTTTTCCTCGTCTTATATCAGAGTACTCAGCCCGAATACGGGATGGATCTGCGGGCTTGACGCAGCACACGCTTGTACTACGTCGCAGGCGTAAGTATTACCCCTCGAGGGTAGGGAAAACAGGGGGTTTAAAGTGGAAACTAAACTTTTAAGGCACCCTCGAGGGGTAATACTTAGGCCTGTACCGTGGTAGGTTGAGATACCGGTAAGTAGGTTCTCGATCTGAAAAGTTAAAACATTTCATACCCTAGCCAAGAGCTGAACTCAATACAAGGTTAACCTAATCTAAAGATGAACAGCCGAAAGGTTTTTGCCCTGCGGATCCTGCGTTTCACGGGTGCTGAGACTGCAGAAAGTCTTTTTTTCTTACTGTACTGTATTACCGGTAGCTGTGTATCGATAAATATATATCAGGATTTAAAGTTATTTTCTCTTGGAATGAGCCCGGCAGCATTGGCAGGGTACGTAGGTGCCACGTAACGTTAGGCGAATACAACACGATACTCTGTGAGCATCTCTGCTAACGGCAATTGTTTTGAGGGTACTGAAGAACCATTTCCGCTACTAAAGCATTGTCAGCTCTGCAGGCTTGACTCGGTCACGTATCCCAGATAGGCTACATTTCTTTACGAATCCCCTGGAGTTCAGGAGTTAGGAGGCTAGAGATCAGTCTGAATACCAACGGAGCATTATCGAAACCTCGAATACGGTAGTGTTTCCCTGTCATTGTAAACGTAACAAGCATCACGCGCGCGCTATGGTCTCCCGGGCTGAGTCGATGATTGCCTCTTGAACAAGATGTTTCCGACGGGTATTCGGCATCAAGCAGGGTTTCTCTTTCGAAATGATTAGTAGTACCGATCAACATCAATCCTTGCTGGCACTCCTACAAAGGTACAGCGGTTAATCATCGTAACCTTCGTCGATCCACGGCTATTGTTTCTAATCCACCTAGGCAATACGTGATCGCTAGGCACGGAATTTTAAAGAACCTCATTTTAATAGTATTACGGCTAGTAAGAGCAGTATTACAGTAGCTATCAGACGTACGCTACGTAGTATGAAAGAAAGACGCGGAGAGGAAAGAACTATAATACAAGGCCGAAGGTATATGCATCCTTTCAGGCAGGATGTCATGTGACCTCGGCTGAGTAATCCAACCCTTTCAGCAGAGCCCTTTGCTCGGACTGTAATACTAGGTATCTTTTCCTTCGAAGAATTGCGTCTGCGCAATTGCAGTTGTAAGTCGGCCGTCTTTTAGCTCGCTGTTACGTTACTGGCAGACCTCAGGCTCTATGGATAGGTAATCTTAAAGAAAGCTAGACTTTCCTCGAATTGCTATCGCTGCAATTCGACTTTTATTTCCGCTTAGACTGCTTTTACTGCAATGGATAACCTTTTCTTTTCGAAAAACCCTTATATATATACCAAGCGATATGTTAAAGGAATTGTATAAGATTAAAAGACTACAATGGCAAAGAACACTGTTACGATAGTAGCGGCGCTACTTCGTAAGGCAGATCACGAGGCCTGGGACACGGGTATGGGTTACACGTTACCTCGTGACCTTTGGGTTTTGGCATGCTTGCTTATAAGACTTATTTTCTTGTACCTAATTCTCCTTTTCTCTTCTTCGTCTTTCTTTCTTACTCTAAAGCGTACTCTTAAGTAGCAATATAATAATGCCTGTCGGTTCCTTACTCATTGAACTACGAGTCATTGACCTACGGATCATTAGACTACGAGTTAAGAGAGTAGAATAGCAGTGGAGATCGATTGATTACTTACCCTGGTGATTACCCCTTTAATATCTACCGAGCTACGCGAGGTAAATACCCTGGACTACTTTCATCTCGGAGCCTCAACTTCCGAGATGCACAGCTTCTTCGGAGCCTTAACTTTCGAGATCTACAGCCCCCTCTTAACTTATTTGATAAATCTTATACATTCTTTCAATGAAGCATATTCTTGGTTAGAAAAATCAATTAAGATTCATAATCCATTTTTCAGTACTCTCCCCCCTTATGAATAAATGTCGGACCCAGTTTAGGCCTATAACTCATAGAGCGGTGGTTTCTTAATGGCTCAAAGCCCTGTCAACTCCACTGTATAGGCTAAATACTGGCTCAAAGATACTTTTTAAAGCTGAATCTTTATAAGTTGATTGGTTTAAGCCCTGGTAAGATTCCTTGCGAAATTATACTTTCGACATTTATTTATGGGGGGGGAGAGTACTAAAAGAAACCTTAATTTTCTTATTGCAATTACCACGGTATATGTCGGACTACTGGCACGGTGGATACGTGAAGAGTATAACACGTAAGGAGGCACGTGCTGCCGTGGCTCCTGCCCTCTTAAAGGGCAACCCACTTTGTACAGAGTAAAAGAATCATTAATAAATACAATAACAACACGACTGATTAATCACTTACTCTTCCTTGTGACTTACTAACACTAATCAATAGTTAGTAATAACTACAGATTCGCAAGGTTCCAAAAGAATCAAATTAAGTCTAAAGCATCTGCCGCTAACCTTGAATTTAAGCTAAAAGTTACTGACAATTAATAACAACTAAGTAGCTTAAGAATTAAACAATTTTAAAAGAAGAACTAGTTTTGCGTTAATCACGCACGAGAAGAAAGAGCAGCAGATAACTTCGAAAGAAGACTTAACGCTACTTCTTATTATCAAAACTGTTCTTTAAGCAACTAAAGCCAGCAGTTCCCCGCTTACCCTTTCTACTCACTTTCGAATCAGCTCCTTTACACAGATTCGATAAACCTTACTTCACATCTAAACTCGACCTTTCCCTTTTCTTTCGAAGTATACTACTTACACTTACTGCACTACTCCTTTACTTACCGCAATCATATCATAACACTTTCGTTATCTTTCGTTGCAATCGCAACGCTTATATAACATTATGTTGGTTACACAATAAGGTGCACACGTGAGACTTGATACGAATGTGGTTGCATTCGTGGTGTTGTTAAGTCTGAGGGAGGGAGGAAGCTATTCTAGCTGCGAGGTGCAGTTACATGTGGGTGGTTGCTATGCCAAGGGTGCACGGGCCATTATGTAGTTGCTATAGCAAAGGTGCACGGGCCACCCTTATCCTCGATAGAGTCTTTAACTCCGATCCCTTCATTCCTACACTCGCAATTTTCTCTTTGCAATTGCAATAGTTGCAATTGCAATTGTAATACAAGTAAAAATAGCTCCCTTATTCCTAACGTTGTCGGTTAAAAAAAATCTTATATCATTGTTCCTTTTGTTTTCGGCCTGACTTTTTTATGCTTTCTCCACCTACCCTTCGACACGTACGTTGGCCTTGTTCGTATTAATAAAGGTCGCTAACGACTTATTTAAGTTGATTTTCGTTATAGAGTCGGCTAAATTATCTTTTCTTTTAATCTATCTGACTTCTGCAAGCTTTCGGCGCTCGTATGATTGTTTAAAGGCTATAATGTCGATTATTAAGCGCTTCTCTTTAGTAGTTCCGAGCTTGATAAAGCATTCGTAAAAGGAATATAAGTCGATACAGACGATTATAAGAACCTCGAGGATTTCTAGCTTGTTAGTAATCATTTTAAAGGTGGTAGTTACGCAAATAGCAATATCTATACCGGAGACTATGCTATAGATTTCCGATGCAAGTACGGAGCGTATCACTCGCTTGCATTTTATCGAATTAGCAGCGATAAGGTTCTTTTAGATAAAGAAGGAGCTGTTAAACTTCTTTTCGGTTGCTAAGATAATTAAGAAACCAATTTATAAGCTGCAGTCTTTGTTGTTAGCAAAGCTTTCGTTTACGAATACGAATAGCTTCGTTAAACGTAAGTCGATATTAAAGTATAGTAAACTTCGTTGCTGGTTTTCTATTATTTATGCAATTCTTTTGTTTAAGAAGGTAATGTCGTTTAAAGTAAAGTCTTTTTGCTAAATCTGCGCGGCGGTAGATAAGTCGAAAATAGCTTCGAGCTAATACAAGCTTGCAATGTAAGCTGCACGTGTTCGCTGCTTTAAGTAGTTGTCTTTATTTTCGGTAACTAGCTTTAGCTTCTTCTTTTAATCTTTTTGCTTAAGTAGAATCGAGCTATTAGCGAACTTTTTTAATGTTTTTTTATTAAATGTCACTTCGTTTTCTATTATAAGCGTTTCTTTTAGCTTAACGTTGAAATCAGTTTTCTTAAGCTCTTGCTTTTCTAAGTTATTAAACTCTTTATCAGCTATTATTAGCGTATTGTAGAAGCACCCAAAAAGATGTGCTGTATAGAAGCCTGGCTTTGAGACTGGACCTTATGGTCTTACAAAAGAGATGTCAGAAAAGGTGGGTGGAAAGCTCGTTGATTGTTCTAGCTAAGAGATGTGTGCCCTCTTATAGAAGATGGGTCCGTTTAGTGTAGCTTTAGTGGCTATAGCAGGTACCTTATTAAGCAGAGTGTTTATATCCGTCCTTTTATAGAATAAGTAGGCGCTTTCGCTTATTATCAAGCAAGAAGAAAAAAAGGGGGTATAATAAAAAGAAAAAATCTAGTATACAAAAGGAAGGAGGGGTATTTTGTCTTTAAACTTTAAACATTTAAACTACGTTTCGGCAGCTTCTTTATAGTCTCTTTCCGTGCTTACGTCTTTAATTCTTTCGTTTTCTTTAAGCTAAGAAAGTCTTTTTCTTTTAGCAAAGCTAACATTAGACGATAACGTACTAATAGTAGCATCTTTAAAGATAAGAGAGCGCGTGTTGTTTTTGCGCTTGTTAGTAGCGTCGTTAATAAGTATAAACTTGGCCGACGAAAAGTTAGCGAAGCTAGAATAAAGTCTAAAGCTATTAGTTAAGTCGTCTTCGTTTTTAAGCAAGTCAGTTAAAGCTTTTATAGCTTTATCGAATGCGCAGTTTAAAGATTCCAGCTAAGAAGATGATGCTTTAAGATCGTCGATTTAGCTCGTGAATTATAGTTCACGAGTGGATTTCGCACTTTTTAGATTGATCTTTACACTTAAATCGAAGTCGTTAAAAGACAACTTAATCGGTCGCAAGCTCTTTTTAAAATCTTTTAACTTGTCGGCGTTTATAAGGTCGTTAGCTCAGCGGCTTTTGCCTTTAAAAAAGGACTTAGCTTCGTAAGTCTTAGCTTCCGCATTTATTATAATAACAAATCTTTTTTTAAATATTAAAAACAACTTTTTTTTATGCTTGATAAAGTGTTTTTAAAATTAAATCCGGGATATAATAAAAATAGCAATTAATTCTTTTATTACTCGAGATTCGTTTTAATCTATTCTTCTGATCAAAGCTTTTAATACGAAACTGACGTAATCTAGTTAGATTATAGCGGCGAAAGGCTAGCTTGATTTATTAATAACTTTTTATCGAAAGGTTAGCGGCATGCGTTTTAAAACGATAATACAAGCGTGTTTTATAAAGCTGATTTTATTTTTTAAAGTGTTATCGTTTAGCAAAGCAGTGTAGTTGTTAGAAAAGATAGCTTATTCGTAAAAAGAATTTTAAAAAGCGTTTATATTTAAAAAAACACTTTGTTTCGTGATGACGGATATAAAAGTAGCGAGATTATTGATTATAGCGAAAGGTTAGCGTAGCGCAATGTTTTTAAAAGCATCTAAAGTCTTCGACTTAAGTTTAAAAGCTTTTTATCTAACGGTCTTTTTAAAAGTAGTATCGTAAGTATAGCTATTAAGCTAAATACTTAAGCTTTCGATTTAATTCTTTACGCTGTAAAGCATTAAGTGATAGTTTAAAACTCTGTCTTTTATTCGTGAACTACGGTTTACGAGTCGTTTAATATTAGCGTCGTGTTTAATCGCAATCACTCGAGCATTATTATTGCATCTAAAGAGCTGAAAAGGTTCCGGGTAAGCGATAAGCTTATAGTTTCCGTTTCGGCGATTAAGCAAAGCGGCAAAGTACAGCTTATAATAGCTTCGGAGGACTTGCTAAGTTAAAAAGTACATTATATTAGAAAGTGCATTAGTCGGAGCTCTTTTTAAGTTACTAGTCCGAAAGTAGTAAAAGTACATTTAGATCTCTTTGTTTATAATAATAAAAAAAGTCTAGTTGCTGTGTTTATTATTTAAAAAAGAAGCTTTTAATATAAGTTAAACTTTCGTATAGTTATTTGCATTTATAATATTGAAAAAGCTATTCTTTTAAGCGGTGCTTATCAAGCTAATGTTTTAGTTTAGCTTGTTAAGAGATATCGGCTTAGCTTTAAACTTAAAAAAGCTTAAGCTAGATATTCTTTTAATTAGCGTATTGCTTTTAGTTTTAATAACGAACATCGATTAATTGCTCGGGTAAAGTATAAAGTTGTTAAAAGCGTTAGTTTAAAAAGCTTCGATAAATCGATACAAGTTAAAACGGATCACCGTTGTTATAAAGCCTTTCGTAGCTAGCTTAAAGTATTTAGCGTATTCGAAGGTATAGACTTCGCAAAAGACTCTTTTTAATAAGTCGGTAGCGGACAATAAGACTTTGCGGTTAAAGCGAAGCTTCGTTTAAACGTTTAAGTTAAAAAGTTTTTTGAATTTATTTTTAAATTCTAATACGTTCTTTATCTTTTAAAAGACTTTTATATAATCGCAATCGTCGTCGTTAAAGCTTAAATTAAAGATCTTAGATAGCAAGAAGTAATTCATTACTTTACTTTTTTCTTTACTTACTTTTACTTAGCTACGACGGTCGAAAAGTCGTAAGATTGCGTTATTAGAAAATTCGTTTTTTAAAAGCTTGCGGATCTAGTTAATAGCTTTTTTAATAGATTCCGTAGCAACTTAAAAAGCATTATCGATATTTTCGTTTAAATTTAAGCGGTCGAAAGCTAATTAATAAAAGTCTTAGCAAAAGTTGATAAAAGTTACGTTTATACTTATAAAGTCTTTAATCTCGACGAATCTTAAGTAGCGGTTCGATATAGTTTTAGCTATTTCGTATTCGAAGCTGTTTCTTTTTTTAACAAATAATATTAATAACAGCTAGTTCTCGAAAGAGTCGCGTTGCACTTTTAGTTTAAAAGCTGCAAAAGAGCTCGCGTCGATAGACTTGCGTAAAATAGACATGATTAAAGCAATTAGTTTAGCGTTCAAGGCTTTATTAGCAAAAGATAACGTCGATCTTTAAAACAAAGCTAATAATAGCGAAAAGCGCGTAACGAATGATTTAAGCAAAAGAGTTTTAAGCGCAAAAAGTTGACTTAATCTCGCTTCGGTTGCTAAGTCATTTTTTACTCGTAAACTATAGTTTACGAGTAAAGTTTTAAATCCGAGCTTTTTTTGCAAAACGAAATTTTAAGTCTGATTCTCGTCGGCGAATTCTATACGTTCTTTAAGCTCGTCGTATTTGCTTTTAATATTATCGAGAATTAAAATCAATAAGCTATATAATAAGACTTCTAGTCTTAGCTTTTTTAAAAGTCCTTTATTAAGAATAGCGATCTTATCTTTCTACTTAGTATTATTCTTGTCTTCTACGATTTAATAAATAAAATTGATTATTATAACATTAAGCTTAATAAACTTGCGTCTTCGAGCTATATTAGCTATAATCTTTTAAAAAGCGACGTAAGTAATAATATAGTAATTAATAACTTGGATAGCGTAAGCGTTAAGAATGCAATTCTTTAAGATAACGCTTAATTAACGAGCGCTACGGACTAAGGTATATATAGCTTTAAAGTAGTCGTCGTATAGCAATTAGCTTTTAGCGCCGTCGAAAGCTCTCTTGATTCGTTTGTATCTTTCGGCATTCTTGTTGCGTAAAGAATAAATAGCGGTAACTCTAGTAATAAACTAGTCGTAAGCTAAAAAGAGGTCTTCGGCGTCTATATTCTTTCTTACGCATTCGGCTCGCAAGAATTAATCGTATTACAAGATCAAGTCGTTTTCTTTACTTAATCTATTATTAAGATCGGAAGTTGCTACTTTAAGCATAACTAATTGATTAAAATTACTTATTTAACGGTAAGTTTAAAAGAACTTATCGAAAGTCTTAATAACTCGTCTTTTAAACTTTAGCTCGAAACTTGATTGTCGAGCTAAAACAACTTGCTTTTCGCTTATTAATAAGTTAAAAAGTGCATTACGAATAAAAGCTTTTCTTTTAGCGGCGGCTAACTTAAAAAGCATATTTGACTTGTGAACTACGGTTCACGAGCTAAACATAAGATAGCGGAATAAAGCTGATAGTAATAATAATTAATTAAGTAATAATTAAAGTCGTTAGTATTAATATAGTATTATGTAGTTGTAAAGAAAGAGTAGTAGTAGTATTGTTATAGTTATTGTTGTATAAAAAGAGAAAATATTAAGAAGAAAGAAAAAAGAGCTTTCTTATATAAGTATATTTATAAAAAGAACTTATTCTTTTTAACAGCAGTTCACCTTCGAATATACGTAGTTGAACACGTTTAAAACAAAAAGAACAATCTTAAATAAGAAATAAGAAATAGCTATGTAAGCTTAAACAAGTGAAAAACAATTAAATAATAAAAACAATTTGTATAAAATAAGTGAATAGCTAGTAAAGTGAAAAGAATAAAAAAAAAACAAAGAATATAATAAAAAGCAGGTTTAAAAGTAAAAGAATAAACGTAAGAAATACTTTTCTTCGTTAAAACAAAAAGAATGATCATTAAAAGCACGTCTTTTTATAAAATAAGTGTAAAACAAAAAGAAGATACGAAAATAAAAAAAACAAAGTAAAAGAAAACAAATTAAGAAACAATTTTATAAGCTAGTTTTTATTTTTTCGAAAATATTAAAAAAATAATTTAAAAGTTGATAGACTTGAGTTTAAAAGTCACTTTTAAGTTAAGTGATTCACTTTTGCCGTCGTCGGAAGGCTCGTATTCGCTAAGGTTTAAGTTGTTCGAAGAATCCGAATCTTCTTTTTTTTTTTTTTCGTCGTCTTTATTAAAAGGAAAAAAAGTTTGATCGCGGCGGTAAAATCGTTTAAAGCGGTTAGCTGCAAAAGTGCTTTTAAGCTTAATCTTATCGGTTTTTTAGAGTTTGTAATATCTTTTATCGTAAGCTTTAAAAACGATATAAAATCTTAGCTATTTATAATCTAGCTTAATGTCCGCAGATATATCGATGCTACGTTTAACGTCGTAAAATAATACTAAGTCTTTTTCTTTAATAAGTTCCGACTTTAAGACTTTAACTCGTTCTTAAGTAGCTTTAATAATAAGTCGATAGCGTTTCTTTTTTAAGATAATCTCGTCGATATTTTCGTTTTAAAGTTTTAATTATTTAAACTTTATAGCAAATAAGTTAGCGCGAAATCGAACTTTTTGTTATAGCAATAACCTTTAGACTAGCTATCGTGATTTTAAAAGTAGCTTAGCTTTTCGTTCGTAGTTTAAAAAAAAAAAAGTAACTTTAATAAATGCGTATATCGAAGTCCGAATTGCAAAGAGCATTTTATTAAATTTGCGAACTTAATCTTTGAATCTTTCGTTTATGACTTTCGATAAGCTATTTAAGATGTCTTTATATCTTTTCTCGATCATTCCATTTGCTTTTAAATTATAGCTCGAGATTTAGACTTTTTTAATCTCGTACTTAATAGCGAAAGCTTTAATAATTGCTTTGTTTTCGAGTCTTTTATCGATAATAAGTCTTTCGAATAGTCCGTAATAGCAAACGATATCTTTTTAAAAGAATTTAGCAATAGATTTAGCGTTAGCTAATCGAAGTAGTCGCTTTTCTAGCTATTTAAACAGATCTTCTTTAGCTAGTACGAAGCAGGTTATCCTTTTGTTAGTAGTAGGTACTCGTGATACGTTTAAGCTGACTTTTAATTATATTTAAGTAAGTTAAGTCGGGTATAAAAGGTTTTCTGTTCGTTTAGCTTTACGCTTTTAATAAAGCTTATAGCTTTGAACGAAGGCTTTGCAATCTTCGTAACATTTATTTTAAAAGAAGAGTTTTAACGTGCGGTAATAAGTTGATTTAGCTCTTTTATGTTTAGATTCTCGATAAGCGTTAGAAATAGTAATATAACGTTTTTAAATTCCGTCGATAACTAGCTTAATCGGGTAAGAATTATCTGCTCGCTTATAAAAGTAACTATTTTTAATTAAGTAATTAAGTGCTTTGTTCTTGAATTTTTGAAAGTCGTAAGTCTTAATCGAAAGAAAGCGTTTAAAAGTAGTAAAGAATTAAGCAATAAGCTCGAAGTCGAGCGAGTAATCGTGCTTTAAAATTCTTTTTTTAGCTCGTGAATTATAGTTCACGAGTCGTTTAATTAAGAATATTAAAACAATGCTTAGCTCGTTAATAACTTAATCGTTAATATTTTTTTCCTTTCTTTTCTTAATGTTTGAAAAATGCTCTTTTCTTTTTTTAAAAAGACCGTCCGCTATTGTGTTTTTAATCTTAAAGATATACTTGACTTTAAAATCTATTAATTTTATTTACGCAATCTAATTCGTAACGAGAGCTTTAAACAAATCGCTCGCTGATCCGTTAAGTTGATTAACTAATACTTTAGCGTCGATTTTTAAAATGAAGTGAACTTCGTATAGTTCGCTTTTTATCTTTTTTATAGCTTTTAAAGCATTACGGCATTCTCGCTTAATCGCGTCGTACTTGCTTTTCGCAAAGTTTTAAAAACTACTTTCGAACTTAATAAGATATCGCTTTTTGTTAGCGTCTTTTTGTTATAATACTGCTCTTTATCTTTTAAGATTAGCGTCTACCGTTAAGTAAATTTTCTTTTCGTTTTTATTATAATCGATTTTAATAAAAGCGAAAGCAAAGAGCAAAGCTTTCTTAAGCAGCTTTATCGCTTCTTGCTAAAGCTTTAACTATTTGAATTCGACTTCTTTTTTTATCGTCGCGTAAATTAAAGCAGCAATTGTAAAAAAGTTTTTGATTTAGATTTTATAATAAATTACGATCTTAATAAAAGCTCGAGCTTCCGATACATTTTCGCACTTAATTTATTTTAATATCTTTTTAATTTTAACGATTTAAAAATAGCGTCTTTCGTTATTTGTAACGAATCTAACGATATTAAAGCTAAGCATGTAGTATTAAAACTTAATTCCGACGATCGTCTTAGCTCTTTTAAACTTTACGAGCACTTTATTAATGTTTTAAATATGTTTTAAGACAAATCGTCGAATTCCGAGCAAAACTTTTTCGTAATTATAAAAAGATCGCGATCTTTTAACTTTTATATTATTTATATAAAGCAAGCAAACGTTAAAAATGCAGTTTATAAAGATCTTATAAATGACTTTAACGAATTAAACGATCGAATTAATAGCTTTTATAAGTATCCGAGTCATCCGAAGCAGTCCGATAAGCGTTTAAATAGCTGTTATATCTTTAAATTCAACGTCGAAAAAGAATTAATTGTATTTAAAAAAAAAGTTTAAAAGTATAGCTATCGTAAAACTAGCAAATTCGTTCGAAAACTAGTCTACGTTCGAAGCAATATTAGCGTTTTTAATCGTTATACGATTCATTTTAATTACAGTAGTGATTAGCTTATATTTCTTTTTTTCTTTTTTTATTATAATAAATTACTTATTCCGATAAAGACTTTAGCATAGTTCGAAGACCTTTTGCTTTAATCGTTCTTTTAATATAAAGATAACTATTTCTTATAAAGCTTTCGGTATCGTAAACGTCTTTTTTTGTTAAGCTTCGTAAAGCACTATTTTGATCTTTTAAAGTAGCATGACTTTTTTTCAGACTTGGCTAAGATAAGTAAAATCTTAAGCTATCGCTTCCTTTCGATTTAAAAAGCATTAGTAAAGCAGCTTTCTTTTTTTCGAAATGATTTAAGAACTAATCGTAAATGCTTTAAATCGTTTTTTCGTTAATCTTGATTTAACTTTTAAGTTTAAAAACCTGTTAGTAAAGTATTTTAAAAAAAGTCTTTTAAGCTTAAAAGGTCTCGCTTTTTTATCTTGCTTAAACTAATCGTCGATTCTTTTAAGTATCTTTTTATCTGATACTCTTAAATCTACCGGTCTAACTTTTTCCGCTTTTCTCTTATATATCGTATTAACTTTTATTATATTCTTTCTTAAAAAGTCCTTGTCGTTATCGATAATAAATATGAAATTTTCTGATTTATCGAGTTTGATTGCAAATATTTTTAATGTTTTTAATTTTAATAAGCTTTGCTTAATGTTAATTTAAATTGTTTTTTTATAATTTTATTGTTTTTATGCCGATCTACTCGTGAACTATAGTTTACGGGCGGAATTTCTTTTTAAGCTTTTTTTTAACTTAGCATTTATCTTAGCTTGTATATTAACGATTAGTTTCTCGAGTCTTCGATTAAATCCGACTTGTCTTTTATAATAATAATCTAGCCTTAAGTAGATCGATCGTAGTTTTAAAAAGAAGCTTTTATCGTGCTATTATCGAGGTAAGAAAAAGAGAATTAAGATTTTAAGAAGAAAAGCATGCTTAAGATGATTTCGTAATTGCTATTATTAATAATAAAGAAATCGGCGTAGTTAATGATTTCGCTGATAGTAACTTCGACGTCGTTTATCTACTTATCGAAGTTATAAAGATCTTTAGATACGGTAATATAGATTAAAGCTCGATCCGTTATAATAAGTAGTTTAGTTATCTTAGCTACTTCTTTGTTTATAATATTAACTTTAAATCTATTATCGAGAAAGGATCTGCTCTTAACTATACCGTCGATATTAATAAAAACTTTTAAAGTCTTTATCGCTACTTCGAGGTAGTTGCGAGCGATAAGTTGTTTGCGGATTTACGTCGCTAAAAGGTTTAGCTTGCTTTTTTTATTCCGACTTAAACGTTTAATAGTTAAAGCGTTTACAAGAATAAGCTTACTTTAAAAGACTTTTACGTTTTCTTTAGCATCGAGGATTATTAGAATATGATAGCTTAATAGCTTATTAAAGCGAAAGCTAAATCCGAACAAGTCTTTAATTTAAACTTCGATTCTCGATTTTATAATCGCCGCTATTGCTTTTTCTTAAGCTTTAGTAATAACGTAAAAGTTAATGAATTTCTTTCGTTTGTAAGTCCTTTTCTTCTTTTCTCTTAGCACTCGCTAAGTAATCTTAACTTCTTTTTTTATATCTTTTATAGCTTCGTCGGCTTTAATTGGTTTAAAAAGTTTAAAAGACTCTTTTTTAATTACATTATCGAATAGCTTATCTTTCGAGTTTATTTTTATAATAGTATTCGATTCTTAAAAAGCACGAGCTTTAAAAGTGCCGTAGTTCTTTTCTTTTTATTATCGGATATTCTTTTTAATCTTAATAAGCTTAGATCTTTTTAAAAGCGGGAAAAGCTTCTTAGCTTTATCTTTTGCAGCGGCGTTGATTTCGACCGAAGCAACTTTTATGTTAAATAAATAGCTAAGCGTGTTAATCTATTTTATAGCATTAATATTTTTAATATCGATTAGTCTTTTAAAAATAATAGTAAGCTCTTTTAGCTAGTTAGTTAATTATTAAGTATTTTAATCGGGCTAATACTAAGTTAATTATTAAATTGGTTGTTGATAAAAGAGTAAGTGTTTATAAGTCTTAGGTCCGCTAGTAAGCCGATTTTTTAAAATGTTGTCGTATTCCGTTTTACGAACGTTTAGCACGATAGATTTGAACTAAGTCTTTCTTTGCTTCTTTTAAATAATAAGAGCACCGATCCTTTTAAGTCTTAAGTAAAAGCGTCTATAATCATTAATATAAATACATCTTTTATTAATTATATCTTTAAAAGCTTTATATTTATCCCGGTATTAATAAAGAGCTTAAGTTGTGTCTTCGAAGTTCTTATAAAAGCTATAATCTTGCATCTAGCTTTCGTATCTTTTACTTTTTCTTCTTTTTCGTCTTTGTAATTCGTAACTGATAATAGCAATTTAAACTTTACTTTCGAAGCTGACTTTACTTCGAGCATCTTAAACGGTATACTTAATAAAAGCTTCGTCGCGATTTTCGAATCGAACTTAAAGTTAAGATTAAATAAAGCGTCGAGAAGTTAAGTTAGCGACTTAATCTTCGAAGTAATCAATTCGATTATAAATCGCATTAATCTGCAAGTTAAAAAACTTCTTAATTATAAAACTTATTTTATCAATTTCTTTTTTTTTACTCGTGAACCGTGGTTTACGAGTAAACGGCATTACTATTAAGGCTTTTTTAATAGACTTAAGAACGCTAGCTAACTCGATGTATTCTTTAACTAAAGTCCGAATATTTTTAATAAAGTTAACTGAAAGAGACTTTTCTCGATTTATAGCTTCGATAGTCTTAGCACTTTAATCGATCTTAAGAGCGAATGCAGCGAAGTTATCGAAAGTAGCATAAGAGTTTAAATCGAGTTCGTCGATTTTATAATGCTTAATCGTTTTGTTTCGGATTCCGACGAGCAATTCGAAAAAGAATAAACGGCTTTATTCGGTCTTGCTTAAAAGGTGCATTGAAGTAAGCCTTTCGAAGACTCGAGAGAAAGTACGATAGTAGTTTTTTAAGTCATTAACATTTCGTTCTTGTATAGCAAATTCTCGCAAGAAAGCGATTAAGTCTTTAATCTGCTAAATATCGTTTTTATAAAACTCGGCTTTTAAAGCTTTAACGAAAGCAGCTTAATCTTTCTTAGCTTTCTATTCGAGCAAGCTTTTAATAACTTTTTTGCGAAAGTTATTGCAATAACGAAGGAATTTAATAAACCGATCATTTTTAAAAATATTAAAGTCATTATAAATTTCTTCGTACTTCTCGATGAAGTCGATGATATTAACACTATTAAAGCAAAGAGCTCTTAAAGCGCTTAATAATAGCATACGAATAGTTATAAAAGCGTAAAAGATAGCAAGGTCGATTATAACTAGCGCAAGGCTTAGTAAAAAAGCAAAAAAAGCAAAAAGAAAAAGAATAGTATAGATCTTAAGACCGGTGTTTATTTTAAAAAGCATTTCCGAAGCAAGTGTTTTCGATAAAAGTAGCGGTAAAAGTTCAAGTTAAAAATCGAAGTAAGATAAAGATAGTCTAAAGCTTATAAGAATACGACTAAAAGATTTAATAAATTCAAAGGATTCTAACGAAAAAGAAAGTGATTTTGCGCCGACTTCGATATTAAAAATCTTAAAAAGGTTTTTAGTATTTTAAAGATCAAATATATATATGTGTTAAGAATAATCGGGTTGATAAAAGGTTTTTGAATTGTTTGATTTTGATTCGTGAACCGAGTTCACGAGTAAAATAAGCGATTTTCGTAAAGTATTTTCGATTCGAGATTAAAAAGAGTAGACCTTTTGCAAAGGTAAACTAATAGACAAGATTAAAACTATAAAAAACTTAAGAATCAATTGATTAGCTTCGCTAACAATTCCGGACTATATTAATTACTTTAATTCAAGATAAGAGCTGAGGTATAGAAAGATATTTTTACTAATAAGTGAAAATTCTTTCTTATTGATAATAAAAGAGAGTTTTTGCCGGAAAGCCGAAATATTGTACTTCGGCCATTTCGGCGTTTCGGTGTCCGAACTTATCGGGAATAAAGTTTTGATTGTTTTAAAGTTGTAGTTATAAAGTAAAGTATTGAATGATGAACGAAGATCAACTTGACTGCGAATTAAGCGATTATAATAAGCTGTATAAAGACAAAGACCAAAGGTTTGAATCCTTGCGTAGGTCACTAATATAAAAGCACTTAAAAAGATATGCTGTATAAAAGCCTAGCTTTAAGACTAGACTTTATAGTTTTATAAAAGAGATGTTAAAAAAGGTGGGTGGAAAGCTCGTTGATTGTTCTAGTTAAAAGATGTGTGCCCTCTTATAAAAAATGGGTCCGTTTAGTGTAGCCTTAGTAGCTATAACAAGTACTTTATCAAGCAAAGTGTTTATATCCGTCTTCTTATAAAATAAATAAGCGCTCCCGCTTACTATTAAGCAAAAAGAAAAAAAGAAAGTGTAATAGAAAAAAAAAATCTAATATATAAAAGAAAGAAAGAGTATCTTGTCTTTAAACTCTAAACATCTAAACTACGCTTTAGCAGCTTCTTTATAGTCTCTTTCCGTGCTTACGTCCTCAACTCTTTCGTTCTCTTTAAGCTAAGAAGGTTTTCTTTTCTTAATAAAGCTAGTATTAAACGATAACGTACTAGCAATAGCATCTTTAAGAGTGAAAGAGCGCGTATCGTTCTTACGCTTATTAATAGCGTCGTTGATAAGTGTAAACTTAGCCGACGGAAAGTCAGCGAAGCTAAAATAAAGTCTAAAGCTATTAGTTAAGTCGTCTTCGTCTTCAAGCAAGTCAGCTAAAGCTTTTATAGCTTTATCGAATGCGCGGTTTAAGGATTCTAGCTAAGAAGATGATGCTTTAAGATCGTCGATTTAGCTCGTAAACCGTAGTTTACGAGTAGATTTCGCACTTTTTAAATTAATCTTTACACTTAAATCGAAATCGTTAAAAAATAACTCAATCGATCGCAAGCTTTCTTTAAAATCCTTTAACTTATCGGCGTTTATAAAGTCGTTAGCTCGGCGGCTCTTGCTTTTAAAAAAAGACTTAGCTTCGTAAGTCTTAGCTTCCGCATCTATTATAATAGCAAATCCTTTTCTAAATGCCGAAAACAACTTCTTCTTATATTTAATAAAGTGTTTTTAAAATTAAGTCCGAGATATAATAAAGATAGCGATCAATTCTTTTACTATTCGAGGTTCGTTTTAATTTATTCTTTCGATTAAAGCTTTTAATACGAAACTAACGTAGTTTAGTTAGATTGTGGCAGCGAAAGGCTAGCTTGATTCATTAATAACTCTTTATCGAAAAGTTAGCGGCATACGTTTTAAGACGATAATACAAGCGTGCTTTGCAAAGCTAACTTTATTTTTTAAAGTGCTATCGTTTAATAAAGCGGTATAGTTATTAAAAAAGATAGCTTATCCGCAAAAAGAATTCTAAAAAGCGTTTATGTTTAAGAAAACACTTTGTTTTATAATAACGGATATAAAAGTGGCGAGATCATTAACTATAACGAAAGGTTAGCGTAGCGCAATGTTTTTAAAAGTATTTAAGGTCTTCGACTTAAGTTTAAAAGCTTTCTATTTAACGGTCTTTTTAAGGGTAGTGTCGTAAGTATAGCTATTAAACTAAATACTTAAGCTTCCGATTTAATTTTTTACGCTGTAAAGCATTAAGTAGTAATTTAAAACTCTGTCTTCTACTCGTGAATTACGGTTCACGAGTCGTTTAGTATTAGCGTCGTGTTTAATCGCAATTACTCGAGCATTATTATTACATTTAAAAAGCTAAAAAGGTTTCGAGTAAGCGATGAGCTTGTAGTTTCCGTTTCGGCGATTAAGCAAAGCGGTAAAGTACAGCTTATAATAGTATAAACACCCTGCCTGATGGGGTACCTGCCATGGCCACTAAGGCCATACTAAACGGACCTATCTTCTATAAGAAGGCACACATCTCTTAACTAGAACAATCAACGAGCTTTCCACTTACCTTTTCTAACACTTCTTTTTATAAGATTATAAAGTCTAGCTTTAAAGCTAAGCTTCTACTTAGCATATCTTTTTAAATGCTTTTACATTAGTTAGGCTGCTCTATGGGGTGGGGGCCCCATGGGGTTTTCCTCTCCATTCCCCCCATAAGGTCTTGGCCGATAGGGGACTTTTTTTTTTAAACCTTATAAAGAGGATTTTTTTAAGTCAAATTCCTTACGAAGGATAGGGAAACTTTATAGGTTTAAAGTGGGACAGCTAAAAATAATATATGTAGGGCCGCTAAAAATAAAACAAATTTACGAATATTTATTAATTTTACTTAATCATTATATTTATTTATTATATTTATTAATTACATATGTTATACTTTATAATTACATTGTATTACATTATAATAAATTAAAATTACTAAACAAAACTTCCAGTCATGATTTCTCGCAATTTCTTAACTAACGCTATATCTTTGTTTTGAATCGTTACTCGTTTAGCGTGAATAGCACATAAGTTCGTTATTAAAAGTGATTAGTAAATCGATTAGTAAATCGATTAGTAAATCGATTAGTAAATAAATATATAAGTACTTACTTTCAAACTCTCTTACGAAGAATGCCTTTGAAGCTTTTTGTAAACATTCTAAAGCACCGCTTTGAAATTTAAAGTCTTGTTTAAAATCGTAAGTGATCTCTCGAATAAGACGCTAGAAGAGAGTCTTTTTAATAAAAAGCTCGGTGCCTTTTTAGTATCGTCGGATCTCTTTTAACGCAATAGCTATATAAATCAGTAATTGTACTTGAGAATCAATTTATTAATTGATTAAACTTACTTCTTGGCTTGTAGCGACGGCGCTTTCGTTAGCTTAGACCTCTTTTTTTCGCAACAACTGCAGACTTCTTAAGATACTTGCCTTTTTTGGATTTTTGACGAGAAGAAGTTTTAGCTGCCGAAGGTGATTTGCTAGCTGATGGAACGGAGCGAGCAGCTTTAGCCGTCGAGAGTGATTTTTTAGCTCTTTTGTATTGAGAGAAAGGAATATCATTTTCACTTGAGTTTTCTTTATTATCGCCTTGCTCTTCTTCATTTGTATCACTATAAAGCATCGTCTTCGTCGCGGTTTTTGTAGCTATAATTGGGCCCGGGACAGTGAGAGATCTTTTAAGAGCTTTTTGCGCGAAAGCTTTTTTAGTGCGATTGCTAGTAAAAGCAAAAGAAAGTTCAGCAGCTGCAAAAGAATTGTTTTTAGCACTTAAGTCGTAAAACGGATCCTCGTTTTAAAGCTGAGCTGATGCACTCGCTTGGCTCGTCGATTATTGTGTTGCTTTTAAAGCAGTTTTAAAACAATTAGCGAACGAAAGAAAAAGGTTTAAAAAGATTAAACTTATTGAAAGCTATTAGTACTTATGCTAGTATTATCAAGAACGATGCTTTTGTTTATTTCGGATTGAATAGCCGGAGTAAATCTGATTGCGTTTATTAAAGAAAAATTTAATTAGTAAATATTTACTAATTATAAGTTAAAAACATTACCGGATCGAGGTCTAAGAGATGATAAGTGCTAGTCTGTATTTGCGCGAGAGTTTGTTGGTGTTTAAAGAGCGTCACTTAAAATAATAGAAATTAGCAATTATTAATTAATAAAGTAATTAATACTTACTAGCTTGACCTTAAGAAATTCGGCGAGAAAAGGACGAAGATAAATCGGTTCTTTGTTGTGGATTTGCAATATCGCGCGGGGTTTTAAGAATTTTTGTAAATGCTTGTTAGCTATTTGCAATTGATTTATTAATCAATTTACTAATCAAATACTAACCGGATAGCTGTCGAGTTGTAATAGCGCGGCGCTTAGCAAAAGTAAGATTAGGAATTTTTGTAAATGCTTGTTAGCTATTTGCAATTGATTTATTAATCAATTTACTAATCAAATACTAACCGGATAGCTGTCGAGTTATAGTAGCGCGGCGCTTAACAAAAGTAAGGTCTGGCGCATCCGTAGCCAATTGAGCTTTGCTAGACTGAAGATAAGGATTTGCGCTAGGCAAAGTAATTGAAAAAGTATTAGTAGTACTCCGATTAATTAAATATAAACTTACTTTGTTCACCTTGCAAATTTAAGTTTTCTTTTTTTACGCTTTCGCCGCGTATTGTATCTGCTTCACCTTCTTGTGCTTCGTCCTTATTTGCTTGACCTTCAGCCGCTTGACCTTTAGCCGCCTGACCCTTAGCCGCTTGACCTTTAGCCGCTTGACCCTTAATCGCTTGATTCTCAATTGCTTTATCAATTAACTTATTTTGGCTTGCGTTATTTCTTTTAGCCGTAGTGCTTGGTATATCGGTAGAGGGAGGTCGGTCCGAAAGCAAAGGTTCGTTTGGTAGAAAGGCTATTTAAAAATATTAGTAAAGGGACTTGATCGCGATAATCTAATTTACGATCAATAAGTTGATAATTTTAAACAAGAAAGGGACGACCTTACAAAGCAATAAATAGCGTTGTATTCAAAGGCGTAGCAAATAGGAAAGCGATAGTTGTAATTAATTATTAAGTAATAGTAGAAAGGAATCAGACTTTACTTTATAAAGTAAAAATTGCGCGGGGCGGCCGCCTTATCTTAGCTGCGGCTGCCTTATCACTTCGTGAATTCACTAGCGGCCGCGCTAAGATGTTTTAAAAATATAATATACGAGTTCACTTTTAATCTTAACACTTTTATTTTATTACTTTTGATTTTACCTTAAACAATTACTTTTAACGTTTAGCTTTTTTATAATACTATTTAATATGGCCGCTTATCAGCTTGATTCGATAGAAGGTATCATTGCAAATACAGATCAGCTTGATTTGATAGAAAGGATTGAAAAATCTGTAATAAGAATCATTTTCTTATTTACTAATCTATTTACTAATCAAAAACGTCTTTTTTAGAATACGGCCGATACGACGGCAATCGTGGCGGCAAGCAATCCGGTGCTAAGAAACTTTAGCAAGCGCAAAGTAAATATCTTTTTTACGTAGTATTCTAACTTTTATTAATTTATTAATTTTTCTTAAAGAGAAAGGCCAAAGAAAGGCCAATTATCAACCAATCTTTATACGATAAAGGCCAATGCTCGTATAGCAAAGCTGAAACAAGATCTTTAAGCAGATGAGCTTCGAAAAGCTAAAAGACGAGATTAAGCGGCCGCTAATCAGCTTTCTGCAATTTAAAAACAAACCTTAGAATATTCTTAAGCATTAGAAGCTGAAAGGAAAACTCGATAGGCCGAAATGCGAAAGAATCTTATAAATGAACGGTACTTTTTCTTTTTTTTGATTTATTAAGCAATTTACTAATCGATTTTAAAAAGAATCGAAGCATTTACGCGGATAATCTTGTTATGCAAGCCGCTTCTTTTACAATTAGATTTAATAATAGAAAATACTTGAATAGCGATTGGGTTGATAAAGCATTTAATTCAAACGAAGAGGTTTATAAAGAATTTAATTTGCGAAAAGACGAAAAAGAAAATAGTGATATACCTCGCGATAGATACGTTTCGATTACCGATGAAGAGATAAAGAAGGTCACTCGGCAATTAGCACGTCAGCACGCATAGGTAAGCATTTATTTTATTTAAATATTTATATTTTGCTAATAATATAAAGTTACGCTATATGATAACCGTTTAGCAATTTCGTCGCTATTAGCAAAGTGTAGCGCGGTCTTTGACAAAGAAGTGCCGAGCTGCTAATTTAAAGAGTGGGGAAGCTTTCTTTGAATTGATAGCTTAAGACTTAGCAAGCACGGTTTCAAAACGAACTAAGTAAGAATTCATTTTATTATGCTTTTAATCAATTGAATTAATATTATAACTTTTAGTCTTTATTTAATCAAGCCTTTTTACGTTTACTTTTCCTTTGATAAAAAGAAGTATTAACGAGTTAAAATTAAAGCAAATACCGATGAGATTGAATACGAATTGCCGGGTTTAGCCGCTTAGTAAAATATAAAAGGATTCGAAAAGAATATTGAATTTGAAGAAGCTGATTGCGATCTTATTTTATTTTAACGCGTTATGCAATTGATTTGGAAAAAGGACGAGCCAGTTCCGGAGTTGTTTTACGGCGTTAAGGATAGCGATACGGAATTGAGATCATTCCCAAACTTAATGCTTAAGTTTATATAGAATAGAATTTACGATTAATTACAAATTTTGTATTCTACAAAAATACTTCTATTTATCTTATTCATTAATTATATTTATTAATAATACTTATTAATTATATTTACTTATTATATTTACTAATTATATTTATTAATTATATTTACTAATCATATTTACTAATTATATTTATTAATTATATTTACTAATCACATTTACTAATCGTCGGTTTCTTGTATAACGATACGCTAGGTCTTGTGACGATACGCTAGGTCTCTTGGACGCACTTCATATGCGTCAAGCTACTTCTTTTTTTTTTTCTTTCGCATTCTTCGTATTCTCTTATTCTCCGCTTTTGATTTATAAACTATAGTTCACGAGTCCTTAGCGCTTTTACCTTCGTGTATATAGACCTTAGCTACTTTCGACCTTTACACTTAGTAGTTGTTGATTCTAAGTCATTATTTTAAGATTCTCTTAAGCTTTTATGTGAACCTCGCGCTTTCGTAAGTTCTTTTAGGTAATCGCTTAAGGTCGTCATAAGTCTTTTAGACGCACTTTACATGCGCTAAGCTACTTCTTTTATTTTTTTTTTTGTATTTTTCGTATTCTTTTATTCTTCGCTTTTAACTTATGAACCATAGTTTACGAGTCCTTAGCGCTTTTACTTTCGTGTATATAGACTTCAGCTACCTTCGACTTTTACACTCGGTAATTGTTGATTTTAAATCATTACTTTGAGATTCTCTTGAGCTTTTATATGAACCTTCGCGCTTTCGTGAGTTCTTTTAAGTAATCGCTTAAGGTCGTCATATCTTGAAGTTTTAAATAAAAAGAATTGACCGACTTGCTGTATTTAAAATCGATATAAATATATTAATAAATTATTTTAATATTTAGATTTATGAATTATATTTAAAGTTAATCATATATATATTTTATTTAATATAATAACGATTTTAAAACTATTTATATAAACTCATTTATTAATTTATAATAATGAAATTCAAGAAGCCTTCGCAAGCTATCGAATTTATTACCTTCCTTTCTTGCGATACCTCCCTTTTGTATATAAAAAGTCTTTTGCCCGCTAACAATACCAATTCTATGATATCCGTCGTTATGTTCGTTTTTACTGATCCATTTAACAGATAGCTTAATTTTATAGCCGTTATTTAAAAACCGCCTAACTCGATATTCGTCCATTCTAACTAACCAGCCACGATTACGCGGTGTGCTTGCGGCAAACGCAAGTCCCCTTTGCATATAGCCTTCTGCCGATTCACGCAACGACGCTTCTTTTCTTGGCCTCACAAGACCCGACCGCGGACCCCTCCGAGCACGATCCCGGAAGCCTACGACTTCTTCAAGGGTCTCCTTAACAATCCGGCCGATTTTCAGGCCTTCTTGACCACCACGGAGTTCTACTCCAAGCACTGCACTCGATAGGGGTGCTACTTTGGCCAACTGATACTGCTTCGGTAAGGAGAACGGGGTACGCTCCGCCTTACTCAAGCTGTAAAGGCTCGTCAGATCAACCGCGTCACGGGACTAGGACTTTGGGATAGCGTGGTGCGCTCCCGGGGGAATTCTTTCTGGCACTGGTGTATTATATTGGGTTTTCTTTTGGAGTTTGGGCTTTCGTATTCACCTTTTCTTTTGTACTCGGCTGACCCCGGTCCGGCCTTGATTCCTGTCGCTACGCGACGTGAACAGCTCGCCTTTGGCTAGCTACAGCAGTTTGTACATGCTTGACTCTCTCTTTTGTGGTTTTCCTTTGATGAAAGGTTTCTTTCTATGTGATCCATCTTATTTGTAGGGGAAGGGCGCATGCGACAGTAGCCTTCGCTACAACACTTTGAATTGCTTTTTGGGGCCTTCTTGTATGTAACTCCTTAGCTTAGCACGTCGCCGTACCCCATGGGAGGTCCCAGGGCGGCAGGCTTCGCCTGCTACCCGCCCGACGTAAATAAATACAACAACAACAACAACAACAATAACAGCCACGATTACGCCCTTCTTCGTCTAGCATTTCTACTGCATACCGAGCGTTTCGACCGTTCGTTCGTCCAATAGAAAGGGAATAATAAGTTTTATTATCTACTTCGGTAAGGATCGAGTTTAGTTGGTTTGCAATCTTTAATAAATTAATAACTTGATTAATATATAGATAATAAAACGGCACTTATAAATAAATCGGCAAGCGTCCGTTAAAATATAAATTTCTTTTATTTATTCTTTAGCTATAATAGATATTCGAGCTTGTAGATATAATTATAAGCTAATACGATTATAAAGTGTTTTATCGTTTTATATAATAAATTTTTAATTAAATGCTTTTATTTTTAATATTTATCAGATTATATTAATTTTATTTACCGCATAGCAGCAGCCGAAAAGAAAGCTGCAAAGATTATATTTAAATTAAGATTTCTATAAGCACCTTATCCTTGTATACTAATTAAACCTTAATAAATTTAAGTAAGTACTTGTTATAACGACCTTAAGCGATTATTTAAAGAATTTATAAAAAAGCGAAAGGATCATATAAAGCTTAAGAAGATTATAAAATCATTATTTGAATTTGAAATTAATAATTATCGAAAATAAAAGTTGAAAAAAACTAAGTGTTAGATTCCTTTTAAGCGATTAAAGAATATATTCGTAACTTCGTAACGGTCGTCAAAGTACTTGCAATTGCAAAACACTCGGTTGTAAAAGTATCTGAATTCTAATTGCTCTTTAAAATTCAAAGGAGCTGATTCCTTCTATATGATTAAAAGGAATTACGCGCATTAGCTAACTAATAAGTTTACTAGTTAAGTTAAGGGTCCTTTGACTGGTATGATATGCTGAGCGAAGCATGTTAAGTGGCCCGTGAACTCCCTTAAATACTACTAGCTAGCTAAGGTCGATATAGATATACCGACATTGAGGTCTATATATAAAAAGGTTGTTCGTAATAGTCAACCTAAGTAAAAAGAGCTTAAAAGTGTTAAAAGATATAATTATAATTAAGCTTTAATAAAAAGGAAATAAAAAGAAATGAAAAGATAAAAAAAAAAACCGTTAGTTAAAACTTAACGCTCGCAAAAATGCTGCTTAAAAAGAATTAAGCGTAAGCAAAACCTTTTTTAAAAATAAACTAACTTAATAAAATATATTTAAATCATAAAATGATGTTATATAATATTCAAGTATATAAGACGTTGATATATAAGTTCAAATCAACAGTTTAATAGCAAATTCGCTAGAATCTAAACATGTCTTCTTAAGCTACTGATTCGTTTTCATTTTAAATTACTTCAACTACTTACGAAGATACCGATCTATTTCAAAGTCAAGAGTTCGAAAGCTTTACAACTAGTTTCTCTGGCCTAGTACTATCAGCAACTATTAGATGTTCTAATTAATATTATATTTGGAACGTCAAAAAGATTAAGACTTTTAATACTTGGTGGTCATAGACCTTATAGTATTCTTAATAACAAGAGGCTAATTAAAATCCTTTGCGAATCGATTAAAATAGAAAAAAAACTTCTTTTATATAGATTGGATTCGTTCAAGCAGCTGAGAAATCAATAAGAGAGCTTGTAATATGCTGTAAAAAGTGCGACCGAGCTTTAAAGCATCCGAAGCTAAAGGCTTTTAGAACGAAAACATTAGCCGATTATTAAAAAACGGATGTTTGCAAACGCGTCGTAAGTGGGCCAAAACAAAAGCTTCGGCAAACTCAATTAAGATCTAAATCTCTTTAACGCAATTTGGTACGTTTGTTTTTATTTATAAATTCGGTTAATAAATCTAATAAATCTGATTAGTAAATCTAATTAGTAAATCGGATTAGTAAATCTGATTAGTAAATTTAATTAATAAATCTAATTAGTAAATCTAATTAGTAAATCGGATTAATAAATCTAATTAATAAATAATAAAACTAATATCTAATAGACATATCTATTACGAGGAACGCTTTCGCATTAAGACTTAAAATCAGCATTTCGAAAAAGTGTTTTAGATGTTATATTATCTACGCGAAGCTCGTTTCGAATAGTTAATAACCCGAATTAGAAATCTTTTTGCGAATTACAAAACTTATATCTTAAGCTCTTTAGTACTTCAACTATTAAGCGAGACCTTGACGATAAGATTCTGGAAATTGATCGTTATCTATTAGACAATTTACTAGCTAATTAAAAACTCAGCATTTCATTAGATTGTTGGTCTAGCACTAAACGCTATTCTTTTATGTGCATAATCGGAACTGCAATTACAAAAGATTAGCATATGATTCAGCTTATGCTTAGATTTATACACGTTGAATTTAATTATACAAGAAAAGAATTAGCAAGAATTATTTACGAACGCCTTATTAAATTAAGCTTAACAAAAAGGATAATCGCGATTACAACGGATAACGCATCTTCGAATAACACAATGATAAAAGAATTGCTTAAATGCGTCGAAGATGTATTTAAGAAAAAGCTTTTTATAAGCTAAGAGATTCTATACGTTCCGTATATAGCTCACGTCTTGCAATTATCTTTTAAAGCGTTGCTCGGACCGCGATTATCGTTAACGAATAAAAGCTTAGAAAAGCATTAAGAAGAAGATTCTGATATAAACGAGCTAAAAGGAGCAAGAAGACGCGATAAACGAAGGATTGCATATACACTTGCGATTGTAAGTTTTTTTTTTTTAAAAAAAATATTTACTAATTATATTTATTAATCATTAATCAACGTACTTAAGTTCGGAAGTTTATCAAGTGTGTTACGGCTAGCTAACTTCGAAAATCGCGATTTAATAAAACGATGAAAGCTTTTATCGACGATTTAAAGCATCTTTTAACGAAAAGCTTAAAGCTTGTTTTAAATGTTATTATAAAATGAGATTCTATATTCTATATGCTTAATCGATTTATAATTCTTAAAGATGTTATTTAAAGACATTATACAAAGATCGATAAGATAAGTATTTTTAAATTATTTGATATTTAATAAAAGCAAATCTTATAGCTAATCGATATCTTTCGACCGTTTTACCTTTTAATTATGCACTTAAATGAAGAGCTTAATCTTATTATTTAATACGGATTTTTAATGTTCGATGAAATATTCGAACGTTTAAATAAAGCATAAGCACGATTAAAGTTTGAATATATAAAGATTTCGGAAGAAGATCGCAATGATTTTGAATGGATCTTGCAATTAAAAGAAAGCGTTATCAATGCTATCGAGAAATTAAATAAGTATTATAAGAAAACGCAAGGGCCGCTAAAGGATATTTTTGCTTTCGCGATAATCTTATATCTTGCTATTAAGCTAAGGACTTTCGACCTAAATTTTTCTTAGCTTTACGAAAGTAAAGATTAGTTTGTAATATATCGAGCGAGATTCGAAAGGCTTTTTAACGAACATTATAAGTCTTCGATATTTATAACTTAACGTATTGATAATATTAAAGCAATCGATCGTCAACCGATGGCCGCTTTATTACTTTGCGGCAGATTAATGCTAAGTTCTTTTTAATAAGCTTCTTTCGAAGATATAGATTACGAGTCGTCGGAAGTGCATGATTATCTTTCAGCTCGTAAGTTTGAAATTTTAATTTAAAACCTTAATTTTATTGATTTTTATTAATTGAGTTTAGCGGTCGACGGACGAGAGATTTTGACTTCTTAGCGAAACCTTAAGCCTCGGTACCTTGATCTAGCTCGAATAGCTAAAGATTTTCTATGTATCTTTTTAACTAGTGTTTGCGTAGAAAAGGTATTTAATATTGCAAGAGATATTTGCGATTATCGTCGCGGTAATTTATCGCTATCAACAATCGCAAAAGAAATAACTGCTTTATATTTTAAGATATGTAATACTCGCTTAGATAAAGCTCGGCACTTATTCGAATCGATTTTAGTAAATTATAATGATTTAAATAAGGATCAGCTTAAAGAGGAATTCGAATAAGAAGTACAAAAATTTTAAGAATAGTAAAATCGTTAATTTCAAAGCTTATTTTGTTTTGAATATATCTTTGCTTGCGATAATCTTGCGATCGATCAAGACTTTCGAACAATGAGTTTTAAGCAACGAGAAGCTAAGTTGATAATGTTGAAAGCTGAAGTGCGAGAATCACGTAAGTTTAAATAATATTGATTTTATAAATATTTATTAATTTTATTGAATAAGAGAGAACTTAAATGGGTTTCAAGATATTGATAAAGATGTTTCGTTTAAAATGCGACAGCTACGGTACGGAAAGTCTTTAAATTACGAAGGGCATTTAAAAAGTAAGTTAATTTACTTGCGATATTTTTACTTTTTATCGATTTACTAATCGATTTACTAATCGATTTACTAATCGATTTATTAACTATTATATAAGATTATACAAAGCGCATTCTTCCGCTTCTTAAAGCAAAGTCGTAGCAAATCGATTATATTTTTTATAAAGAAAACCAAGCAAAGTAAATCAATCGAAAGTAGCTACGGATTTACCTCTTGATAAGCAAATTCAAGATAATACAGATTGGAACGTTCTTAATGATATAAAAAACGAAAACGATTCAGAAAATTCAGATTCGAACGGTACGAACGAATCGACTAGCTTTAAACGCTATATAAACCATAAAAATAAAGTGCAACGAAGTACGATATTATATAATATACGCTTTTATTTATATATAAATTCTAACTTAAATATTAACGATAGCAAATTTATGCGATCAAAACGATTCGAATGATATTTTTTAATAAAATTATTTTAACGCGAAAGAAATATCAAGCCTTGAGCAAGATGATAAAGAGATAATAAGTAGAAAGGAAGCTGATAGAATACCGGACTCGGCTTCGCTATCTTATAGAACTTTAAATGCCGCTCAAACCTCGAAACTTAGTATTTCGAAACTTAAAACTACTCTTTTAGTCGTTATTTAAAGTCAAAGTAAGTTAATTATTATATATAAGTTTAACGACTTTAAATCTAATACTTTTATAAGCGAACGAATTATAAATCTATCATCAACTTTAAAGCGCAAACGAATAAAAGAAAAAAAAGATGATAAAGCGGGATTGGTATAAGATAAAAAGAAAGAAGCTTCTTTTGGAATCAAGCGTTTAATTGCAAAGAGTATCGCTTTTGCTAGGTTTTATAATTAGCGACTTTGATTTTATTTACTGAATTGCTTTTTTTGTATCATTAAGTTTTTGTATTTACTTGTTTACAATTGATTGCAATAATTAATTGAATTCTTTTTTATCGATATCTTTAGTTTTTTTATTATTATTAATATATTTATATCGACCTTAGCTAGCTAGCTAAGAACACCGGTAGTAGTAGTTAAAAGAAGAGTTCACCCGTGAACCATGGTTCACGGGTCAGTTAGCATGCTTCGCTTAAAATGTTATATTAATCAAAAGACCTTTAACTTGATTATAAAACCTTTTAGTTAGCTAGTGCACGTAGTTCCTTTAATCATAAGTATTACCTTTACTAAACTTTAAAAGAGCTGATTCTTTTTATAACTATTAAGTTTTTTAGTAAAGTTAAGTTATTCGTAAAGCTATATAGCCCGTGAACTATGGTTTACGAGTAAGTTACGTGTAGCAGCTTTAAGTACGTTAGGTGTGGCAGCCTTGCGTAGGTTACGTATGGCAGCCTTACGTAGTTTACGTGTGGCAGCCTTAAGTACGTTAGGTGTGGCAGCCTTACGTAGTTTACGTGTGGCAGCCTTAGGTACGTTAGGTGTGGCAGCCTTACGTAGTTTACGTGTGGCAGCCTTAGGTACGTTAGGTGTGGCAGCCTTACGTAGGTTACGTATAGCAGCCTTACGTAGTTTACGTGTGGCAGCCTTAGGTACGTTAGGTGTGGCAGCCTTACGTAGTTTACGTGTGGCAGCCTTAGGTACGGTAAGTGTAGCAGCCTTACGTAAGTTACGTATGGCAGCCTTACGTGGGTTACGTGTGGCAGCCTTAAGTAGGTTAGGTGTGGCAGCCTTACGTAGGTTACGTATAGCAGCCTTACGTAGTTTACGTGTGGCAGCCTTAGGTACGTTAGGTGTGGCAGCCTTACGTAAGTTACGTATAGCAGCCTTAAGTACGTGAATTCTTTTTGTGCAGCATTTATTAATCAGATTTACTAATCAGATTTACTAATCAGATTACGTACGGTAAAGCACGTGCTATAGCCGAGCTAAGCACGTGTAGCAAAGGGACGTATAGCATGCAAGGTTTTTTTCCGTACAGCATTTACTAATCAGATTTACTAATTAGATTTATTAATCAGATTTACTAATTAGATTTACTAAGCGAAGCGTTTTTTTTTTGTTCTGCGTCGAGTTTGTGTTTTAAATATTATAATTCACTTTTGTTGAATCGAGGCATTGCATCGATTATTATTAAGCGACGCGTTATTTTCTTTATTCCGCGTCGATTCATTGTTTCAAAACGCGTTATTTTCTTTGTTCCGCGTCGATTCATTATTTTAAATATTATAATTCACCTTTGATGAATCGAAGTAATGCTTCGATTACGATTAAGCTATACTTTTATTTTTATATAAGTACTCGCTCTTTTTTTTTTTCTTTTTCTTTTTTTTATTATCACTTTAACACTTAACTTCTTAACCTCAACCTTAACACTTAACTTCTCAACTTCAACCTTAACACTCAACTTCAACTTTTCAACTTTAACACTTAACTTCAACTTCTTAACTAACCTTAACACTTAATTATAATTATATTTAACTTAAGTAATTATTTTCCTTTTGATTCTTTGCTTTTTGATTCTTTGCTTTTTGATTTCTTGCTTTTTGATTCTTTGCTTTAAGCTAATTATTTTCTTTATTTAGCAATGTCGATTCTTTTCTTTTATAACGCTATAGTCGAAGTCAACCTTTTTAGCACTAGTGGCAATAAGCTAATCAACGAGATACTTGATCGCTACAAGGATTTCGTAGTCGTTTATGCTAATAGTAGCGTTGTTAATTCAATGTTTACTTGCTATGACGAGGAGGATACCGCTTTGTTTCTAAGACTAATCGGCTTCGAGTACGAATAGAAGAGTCGCAAAGGTTTTATCGACGAGTTCGGCATCAAGCATTACGGTGCTAATAAGGTTAGTAATAACATTTATATTTTATGATCACTGATTGATTTTTTATTTAAAAGAAGAGCGCTTAAGTCCTTTGTCTCTTCGATTACTTTGTTTCTTTTCTTAACGCAATTAGAAAGCAATTTACTTATAAGGATGTCAAGGTTCGATTGATCTTAAGTGATCTTACTTTTAAGCTTTTCGATAGCGATTATGCCGAAGCTAAAAGCATCTTGAAGGAGCTATTGATGCTATACCTTTTCACTATCGATAGCACCTTAGTATACAAACGCTTCACTCTTAAGTTCTCGGATGAAAATGAGTTTAAGTAGAGCAATAAGTGTTAAAAGCTAAGAGAGCTACTTGAGTCAAACGAGATTTATTTGAACTATGCTTATAAGCAAGAGCTTGGGCTAAAGGCGGAGACCGAGTTGAACGTATTCTACGTAACTGCAGAAAGACGGGTCTTTATTAACTCTTTATAATTAGTAGACTTAAGCTAAAGAACGGGTCTTTACCAACCCTTGAGCCTTTGTAACTAGTAAATTTAATTAATACTTTGAGTCTTTAATTAGTAAATGTGATTAGTAAATGTGATTAGTAAATGTGATTAGTAAATGTGATTAGTAAATGTGATTAGTAAATGTGATTAGTAAACTTAATTAGTAATTATGCATATGCATATTTTTATGTATATAAACCTTATAGAGTAACCTCACGCCCCATGGGGTTTCCCCATAGGGAGGGGCAGAATTTTATACCCCCCGTGGGTTCCTCCGTAGGGAGGACTCAAAACTCCGTGGGGCCCCATGGGGCCCCATGGAGCAGCCTAACATTAGTAACCTACGCAAAGATTCAAACCTTTAGTCTTTGTCTTTATACAGCTTATCACAATCGCTTGATTCGCAATCAAGTTGATCTTCGTTCATTCAGCACTTCATTTTACAACTACAACTTCAAAACAATCAAAACCTTATTCCCGATAAGTTCGGATACCGAAATGCCGAAATAGCCGAAGTGCAATATTTCGGCTTTTCGGCAAAAACTCTTTTCTATTATTAATAAGAAAGAATTTTCATTTATTAATAAAAATATTCTTTTATACTTTAGCTCTTATCTTAAATTAAAGCAATTGATATAATCCGGAGTTGTTAGCGAAGCTAATTAATTGATTCTTAAGTTTTTTATAGTTTTGATCTTATTTATTAATTTACTTTTGCAAAAAGTCTACTCTTTTTAATCTCGAATCGAGAATACTTTACGAAAATCGCTTATTTTACTTATGAACTCGGTTTACGAGTTAAAATCAAACAATTTAAAAACCTTTTATCAACCCGATTATTCTTAACACATATATATATCTGATCTTTAAAATACCGAAAACCTTTTTGAGATTTTTAATATCGAAGTCGGCGCAAAATCACTTTTCTTTTCGTTAAAATCTTTTGAATTTATTAAATCTTTTAATTGTATTCTTATAAGCTTCGAACTATTCTTATCTTACTTCGACCTTTAATTAAAACTTTTACCTTTACTTTTATCGGAAACACTTGCTTCGAAAATGCTTTTTAAAATAAACACCGGTCTTAAGATTTATACTACTCTTTCTTTTTCTATTCTTCTTGCTTTTCTATTAAGCCTTGCGCTAATTATAATCGACCTTGCTATCTTTTACGCTTTTATAACTACTCGCATACTATTATTAAGCGCTTTAAAAGCTCTTTGCTTTAATAGTATTAACATTACCAACTTTATCGAAAAGTATAAAGAAACTTATAATGACTTTAGTATCTTTAAAGATAATCGGTTTATTAAACTCTCGCGTTATTACGATAACCTTCGTAAAAAAGTTATTAAAAGTGTGACGACACGCCAGGTCTCTTGGACGCACCTCACATGCGCCAAGCTACTTCCCTCCTTTTTCCTTTCGTATTCTTCGTATTCTCTTATTCCCCGCTTTTGACTTATGAACCATGGTTCACGAGTCCTTGGCGCTTTTACTTTCGTGTATATAAACCTTAGCTACTTTCGACCTTTACACTCGGTAGTTGTTGATTTTAAGTCATTACTTTAAGATTCTCTTAAGCTCTTATATGAACCTTCGCGCTTTCGTAAGTTCTTTTAAGTAATCGCTTAAGGTCGTCACATTATCAACAACTACTTTACTCCGCCGAGAACGGCTTTAATAATATTCCTTTTCTTTAAAATTCTTTAATAGTTAAACGTTAAAAAACATTCAAACGACTTTAACGGTCACGAGAAGGCTTATTCTAAGTACAACTTGAAGGATAGCACTTATATAATACAGCAACCTTCGCCTCGCGGGCAAAATCCTTCGCACACCTTTTAAAGCTGCTTTAGCAGCTCCCTCCTTCTTTTTTACGGCCTAACTAGCAGTTCCTTTTACTTAAGAAGAAGCTACTAGTGAGCAAGACGATGAAGATGATCCCTCGGCCTTTACCAACCTCGAAGAAGCTTTAGCCTAATACTAAGCTCTCTTCTAGTCTTAACGAAAGGCCGCTAAGCTCAAAAAGCTCTTCGCAGATATGAAAACCCGCAACGAAGAGCTCGATAAAAGCGCTAGCGAACAAAAAACCTTCGCCGAAAGGGCTAAAAAAGAAGCCCGTCGAGCTCGAAAGGAATTAGACTAGCTTTAAGCGGTCCTGCTAACTACGGAACGCTCGTCAGAGCCTCTTTAAGTTTCCTTCGAAGATAATTCTAAAAGCAAGGAGCTATACAAGCCTTCGGTCTCTTAAGCCACTCCTTTTACTTATAGAACCGCTAACCTTCGCCGCCTTTTCGCCGACGACGATGAACCACCTTCTCTTTATAAGCTAACCAACCTTCGCACTCTAGCTAAGTTCAAGACCTTTAAAGCCTCTTTCTTAGCTTTCTAAGGTCGCGCTCGTATCGAGCGGATCTTTAACCTTGAACAAAAGCTCTTAAACGGTGTAAGCTACTAAGCACGCTACTAGCAAGCCCGCGTCTTCGATAACTTAAAAGCTTTCGATGAATACTTCTTTACAAAACGCTAGCGCAAGAACTACGTCCTTGACTAAACTGAAAGAACAGCCCACTTGTTCTTAGCCCTTTTAATCATAGATCGTAGCAACCTCGTAACCGCTTCGGAACTCGTCCAGATCGCTTTCGAGTTCTTGAACGACTCTGCTAAGAAGGCTAAAGCGTCAATTGAGTTCGAAAAACTCTATATAAAGCTTAACTAGTAATTTTAAGACTTCTACTTTGTTTTCTCGAAGCTTGCCGCTACCGCCGAAATCAAGGACGAAGACCGATTACGTGAGGCCTTGCGTTCCAAGATCACTAAGACGCTGCGCGACCAGCTTTATTTGGAATTTGCTAAGACTATAACTTTCAAGGACTTCTAGACCGCCGTCCAGCAGTTAGCTGCTGGCCAATACGCGTCTGCAAAGCTCTACGACGCTTTATAAGCCAGGTATAATACTTAATTCGCAAAAAGCTTTTATAATAAAGCTCGTAACGAATCCCGCTCGGCTTAAGGAGCAACGGTCAAGCAAATCACTTATTACGAGAACCGCTAAGGTAGCTTAACCCTCGTCTCTTTCCTTACCCTTTAGCGCTAAACCTTTAACAGCCTTGGCGCTAGTGCAGATCGATCTAATCGATTTAACAAATTCTCTTCTCTCGGAAACGCTTTTAAGTCAGCAATCAAAACTCTTAAATCGTCTCGCAAAGACTCGAATACGCCGAAGCTCTTTCGCCACTATTTAGTCAACGAGATAAAATACGGCGCTAGACTTGAATACGGCCTTTATTCAGATAACTCGGACGATGGGCCCTACTCCGACGCTCTTGAAGATCACCAAGAGCTCCTTCTTGCTGACTCCGACGCTCTCGATAATAAAGGAAACGTCGAGGCTTAAGCAAAGCTTCTTTTTTAAGCTAGCTTCGAGATATGCGATACTTCGACCTTACGAAGCTCTTTGGTAGTAAAGCCATGACTATACTCGTCACCTTCACTAAGAATGGCCTTTCGTACAAGGTATTTGCTTTGCTCGATTTAAGAGCTAATAGGTACGCGCTGATTGACTCAGCGCTATTCAAATCGCTTTCTTTTTTTCTTAAACTTTTGATTCAACCTTTCTTAGCCCTATTCTTTATCAAGTCATATAATGGAGCTCGTAGAGCTATTATCTTATATTTTGCATTTCTTAACCTTACGGTTGACAAGCGCGTTTAATCCTTTACTCCCTTTCTTATCACTAACCTTAAGAATCATAGCGTGATCTTCGGACGAGCATAGCTAGCTAAGCATTAGATTTTCTTTGATTGCGCTCGCCGCAAGCTCTATTAGCCTCGTTTTAACCCTTCGACCGCTACTTACGCTAAACCTATTGAGATTACACACTTTAACTAGCGTAAAGTAAACGCTCGTCATTAATACGACGCTAACAAGCGTGATCGAGCCTTAGACCGCTTTTAAAGAGCTTACGACGCTAATTCACTCGTGAATTATAATTCACGAGCGGATTAAGCAGCAATAATAATCGCTGAATCATTTCTTTCTCTTCGGAATCGTCTTCCTTTCGCTTCTTCTTTTAAGATCGTTAAACCCTCTTCTTCTATTCACCTTTTCGTAGAGCCGTCACTCCTTCGCTTTACGAAAAACACTTTTTTTAAAAACTACGTTAAATCAATATCTTAAATGAACCGTGAGCTTGTGTTAACCGACATCGCTTCCGTAAAACCTCTTTTACCCGTCAAACGCTCCCGCTAAATATCCAAGCATAAAATCAATAGAAACTTTAAAATCAACGGCGTCTTTGGACACGCTTTTTATATAATCGCTCGCTAAAAAGACGTAGAACTGTTTTTTACGTCCTTTTACGAGCTCGATTGCTTGATCTCCGAGCGTTAAACGATTGCTTCTATTCAAGCTGACTACTAAGCATCGCTGACACGCTTTACTAACGGCTTTATCTCTGCTATTGACCTTGCAGCGGAATTATCAAAGCTTACTAACGACTCTCCTATCTTTTTCGAATACTTCGATTACGCACACGTGTTTTCTAAGGCCGCTAGCAACGTGCTAGCATTATATAAGCCTTACGACCACAAAATCGAGCTTCTCGAAAAGGGGGAGAAAGCGCTTCGGTACTCACTATTGTACAAGATGTCGATCTTTAAGCTAAAGCTTACTAAAGCTTACCTTATCGACAATCTTAATAAAAGTTTTATCGAACTTTCAATAGCGCTATTTGCAGCTTTAGTTTTGTTTGCTAAGAAGCAAAACGGTTCCTTCCGCTTTTATATTGACTTCCGCGCGCTAAACAACCTTATTCGTAAAGATCGATACCCCTTTTCTTTAATCGATAAGACTTTCGTACGTCTTTCAAGAGCTAAAATCTTTACGAAACTCGATATTCGGCAAGCTTTTCATAAAATACGGATGGACCTAGCTTTAAAGGAGCTCACAACATTCAAGATACGCTACGGTGCTTATAAGTGCAAGGTTTTCTTATTCGGATTGACTAATAGACCCGCCACTTACTAACGCTATATGAATGACCTCTTCTTCGACTTCTTAAACATCTTTTGCACGGTATATTTAAACGACATCTTGATCTACTCTTCCGACCCTTTAGAGCACGCTTATTACGTTCGCTAAGTCTTTTAACGACTCGACGACGCTAGCCTTTAGGCTGATATTAAAAAATGCGAATTTAGCATAACTAAAGTAAAATACTTAAGCTTTATCATTTCTACCGAAGGCTTAAAAGTAGATCCGGATAAGACGTCGATAGTAGAGCATTAAGCGCCCTTTACGACCGTTAAAGGCGTTTAAAGCTTCTTTAGATTTTGTAACTTTTACCGCCGATTCATTCGAGACTACGGCGTAATCGCGAAGCCTTTAATGCACTTGATTAAGGCTAACGTTCTTTTTTCATTCAATTCTTAATGTCAAAGAAGCTTCGACTTTTTAAAGCTCGCCTTGATTACTGCGCCAATCTTATAGCACTACAACCAAGACCTCTTTTGTATGCTAGAAACTAACGCTTTCGACGGCGTAATCGCTTTAGTTTTTTCTTAAAAGCATAGTCCCGATTAGCTACCAGTCGCTTACTACTTTAAAACTATAGCTTTCGCTAAGCTTAACTACGTCGTCTACGATAAAGAGATACTGGCTATTATACGCTCTTTTAGTAACTTTCGCGCCGAACTCGCCGGCTCCTTTTACTAGGTTCAAGTAATCACCGACCATAAAGCCTTAGAGTACTTCATGACTTCCAAGACCCTCAACGCCCGTTAAGCACGCTAAGCAAAGCTCTTCTTCGACTACAACTTCATCATTACGTACAAGCTAAGTAAAGACAACCTTTTAGCTGACGCGCTAATACGTCGCACCGAAGAGCTTTTTTTTTAGAACAACCTTAAGCGCATTTAACGCTTGCAAACGCTGCTTCGCGCCGATAACGTTGACTTACGACTCTTAACCGAAGAGCTACGCTAACTTACGCTTTCGAAGACCGCCGTCATTATCGAAAAGATCGCGGAGCTCTCATTCACATTTCGAGTTATTGATTAAGTCTTAGAAGCTAATCGGACCGCTTTCAGTTTCATAGCACTTCGAATTCAAGCTTTTAAAGCTGAGTCTTCACTCGTGAACCACGGTTCACGAGCTAAACTTATTATAAAAAGCGATCTGCTGCTTTATGACGGCCGCTTATTAGTTCCCGACGTTTAAAACTTGCGCTCGTTATTCGTCCGAGAAGTTTACGACTAAGTATTTACGGCATACTTTAGCTTTCGCAAAACTTATAAGCTCTTTATAATATAATACTATTAGCACGGTATAGCTAGATTCGTTAATTAGTACTGCCGTAACTGCTACGCTTGCAAACGAGCTTTAATGCCCCGCGATAAGAAACCTAGCTTGCTTTAACCTTTTTCGATCTTTTCGCGCTCTTAAGAGCACGTCACTATAGATTTTTATAGCTTTAATAAAAACAAACACGGCTACGACAACGTCTTTGTAATAATCGACCGCTTCTTTAAGCAAGCAATCTCGATCTTTTGTTATAAGTCCATCGACGCTAAAGGCTTCGCCAAGCTTTATATCTACTATATTTATAAGTATTTTAAAGCTCTTTTAACGCTGACTTTTAATAGAGGACCTTAATATTAGTCTGAGTTTTAGAAAGAATTCAATAAAATCTTCGGCACCAAACTGACTTTTAGCACCGTCGCACACTTTAAGACTGACGGTCAGACCGAAATTTATAACCAATACTTGCAAAAGCGCTTCCGTCTTTTCGTAAGCTATTATTAAGACGATTAGAGCGAGTTCTTCTTTATAATGGACTTCGCTTAATTGACGCTCTCTTACGACTTTTTCGGCGGCTTTTTCCCTTTTGAAGTAATTCACGGCTACGCTTTCCGGACCACCTGGAATTAAAGCTTGGAACGACTTGACGACCAAACCCCTTTTCGCAAGCTCAACTAAGACGAAGCTCGCGCTTACGCTAACCGCCACTTCGGAGCTTGGAACTTCGCTAGAGAGCATTTTTAGCGCGCTTAAGACCGCATAGCTAAACAGGTTAATAAATCAAAGCGCTCGATTGATTTCGACGTTAATGATAAAGTTTAGTTGGATATGCGCTCGTTCTTTACTTCTCGACTATCAAAGAAGCTCGATAACCTTACGAACAGACCGTTCGAGGTTACCGACAACGTTTATAGCAGCTTTAAACTTAAGCTCTTCGAGTCAATGAAAGTTCACTTAGTCTTTTACCCCGGACGGCTACGAAAAGCTCTTAATAATCTTACCCTCGAGCAAATCATTCTTGAACCTGACTCGATTAATATCATTAGCGAACTTGAGTACGAAGTAGAGAACATTTTAGCCGTGCGCTAAATCAAGAAGCACTTCGAGTACCGCGCTTTTTAGCTCGGCCGCGATATTGACTTTACTTAGTACCTCGCCTCCGACTTCATGTACGCTCTTTTTAAAGTACGTGACTTCTACTTAGAACACAAAGAGCTTTTCGGCTTTCTCGCGAAGCTCCTCGACTAGATCAAAGCTTATTCGGACGGTGTTAATGATTACGATCACTTGAGTAGTGATAAAGCAATAGATAGACGCTCGAGGACGAGCTTTTTTCGGACGGAGGGGTAGTGTAACGATACGCTAGGTCTTTTAGACGCACTTTATATGCGCTAAGCTACTTCTTTCTTTTTTCTTTTCGTATTTTTCGTATTCTCTTATTCTTCGCTTTTGACTTATGAACCATGGTTTACGAGTCTTTAGCGCTTTTACCTTCGTGTATATAGACCTTAGCTACCTTCGACCTTTACACTCGGTAGTTGTTGATTTTAAGTTATTACTTTAAGATTCTCTTAAGCTTTTATGTGAACCTCCGCGCTCTCGTGAGTTCCTTCAGGTAATCGCTTAAGGTCGTTACAAAAAGCTTGCTTAAATAAAAAGCTAAGAAAGATTAAGTTATCTTCGTTAAAGTCTTAAAAGCCGAGTTTCGTAAAAACGATACTTAGCAAATTAAAGACTCGATCGCTTTCTTATAAGAATTTGCTATGCAAGAACGAGATGTTAATAACTTAAAAAACTACTATCGCACTTTCTTTCGAGTCTTCGAAAAGCTTATTTTAATATACTTTTTAAGCAAGACCGAATAAAGCCGCTTGTTCTTTTTCGAATTGCTCGTCGGAATTCGAAACAAAACGATTAAGCATTATAAAATCGACGAACTCGACTTAGACTTTTATGCCGCTTTCGATAACTTCGTTGCATTCGCTTTTAAGACCGACCAAAGCGCTAAGACTATCGAAGCTATAAATCGAAAAAAGTCTCTTTTAGCTAATTTTATTAAAGATATTCGAACTTTAATTAAAAAACACACCGAGTTAACTAGCGTTTTTAAATCTGTTAAGAAAGCCTTAGTAGTAATGCCGTTCACTTATAAACTACGATTCATAAATGAAAAAAAAGAAATTAATAAAATAAGTTTTATAATTAAGAAGTTTTTTAACTTGCAGATTAATGCGATTTATAATCGAATTGATTACTTCGAAGATTAAGTCGCTAACTTAACTTCTCGACGCTTTATTTAATTTTAACCTTAAGTTCGATTCGAAGACCGCGACGAAGCTTTTATTAAATATACCGTTCAAGATACTCGAAGTAAGGTCAGCTTCGAAAGAAGAGTTCAAATTACTGCTATCGGCTACGGATTATAAAAACGAAGAAAAGAAAGAAGTAAAAGATACGAAAGCTAAATGCAAGATTATAACTTTTATAAGAACTTTAAAAACACAATTTAAGCTTTTTATTAATACCGAGATAAATATAAAGCTTTCAAAGATATAATTAATAAAAGATGTATTTATATCAGTGATTACGAACGCTTTTGCTTAAGACTTAAAAAGATCGGTGCTTTTATTATTTAAAAGAAGTAAAAAAAAACTTAGTTTAAATTTATCGTGCTAAACGTTCGTAAAACGAAATACAACAACATCTTAAAGAATCAACTTACTAGCGGACCTAAGACTTATAGACACTTACTTTTTTATTAATAACCAATCTAATAGCTAGCTTAATATCAGCCCGATTAAAATGTTTAGCAACTAACTAACCAGCCAAAAGAGCTTACTACTATTCTTAAAAGATTAGTCGATATTAAAAATATTAATATTATAAAATAGATTAACACGCTTAATTACTTATTTAACATAAAAGTTGCTTCGATCGAGATTAACGCTGCCGTAAAAGATAAAGCTAAAAAGCCTTTCTAGCTTTTAAAAAGATTTAAGCTTATTAAGATTAAGAAGAATATCCGATAACAAAAAGAAAAGAACTACGGCACCTTTAAAGCCCGTGCCTTTTAAGAATCGGATATTGTTATAAAGATAAACTCGAAAGATAAGCTATTCGATAGTTTAATTAAAGAAAAGTCTTTTAGACTTTTTAAACTAACTAAAGCCGACGAAGCTATAAAAGATATAAAAAGAAAAGTTAAGATCACTTAGCGAGTGCTAAAAAGAAAGAAGAAGAAGACTTACAGACGACAAAAGTTCATTGACCTTTACGTTATTATTAAAGCTTAAGAAAAAGCAATAGCGGCGATTATAAAATCGAAAATCGAAATCTAAATTAAAGACTTGTTCGGACTTAGCTCTCGCTTCGATAAGCTATTAAGCTATTACATTCTAGTAGTCTCCGATGCTAAAGAAAACGTAGAAGTCTTTCAAAGTAAGCTTATTCTTGTAAACGCTTTAACTATTAAACGTTTAAGTCGGAATAAAGAAAGCAAGCTAGACTTCTTAGCGACGTAAATTCGCAAACAACTTATCGCTCGCAATTGCTTCGAAGTAGCGATAAAAACTTTAAAGGTTTTTATTAATATCGACGGTATAATCAAGAGCAGATCTTTCTTCGATAATAGATCTAAAGTTAACGTAATAAATAAAAAAGTAGCTAAAATAGCTAAACTACTTATTATAACGGATCGAGCTTTAGTTTATACTATTATATCCGAAGATTTTTATAACTTCGATAAGTAGATAAACGACGTCGAAGTCATTATCAGCGGAATTATTAACTACGCCGATTTCTTTATTATTAATAATAACAATCACGAAATTATCTTAAGTATGCTTTTCTTTTTAGAATCTTAACTTTCTTTTTTTTACTTCGATAATAGCACGATAAAAGCCTCTTTTTAAAATCACAATCGATTTACTTAAAGCTAGATTACTATTGCAAAAGACAAGTCGAATTTGGTCGAAGACTCGAGAAACTAATCGCTAGCATACAAGCTAAAATAAATGCTAAGCTAAAAAGAAGCTTAAAAAGAAATTCCGCCCGTAAATTATAGTTTACGAATAAATCGGCATAAAAACAATAAAATCATAAAAAAACAATTTAACTTAATATTAAGCAAAGCTTACTAAAATTAAAAATATTAAAAATATTTATAATCAAACTCGATAAATCGAAAAATTTTATATTTATTATCGACAACGATAAAGACCTTTTAAAAAAGAATGTAATAAAAGTTAATACGATATACAAAAGGAAAGCGGAGAAAGTCAAACCGATAGATTTAAAAGTATCGAATAAAAAGATACTTAAAAAGATCGACGATTAATTCGAGCAAAATATAAAAGCGAGACCTCTTAAGCTTAAAAGACTTTTTTCGAAATACTTTACTAATAAGTTTTCAAACTTAAAAGTTAAATCAAGATTAACGAAAAAACGATTCGAAGCACTTACGATTAGCTTTTAAGTTACTCCGGAAAAAAGAGAGCTGCTTTATTAATGCTTTTTAAATCGAAAAGAAACGATAGCTTAAGATTTTACTTATCTTAATTAAGTCCGGAAAGAAGTCATGCCGCTTTAAAAGATTAAGACAATGCTTTACGAAGCTTAGCAAAAAAAAACGTTTACGATACCGAAAGCTTTGCAAAAAATAATTATTTTTATATTAAAAAAACGATTAAAGCAAAAGGTCTTCGAATTATACTAAAGCTTTTACTGAAACAAATAATTTATTATAACGAAGAAAAAGAAAAGAAAATACAAGCTAATCACTATTGTAATTAAGATGAACCGTATAACGATTAAAAACGCTAATATTATTTCGAACGTAGACTAGTTCTCGAACGAATTTATTAGTCTTACGATAGCTATACTTTTAGATTTCTTTTTTAAATACGATCAATTCCTCTTCGACGTTAAGTCTAAAGACATAATAGCTATTTAAACGCTTATCGAACTGCTTCGAATAACTCGGATACTTATAAGAGCTATTAATTCGATCGCTTAATTCGTTAAAGTTATTTACAAGATTTTTATAAATTGCATTCTTAACGTTTGCTTACTTTATATAAATGACGTAAAAGTTAAAAGATCGCGATCTTTTTATAATTACGAAGAAGTTTTGCTCGGAATTCGACGATTCGTTTTAAAGCATATTTAAAATATCGATAAAGTACTCGTAAGGTTTAAAAAAGCTAAGACGACCGTCGAAACGAAATCTTAATATTATATGCTTAGCTTTAACATCGTTAAATTCGTTACGGATAGCGAAAGACGCTACTTTTAAACCGCTAAAATTAAAAAGATATTAAAATAAACTAAATGCAAAGACGTATCGGAAGCCCGAGCTTTTATTAGCATCGTAATTTATTATAGAATCTAAATCAAAAACTTCTTTACGATTACTGCTTTAATCTACGCGACGATAAGAAAAAGAATCGAATTCGAATAGTTAAAGCTTTAGCAAGAAGCGATAAAGCTGCTTAAAAAAGCTTTGCTCTTTGCTTTCGCTCTTATCAAGATCGATTATAGCAAAGACGAAAAGAAAATTTACTTAACGATAAACGCTAGTCTTAAAAGATAAAAAGTAGTATTATAATAAAAAGATTCCGATAAAAAGCAATATCTTATTAAGTTCGAAAATAATCTTTAAAACTTTGCGGAAAGCAAATACGACGCGATTAAGCGAGAATGCCGCGGTGCTTTAAAAGCTATGAAAAAGATAAAAAGCGAATTATACGAAGTTCACTTTATCTTAAAAACTAACGCTAAAGTACTAGTTAATCAACTTAACAGATTAGCAAGCGACTTGCTTAAAGCTTTCGTTACGAACTAGATTGCGTAAATAAGATTAATAGACTTTAAAGTCAAGCATATTCTTAAGATTAAAAACACGGCGGCGGACGGTCTCTTTAAGAAAAGAAAAAAGCATCTTTTAAATATTAAAGAAAGAAAAGAAAAAAATATTAACGATTAAGTTATTAACGAGCTAAGTACTGTTTTAATATTCTCGGTTAAACGACTCGTAAATTATAATTCATAAGTTAAAAAGAGAGTTTTAAAGCACGATTATTCGCTCGACTTCGAGCTTATTACTTAATTCTTTATTACTTTTAAACGCTTTTTTTCGATTAAAACTTACGATTTTTAAAAATTCAAGAACAAAGCATTCAATTACTTAATTAAAAATAATTACTTTTACAAGCGAGCAAACAATTCTTATTCGATCAAGCTAGTTATCGACGGAACTTAAAAACGCTACACTGCTATTTCCGACGCTTATCGAGAATCCGGACATAAAAGAGCTAAGTCAACTTATTACCGTACGTTAAAACTCTTCTTTTAAAATAAATGCTACGAGAACTATAAAGCCTTCGTTTAAAGCTGTAAGCCTTATCAAAAGCGCAAAGCTAAACGAACAGAAAACCTTTTATACTCGACCTAGCTTATTTAAATATAATTAAAAGTTAGCTTAAACGTATCACGAATTCTTACTATCGATAAAAGAATAACCTGCTTCGTACTAGCTAAAGAAGATTTATCTAGATAACTAAAGAAGCGACCACTTCGATCGGCCAACGTTAAATCTATTATTAAGTTCTTTTAAAAGGATATCGTTTGCCGTTATAAACTATTCGAAAGACTAACTATCGATAAAAAACTTAAAAACAAAACAATTATTAAAGCTTTCGCTACTAAGTACGGAATTAAAAAGGTCTAAATCTTAAGTTATAATTTAAAAGCTAATAAAATGATCGAAAAAGGATATAAAGACATCTTAGATAGCTTATCGAAAATTATAAACGAAAGATTTAAAGATTAAGTTCGCAAATTCAATAAAATGCTCTTTGCAATTCGGACTTCGATATACGCACTTACTAAAGTTACCTTTTTCTTTTTGAACTACGGACGAAAAGCTAAGCTACTTTTAGAATCACGATAGCTAATCTAAAAGTTATTACTATAGCAAAAGGTTCGATCTCGCGCTAACTTGCTTATTATAAAGTTTAAATAATTAAAACTCTAAGACGAAAATATCGACGAAATCATTTTGAAAAAGAAACGCTATCGATTTACTATTAAAGCCACTTAAGAACGAGTTAAAGTCTTGAAGTCGGAACTTATTAAAGAGAAAGACCTAGTACTACTCTACGACGTTAAACGCAGCATCGATATGTCCGCGGATATCAAATTAAATTACAAATAATTAAGACTTTATATCGTCTTTAAAGCTTATAATAAAAAATACTATAAACTTTAAAAAACCGATAAAACTAAGCTTAAAAGCACTTTTGCGGCTAACCGCTTTAAACGATTTTACTGCCGCGATCAAACTTTTTTTCCTTTTAATAAAGACGACGAAGAAAAAGAAAAAAAGGATTCGGATTCTTTAGATAACTTAGACTTTAACGAATACGAGCTTTCCGACGACGGCAAAAGTGAACTACTTAACTTAAAAGTGACCTTTAAACCTAAGTCTACCAACTTCCAAATCATTCTTCTAACACTTTCGAAGAAATAAAAACTAGCTTACAAAATTGTTTTTTAATTTGTTTTCTTTTACTTTGTTTTTTTTTCTTACTTTCGTATCTTCTTTTTGTTCTACACCTATTTTATAAAAGGACGTGCCTTTAATAATCACTCTTTTTGTTTTGATAAAAAAGGGTATTTCTTACGTTTGTTCTTTCATTTTTAGACCTGCCTTTTATTGTATTTTCTATTCTTTCTTTATTCCTTTCACTTTTTTAGCTATTCACTTGTCTTATACAGATTGTTCTTATTATTTAATTGTTTTTTTTTACTTGTTTAAGCTTACACGGCTATTTCTTATTTTCTATTTAAAACTGTTCTTTTGTTTTAAGCGTGCTCAACTACGTGTATTCGAAAGTGAACTGCTATTAGAAAGAGTAAGTCCTTTTTATAAATATACTTATATAAAAAAGCTCTTTCTTCTTTTTTCTCAACATTTTCTCTCTTTATATAATAACAACTATAATAATACTATTACTACTTTCTCTTTACAATTATACAATACTATATTAACATTAACGACCTTAATTATCACTTAATCGATCATTATTATTATTAGCTTTATTCCGTTATCTTATGTTTAACTCGTAAACCGTAGTTTACGAGTCAGATATGCTTCTTAAGTCAGCCGTCGCTAAAAGAAAAGCTCTTGTCCGAGATACACTTTTTAGCTTATTAATAAGCGAAGAGCAAGCTGCTTTAGCCCGACAATCGAGTTTCGAATTAAAGTTCGAAAAACGAGTTATTAAGACTTTCGATAAGTTCCTTTAGACTTACCGCTAAATAAGCAACTTTAATCAACTAGCTATACTTAAAGTAGCAACCTCCGACCTTAATAATAGATTAAGTAAAGAAAACGACTTGATCTTGCAATACGACTAGTTCTTGCGAGCCGAATGCGCAAGAAAGAATATAAACGCTAAAGACTTTCTTTCGGCTTACGACCAGTTTATTATTAAAATCACCGCTATTTACTTTTTACGTAATAAAAACGCCGAAAGACATAAACGAATTAAAAAAGCTTTCGACGGCGCTCGAAGCCAATTGCTATATAACGACCATTTTAAAGCTATATGCACCTTAATCCGCAGCGCTCGCTAACTAAGCGTCATTTTAAAAAACTGCACTTTTAACGCTTACGTTATCTAAGTCATTAATTATTATATTATTACTTACGTCGCTTTCTAAAAGACTATAGCTAATATAGCTCGAAGACGCAAGTTCATTAAGCTTAATACTATAGTAATCAACCTCACTTGCTAAACCGTAAAAGACAAAAACAACATTAAATAAAAAGATAAGATCGCTATTCTTAACGAAAGACTCTTAAAGAAGCTAAAACTAAAAGTCTTATTATATAGCTTATTGATTTTAACTCTCGATAATATTAAAAGCGAATACGACGAGCTTAAAGAACGTATAAAGTTTATCGACGAAAATCAAACTTGGAATTTCGTCTTGCAAAAAGAACCCGAATCCGAGACTTTACTTATAAATTATAATTCACGAATAAAAGATAACTTAGCAATTAAAGCAAGACTAAATCAACCTTTTGCTCTTAAGACCTTTTTATTTAAATCACTTATTGCGCGCCTTTCGCTATCATTAGCTTTGTCTTAAAGATCGACGTTATCTTTTGCTAATAAAGCTTCGAACGCTAAATTAATTACTTCGATCATGTCTATTTTACGTAAGTCTATCGACGCGAGCTCTTTTATAGCTTTTAAACTTAAAGTGCAACGCGACCTTTTCAAGAACTAACTGCTATTAGCACTACTTGTTAAAAAAAAAGATAGCTTCGAGTACAAACTAGCTAAAGCCGTATTAAACCGCTGCTTAAGACTCGTCGAGATTAATAACTTTATAAGTATAAACGTAGCTTTTATTAACTGTCGGTATATCCATATCGACCTTAGCTAGCTAATAGTAATAGTAGTAGTTGGGGAAGCTCACCCGTGAACCAAGGTTCACGGGCCACTTGGCATGCCTCGCTTAGCATACCAACAGTCAAAGGACCCCCTAACTTGACAAGTAAACCTATTAGTTAGCTAGTGCACGTGATTCTTTCTAATCATATAAAAAAAATCAGCTCTTTTGAGTTTTAAAGAGCAGACAGAATTCAAATACCTTATTAACCGAGTGTTTTGCAATTGCAAGTACTTTAACGACTTTACGAAGTTACGAATATATTCTTAATCGCTTAAAAGCAATCCAACACTAATCAGTAATTGAATTACTATTAAGTGATCAATCATAAAGAAGCTAAGACTCTATAGCGAAGATACCTTTTACTACGATACCTCTTTCTTTTTACAACGGAAGAGCGATTCCGTACTAAGTCGCTTTCTTATACCTCGATACCTTTCCTTTACAACGGAAAAGCGATTCCGTACTAAGTCGCTTCTTATACTACCGATTTTCCTTTATTCTTACGGAAAAGTAATTCCGAACCAAGTCACTTTTATACAACCTTTAAAGCTGTAAAGCCGCGCTTGCTACACATAACAAACCTAATTAACACGATCGATTTACGTACGAGCAAACAACAACTATAGCCGATCGAGCAACTAGACCTTTAAGTAAAAAGTCCAGCCGATAAAGAGCAGTAAAGTATTATACTCTTCGAGTCTTATTACTACTTACGAAACCTTTAGCTATTCAGCTAAAAGAAACACTATACTCAAGACTCTTAAGCCTTTCGGAAAGACTAAACGACGAGATATCAAGCATCTCATTTGACTTAAACGAGCTACTATACGCAAGGCTTAATAATAAGATTACAGCTCGAGTAATAATAAAAGACTTCTTAAATGCAAAGTGTAAAAGGCTAAAGGATTACAACTTATAGAGCTTATTCCGGCACGCTTTCTTACGCTAAGATTAAACGAGTTTTACGATAACGAGGGATAATACGAGACGAAGCCTTAAGTTTGCTACTTTTATTAGCTTTAAAAAACACTTGCTGTTTAAAAGCGTATAGTGCTCTTTAAAGCAAAAGGGCTACGCTAATAAGATGGTCAAGCTTTTGAACGACGAGCAGTAATACTAATAGACCTTTTAAGAAATAAAAGAGCAACAAGCAACACCTTTAAGCCTTGATTCAAAGTGGACCGCTGAAAACCTTACGGACGACAAAGATAATACGCTTTAACTACTCTTACGAAGTCTAAAAAGGAAAGAAAAAGAAGAAAAGGAAGAGATTCGGAAGTTACGCAAAGAATTTGCGAAAGAAAAGAAGAATATAAAGCAAAATATAAAAGTGATAACAAAGCAAATAGCGGAATTACGGACTTACGTTATACAATCTAACGAAAGGCTACGACAAAGCACTTTAGCGTACTCGACGCTTTTAATCTATTAATCGCTACGCAATACGCTAATCATTTAAGAAGAGCTAAAATCACTTTAACGGCCCTTAAACCTTTTTCTTAAGAGCTACACTTAGTTTTCTGAAAAGTCTAGATTTAGTAGCAATAACAATAAAAGCTTTAAGATCATTATCGGACCAGACAACACTCGAGGCTACGAGAGCTACACGCTAAAAGAGGACCCGCTAAAACCTAAGAGCATTCCGGACAAAATCAACTCTCATTAAAAACAGCGTGTAAATTTCCGTGCTTAACTTCAGCAACTCGAAAAAAGGATCTAGCACTTTCGAACGTACCGGCAAGCTACTTACATCTTTTAAAAGGCTACGTATTAACAAGAGAAAGACTAAAGGTATAAGAATCGTTAAGAGCAAGCTTAAAGATACGGATATTATTAAGCTAGAGCTTTAGCCGGTGACTCGAATGGCTTTAAAGATCTTAACGATAGCCGACGAAAAGGAAACGAAAGAGATTAGTAAAAAGATCGAAGCCACAAGTACGGAAGGAATAAGAACGGCTCTTTTAAGCTACTAAAAGGATTCGGCAACGGACCTTTAAAAGACTTCGGATCCGGAAATGAGCTTCTTAAAGACCTTAAAAGAGTAAGACTTACAATTAGCAATTATATCGGTAACTTTTTACCGATCCGACTATTAATTAAGCACGGCACGCTTGCGTACGGCACTCTAAGCGCTTTTAACGATAATAAAGACGATTTCCTTAAGCTAAGAGCAGCAGACTTTTACTTAAGAGCGAAGGAATTAGCTTTGTTCGCGCGAAGCTTTCTTAAAGAGCTGAAGTATTTAAGACTCGACGATAACTTTAAAACTTAATTAAAGATTTTTGCTGATTAAGCAAGTCGATACGGTTTGACCTTCGACGACTACTTAACGGCGTTCTTAATTATGCTTACGAAAAAGGCTATCACTTTCTATTACAATCATATAATTAAAGCTAAGCTTCTTACGTTTAAAGCGAACGCTATTATAATAAAAGACCACTTCGAAACTGACTACCGGCGGCAAGTAAAATACGACCGTTAAAAAGAAATTTCGTTAGATTTAATCAAGAAGGAGAATCTAAGGACATCGCTTAACGAGTGCTTTAAGAAGCTCGCTAAAGAGCTTAAAAGACTTTAAGGTTTACTACGACCAAGCTTAAAAGATGATAAGAGTCTTGTTGACAAGCTGTATTCAGCTTATAAAAACGTGCTAAAAACTACGATTACACGAATGAACTCTGCTTTTACTTTTACCGCCGCAGTTGCCGACATTCGCAAAGCTATTGCGTTTGCAACTAAGACCTTTCGACCTTACGCTAAAGCAAGTAGAGCTTACGCGAGCTCTAGCGAGCTACACGATCACACTTGCTCTTACAACGCCTTAAAGGCTGACTCCGATTTGGACGAAGAATACGAATGCTTTATTCAAGACCGCTAATACTTCGGAAGTAAGAAAGCTGCCAAGGCTATTAAAGGTAAGAAAAGGTGTTTTGTTTGCAAAAAGCCAAGTTGCTAAAGCACTAACCACACCTCCGACGAAAGGAAAGCATCCGTCGTCAAGTTCTAAGCCTTTAAGGACGTAAAAAGAGTGACGAGAAGCAAATTCTCTTAATACGTAGCATCGATTAAAAGCTTATTACTTGTATCTACGAAAGAATTCGATTAGTTTATCGCAAGCTTATTAAACGAGCTACTCGAATCGAGCAGCTACGCTAATATATCAAAAGGTTTTGTAACTACTTACGGCACTTTTAACGCTAACGAAGTATACAAGCAACTGAAGATTTAAACGGTATTCTATGCTTTTACTAGCTAAATCGAAACTTAAAACGTGCCCGCGAGTAAAACAAAGACTTATATAGCTTTTAAATACTTTGAAAACGTGTTTATAAGCTTTATAATTGACAACGGAGCAGCTAATTTCTTTACCGCTAGCTTACTTTAATTACGAGCACTTTAAAAAAGATACTCCGAAGTCTAATTAAATACATTTCGAGCAAAAGAAAAGTCCGTTAAGTACGGGATCGGCTCTGCTACTTTTATTAAAGCAGTTACCTTAGATACCTTTTTAAGTCAAGTAGAGTTTTACGTTGTAAAGAGCGACGTACCTTTCTTATTCTCGTTAGCTAATATAAACAAGCATAAAGTAATCTTAGATAACTTGCGGAACGTATTAATTTAAAAGAAAAAAGAGATATTAATAGTAAAGATGTTTAAGCACGTGTAGATGCTATTAAGTAAAAAGTACGCTGCTACTTATTATAGCACCGAAAGCGAGACCGTCTACTGCTACTTCACGGAAGAGCAATTAAAGACCATCTATAAGCGTTTTAGCTACTCTTTAGCAGGTCGATTTGCTATTGTTCTTAAAAAGGCCGGATACGAATTCAAACGGGATTTGCTTTACAATATTTAAAAGTTTTACTATTATTGCTAAGTATTCGGACGCTTTCCGAAGAGGTTTAGTATCAGACTTAAAGATAATACTGACTTTAATAATACGATATACGTCGATGTGATGCACTTTAATAGCAAGAACGTATTGCACGTCGTCTACGACTTTATTAATTTTCAAGCCGCTACCTTCTTTAAAAGCATATCCGCACAGCATTTACTTAAAAGATTTAATCGATATTAAGTTAATACTTACGTCGAACCTTTTATAAACGTAATACACGATCTCAAAACCAACTTTAATTCAACAACGTTCCGAAGCTACTTCAAAAGTATTAGCAGCACTCTAAAGCAAATGCTTATAAAGGCCTATCACAGCGTCGGGCTAGTAGAACGCTACCACGTCCTTGTGCGACGCGCCTTTAAAATCGTTATAAAAGAGCTTCTAAAAGCTTTAAAAGAAGACCGGCTTCAAATAGCTATTAAAGCTATCAACGATATAACTAAACTTAATAGCTTAATTCTTATACTCTTCGTTTTTAAGACCTTACTAAAGCTAACGGAACAAGATCGACTTGCCGCGTCTACTTAAAAGCGTGCTGCTGCTATTAATAAGGCTATAAGGGAAGTACGAAAATGCTACGCTGCGAAGCAAATTAAGGACGCGCTTAAAAGGAAGAATAGCTTAATTACAAAGCATACCTTAGACCTCTTTATTAGCTTACGGGTGCTCGTGTAGCGGGAAAACCAAAGGTAAAAGGGCCCTTTTCAGCTGCTTAGCAAGCAAAGGCATACGTGCACAATGGCATGTCCGAGGCCTACGGAATTCAAGTCAACCTTAATAAAACCTTATTATTCTAAAGTTGAAAAGCTGCTAAAGGAGTTGCAAGTACTTAAGGTAAAGGTAAAAGAAAATCAAAATGAAAGCGACGAAGGCGAAAAAGAGCTAGAACTACGAAATTCGCTTAAACCTTAACATTCGCTTAATTTACCGAGGTCGCTTAATCTAAGAAGCTCGTTAAGATCAGCAAACGACCTTTTTCAACTTGTTAATTCTTAAAGATCAATAATACTAATAGTCTAAATACTTTATTAGAAGTACGATCTTAGTATCCCGACCGTGCTCGACGAAGAAGAAAGCGATTTTTACGTTCTATTCACTAAAGACTCCGAAGTGCTAGTTACCGATAAGGAACGCCGAGACTATGAGCTTTTAACTAAGCTACGAGCCGAAAGGATTATTAAGAGCCTTAAAGCACTATTTTAAGAGTCTAAAGCAAAGGAATTAGCTAGATTGATAGCTTAAAGCATCCTTTAAGTGATCCCGAGCATCGACTTACGAGCTAAAAGCGCTAAGATCTTCGGATCTAGGTTTGTTAACGAGATCAAAAGCAAAAGAACACTTACGTTATACGAGAAGTCTCGTATAATAGTTTAAGCCTTTTAAGATAAAAGCAAAACGAGGATACTCATCGAGTCACTTACGGTGCAACGAGCGGGCTAGAGACTTTATTATGCTTTAGCTCTTTCTTTAATAAAGGATTACGAGTATCAAGTTTATAATAAAGATATCACTTAAGCTTACATTCAATCAAGCACGAAGCTTATACGAATAATCGTCGTGCGACTACTTAAAAAGATCACTTATCGATTCTTTTCTAGCACTTTATTCCTTATGACTAGCTTTTTATACAGGATCCTTAAAGCAAAGACGCATTAGTATAAGCGTTTTTCCGGGCACTTTATAAACAACTTCGGTATAAAGCAATCGAGCTTTGACTTTTGCTTTTTTATATTAATTAATAAAGATCAGCTAAGAATAGCTGCTTTATAAACGGATGATGTTCTTATAGTTGTTAATCTAGCTATAAAAGCAAAAGAAGAAAAAGAGCTAGTCAAATCCAAGCTAAAGAGCAAGGAAATAAAGATCTTTATATACGCCGAACCGATGATTTTTAATAAGTGCAAGCTATCTTTAAATAAAAACGGGTTCGGAGTGTTAGTTAGTCAGAAAAGGCAAGGTGAGAGGCTTGCGGTAATCAAGCTCGATTCAGCTATACGGGCTAAAAAGTACTTAGAACAACGTGCTCGAAGAGCGTATTTAATTACTATTTGCTACTTAAAGGCATCTTGTGCTCTATCGATGGCTGCTTAGCATTAAGAACCGAAGGACGAAGACTACAAAGCTTTTAATAAAGTGATCTAATAGTTAATCGATTACTTAACTCGAAAGATCTATTACGTACTCTTAGACTTAAAGACGGCGAAGCTCTTTGTGTTCGTAAACGGAGCGTTTGCTAATAACGCTGACCTTAGCTTTTAAATCGATTTCGTAGCTATCTTTAGCAATAAAGCTCACGTAAGTAAGAACGAGTTTATTCTAACGAGTAATATCTTTTATTAAGTGTTATAAAAGTGCAAGAGAGTGATAAGAGCAGTATTAGCTTTTAAGCTATACGCTATGTCTTTAAGTATCGATATAGCTATTGCTATGTCGACCACTTTTGCTTAAATCATAGCTTAGCTAAGAATACTTAATTTCTTCGTAGTTGTATGCACTAACTCTTATTCGCTTTACGAATGTATAGTAAAGCTAAGGACTATTAAAAAGAAGCGTTTAATAATCGATATTATAGCTATTCGAGAGTTATACGAGAAGCGAGAGCTTTTTAAGGTACGCTAGATCGGAGGAAAATCTAACCCTGCTGACGCTATGATTAAAGTCAAGGCTAATACCTCTTTGCAAGAGCTAGTTTTGACCAATACCTTAAAGGTGCAAGTGGACGGGTAAGTGGAAAGGCCGCTATAAGAAAAGGAAAGATAAGATTGTTTTTCTTTTGTTTGATTACCTTCCTTCTTTTTTCGGTCGATATAGTAGTTGGCAAAGCACTGTTTGCTAAAGAAAGAGTTGCCGGTGTCGGTATATCTATATCGACCTTAGCTAGCTAGTAGTAGTAGTAGTAGTTAAAGAAGCTCACCCGTGAACCAAGGTTCACGGGCCATTTAGCATGCCTCGCTTAGCATACCAACAGTCAAAGGACCCCTTAACTTGACAAGTAAACCTATTAGTTAGCTAGTGCACGTGATTCCTTTTAATCATATAGAAAGAATCAGCTCCCTTGAGTTTTAAGGAGCAGACAGAATTCAGATACCTTATCAACCGAGTGTTTTGCAATTGCAAGTACTTTGACGACCTTACGAAGTTACGAATATATTCCCAATCGCTTGGAAGCAATCCAACATTAACTTTTACTAAGACTTTTATTAATCAGCTTTCGACCGCTTAAACTTAAACGAGAACATCGATAATACTTTTTAAGTTGCTGCGAAATCAATCAAGAAAGCTATCAGCTAGATCCGTAAGCTTTTAAAAGACGAATTTTTTAACAACGTAATCTTACGACTCTTCGACCGTCGTAATTAAGTGAAAGTAAATAAGAAAAGAAGTAAAGTAATAAACTACTTTTTGCTATTCGAGATCTTTAATTTAAGCTTTAATAACGACGATTGCGATTGCATAAAAGTCTTTTAAAAAGTAAAGAACGTATTAGAATTTAAAGATAGATTTAAAGAACTCTTTAACTTAAACGTTTAAACGAAGTTCCGCTTTAACCGTAGAGTCTTACCGTCCGCCACCGATTTATTAAAAAAAGTCTTTTGCGAAGTTTACACTTTCGAATACGCTAAATACCTTAAGCTAGCTACGAAAAGCTTTATAACAACGGTAATCCGTTTTAACTTGTGTCGATTCATCGAAGCCTTTTAAACTAACGCTTTTAATAACTTTATGCTTTACTCGAACAATTAATCGATATTCGCTATTAAGATTAAAAGCAATACTTTAATTAAAAGAATATTTAGCTTAAGCTTTTCTAAGTTCAAAGCCAAGCCGATATCCTTTAACAAGCTGAACTAAAGCACTAGCTTAATAAGCACCGTTTAAAAGAATAGCTTTTTTAACACCTTAAATGCGAGTAGCTATACGAAAGTTTAGCTTATGTTAAAAGCTTCTTTTTTAAACAACAAGCACGGTAACTAAACCTTCTTCACTATTATAAACAAAAAGATCTAAATGTACTTTTACTACTTTCGGACCAGTAACTTAAAAAAAGCTCCGACTAATACACTCTTTAACATAATACACTCTTTGACCTAGCAAGTCCTTCGAAGCTATTATAAGCTATTCCTTGCCGCTTTACTTAATCGCTAAAACGGAAACTATAAGCTTATCGTTTACTCGAAACCTTTTTAGCTTTTTAAATACAATAATAATGCTCGAGTGATTGCGATTAAGCACGACGCTAATATTAAACGACTCGTAAACCGTAGTTCACGAATGAAAGACAAAGTTTTAAACTACTACTTAATGCTTTATAACGTAAACAATCAGATTAAAAGCTTAAGTATTTAGCTTAAAAGTTATACCTACGACATTACCTTTAAAAAGACCGCTAAATAAAAAGCTTTTAGACTTAAGTCGAAAACTTTAAATGCTTTTAAGAACATTGCGCTACGCTAACCTTTTGCTATAATTATAGATCTCGCCACTTTTATATCCGTTATCACGAAACAAAGTGTTTTCTTAAACATAAACGCTTTCTAGAATTCTTTTTACAAATAAGCTATCTTTTCTAACAACTACACCGCTTTATTAAACGATAGCACTTTAAAAAATAAAGTCAGCTTTGCAAAGCACGCTTGTATTATCGTCTTAAGACGCATGCCGTTAACCTCTCGATAAAGAGTCATTAATAAATCAAGCCAGCTTTTCGCCGCTATAATCTAGCTAAACTACGTTAGTTTCGTATCAAAAGCTTTAATCGAAAGAATAAATTAAAACGAGCTTCGAATAATAAAAGAATTGACCGCTATCTTTGCTATGTCTCGGACTTAGTTTTAAAAACACTTTATCAAGCATAAAAAGAAGTTGTTTTCAGCATTTAAAAAAAGATTTATTATTATCTTAAACGCTAAAGCTAAGACTTACGGAGCTAAGTCTTTTTTTAAAAGCAAGAGCCGCTAAGCTAACGACTTTGTAAACGCCGACAAGTTAAAAGATTTTAAAAAGAGCTTGCGACCGATTAAGTTATCTTTTAACGACTTTGATTTAAATGTAAAAATCACTTTAAAAAATGCGAATTCTACTCGTGAACTACGGTTCACGAACTAAATCGACGAATCTAAAGCATTATCTTCTTAGCCGGAATCTTTAAACCGCGCTTTTAATAAAGCTATAAAAGCTTTAAGTGATTTGCTCGAAAACGAAGACGACTTAATTAATAGCTCCGGACTTTATTTTAACTTCGCTAACCTTTCGTCGGCTAAGTTCATACTTATTAACGATGCTATTAACAAGCGCAAGAACGATACGCGCTCTTTTACCTTTAAAGATGTTGCTGCTAATACGTTATCGTTCAATACTAGCTTTATTAAAAGAAAAAGACTTTCCTAGCTTAAAAAGAACGAAAGAATTAAAGACGTAAGCACGGAAAAAGACTATAAAAAAGCTGCCGAAGCGTAGTTTAATAGTTTAAATGTTTAAAGTTTAAAGACAAGATACCTTCCTTTTTTTTTTTATACATTAAATTTTTTCTTTCTTTTACACCCTTTTTTTTTCTTTTTTGCTTAATAGTAAGCGGAAGCGCTTACTTATTTTATAAGAGGACGGATGTAAACACTTTGCTTAATAAGGTACTTGCTATAGCTACTAAAGCTACATTAGACGGACCCATCTTTTATAAGAAGGCACATATCTTTTAGCTAAAACAATCAACGAGCTTTTTACCCACCTTTTCTAATACTTCTTTTTATAAGACCATAAAGTCTAGCCTTAAAGCCAGGCTTCTACTCAGTACATCTTTTTAAATGCTTCTACAATAGCTTCGAAAGACTTATTAAATCAAAAAGGGTATTATATTAAAAAGTATATTAATCGAAGCTCTTTTTAAGTCACTGGTCCGAAAGTAGTAGAAGTACATCTAGATCTCTTTGTTTATAATAATAAAGAAGGTCTAGTTGCCGTGCTTGTTGTTTAAAAAAAAAGCTTTTAATATAAGCTAAACTTTCGTATAGCTACTTGCATCTATAGTATTAAAAAGGCTGTTCTTTTAAGCGATGCCCATCAAGCTAATGCTTTAGTTCAGCTTATTAAAAGACATCGGCTTAGCTTTAAACTTAGAAGAGCTTAAGCTAAACATTTTTTTAACTAACGTACTGCTTTTAATCTTAATAGCGAATATCGATTAATTGCTCGAGTAAAGCATAAAGTTGTTAAAAGCGTTAGTTTAAAAAGCCTTGATAAATCGATATAAGTTAGAACGGATCATCGTTATTATAAAGCTTTTCGTAGTTAGCTTAAAGTATTTAGCGTATTCGAAAGTATAAACTTCGTAAAAGACTTCTTTTAATAAGTCAATAGCGGACGGTAAGACTTTGCGGCTAAAGCGAAGCTTCGTTTAAACGTTTAAGTTAAAGAGTTCTTTAAATCTATTTTTAAATTTTAATACGTTTTTTACTTCTTAAGAAACTTTTATATAATCGCAATCGTCGTTATTAAAGCTTAAATTAAAAATCTCGGATAGCAAAAAGTAGTTTATTACTTTGCTTTCTTTTCTACTTACTTTTATTTAGCTACGACGGTCGAAAAGTCGTAAGATCGCGTTATTAGAAAATTCGTTTTTTAAAAGCTTGCGGATTTAATTAATAGCTTTCTTAATAGATTCCGCGGCAATTTAAAAAGCATTATCGATATTCTCGTTTAAGTTTAAGCGATCGAAAGCTAATTGATAAAAGTCTTAGCAAAAGTTGATAAAAGCTACGTTTATACTTATAAGGTCTTTAATTTCGACGAGTTTTAAGCAGCGGTTCGATATAGCTTTAGCTATTTCGTACTCGAAGCTGTCTTTTTTTTTAATGAATAATACTAATAGCAACTGGTTTTCGAAAAGGTCGCGTTGCACTTTCGGTCTAAAAGCTGCAAAAGAGCTCGCGTCGATAGACTTGCGTAAAGTAGATATAATCGAAGCAACTAATTTAGCGTTCGAAGCTCTATTAGCAAAAGATAACGTCGATCTTTAAGATAAAGC